>NC_048599.1:129721864-130429364 GCF_003668045.3 Cricetulus griseus
ATACAAATATATAAATACATGCATATATTTGAACATACACATATGTAGGTTCATATGCATGCATATGAGCAGGTACATGGGTATATGTGATTGTGGTTTTGAATCTTGGTATTTATAAAGTCAATCCATTTCTTATACTTACAGTTACATTCTTAATGCTGATTTTATATTATTTATGATTCTCATTTAGAATTCACAGAATCACGTTTTTGTTACAAGTGTTATATTTCCTATCCCTTTTTGTTCAACTTGCAATAAAAGGGGAAAAATCTCCTTATTTGCTAAGGTTACAGTGTTAGTTTAATTTTCATAGAAGCAGTAGAATATTTTGAAGTGAGTAACATTTACCAAGTCATTAGTTTTATGCAAACTAGGAAGGAAGATGAAAGAAAAAAATTATCAATTATTTATAGATTGTTAAAATGTATCTTAGTGCACTGCTACTGTATAGAAATGACAATTAGCCAAACTTACCTTCTTTAATTAATAATGCATACATTATGCTCTTTGGGCAGCTAATCACCAGCTCTACAAATTTGTTTGACACTGTTGAAGATACCTATCACGAGTTAAAAAAGGAACAATGCTTTTCCAGCTGCAGCCAACTCTCAGCCTTCTAGCAATGCTTAAAATGTTGTAGCAGTTCCAGGGAGCAAAATGGCGGTCCTTCAGCTGCTTGACACAGTGAAGATGGCACCAGCCTACAGAGTGCTGCCTGTCATGGCTTCCTTATCAGGGAATAGCACTACCAGAAAGGGGTTAGTTCTAGATGGAAATCCTCATTCCTCTTCTCATGTGTCAATTTTCACAATCGTAGGGTTAATAGTTATTGCAGGAAAACTGGTCTTGTTTTCTAGTGGCATTTACCCCATTTTTGAACTAAAATAGGAGCCTATGGCTGGATACAAGGATGCTATTTGAAACTTGAACACTCATGGAGAAATTAGTGTGAAAGGTCACTACACTTACCACAGAAAATCCTGATCAAACCTATGATGGCAGCATTGTACTGTCATGTACCCGCCAAAATTTGTTTTAAATAAAATAGTAAAATAAAAAACAACAAAAAAATGTAAAAATGTAACAGCTGGCAAGATAGTTTAGGGGGTAGGGAGCTTGCACCAAGCCTGATGCTCTAAAGTTGAGCCACGTGGTAGAAGGAGTGATTCATCTCCTATAAGCAGCTCTCCATTTCCTACATAGGTGCTATGCTGCTGTGTTTGCGCGCGCGCACACACACACACACACACACACACACACACACACACACACACACACACACAAATAAAAGTATCAGAACCTTCTATTTCTAATATATTTAGAGATGAACAAGTCCAGAAAAATTGTAAAAAAATTGCCTCTAACTTCATTTTTTGAAGATCGCAAACCCAGTTTTCTCATTCTGCTTGTAAATCTGAAGGTGATGGCAGCTAGTGGGAAGCCTGTAAAAGTTGCGTACACACTACTAAATAAATGTAAAGGATGGGGCATCTTATTTATCAGAGGCCACTAACCATAGTGTCATGTTCAGCTGTATTCTTGAGTGGTCAACAGTCCAGCTGACATTGGGACCAGGTAGCCAGTTGGCTGTCATTGATTTCATCAGAGAGTCACACACACACCACCATGAGGTAGCAGCTTGTGGTGTTTGGAAGGAGAAACGAGCCTGGTGCTGCTTCCTCCCATATGGTGTCTCACAGGCTCCACTTCCCATTTGCTCCCCGAAAAGGTGTGCCTTTTCAGGGGATAATGCCAAGCGCTCTTTGTGCTATGGTGTCTTTGCATTGAAAGGTGATGTGTCTGGCACATTTGTCAGGCTGCTGTGAGGAGGTGTAGAATTTTCCACTGACTTTGGCTATAATTTAACAGAATAATATTGTACCTGACCAAAGGTGATGATCTGCTTTTTGGGAACCTAGGGTAGTGGTTGTAAAGCAAAGAGGGAAAAATCATTTTTATTGATATTGCTCATTACTGTACTTTGTAAAAAAAAAAATCCATGTTCTTGCTTTTAAAAAAATGTATACTGACAAGAAAATCTGGCACCTAAGCAGGCTTATCATTGTGAGTAAATTTTGAATGAGAGCTTTGACATGTGGCTCCAGTAAAAGTAGAACATATATTTCTTATTCAACCCCTTCCTCTTGCTTTAAATAAAATGCAAAATAAGAGGCAGAATAAGTGGGAGGGGCAGAGAAGGCTGAGAAAAGAAGCAATTCTACATGTGAAGGAAAGAAAAGCTTCATTCTCATCATGAACACTGGGTCTCTCCCACTCTCCGTTTAGGAAGCTCAGATTCTGTTAGTCTTTTGTGAAAGATTGCTCTCATTTATTTAACTCTTGCCACATGGCTTAGCATCATAACCACTTCAGTTCCTAGAGATTGAAGAAATCTGCTTTGTATCTATGGAAATAGCAAGCTGGAATTCAAGTCTAATTGCTGTGACTTTTCCACATTACAGTATAAAAGTGCTAGGTTTACTGATGCTGGTCAACCTTCAGTTCTCTGTTTTTCCCTGATCAGTAGTTACCTGTCAAGATGCAGGATTCATCAAGGATACTCTGTGCCACCAAGAAAAATAGTGTGTGGGGTTTTTCCCATATTTTGTTTGTTATATAAGCAATAATTTATGGAAATTCTTGGAATTATAAATATTAAATCAATGCCAAAAGATTTAAGTACCTCACCATGGCAAATTGTCTTTAAACACTAGCATTTTTTCTTTTCCTTTAAAAAAAATCATTTAGTTGTAGACCAGAAACACTTACAGGCTCTTGCCCCTGGCCTTCTGTGAGAATGTTAGTTAGCAATGCTCATAAAAACTCAATTCATCAATGTGAACATAATTTGCTATGAACAGAAAGCTCACAAAAGGGTGAATTTGTCAGATAGACAGGTGGCCTGAGATCTCTCCCTGATACTGAATGATATGAATAATAGATTCTGGTAAATGTATGCCAAGACTTGAGCTGTAAACACAGCTGCCTCCGTTCCCTTCCAGAAAAACAGCTTCGAGGACGAAAGCACAGGAACCATGCTTCCACCTGAGGACCAAAGCTTGCACACACACACACACACACACACACACACACACACACACACACACACACACACACACACACACACACACACTCAAGAAGTAAAACAAAAAGACACACTTACAGCCATCTTCATGCTTTTCTCTTCTATGAGGAAGACATTTTAAAGGCAGAGGACACCAAATAGAAGAGAAAGGAAGTAGATGCCACATTATTCCACTGTCTCATTTTATAAAATACACAAATCAATGGTGTTGATAAACTTTGCAACATTGTAACTCCTGTTTTATAATGACCAAAAACAAAAGGGCAGGTTGATTCCACAGAAGCACTGTGTTTAAAACCATTCTTGTAATTCATGGCTATTTGTCTTAAGGGTTATTAAGTATTTATTAAGGTTCAAATGTAATGTAGCCCTTTCTCCAATTTACTCTGAACTTTAAAATCTGTTTTGCAAATTGTTTGCCAGGTAATGTACACATCTATTTAGGAGTGGATGATCAGGATATTAGAAAATTCTAGTTGAGTGGAACATACATTTTTTTAAACCTTTATAGACACTAGTGCATATAGGTTGACTTGTTCCTATAATATTTATGATCAGCTCTGTAATCAACCAGTAGAAAAATTTAAAAAGATTTTGTTAATGTAGTAAAGCAGTGTTTCATAAAGTAGAATGTGTATATAAGTGGGAGCACAAAAGTAAAAAATAATGGTGATATATTCATTTTAATAATTTACACATTTATTTGTATTATAGTAAAGGCATGAGTAAGACAAATATTTATGATCTCAGGCATACTGTTAATTAGGAGAAAGTTAAATACACCTAAGTATGAAAACAATTTAATTTTAGGAAAAATTTTAACATAGTGATATTACTGAAAATAAAAAATTGTGAAATGGGTATGTGGACAAATGAGATCTGGAAAACACAGCAACCTCTTTCCACTCACCAGAAGAGACTAGGTTACATTTCAGTGAAGGAGTACTTGCTTAGTACTTGCTTAGCAGGGCCCTACCTTTCCAGCCTTCACAAGGAGAAAACAAAAGCACCAGAATTAGAGTCACATACACACAAAATGGAATCATGACCTTTATGGAGTTGGAGGAGACAGTAGAAATCATTGTGTTCTATTCTTTTAATGTTATGGATGACAAAGCTGTGATGCAAGGGGTTGAATGAGGTTACTGACTGGTTATAGGCAAAAGTGGACTTAGAAACCAGGGTGCCTCAAGGCTGCTTAGGAAGGAAGAGGAGGAGCAGGGGGAGACGAAGGAGGAGGAAGGGAAGGGAAATGGAGAAAGGGGGAGTGGGGGGAAACTATGCTAGAAGCCCTAGAGTCACTTGCCCTTCATTAAAAATTGACTTCCAGAAGGAGGATGGATCCATTTTCCCAGGGTACGTTTTTCTCTTGGCTGTAGACAAGATTCCTAAAAGTATTTGCTGGGATTTATTTTTACTTTCCCAAATGAGCAGGAGTAAAGTTCAGCCCGATAGTAAGTGGGTTGTCCTGTTTGGGAGTGATCATAGAGGCAAACATATTTTTTACCTCTTTGGTTTGTCATTTGTATAGATCAAGTCCTTTCTTTGTTTCAAGACTTTGTCTTTTTATTATGTTGTATCAATTGTACATTTATCTTTCCCCTAAAAACTTGTTTTTTTTATACAAAAAACTTAATTTTATTTATCTTCGATTATTTTTTATTTCTTAGCTCAGTGTTTTATACATGGTAATTACTCACTCAGACTGTTCAGCATAAGAAGCCACAAATAAAGCCAATTCCTTAAGTCTCTGCTAATATTTCCAGACTTACGGCTCCATTAGTTACAAAGATTATTCCACATTGTCTAGCCAAATCCAACCCATCAAATATTTAAAACCTTCACTATGTTGTTGTTGTTGTTTTTAATCTAACCTAGAGAGAATGCTCTGAGTATGATAGGTGACAAAAACGGGTAATCAGTTTTTTTTTTTTTTTTTTGTGTGTGTGTGTGTGTGTTTCTTAGTTATACCAAGTAAAGGTAGGAGAGTAACATGACTCATGACTCACAGAAATGAAATGCAAAGCATAGTAAAGAACTACAGATTTCCGTGGTGTGGTGGTTTGAAAGAAAATGGTCCCCAAAGGGAGTGGCACTATTAGAACTCGTGGCCTTGTTGGAGGAAATGTGTCACTCTGGGATGAGGCTTTGAGGTTTCTTTTTCTCAAGCTTCCCTCAGGTGACAGTCAACCTACTTCCTGTTGCCTGCAAGATGTAGGCCTCTCAGTTCCAGCACCATATCTGCCTGCACGCTGCCTTGCTCCCCCTTCATGATCATAATGGATTGAACCTCTGAAACCATAATCGAGCTACCCTCAATCAAATGTTTTCTTTTTAAGAGTGGTCATGGTGTCTCTTCACAGCAATAGCAAATACTAAGACACATGGAGATTTGAGGAAGCAAACATTGCATGTGTCTCAGGGAATCCAGAACAGTTACTGAAAATGAAGTAGGGTCTCCAGTAACCAGAGTTTTGTTCACTTTTTTACTTCAGTGACAAAATACTTCAACCATGGATTCTAAAACTTGATTTGCACAACCCAAACATTTCTGAAGATGACAAGATTTCGAAATTCTCTATTTTACGTCGTCTTCTATATGCCTAACTGGTCCTCTATGCCAATATTAAGATAATTGGAGCAAGAACATTCACAAAATGATGAATGCCATGACTGCAGGCTGAATTAGATGTCTATACATACGTTATTTGCTTAATCACCCAAAGTGCTACTATGATCTCCTCTTAATAAATCTCATCTGAGATATACAAAAGATTAACTTGTTTTAGTCAAATCAGTGTTTCTTCAATTTTGCCACTAAAAACAAAGTGATCTTCTAAGCCAAGAATAATGCCATATCTGATCACTTCTCCATGATAAAAAGAGGCAGGTTTCATGGAGCTTTTTTTCCCCCTGGGTATCTACTGAAGTAGAGATCATCAGAAACCATCAAAATATGTTCCTAGAAGCAAGTCTCTCACTGATAGAAGCAGGTGAGTAAAATCTAACTTTTAAACCACTGAGTCAAAATAAGTTCTGAAAAGGATCTATCAATACAAAACTTAAGGCTCTTTCACCTTTGCATTACATTGCATGAACAGTGTACACGGGCAACATCTAACTATAAACCATTATATAACTTCTCACTTAGCCTTGTGATAGATACATCATGTCTTCAGTGGGTTTTCCATGAGTAGAATGTCCTCAAAGAAAATACTGTGTAGAAAGGAAGGCATGTTGTGAATACCAGAAGAACAAATGAGTATTCCTAAGATTGCCTTTCCAGTAACTTCTTCCAATGGTTTCCATTGTGGCCATCAAAAATAAAACTTAGCTGACCCTTATATATACAGTTACCTGCTGATTAAATGGGGAGAAAATATTTGGAAACCTACAATATTTAAAGCTTATTTTCTAGCTTCCATCTCTTTATATTATAGGATCTATCTATCTATCTATAGCTATCTATCATCTATCTATCTATCTATCTATCTATCTATCTATCTATCTATCATCTATTTATTCATCTAACTATGATCTCTCTGCCTATGATCTATCATCTATTTATCTATCTTCATCAAAATCATCATATTCATCATCTATCTCTTGTCATTTATCTGGCCTTATATGTTTTCCCTTTAGCTTTAGGTAGTAAGACTCATTCCTGCTTTGGGGAGGGCCCAAGATCATTGACTAAGAGTTGTTGAGGAGTTCAGCAGATATAACTATGATATAAAATAAAATTCTTTGTGTTTGGACCCTGGAATTGAGTTTTACTGTACTAACTACTACCTGCCAAAATTACCAAGTCCAGAATGTGAGCTTCTGGGTCCCTTAGATCCCGAAGGTTGTTGAAATCATGGAATTTGGGGTGGAGGTGTCAGTGAGGGAGCATAATTGTACTTATATGGAGTTTTTACACTGGTGCTTTTAGCTCCACCTTTTGGTTAATTTAGAAGGACACCTAAAGTATGAGTCCCCTGTCTTGCCAGTCTTCAAATCTGGAAGCCATCATCCTGTATAGCTCAACTTCAACAAAAAATATGACTTGTGTAATACATATGTTGACCTGAGAGGGAATGGAATAGTATTGGAAATACAGAGAGAAAATGCCAACTTTCCATGAGGAAGGGGGAAAGTAGAAAAGTTAGCAGCAAAAAAAAAAAAAAAAAAAATTGGCTTTAACAATAAGGCTAGGGGGCAGAGATAAGGTTTGCTGTGAGAACATGAGAAGCAGAAAAGACTTTTTAGATATAAGCCCAATTTCTAGAATTTTTCTGAATACTCTCTGTGGGACTCCATGGACGTCAGGAGAATTGTTACTTACAGTTCTAGTCTCAGTGCCGTGGGCATGTGACCTGAACATCATGGCAACCTAGTTCTAAGTTCTCTTCTGCCTTCATTCATGTGTTGATGATCAGGTCCTGGGTCCCTGTACTATAGGATTCTTGTCTTTTCTCTGTCCATATGTCTGGAAAATTTCGTATTCTCAAACCTGCCTGTTTCTTGAAACAATTTTTTGTTTGGATTATTAAAATATAGCTGTTTGGATTTGAGTGTTTGTGTCCCACAAAACTCATATACTGGAAACTTATCACCCTGGTCAGATGTGGTCTTTGGGAGCAATTGAATCTGAGGTGAGGCCTTTAGAAATAAATGGGATTTGAGCTCCTGTGGAAAAACATTCAGAGACTGGCTTTGTCCCATCTATAGAAAGTTCCCATCTATGAACTATGATACCAGCCCTGAATCTGTCATCTTGCAAAACAAATATTATATCTGCTCAAGTCTTAAACTTGGACTTCTTCATGGCTGAATTTTTATGAAGTAAGCTTGTATTCTTTTTCTGTAAGCTAATAGTGCTGAGACAGTAACTAAATATTGGCATTCCCCTTGTCTTCCTCTTGATAATACATATCACATTGAAGACAGGAGTCCTATGGTGATAAAGTCCATTGTTCAGAAAAAGGTATGTCTTCTGGCCATAGAGCCAGAGACCTAGATTTCATGCTTAGTTTTCTTAATTACTAAGGGTCTGACCTTGAACAAACCGCGTGACCTCTCTAAGTTTGGTTTTCTTATTTGTAATGGGTGGTGGTGGCTCATGCTCACAGTATTATTTAAGGCATACTGACCACAAGAAATCCATTAGCAGTTTGAGTATAGTTAGTCCTCAGTTAGCCATGACTATCGTTATCATAATATTTTCCTACATAGACCTACACTTGTCTCTACACTCCCAGTGTTTGTTTTGTGACATGATAGCTTAGCACACGCATTCATTTAGTTTTTCAACAATTGTATTCTGGCATGAGTTCAAATTTGTGTTTACTGAGTTCTGTCTTGGTGTAAGCTATTGATTTATGTCCAGCTGGGATCCCAAATACAGAATCCCAAGACACAAGAGAAGCAATACTGCATTTTTTGAAAATTATATTAATGGAAAGAATAGTAGGTCCTGTTTGTTAGGGTTTCTTTGAAGTTCAAGTTAACATTGTTCATGTTCTGGATTATAGTTGGAACATCACAAATGGCTGGATGGATGTTAGGTGTATTGAATTGGAATGGTAAGGTCTAGGTTCAGATATCTAAGGCCTAATAGGTACTTAAACTTTCATCTTGGTTACCTATTCCAAAAGCAAAGTTAAAATTCTGATCCTTTTATAGAGAGAATAGTATTGCTTTTAGATGATATTTTATTTGCATATTTATTGCATTATATGCTATGTGGAGTGCTACTGGGAACCAAATTTTGTTCTGTGTATCTTATGTATCTGTATCATTTTTTTAATGGGGTAATTGTTATAGCATTTCATTGACATTGGCTATGTGTTCAGTTCTAATTGGAAAGTTGGGACTTACAGGATGGCCTTGCAGGAGGGGACTTGAAGGACAGTTATATTAAAACTCTCAACTTCTTTAATACAAAAGTATCTGACAAAGAAAGGAACAGGGTTTAGATTCAGTGTTGAGATGACCATGTGTTCTGCACTCAAAGAAGAGTCAGTGCAGGCTTGTCAAACAGCTAATTGCGCCTATAAACAAAGGACATAGTTTAAGGCATGAGGCTTTAAAAAGGATGCTGGTCTCTCATTTATCTTTTCAGCTGGGTCTGTGAACATGGGCAATAATGCCACAATCAACAATGTCATCTTTGAATAGGGAGGAATAGAAACACATACAGGGCTTGCACCAGGGAGACTCTACTCACAGATGAGCAATTCATTACTCATTCAGAACCTAAAGCTGTTGCCAAACTTTGCACTGCTGAAAACAATGAAATAATAGAAAACAAAAAGAATAGAATGAAGACAGTGATGGGAATGCTGCTTTGGTACACTTGTCAAGATATAGTTGAACCTGAATATCTATATAGTGTTTTCCTAGCTGTGGCATTTAAACTTATACTTTATAGAGTTTAAAATGGCACTCCTTGTCTTCAATTTGAAAATTGCTAAATCTATGTAATGTGCTTAAAATACTTCTTCCTTGCTTCTCTCTTCAACACATTTTCCTTGTTTGAATCATTATCACAATTTATTACACTAAGTTATGAAAAATGAAATTTCTTGAATATTAAATAACAACTTCTGTGAAATATATTTTTCAAGGTAGCCATCATTTACAATCTTACTTTAGTAATAAGTTTGCATTTAGCTACTTTTCATTAACTCCTGCTACTCCTCTTCACACAGTTGACATTCACAAAACATTCATTCTTCATTACTCTCTACAAAACTACATTTTAATTTCATCTAATTAGCATATATGGGAAACTGGAATGTGGACTCCAATGGCATTGCTGTCCTGATTGCCTAGAACCTATAAATATGTTACCTGCTTGATAAAAGGGGATTATGAAAATTGGTTAAATGAATGATTTGGAGATGAAGAAATTGTTCAGTATTATGTGGCTGAGTCCAGTCAAATCACAAGTGTCCTTAAAAGCAAAGCATGTTGCTCTGTTGTGGCTAGTGGAAAATGTGCCTCATCAGCACTTGGGTTTTCACTCAGTAAGACTTCTTAGCTGCAGAATCATAAGATAAGAAGCCAGTAAGATGTGGTAATTTTCACAACAGCAGTAGAAACCAAGAGAATGTGGTGTTGAGTGAAATTGGTACATAGGACTTGCCCTTGCTTGCCTGTACACACACCCTGCATTGGTTCTACTCCTTGGGAGAGGGTCAGTGGTTGGTTAGGAAGAGAGCTCAGTCAAGAAACATAGATGGTGAACTCAATCTTTTCTTTCTGTGACAATCCAACCCTTCTTTTGGATTTGTTATATTTGCAGTAAAATAAATATAAACCCAGCGACAGAACATCCTATAGTTCATGGGAATTTGTATAGGTCTATCTAAATGAGTAACTCTGAAATATTTTCCTCTCAATTATTCACAAGTTGTACATTTTACAATTGATTCTAGTTCTTCAGATTTTTAACTGGTCATTTTTCCCACCCTTCAATCATTAGCCAGATTGCACTAACCCTATTTTAATGTCTCAATATGTAGATTTATTTTCTGATTCTCAGAATGCTGCTCAGAAAACAGAACTTTGACATCTGCTTGGAAGTAATATGAATAAACCTAATGCCTCTCCTAGAATGCCTGGAATTTCAGGGTTAGAGAATTATACTGAGTATGGGAAAGGAAGGAGGAATTATACTTACATATAAATATTTAAAAACAAACCTGTTATACTTCAGACAAAGGTTCCATAGAGAGAAAAGACTGAGGAAAAGTGACAGCATAGGGGGCCTTGAGACCCACATTCTAGGCCCTAGAGCTAGACTTTTTCATTGTTGTGCAAGCAGCAGAACATTTGACCTAACTCAGACCTTGTATATCATTTTTAGCTCAAAGACCATGTTCAGACGCACACTTCTCTGGGAAACATAGAAATGAAGTTATCCAATATTCTTTCAGAAATGGAACCAGGAGCTATCTGATGGCCAGGGCACATATTGTTTCTACCCAGAAGAATGGTATATATCCTATAAGTCAAGGTCTAGAACGGGCTTTCTGATGTTTGCTTTTCTAAATGGAATTTTAAAAGCAAAAATAAAGATTAATATGGTGATTATATGTAGTATGATGATGACCAATGTCTTAGTTACTTTCCTATTGCTGTGACAAGACACTGTGATCAAGGCTTTATAAATGAAGGCATTTAATTAGGGTTTTGCTTATATTTTCAGAGGGTGAGTCTATGATCATGGTGGTGGGGCACATGGCAGCAGACAGTCATGATGCTGGAGCAGTAGTGTGCTACTTATATCATGAGGCAATCAAGAGGCAGAGAGAACAACACTGGGCCTGGTGTCGCCTTTTGAGACCTCAAAATCAACCCCAGTGCTACACTTCCTCTAATACCACATCTAATAAGCCTTCCAAAACAGCCCCACCAACTGGAAACACAGTATTAAATATAGAAGCCTATGGGAGTCATTCTCATTAAAACTATCACAATCACAATGAAATTAATTAATAAACTCATTACTGTTCATATTGTGCCTTAGACCCTTATGAATAGGAAATTTGATGAATCCCTTCTTTCCTTAATTCTAACCCACCTGCCTCCCTGCCACTGGTGGCTAGTAGTGAAGTTACAGGATATCCAGGAAAGTAAATGTGTAAAAGCTTGTCTGAATCCAGCAGGAGAAACTGTAGGTGACTTGGAAATAGTGAATGGCTTCAGAAGATGTTGGACTTTTAAAGGTAGTGCTTAAGGATTCACGCAGGTTCCAAATAGCCAGTGAGTTGGGCAGGAGACACTGCCAATTGTCTAGCCTACATGTATTGTTCTTTTCCAGTTTCTAGAAAGAGTTCTGGTAGTGTTCATTGATTAGTAGACCTTGATGCTTAGTCTAGGATTGAGCTTTGGTTAATCTAAGTATTTTTCATGATTATAATAAGAAATCAACATGTAGTGTAATTCAAATTAATTTGACCCTACCTCTGAGCAGATTAGACAAAGGGAAGCTCTAGTTCATGTGGATATCTATACAAGGCAGGTCATCAGCACCAAGGTGAAACACAGTGGACAGAGTGAGCACTGGAGTCTGGTTTTCACCTTTGGATCCCTGGATAAACATACTCTACATTTCACACTGTCTTTGGATTCCCAGCTAGTAGGGTCAATAACTTCCCTTCCTTCAACCTCTGAACTGATTTCTGTCAAATAGGCAAACAGAACCCAATTCACACAGTATTTAATGTTGACATAGGGACAGCAGTTTTTAGGAGAAAATAAATAGGCGAGTTGATTCTGGGGTATCATAGATGGACATAATGCTTAAGAGTACAATGGTTGCAGACAAATATGTCTTAAAATTCATCATGATCTATTATTGCCATATATGTCCTCTTTAAATTCCAGAGTACAAATAAAATAGAAAACTTACCACTAAAATTTAGTTGTGGAAATTAAATGAGTTGATACACATACAAATCCTGTTATGAAGTAGATGTTTAATAATAGTTACCATTATTTTAATAGCAAGAAGAAAAATGATTTCAGATACCTCTATGAGAATTTCTGGATGGGAGACGAACATAATTTAGTACTCTAAAATGAAATCCTAGGACAGCAATTGCAAATGAACCTAATGAAAGGAAGTAGTTAATCAGAGAAACTGATTGGCTACACAGAGATTCTTTCAAATGGGTATTGAAAAGGAGAAAAGTTGAAACCTTATGTATGTCAAAAGACATAATGGGGTGAACTATTGCAGGTACAGAGACCCATGACACAAAGGAATGGATCATAGGAGGAAACAAAAAGTTTAAAAATGGAATTGAACACTTTGCAACATGAGATGTATCACCTATATAGAACATCCAAGGAGTTGCCTAGAAAATGGGACACTCATTTTCAGGATAAATCCAGTTCTATGAAATTCAAATTGTTCTTTGAAATATTGTATGTCATGTTGGTTTGGTTGTTACTTTGAAAAATATAATAAAGTTAAACATTAGATAAACTAGATTCATATCAACTTGAATTCCTGGTAAACTCCAGGGAAAAGTCTTGCCACTACAGAAAGATAATCCTTCTTTGGCCTGAAATATTAGCACCTTTTATCTAAGCAAAATATTTATTTCACCTTGGGAATATCAAATCACGGTCCCCAGTTTCAGAAAGATAGCTTTTACAAACCTCTGTTTAACCATAAATTCTGAAAAAAAAGATTTTTAATGATTTAATTTAAAGATAACATATTTTCATCCCCCAACACATGTGCCATCACACCCATGTGCACAAGTCAGAGACTGAGAATTTGATTTTAACTAAGATAAAAACACCTTGACCTGGGCTGTTATGTAAACACACTTTCCTGCATGAACAGCCTAAGTCCTCCTGATTTGTCCAATGTGAAAGTCAGGAGAGAGGCCCACATTACTAAGCTTAAGTTCCGGACTGACCTAGTAAAGTTTCCTAAATAGGAGGATGACTCTGATTTAGCAGGCCAGGGGAGTACATAGCATCCCCACCATTAATGTCTTTGGAAATAATTCACAATCAGGTGAACTGCTTTTAGAAAGTTCTCTTAGTTACCTGCCCCCAGAGTGAAGTTCAATGAAGAGGATTCAAATGTTCTCAGTAAAGATCTCTGGGATGTGGTGTTTTCTACCACTGGAGAGTTGCTTGATTTCGAACATTATCACCTTCAGGAATAAGAAGCAGTCATTTCTTTACCTAGGCAGTCCTTTAATCTTGGAACAGGAGGCCTAGAAAGCTATTTGCACAGAAGGCTCTCCTTGGTTTTAAAAACGCAATCAAATTGGCTCCAGTGGAGTGGGATATAAGGAAGGACACCTCTTCTACTTCCACAAAAGTAATTGGACCAGCCTAATTAGATTGCCCAAGTGTTTCGATACTATGGTGATGGGCATGTTATAAATACTGTATGTAGCTGAACTGGGAGCAGCCCTTGCAAGTATAATAGCTATGTAGTTAGCTCTGATAGGGTAGGGAGATACAAGTCAAGTGCTTGCCTACATTCCATATTTATTGATAGTTATTTATGTTGACACTTTCAGCCATTTGTGGTGTCTTTTTATTCTTGGTCTGTGGGTAGTGTGGTCAAAGATGACTTCTGTAAAGACATCATCTTGTATGCAAGATGCATCATTGTGGATTCTGCACAATAACCAAGAAAACTCTTTCAACTTATAAACAATTGCCATCCAGAAATCAAGCAGCACTTAATCAGTTCAGAATTAGAGCATGCTTAAATGAGATCTGTAAAACCACACGTGGCATAGAGGCTAATGGTCTTTTGATCCTAGAAGAAAACCAAAGACTATTCACTAGTTGTTGAAATAAATCCAGAAAAATCACCATCCTGAATGCAGAGTTTCCCACACAAGCTTTTCTGTTTCACTCATCAAATCATGGCAACTTTACTGAGAATGGTTTTAGGTAATGTGCTGGTTTCCAGGAAGAAACTCAGTCATGTTTTCCAGGCACATACTTGATATTTCTGAACTTCATGGTAAAATTTAAAAAAAAAACTTTGTTGTCTTTCATATCATCAGAGTTATTTGGCATGGTAATATCGTGACATGAGTACTTGTAATACTGTAGCATACCAATCTTAAAGATGAGAACATTGAGAATTCAGATTTTGTTGATTACTATGAATATCCACAGTAGGGAATACAACCCAAAATTTCAATTTAATCTTATTGGACTTCAAGGCTCAGTCTTTTTCTGCAACACACTGTTCATATTTTCATTAAAAATTGTTGCCTGAGCAAAATAGATTGTTACCTTATCCATGAGCTTATCAGAATTCATGTTATGTCTTTTGATGTAATTTGTATTTTTTCATTTACATTTATGAAAGCATGACTGGATACCATCACAGCACACATGGAAATAACACAGTAAAGTGGGAAGAATTCAGACTTAGAAAAAAAGCATTCAGTTTTAAGGGTGATAAGTGGCCTATAGGAAGATGTGTCCACTAGTGCAAGAGTGCCTGATTGTTATAACAGCAACCAACTGCTTTCTACGTGAATCTGAGTGCTGCTCCACAAGAAGAAATTCACATTTGGAACATTCAACCATGTGACTATAGAAGTCACAGACCTATTTGTTAAATGGTCATGTCAAATTTGCCTTCTAAATGGTTATTTTTATATTCTTAGATTAGAGTTTATTCCAACCTTGGTCAGAGATGCTTCGTTTAGCAGTTGGGCATGATGAATCCATAGGCTCATAACTGGTCAAAGAGTTGAGAATAAGTGACTTTAATGCTAAAACCTAAATAGGATACATGTCTGTATCAAGCTATCCAAGGTTCGGGGAGCACACAGAATTAGAGGATGGAGATAAGTGCTAAGTGTTATGAATTGTCGTCTTTTCGATATAACATGGCTGTTACACTCATGGAGTCACAACATCTGTAGCTACCTACACAGGACCTGCACAAGACTGAGCCCACCAATATTCCATCATGGATTTTAGAGGAATCATAAGGCCCCAACCCTAGATAAGAAACTATTGGCAGTTAATAGCTGCTTGTGGAGAGTGAGCCATTTTCCTTCAGTGATGTAGCCAATAAGTTGCTCACGCTTCATTAAATAACCGTATGCCCATGCTCATGTGAGAAACCTTTATTAAACATAGTGGATCATAAAGAAAAGACATGAAGGTAAGATGAAGGACTTGTTGGGGAAATAAAAGGGATTTTGGTGGGATGGGAGGAGTATAAGAAGGTAGTAGGAAAGGTGACTTTTACCAAAATAAATAATATACATGTATGAAATTTTCAAAGAACAAATAGAAATATTTTAAAAAGAACTAAAAGTGCTTCATTAGAAATGACAATGTGGGCTACAATTTATTTATTGAAACAAGTTGTGTGTTAGCAGTTTTTATTACCAGAGTGACTGTCAAAGAAAGAAAGAAAAAGAAAGGCTGAAAATAATTTATAGGTCCATGTATATGTATTTATTTCTATCAAACAGATTTTAAAAATCTATTGATTTTATATTTGAAGGGCTGTTTCATTCACTGGGAAATTTGTGTATATGAATCATGTATCTGTGTGTCTGAACCAGTGCTGCATCTGGTAATGGAACATTCTGAAGAACCTTCCAGAGCCTTCATGATCAGAGTATAGTCTTGGAACTATTTATCATGGCACAACTGGAAGTAACGAAACAGGCATTGCATCAGTTAACTTCTCGATGCTGTGACTAAATATCTGACACAGAAGACTTATGAAAGAAAGGGTTTGTGTTAGCTCATGGTTTCAGGGTATAAAGTCTATCACAGAAGGGTGGGTTTGGATTGGGAGTGTGAGGCAACTGGCCACACAGCATCTGCAGTCAAGAAGCAGAGAGATAGATGCTGGTATTCAGCCTGTGTCCTTCCCTTTTCCCTTGCTTTGTGTTTTTAAAGGATTACTTTAATTGTGAGTGTGTGTGTGTGTGTGTGTGTGTGTGTGTGTGTACATGTGTTTTCAGTGCGTTTCAGAAGCCACAAAAGGATATTAGATTCTTTGGAGCTGGAGTGTCAGGTGGTTGTATGCGGCCTGATATGGATGTTAGGAAGTAAACCCCAGTCTTCTAGATGGGCAGCATGTTTTTAACTGCTGATCTCTACCTATCTATTCACCTTGGGATTCATTCCCTGGGGGCAGTGTTGCCCTCACTCAGGGCAAGTTTTCTATTCTCAATTAAACATATCTGGAAATACTCTCTTAAGTATAACTAGAGTTGTGTCTCCTAGGTGATTCCAAATCCAGTTGACAATAAAGACTAATAGTCATTGACATTCATAAACTAATTGCTACAATAACAAAAACAAAATTTAAAAAGTTTGGGGGCATGTCAGTGGTGTGCAGGGTGGTTTCATTTTTTTACCTGCAAAGACTAGACAATTCAAATGCCAATGATTAGATAAACCCATAAATAATTTTTTATATAACCACACAGTGAAATGCTACCTTTTACTAATAATGATTAACTTTATATATATATATATATATATATATATATATATAACAGTATTGATAGAAATGGAAATAATTGTTTCTTATTAAACAAACCCAGAAAAAAGATTATACTTAACACACTATGAAATTATACTTATTTAGTATTCTATTCCAGAAAACAAATTCTTTTTTTTTTTTTTTTTTTGGTATCAGAATGTGGTGAGTGGATTAGGAAAGAGAATGGAGAAACTTTAGGAGGTAAAGGATTTCATTATTATGTTTTTAATATTGGAAATCTCATGTTATGTGTATACATGGCAACACGTGTTAAATAACTCAGAGGCTGTACTAAATTTGAGCACAAGTCATACTTTAATAGCACTGGAAAAACGCATGTATATCATTCCAATACAGAATAATTTTGCTCTTAACTAGTATGATATTTAGTTAAAACCAACACATAGCAACAGTAATCTACAGATAAATGCACAGTGGTCTTTATTGGGCACTTTCACCACAGCAAGTCCATTATATTAAACTCTTTCTGGTGAGAGCAAGTAATAAGAATTAATACATTTATTCACTGCTGCAATAGTGGCATGAATGTTATCCAAATAAGCAACCACTTTTTAATTGAATCTCAGTCTTGTTCTACATAAGGAAACTCATGGCTGGTACTGTAAATCTTGCAGGAACCCATAGCTGGTAGGTCACAAACTCTACAATATAATGGCTTTGTTAAAGGACATAGTTTTAAACTACTTTCTAAACATCTATGTTTATATTCACAGATTAGTGTAATTCTCAGTCTTCATTAAGAGACCTCATTTTGAAGTTGGTACCAGTTAATACGGAGGTACACAATAGGTCAACATGAAAGGAGTAGTGACTGTGGAGTTCTCATTCCTAAATGGACCTCTGAAAGCCCCTAACTGAGGCTCAGGGAACATCATGGGAGAAGTGGTAAGATGTCTGTGAGACTGAGAAGTCAGATAGAACTGCTGCAATACTGTCTTTTTGGATATGACAGAGTCACTGCTCTCATGATCTCATAGCAGCTCTAGTTGCCTAGGCAGGGCCTCATATATCAAGCCAGTCAACATTCCCTCATGGATGGAGGGGGTACACACTACTAGCTGAAGAGGTGTTGGAAGTTGATGGCAGTTGGTGAAGGGAATCATTCCCCCCCCCCCCCCCCCCGCTATGTGGCTCCTGGTAGGATGCCTGTGCTCCCGTGAATGGCCTCACGCCCATGAACACTAATTGGTCCCAGTGGGAGTGGGTTTGAAAACAGGGACATGGACTTGAGAAGGGGAGGATCTGGAAAGAGCTAGAGATGGCCAGGGAGGATATCATCAAAGTAGATTGTATATGTCTGTGAAATTCTCAAAAAACACATTTTATAAAAATTAATATGTTTATTTAAGAAAACTGTACTTGGTGAATAAACACATAGAATTTTTATACAGAAGACTTCTGGACACCATGTCTATTGTAGTAAAAGCAGCTATGCAAATTGTTAATGTTGAAGATAATATGTCAAGGGTTGTGGTAATTAACTAATTTTATTTCAAAACTTATCTAACAGCTACATTAACTATCACTGTGGAGATAAGATAAATGATGCTAAGGATGTGATTTCATGTCCTGTATTCCCTAAACCTCACAAATATTAAAGATATTGTATTACAATCAGCATTTGTCATAAACAAGAGCCTGAAATTTTACCCTCCCCCAAAGTATTTGCCTGGGATTCTGACCTTGACAACACTTACTGGGCTGAGTGTCCCTGACTGGGGGAAGACAAGGCAAAAGTCTTGATGAATCAAGGTCCTCAGACATCCGAGGAAGACATTTTAAAGCTTTTTACTATAAAACTACAGAACTTTAGAACCAGAATTGATGGTTACAGATTTCCTAGTTCAACGGCCTCATTTTTCTTTTAGTAGAAATACAGAAGGTTTGAGAGGATGGGTACTTTGATGTGGTAGAGCTAATTAGAGAATAAACCAAGAGAACTCCACCACTTAGCAGCATCCCCTGCCCTTGGCAAACCATTCTGTTCTTTGCTAACCACATATCATCAATGTACACCACACAAACAAGCAACTGAAGTGTTACATTCGATGAAGACCAATGAAACTTCTATAGACCCAGGCAGGTTTGCCTTCCCCATCAGGTTTGCTGAAGAACTTAAAATAAAGAAGGAAAACCTTTCCAGCAACATGGAAACAAAAATGGAACAGTAGACTGTAATCTTTGGAAAATCATTAATCATCTGTAGAGACAGTTTTGATTACTCTTCAGTTACTTTGGTGATGCACGAAATGCAGTGCATTTTTTAAAGGTGAGGGTATTTTGCTGTTGTTATTCATGCTAGTATCATCTATAAATGGGTACAAAACTGACTTCTTGTCACTTAAGGTGAGCAGTTCACAAACTGCCCATTTAGTATTTCACAGTATCAGCATTCTTGAAGAAACTTGCCATTTTTGTTCCCTTATAATAGGGACATACATTTTATTCTGTACCTTCCTTATTGTATGGTTGTGGAGAACAGACTACATCTGCCGGAAAGCAAACATTGTTTTTTCTCTCCAGATGTCTGTTTTTTCTCCCAGAAGTTGGAGAGCATTGGACAAGCAATAACAGATGATGAACACATGCATAACTACAAATGGGCAAGCTGATTGTTTTCAAAATTGGTATAAACATTTGCTCTTGGGTTGAGATTTAGCTCACAGCAAATCTTTACATTTGTGTTATAAACCCCAAAGTAAAAAAAAAAAAGTGTTTATAATGGAAGTGCTGACAATGTGAAAATTAAGTTATGGTCAGGAAAGCAGTTCTGTTTAAAAATGCCATTTTGCACTTCCATATTTACTTCTTAACCACTGACGGAGATGTCAGTTTCTCCAGTCTTCCTTCCCATTCCAGAGGGTAATCTGACAATTGTGTTGAAATGAACAAGCAAACTGAATTTCATCCTTTTGCCCCTTCAACAAGTTACAATTAGAATTTAGAGCCACATGCTGGTTACTTTACTGGTTTCATGGATGGTGGTGGTGGTGGTAGTTGTAAATTAGACCAGAAGAGGATTAAGTTCATTGCACAATACAACGAGGTTTTGCTTTTATGCAGCATTTGTAAGAGGAAAGGGCAGCAATTATTAAGAAATACTTTCCACTCCATAATCTTGACTATGTCAAAACACAGTGACTACATTGACTAAGGGTATTAAATAAGGTCAGAAAAACTCCTTGACTTATTAAAAATGATTTGGTGGGACTGAGTATGTTGTTTGCACTCTAGTGTTGGCATGACAGTGACCTGAGTGGGCTGACTCAGCTGTCTATATATCTTGTTGTATTAACAGAGCAATGTCCATCTTTTATATAGATAGATTGCAAAGACTGCCTTTTTGTTCACTTAAAGAACTACAACATGACTAAAAACAAGTTAGAAATGAGAATAGAGAAAGATCTAGACAATGAATCTTTATGAGCAAAGAATTTACTTTTGGAAACAGGGCAGAAATCGGACCTTTATGCAACACAGGCCATAATGGGAACCTCTGCAGTGACACTATGTGCAGAGCAAAATTTCAACTTGGAAATTTGAAGTTATTATTTTTATGATGCATATTCTTATCTAGCTTCCCATTTATTTTTAGGGGGTTGAATTATTTTTACAATAAATGAGCAAGAAAGACAAGCAAACCCTGTCTATCCCAAGAACACAAAAGACTCAAGAACACAAAGCATTCTCATGCCCAGATGCCACATGTGGGCCTCAGCAGCATCAAATGCTTCCCAGGTTCTGATAGGAGAATCTGGATGGGTGGCTTTCATCCTTGACATAAAAACATCCAATAGATAACCTTCAAATAAACCCCTAAGGTCTCCCAAATGAAGAACATTCTGACTAGCCTGAAACTCACTCTGTGTACCAGACAGGACTTGAACTCACAAAAACCTACCAGCCTCTGCTTCTCAAGTTCTGGGATTATGGTATGTATCACCAAAGCCAGTATATTTGTTAAATATATGTTTTTAAAAAGGCTACTCACACATATGAGTTTCTTAATGCTTCAATTAAATGATTGGGATGTGCCTTTTAAAATGTAACATTTGTATTTTTTCTGCATGAGAATGTCCAAATTACAGGAGACATTCTGCCCTCTATGATTGGGAGTTTCATAATAACTCCCAAGTTATGCTTAAGAAAAGCTCAAATAAAGAAATCAAGAGACAGGAAGCCATCTGAGGAGTGGGGTGAAATGTCAATTTTGTTGTCCTTTTGTTCCCAAGCCTCAAATACTGAGAATGTCTAAACTTATCCAGGAATAGAAGACGCTTATCAAGCTTTATAATACATGTAGGGAGCCACGTGGGCTCTAGAACACCAATCCTGAGTGGAGGGATATTTTGAGGATTAATGTTTTGCCCTCTTTGGCAGTTAGATTCACGTATCTATTTTGAAAAGAACAAGACATACCAAAGAGGGTGTGTGCATGAAAACATGGGATCCATTTTCACTTTGTACATTAATGAGGAAAGCTAATTTGCTTGTGACATGAAAAGTCTTTCAAGAGAAAGTTATACCTTACATTTAAAAAAGTATGAAGTAAATCTTGGAAGGTTATGCTGAATATATCACCAGTTACTCAGAGATTTTATTGTATGTTAACATTACACAAACATGATGCACATTAGTAAACTGAGATAAAAGAGTTCTGATGGACAGAATAAGAGCAGAATTAAAGATTAATTGTTTTTCCCAAATGAGATCTCTCTGGCTTGTCCTCTTACAGTTATTGCTTGGAGGACTGGAATGCGTCCTTTGTTTATAACTGGATGATTCATATACAGGGAGCATTGCAGCACCACATCAAATAACTCTAATAATTTGTTGTAATTGGAGAAAATGTGTTTTTGCAGAAGGAATCTAATAACTAGGGCTTTGGTGCATTCCTCTTGTAACCTTTAAGTCAGCACTACCATGGGAGTAGATTGAAAGCGCGCCATCTACAGAGCCCTGCTTTTTGCCTCTCTTTTAAAAACTATGTGGTGATACCCTAGTTAACCAAGCTCAACTGACTGCTTTAAAATGAGAACGAAGGTGTCTCATCTAGTCTAGTGGAAGCTAGCATGCTCTTTGCTGCTAAGGCAATGGCACAGCTATACACTGGTGTCACATCTCCCACATGCAGTATATATGCTGTGCTATAGCATATTCTAGTTATTCGAGTTTGGTTTAGTGTGGCTCGTTACCACATTAGAATTGATTTTCATTTCATGATTTCCTTTTACCATTCCTGAAGGTGAATTCAAATATCCCACTTTCTTTTACAGATTGAAACTGGTTTTGGAATTTTAAGAAGCCACTTAAAAATTTCTGACATCTGAGAAACAATGCTTTACTTGGAAAAAATAAATAAAAAAAGCAAAAGAGTAGGTGGAATAAAATGAACTCAAAAGGAGGAAGCTGACTACTTCTTATCTTATGCCAATTGCATCTCTTTTCCCTTTAAAGTCAAAGTCAAATACATGTAATTTGGATTGACCAATAATCGTGTGACCATGAGACTTCTGTGTGGCCAGTGTATCTATTGAATTATTCTGCTCTGCAGTAGACACACAGGTTTCAGATCCCCCTGCAGTCCATGGGTGACTGTCTTCTTTCCTCCAGGCTCCTGGATAGACAATATGATACATAGCTAGCTGTCATATACAGACCTGAAAAATTGTTCTCAGCGTATATAAATCCCAGACTAGGCATTACACAACCAGAGTTTAAAATGTCACATGTAAATCATCCAGAGTTAAGCTGCTTAGGAAACACAAACCATTCTCCAAGGACATATGAGACCAGAACTTCAGAAGATGCTGTCTCACTGTGGGATGGCAGAAAACATCGGCTCGCAGACCACCCTGGTGTGTAGTAATCAACAATGCAGTGGCCCACTTTATAAAGGCGTCAGACAGTCTGTAAGCAAAAAGGCAAGGCCTCCAACTGAGACAGGCCCTGCTAATAAGTGGCTTGAAGTAAAAAGAGAAGAAAGCCAGCTTTAAGCATATGCAACAGGTCGCATCATGGACTTCTTTATTCCCTTTGCCAACTACCTTCTTTCATGTGGAACAACTCCATCAAGAGCCTTGTCCCCACCAGCAGGAGCCCCTGAGAGCACCAGTGTTTCTACCTGGCTTCGCTCATAGCCCTCCATTCCTTGTCTGTCCCCTTGCTGGGTTATGAATCCTTTGAGAGCAGCACCAGGGACTGTTTGTCTTATTGTCTCCCCTTTCCATTTAATGCTTTCTTAAGAAGCCGTTCAAAGCATACTTATTACAAGTCGCTGAGTTCCAGCACTGATCTTAGTTCCCTCAGAGGCTCCGGACAAACTGTTTTTGTTTTAGTTGCTTCACTAATAGATGGGAACAATGGGGCTTTAAACACTTTTGCAAAAACCTAGCACAAGAGATTTAGTATTTGAAAATAAGTGCTGGGGATGTAGTTGAATGGTAGAGGACTTGACTGGCACATTTGAGGCCCTGGATTTAATTCCCAGCACCACAAAAGAAGAAGAAAGAGAAAATACTTCTCAGAGAGCATATGCTACCAGGTACAGATTGTGTACTTACTGCACTAAAAGCTGCATTTTCTGAATATAGTGTAACTACTGCTTGCTTAATTTGCAATAGTAGTGTTAAATTGGACTTCGTCTTTCAGACAGATTTTTTAGTTTTATCCTGAAAACCATTTGGAAGAATCACATTTACTCATGTGATTTGTATACCACAGATAAAGATGGAAAGGGCCAGAACAGTTATTCTAGGAAGTATGAAGACATTTCAGTTTTCTTATACTTCTGACATTCCATCAGCAAAACCAAAATGAAACAAAACAAATACCTCATTGGTGCAGGCTCTACCTGCTGTGATAAGTACAGAGACGCAAGCACATTTTATCAATAGGGCAACTTGTACAAACTGGGTACACAAACAGAAAATAATAATGTTGAAGAAAGTGTAATTAATTAATTCAAGCCTAAGATAAGATCACTGGATCCTGCTGACCCTACATGTTAATCAGTTGATTGATTAATTGCTACAATCATAATAATTATATGGTACAAATCTAAGTATACTTAATGATAGTGTAGACTTAGAGTTAAAAGTTCTTTTCAATCTGCATATCTTTTCTCTTTCTTGAATCAAACGAGTTGGTTGCAGTTCCTAGAACGGTGTCTTTTAGTGTGTAGAGCTGGAAAACTTCTCTCAAAATTAGGCAGGGATTGATTTTCTTCATCCTATTGGGCATTGTGGTTACTCCCTAATATTCTAAATATGATGAAAAACTACACACTACTGAAATAGGAATGTTTCATTATATATGCTTATGAAACCATGACAGCCTTCTGCAGATGTGCTCACTGCATGAAAGACTGCAGTTGCTGCAGAGGAGAGGTGTCCTTCAGCATATTTCTCTATAGTGGGTTTCTGATATGTGACTGGTAGATGGAGTTGCCATTGAAACACAAGCTTCAAGTCTGGGCTGCAGTGGGCATGCAGTTAATTAATATTTTCATGTTCAGACACTTAACGACTGAGTTTCACATAGTTTTAATATGCATAGCTATTTATACATGGACAAATCCATTTTTAGGCTTTTCTACCCTATGACAAACACACTGCTTTGTTATGAAGCTATAGCTTCACAAGGTATGGTATCACCAATTTTCCCCAAACCATTGTTCTGATAACATTCAACTTCTGATTGCTCAACATCCTCCTAACTACAAAGCTTCATCTGGGTGATATTGGAGTGACTCTTTGTAGAGCAAGAATCCACTCAACAGAGAATGATAGCTTAGTGGCTAATGCTGAGCTCAGGACACATCCAATCTGACACTTGAATGTATAGAGTATGGCCTCAGAAGCAAAATGCTGGCTCTGACTTTATCCTGCTTTTTTCTTTCCTTCCTACTTTCACCAACAAAGAAAGTCATAAAAACCAGAATTTCCTTCCCCTCTGTTGCATTTCCTAAAGCCAGCCCCCAAATCAAGAACTAATCCTCCTTTTCTTCCTTCTCTGTTAGAGACCCCTCATGTGCTGTCTGCCTTTCTGTTTGCCAGAAGACAGAAGGAGATGAGCTAGTAAGTCTTGCTAACTTATTAGCATCAGATCTTAACTCCAGTCACACCACCATGTGGCTGACCAGTTCTTGTCCAACATAAGCAAAAAGGCAAACAATCATCTCTTGAAGTGTGTTTTCATTACTGAAGTTACGTATAATTTTGATGAAATAAATTTATTGGTTTTCACATGTTAACATATCTTTTATTTACTAGTGCTGCCATAAACATTGAAGAGAGTGGAGAAGAAATGTCATTTTTACTTCAAGAACTGTCTAGACTTGGTGTGTATTAACAACAAGGCAGTAGGGAAAGCTGTCTGATTGATGACTTGTGTTTGGTTCCATATTATGTTGTAACCAAAACATCTCATACCAGTTTCTCAACTTCTGCTAAGGCTCTTTCTTTCTTCTTGGTCATCCAGGTTTAAAACCTCACCTGTGTTTCTCTTTCATGATTTTTTCCAAATTATGCTAAACCATCTTAACTTTTGTTTTCTATCATGTTTTATATCTTACTCCTTTTTATATGTGTTTATATATATTATATATACTTAATACTTTTTATGTACACATAACTCTTAATTTTCAAAATAGTGAAAGATTGTAAAGTTTATGAAGAGGATAGCACTCATTTAGAAATAAGATGGTTCTTAAACTTTTACATGCAGATTATTTGGAGAGCTTGAACAAACTCAGATCCCTGAGCTCTGTGTCTACAAATTGTCCTTCAGAAGGTATGGTGTTAGGCACTAGAATATGTGTGTGCAGTCAGATCACAGGTAATTCAGATACTCTCAGCCTGAGATATTTGGTATGGCGCTTACTTTAACTATGTTTTAGTCATATCTGACTGTCTTGTTCCAGAATATATCCTGAGCACATATACACATTTGGCAACTGCTTCTAGGAGTTGCACATGAATCAAATGCACAGGGCTATGGTCTATACTTGGGTGATGGGTAATATTGATTGTCAACTGGTTAGAAGTTAGAATCAGCATGGGGACAAAGCTTGTGGAATGTCTGTGAGGAACGTACTTCATTGGTTTTAGATTTGAGGATGAAATACTCAGTCTGAACACAGTGGGCTGTTCCATGGCCTGGGGTCCTAGTCCACATAAGGGGAAAGGAAGATGAACACAACATTCATCAGTCTGCTGCTGACTTCAGTGTGACCAGTCTCTTCATGGTTTTCCATTATGGTGGTCTGTATTCATGAAC
Source organism: Cricetulus griseus (assembly GCF_003668045.3). NCBI lineage: Eukaryota > Metazoa > Chordata > Mammalia > Rodentia > Cricetidae > Cricetulus > Cricetulus griseus. The sequence goes on from NC_048599.1 coordinate 129,748,255, forward strand.
TGTGAGCCTAGTTAACTATTTTCTTTTAAAAAGATGCTTTTGTCAGCTATTTTGTCCATACAGTGTGCAAAGTAACTACGCTTAAGTCATCTTTGGATGATAGCCAAGGAGAGTGCCTTCTGGACTTTTGTGTTTCCTTTACCCCATTAAACCATCCTGTCAATTACCATTCAGATTATTTTCTCTTAAGCAAAGTTTTCCATTTTTGACTACATTCCCCCCAAATCTGTAATAGGATTTTTCTATTGTATATTGGATAAGATTTAAATAATAAATACAATTAAAATCTCTGTAATTGGCTAGTTAATTTGTTGGTCAAATATTTGCCTTTTCTATGGAAAGTCCTCTGCTAGGCAGCAGGATGGAGAATCTTAATTAGATAATTTCAGGGTATGCCTACTTGGAATTTATAATGCTGGATTCACTGTATCTGCTCTCCGTCATCTCCTACTATTTATCTCCCAAACTCTTTGCTTCATCCAACCCAGATACCTCACTTTCCTCTACAGTATTTGCCTTGGGGCGGGGTCTCATGCTCTTCCTCTGGCTGATAGTCCTAGAATAGCATACCCTGCTGCCTCCTTTCAGAAAGCTAGCCCTGCTCTATCTTGTCTCTCTGCTGTGGAACATTTATTGTCTGTATTGCCCACTGTCCAGCTGGATCACATTAAGTCATTATTTGTTCAGTCAGGGACTGTACCTCTCACTATTCAGTACTATACTCAAAGCACAGATACCTTGGCTGGGAGCAAGATGCTGTGGCATCCATCTTTATTAGAAGGAATGCTTTCACTCTCCCTATGTAGCTTCATGAAGAAAAGGAAGAAAACAAATGACTTCCTGGGTTAACTGCACAAGTTACTCATTGTTTTTTTAGTTAAATTGTTGGAGTTCATTTCAAGCATGATAAACAATGATGATGACAACAACAACGTCTATTATTTTGGGTCCAGGAATCTGTCTCTTCAGAAATGATTTGAGTCAGAACCATTTTGGAATCTCCTAGAATAACTGATTATTAGATTCCTCCTCCCATTGTATACTTTTTATTATAAGTTCTTAGTATACCTTAAGATATTATTCTCACTTCAGAAATTCATGGATCACATCAAGGCAAAAAGAAAAGAAAAAACCTCAAGGCTTATATAATCATTCATAGGTAAGTGAAAATATTCTGAAGCAAATTTGCATTGCTTTTTTTTATTCATTTGAGTATTCATATCCATGCTTAAGAACATATTTCTACTTGCTACTATTTGAATATGTACTCCAAAGTTCATGTGTTACACAGCAAATCCCCAGTACAAGGGTTGAGAGGTAAGACTTTAAAAAAAAAAAGATTAGCATATGAGAGCTCTGCATTCATGAATAATTAATGTCATTATCCTAGATATGGGTTCCCTTTTCCCTACCACATCTTCCCCTCTGCTCTTCTTTCTCCCACTTCTCTTTATTGCTGTCCAATTTTCTCTCTCCCATGTGCACATTATCTTCTCCTTTCTTCCACATCCTACCTTAGGTCCTATAGAAGGATTCCCTTCTGAAGGACTTTTGACTTTAAAATTCTCAGCCTTCAAAACTTATAGTCCCCATTCTTTCTGTTACTCAGTCTCAGCTGTTTGTTACAGTAGCATGGAACGGGTTAAGACACTACTGCATTGCTGTACTAAGTTTATGCTTTCTCTTAATATCTAGGAACATTTTTGCCTTGTGATGTAATGTTGTAGTAGAACAATTTAACAACTGTTTTGTACGGATTGACAGAGGTTTAGTCTTCTGTAGGGTTTCTTTACATCACTGTTGTTTTGTTTTGTTTTTTTGTTTGTTGTTGCCATGTTGGGGATCAAATATATGGCCTGTACATGACAGACAAGCATTCTATTAATTAACTAGGCACCTAGTCATCTTCTTTAAGTTCACATGTGTGCATTCTATATTTTTGCTCTTATACATAACATTTCAAGGGGCCTGTTTGTACATATTCTCATGTACCTCTAAAAAATTTCCTAAGCTGCTTTTAGTTACACACTTGGCATTACAGCGGTATGCATGTTTTAAGGCGTTTCTTGGAAACACACACATACACATGCATACACATACGCATACATACACACACACATTGTCCTCCAAGAGTTTCTAAGACTGGCAATGCCAAAGAGCTGACAGGATTTGCTTTACCATAATACCTACATTTCATATATATCCCAAACAGTCCTTCACAGACAATATGTAGCATTCTTTACTAAGTGGAAATCATGTCCTTTGTTAAGGATATTAAATTTATTGGCTATCTTCCTTGAAAGTTTCTAGAAACATTAGAGACAAGTAAACATCAAAATAATTAGTCTCCTGAAGTAACTTTTGATTAGATGTAACATAAAAGCTAAAAACCCGAGGCAGGAGAATGCTATTTTTTTTTTATTTTTAGTATGATACCTTATTCTAGCCATCTGTTGAACAAATCACTGGTTCCAAATAATGTCAGTTCAAATGGATGACAAATTTTACTAACTCTTATTTGTGAACACCAGGAAGATTAGGACCTGGCTCTCCTGTAGTTCTCTTATGGTAAATGAGGTAGCTCAATGGGTACATGATTCTTTTATTTTTTTCTGTCGTCTTTCTTGCTGTTTCTCTTTTTTTAGTATCCCATCTTTCAGCATTCATGATTGGAACATACTTTGATTCACAAACATTTAAAGCAGTGCTGTTCCACACTGGGATATCCCAACAATGAAAAGAAGGTCATACAAAAGGTGGGAGAATTGTTGACCAACGAAAGTGAGAGAGGCCTCTGTGCCACTTTGCAGGTAGAGCTTGTTCCTTGGTGTGAACAGAATCTCTCTGGTGGTGTTTATAGCATTACACCATACATGCTTCAGACTGCAGAGATAACTCAAGGGAACTGTATGCATGCATGGACACAGTACCACGGGCATAAGGAACATCAATGAGAACAAGGAAGTAGGGATTTGGTGGCAGAAGGTCTGGTCTACAGGAAATGTCCATCCAGCTTTGTGCGGCCTATAATCTGAAACAATTCTAGAATAAACACTTAGTGTCATAATTTATAAGTGTATCAGTGACAATAAATCAGAATCCTGTAAACAGTCATGTTTATTATATTCTTCTTGCTTAATATTCATGACAGTAATTTATTTTTATGGTACAGTTTCACTGTCCTCTGTACCATGGCTCTGCATTTAAGCTTGGCAACTTGAATTAGCAGGCGTTCAGGTAACCCTTTGAAGGCTGCAAAAGTTTACACACACACACACACACACACAGGTGTGTGTGTGTGTGTATTGATTGCTTAAATGTACTACACTGATATGTAGAAATTGTAAGGGCTAGTGTCTATAACAGTCATTGATAATATGTATAAAACAGAGCTCACAAACACAGATGAACATTTGGAAAAAAAGTAGTTAGTTCTGAAATTTATTGTCAACCAAAGGGATTGAATTAAACAGGGTTCCCACCTCCCTCATTTTCTTGCCACCAGTTCTGATTCTCCACATGGACAATTTAAGATTGTTGTTACTAATTACCAGGGCTTGTTCCAGGGGAAAATGCATGAATCAAGCATCACAAAGTATGGTGACTTTTATCCTGTGTTGGAGCCATGAATAAATGTGAGACGTGGCTCTTGGCCACGGAATCTTAAGTCACATTTAGAGCTGGTGAATAGGGCTTGGGGTCTATGTCACTGGTAGTGTTTGTGTGGTATGTGCAAAGCCTGCCTCAACTCACAGAACACAGAGAGAATGAGATGAGAAACTGTACCTCATTCTGTTAGTGGACACGAGGTAGGTTATACCCCATTTCACACATAAATTTCAACAGAGAGCCAGGTGTGACAGTGCATGACTGTAATCCCAACCAGAACTGGAAAGGCAGAGGCAGAAGTTTCATTTCTAGGCCAGCCTGGGCTACAATTCAAGATGCCATCTCAAACAAAACAAAACAAACAAAAGGCAAACTAACAAACAGGAAAACAAAAATGCAATAGAGAAAATACATAAATCATTGTCAGAAGAGAAAGCCATAAACCTATAATCCTAGAAAACAAATTTTAATATTTTTTAAACTTCCCAGTTAAGAAGACTACTGCAATCTGTGAGCTTTCCTGTATTTTTTTGTTCACTATCCACAAATACTTTAGAATTTAAAAAGCTCACTGTGCTGGTTTTTATGTCAACTTGACACAGGCTAGAGTCATCAGAAAGGAAGGAGACTCAATTGGGAAAATGACTGTAATAAGATCAGGTTGTAGGCTACCCCACAGAGCACTTCCTTAATTAGTGATTGATATGGAAAGGCCCAGCCCACTGTGGGTGGTGCTATCAATGGGCTGGTGGTCCTGTGTTCCATAAGAAAGCAGGCTGACCAAAGGATATGACAGATTCTGAAGAACCCTCCCTGGGGAACTGAAAGGGTATGGGATAGGTAGGGTGTTAGTTGTGGGGGGAAGCAGAGGGAACTGGGATTGACATGTAAAACAATCTTGTTTCTAATTTAAATAAAAAATGGAGAGAGAGAATAAAAGAAATGAAAAAGGGAGACAGACCCTGAGGAGATCCAGAGAATTATAAGATACATTAAAAATATACACTCTACCATATTGGAAATTCAAAAATAAATGGGTAATTTTCTCAATAGATAACATTTATTAAAGTTAAATCATTATCATATAAGCAATTTAAGCAGACCTATAACCCCTAAGGAAGTAGAAGCAGCCATGAAAAATCTCCAAACCAACAGAAGGCTAGGGCCAGATGGTTTTAGCACCAAATTCTTTTTACTATTAATAAAAATTATTCTATGTGTTTTCAAAAAAAGAAAGAAAGCAGGCTGAGCAAGCCAGTAGTCAACACCCCTCCATGGCCTCTACACCAGCTCCTGACTCAGGTTCCTGCCCTGTTTCAGTTCTTGTCCTTCCTTCTATGGTGAATAGTGACATGGAAGTGTAGGCCAAATAGATCCTTTACTCTCAAGTTGGTTTGGTCTTAGTATTTCATCACAGCAATGATAGCTCCAACTAAGATATACACTATCATCTGGTGTGAGTAGACATTGTTAGTATTTTAATTTGAAGTTTAAAAATTCTGGGTAGGCAGGTTGAAATGATGAAATATTTTGCAGGCTGAATATTTTAAACACATGATATGAGGCATAAAGTGATGCTGTGTTGTAGTTCTCACTCTCTAACAATGTATGATGGGAGTTATAGGAAATGTCAAGTTGTTGTTTCCTATCCAATTTTGGGGGTTGTAATGAGGGCATGATTCCCATTCTGATCTATACTTTAAGTGTTTACAATACAAGGAGGAGCTTACTGCTAACACAGTTGTTGTTTTCTCCTGGTGCATTTTGCACAAAATAGGTGCTCTTAGCCAACATTCCTAAAAGATAAATTAAACGTTCCTTACAAATACATTTGCATGCCCTTCAACCTTCTCCATCTGTTAGGGGTATTTGAATCTCACTGGTGCTTTATTTTATTTTTAAAAGTTTTCCTAGAAACCTAGGCATAGGAATGAAAACCTGTAATGTTGCCTTGGAGACAGAAAGCAATAAAAATAATTGTTGAATTTCATTTGAATAGTGAAGATAGAAACAAAGAGCAATGTTATGAGATTATGTGTATAATCAAGAAAGTTACTGATGCTTATGTGGTTGTTTCTCCTCAGAGTTCTCCACACTCTTTATCTCGAGCAGGTTGGATTCTATTTGCTAATGCATTTTAAAGTACACACTTACTATCAGTTAGTTTTCTTCTATTCTTTGGATTTTGCTTTGTATAATCTATGGACATACTGGCCTTTAGAGAGTAAACCAATGAATTCCACAGTGCAAATTGTGGTTATCATTTTAATGGATTCCCCTTTTATCTATCTTACCTAGATCAATATATCAAGGGAGAATGACAGTTTGGTCACACGAGCATTGCACTCTTTACAAATTTAACTATACAAATTGTCTGGTGTGCTGTGCTGTTAGAAGATCTTGGTGGTGCACTCAGGGGCCCCTTGATGATTGACCTAATGATGTCATCAAGCATCTGAGCAGCAATAGCCTCCCATTGGGCATCAGAGCAGAAGAGAACCTCCACGTGGTGAAGATTTTCTACTTGGTGGACCCATGGAGAAATCTGCTTGGAGAACTGGACACCAGAATCCTCTAAGATAGAGCTGAGTGCAAGAGCCTTAAAAGAAAACTTTGAGAAGGTCATCAGCATGTCCTTCTGTGTCTTATACATACCTGTGGCTTATCGTGTCAGAAAAACAGCCATAACTGTGAATGCTCCCCCTTAACACTTTGGAGATGATTATAGAAGGAAAAAAATTATCATACTTATACTTATAAATACTGCTTTGCAGGCTTTATTCTTGTAATACTGGTAGAAGCTTGTTCTAAGCATCAGTGTCTTTACTAGGGATATCTTGACAGCTAGCAAGCCCACAGATTGCCTGATCTTCACTCCTCAGTTCATGTCTACAGATGGCAAAGGAAGTGTTCTCTTCTTTAGATTCACTTGTCTTTGTCTATACCAAAGATGTGTAGCACTAAATACTTCTGATCAATTTGACACAAGCTAGAACCATTTTGGAAGAAGAACTCTCGATTCAGAAAATGTCTCTAAAAGATTTGTCTGTAGGCAAGTCTATAGTGCATTTTATTGAATAGTGATTAATGTGGGAGGACCTAGCTCATTGTGGGTGGTGCCACCCCGGGGAAGGTGGTCCTAGGGTTTATGAGACAGCAGGCTGAGCCAGCCATGAGGATCAGGCCATAGGAACAACTCCTCCATGACCTCTGTTTTAGTTTCTGCCTTCAAATTCTTCCTCTGTTTGAGTTCCTGCTATGAATTGCCTCAATGATGGACTGTGATGTGTGACTATAAGACCCACTGCAAACTCTTTCCTCCCCAAGTTGCTTTTGGTCCTAGTGTTTTATCATAGCAACAGAAGCACTAAGACACTGTCTATGTGTATTCCTAGACACATGTATAATTATGAAGGATATATATTGTATCCAGGGATTATATTTTGAAGTCATTTTCTTGTAGTGCTTGCTCTCAAGTATGTCACAGAAATAAGCATTTAAAAATATTTGAATTTTCATGTCAACAAAAAAAGCTCCTGTTGCTAAAAATTCTAAAGAACATTTGAGCTGTTAAGAACAGTATTTTTGGTGGTAGGAGTATGGCTTTGATGTTGATGATTGCTGACTAATTGGGATGGTGGCTGCTGAAGATTGCAGTGGCTATGACAAGTTCTTAAACAGCAATGAAATTTTTCATAGAATTGTATATTTTCATGAAAGATTTGTTTGTGTGGTTATTGTATGATACTACATTACCCATGGCAGAACTTCCAAAATTAGTCAGCTCTCTCAAATCCTGTTAGTGTTTTATCAAACACATTCATATAACATACTAAATTCTGTATTGTCATTTTAATAATGTTTTGATGTCTTTGACACACTTCATGTCAAGATGGAATATTTCACACACAAGAGAAGCCACTCCTAGTCCATGGATGTTTAATCATGAAGTCACAGCAGTGGAGCCACATCTTGAGGTTGCCCTTCTCATCTTATGTCTCTTGTTATTTTCATTATAGGGATATTTCAGCCAAAGTCTTAGCCTTTCAAAGTCATCCAAAAAGTGTGAGCTGATTTATTTCCAATCTTTAATTGTTGTTGACAGGTTGACCATCTTCCATGAAATGCAAATGTTCTTCATTGCATTTATCATAACAGATCCTTTCTAGAAAGCTTTCAAAGTGCTTTGCCCAATTCTGTCAGAGTAACTGCCACCTGTAACCACTATAGCTTTATCAAATGTGCTTCTAAGATAACGGAACCTAAAAATCAAGATTATGCCTTCATCCAGTGACTATAGGATGGCTGTTGTGTTAGCAAGCAAGAAAGCAAATTTACTCTGATTTTCATCTCTATTAGAGCCCTTAGGTCAGTATAGGATAGTCACTGTACAATATTTAGAAAAGATATATTTTTTCCTGAGTAGATCTCAGCAAAGAAGTTAGAAGACTCTAGAGATTGTGATGTAAATAGATATATTCTTATCCTGGCTTTTATCTCCCCATCCATAGAACACAGAAAAACTAGGCACTATAATTCCTGAGGGTCCTAGGATTTTTAGAATGCTAAATGAGCATTGACTTGAACTTAAAGTTACCAACTGCATTAGTCTCTGACAAGAGAGAGTCTGTCCATTGAAACCAGGAGCTGACTTCTCCATGTTAGCTATGAAAGTGTTAGATGGCATTTACTTCCTTTATAAAGATGTTTTACCTACATTGAAAATCTGACCAGTGTAGTTACCCTCATTTACTGTCTTAGCTAGATTTTTTTTTGAAACTTGCTAAGGTAGCTATACAAGCATTTCCTTTCTCCTTAAATTTTATGCCATGAGATGTCTTCTCTTAAGCCTCATGAAACAGCAACTCTGGCTTCAAGCTTTTGTTTGCAGCCTTCCCACCTTCCGTAAAGTAAAAACAGATTTGATTTAAGGAAATGTTGTAGCTGATAGATCTTTTGAGGCAGAACCATTCCCTATATCACCAATAAGGTAAATCTTCATTTTTAGGATTCTAGTGGTTAGTTACCTTTATAACTCAGATCACAAGAAACCTTTTCTTTTTTACTAGCCCATGAAGGCCTTCATCATGCCTTCCTCACTAAGATTAATCATTTTTAGGTTTTGATTTGAAGTGAGAGATTTGAAATTCTTACTTTCACTTGGATTCATAGGGGCCATTGAAGTAGTCTAATTTCAATGTTTAGTAGTTCATGAAATAGAGAGATCCAAGAAGAAGAGCAAGATGAGGAATGTCTAGGCAATGTAGCAGTTATAACACAAATAAGTCAAATGATGTGGATGCAGTTTATGTTGTCTGTATAGAATTATAATTGTATTATAAGAAATCACTAATGACAGTTCATACAGCATATCAATACAACTTTTTATAAAAATTTGTAGCACAGAAATTCAAATTGAGCACTGAGTATTATAAAATGAGGTCAATAGACTTTTATGAGACAAGGTTGGATCATATGTTCAGTTACAAAAGCACAATACCAGCCTGCTATGGTGGAATGTATCCATCAGCTCAGCTCTTAGTAACAGGGAAGGGAGCTCTAGGTACAGTGAGAAACCCTGTCTCAAATAACAGATTGGAGATCAATAGACAAAGACTGACACTTGACATTGATTTCTGGTCTCTACATGCACACACAACTACAAAGCAGCATACATAGCCACATCAACAGATACATGTAAAGCCACGCGCACACACACACACACACACACACACACACACACACACACACACACACACACACACACAGCACAATATCTGAGGTAAAAAATAAAATGAACTATTCCTGTTTTTCTAATTCAAATTCTAAAATTAGTTCAGGAGTTTATCTTTTTTTTTTTGGAATGCTGAGATTCTTATTTTCTGCCATCTTCCTTACTGGAATTGTATTTGAAATTTTTCTCAAAATGTTGTGAATTGTTATCTCTAGCAGCTCAGTTGTTACAAATGGTCTTATAATTTGAATTACAGTCCTACATTTGTCAATATTGGCAGGAAGGTTGAGAGATATTGTCTGAAGGATTTACAGTTTAGCACTTGGTTTTGACTCCAGCTCTAGTTGTTAAAACTCAGGTGAGATTAGTATTATGAATTTGCAGAACTTAAGACAAACTTTCCTCTTGGTGTCATTGTTTTAGCAGGTCAATCTTAGAAGAAAAATGTTGCAGGGTTGCCCGAACATTTCTGCATGTAAACAATATGAGAGAACATGGGTAAAAGTGATGCCTGGGTCTGTAAAATTCAATTTCAGATCACAATAACAGAATTAAGAATATAAATAAAGAACTAATTAAATTTTGTGTTGCAGTGGTAGGAAGACATTGCCAGAATAAAGGAGGAAACCATCTTATGCTGACAAATTTGCACACCTAAAATATTCTGTTGAAATAGGATTTCTATTTAGATTTAACACTTGTGTTATCCTAAACTTGCATGTTGAAATTCAAGACCCAGTGAGAGAGCACTCAGAGGGGAGGTCTTTGGGAGAGAAGCCAGGTGAGATGGCTCAAGAGTATGAAAGGGTAAGGTCTGTACCAGAACTCAACAGTGATGGGATCCTAATTTTCCCTGATTTTGGACTTCAAAAATCCAGGTATTTGAAAAATAAATTTCTGTTTTCTAAGCCACAGATTCTTATGGAAGCTCCAGCTAAGACAAATTCCAAACTTTGGAAGGTCACACATGGAGGAGTGTGATTTTGGTGACAAAAGATCTGGAAACACTGATTCAGGGGACATTACTGAAAGATCAGAGGGAAAGTGAGAAGATGGAACAGTTGTTCTTAGGCTGTAATTGTAATGCTAAGAATCTTTTGGAGAAAGGTGCTGCTGGGTGCCTGATGTTGAGCAGTGTGGTCCTTCTAGTTAGGTTTCTAGTTGTTCTCTCTTTTTCTTTGGTCATGCTTTTTTGCTTAGCTCATTATACTTTATATTTATCTAGGGAAAGAGATCTCAAAAGTCCTGAGCATCAGACACAACATCACAGACACCAATTTCTGAGGTCTTTCTAGGCCTGATATCAATATTACCTCACATTTGTCTGACTTTTCTGAAAACAAACTCACAATACAGCACAAGGAGATAGAAAATCCCAGTGAATATTTCAGCGAGAAATTAGATCCCTCAAAGGTGCCACTTGGAAATTCAGAGAATAATACACAAAATGTCAAGGAATAATCTTACCATTGTGCAGGGAGTCAGAGGTCTAAAGAAGAAACTCAAAAGATCATGCTTTCATCTGCTGGTTAGATAGTCTCCACCTGCAACTAGCAGGACAGATGGCACTAATTATGTCTGCCCATCCGTTACTTGGCAGAGAACTGGAACTGAGATCCGAAAGGGTGAAGCTTTCACATGCTGGACACTCAAGGTGAGAAGGAAAATAGCAAGGGGCAAAGAGCTGATTGTCTGGTTAGACAGTAATCATGAGCTCAGGCCTTGGGCATTTGACCTTTGAGAATTGCATTTTTGAAAAATAAGGATGTTGCAGAAATCGAGATGGTAGAAAAAAGGGGGGCTGCACATTTAAAAAGAAAATCATAGTTAGTGAAAGGAAAAATTCTCATAGATATCCTACATAATCTTTGTAGTTCATGAATATTTTAAAATATATATGTGTAATTTCAACTTCCTGAAGGTTGTTTTCCCCTCTCTTAAACAAGCACTGAGGCTTGTTTTCTACAACAGTGTATCTGTTTTCCATGCTTCTCTTTCCCAAAGTATAGGTAGAAATGTCTGTATAAATCCTTGGGGGAAAATGTTTACTCTAAACCACATGGCTATGATCAGCTGTACCAACATAAGCAAAACTCCCCCAGGAAACTGATAGTACTTCAGCAACTATCATATCTAGAGTTTAACTCTGTAGAACAGAGAGGACTGACCCCAATGAACAAATGGCACACTTTGGGGAACTCAAGGTATATATAGAAAATATTCAAAGGACATCCTCCTATTGACAGAAATACAGAGGGTGAGAGTAAGGACAAGTGATTGGCCAAATAAATGTAGGTGTTGTTAGCATTTTGCTGATGTGAGAAGATGCTCAAAGAGGAAAGTCTTATTCCAAGCTCCTTTCAGTCCATGGTCATTGACTCCATTGTTTCTGGACCTGTCATGCAGTAGAGCACCATGATAAAAAGGGTTTAGTATAATAGAGCTGCTTACTTTTCAACAGCCAAAAAGCACAGGCAAGGTAAGAGTCAGAGTATGCCATTCAAATGCCTTCAGTGACTTACCACTAAGACCAGTATCTCTCAATTATTTATTAAGATTTGGAATCCATCTATGGATTAAACTGTTGATTAAGTCAGCTTGTGTGATATACTGGTCTCTGGAAACAGTGTAACAGACACAATCTGAGGTATGCTTGGTAATACTCACAACTGTCTTTCAATCCTATCAAGTTGGCAATCAAGATTAACAGTCACAGCTTAGTTTATATCATATTAACAGCAAACAAGAGGACAGAGACACAGTTGTTGCTCCATGAACAATTTGAAAATATCACATGTGAAGTTAATAGGGAAGTCCTTTTGTGGAAATTTATCTTTTTAAAGCCTCTTTTTGGGAAGATAGAATATGTAATGTATGACAAGTGAAGCATTTCAGATTAGTTGTATGAGATGTGCATGTACTTTTGCATGTCTGTTTCTGTGTGAGGAAGGATTATTTGTTGAGTATGGTTTAGTTGGCAAAACTTTGAATACTTTTAACTTTGAACAGAATCTATACTGTCACAAGATTTTCGTAAGCTATTATATAGCCTTCTCTACTATACCCCAAGACTGTCACCTTTCGCCTACCAGAGACAAAATCTCTAGGATGCAAACAGGACAGCAGACAATTTCCTAACCTGGAGATGAATTACTTTGGGGTTGTCACTTTTGGTACCATAGTGAATACCATGGACTTGCTGACATATAGCAGACACAAGACAGCATTAATTAAGGGAAGCTGGGATAGCCTGTAGATTATGAAAAGGATGTGAGCTCTTAAAAAGACACACTTTTGAATTTCTGTCAGGTTCTTCTTCAGAATAAAACATGTCATGAGATAAAGAAACTGATATTCACTGGGTTTTGAAACTTAATTCTCTTGTAATATTATCTTAGACATGTCTTGTGCTGTGTGAGTTGTAAAAACAAAATATTAAAGCAGAATGAAGATATTGGTATGCATCACTTGAGATAGCTGTACCAAAGGAGAGATGGCTAAGTGTGGACAAGGAGATCTCCTGAGCTCAAACTATCTAATTTGTAGTATGTCCATAGGTTGACAAAATAAAATTCGCTAACATTTACTGAATGCCATTGTCCAGAAACTGCAAAAAAGTGAGTTGATACAATTAGCATTTCACCCAATTATTTGAAAATTTTGATAGGGGATAAGGAAGTACCATTTTCCCATCAATTTTTATATCCTGGAGAGAGAAGATTTTGTTCAAGGTTTTAAAGAAGTAAATTGTAGAGTTAGACTTTGAATAGTCATACAATGAGCAATGCAGGTGAAGCATTAGAAGATTTAGCTGAAAGACATCTGAGCAGCAATATGGGGCATCGAATTTCAGCAGAGAATGAGCCTTGCATATCTGGAGGAAATCCATTGGCTCAAAGGGCTATGGTGTGATGGGTGAGGTAGAAAAATGAAGTCAGAGAGCTTATGTGTAACCAGAAAATAGAAAGCTTCAAATCTCTTACAACGGCTTTAGCTTTTCCTCAAAATGAAATGGCTCCAGTTGCAGCAATTTGTTTTGTTATGGATAGGTTGAGGAAAAGTTACTGGACAAGGAGCAGAGGATGTCCTCTTGGTTATGGTGCCACATTCAGAGTTGTTAGTGGGTGGAAGGTTGTGGAGATTCTGTGGTGGTGGCCATAATCCAGTGTGAACTGAAGCATGTGAAAGAAAGCAGGATGGAACAAAAGACCACAAAACTTCAATTTCATCCTGGTCCATTGAGACAGTGAAATCTAGCCACCTAAGTTCATCATTAGAGGAATTGGTCAAGTTAACTGCTTGCCACTTAGTACTAAGAAGAATTTCTGCGCCTTGTTGTGCACTTTTGGTAGCATGCCTATGCAGTAAATCAGGGTGCTTAGGACACTGACTCACGAAGGCTGCCTGACTGCTTAGCTTGGAATAGAATCTTTGCTTTGAAAAAGTGACCTCAAGGACATGGAAGTGTACAAATAAGTAAAGATTTTAAGGAAAAGCAAAAGACTAGCATTAGACACTAGCATTAGAATTTTTAATGGAGTTGATGTCTTACTACTCAATTAATTTCTGAGGCAAGGCCTGATTTTAAATCTGAATCACCTTCCAGTTTTACTTACAAAGGACTTTCACTAAGACAAATTAAGTAGATGGAAGTCCAGTTGTTTATTATCTAGTACTAAACCATTCCTACAAAGAGACACCTGTACAAGCCATTTGGCTCTAGTCAACTATAATTTTTACAATTTAATTATGAATATAATTAGGATGAGTTAAGAGACAGGCTAGGCATCAGCCATAAAATTTCCACTGTGCTCATACACACACACACACACAACACACACACACACACACACACATACACACACACACAGAGAGAGAGAGAGAGAGAGAAAGAGAGAGAGAGAGAGAGAGAGAGAGAGAGAGAGAGAGAGAGACATAAAACCCCGAAGCCTGTGAGAATATATGCTTTCAGTGAAAAGTTTTTAGAGGCATCAGTAAAACTTATTTTTCCTAAATTTAAAATTTCTTGAATTTAAATTCAAGAATTTAAAAAATTCTTGAAAATCTGTTGATCAAGAGTATTTTTATACTATATTATTTTTATGTCTTTGATTTCTTTACAATGACTCTTTAGAACCTCCTTTTACTTTCTCTGGTTTTAAATCACTTTGTTACATCATATTTTCATGTCTAACAACCACTTTAGTCAACTGCTCTCCAAGCTCTGCTTCTTTTCTCCCAAGGAATGCAATCACAAAGTTGATGATGCATTAGAAATAGCTTGACCAAAGGGCAAGATAAAGTCAAGAAAAGAAAATATTTGCAAATATACTTGACTGGTTTTTCTCCCCAATTACCTATTCAAAATATACTTTTTCAGCAAAATGGCATGGTGACCATCCATGGCAAAGCCATGGAAACATGTAATAGGTATTTTTGGCCATAGGGTAATGTCTTAAATCATTTTTATGTAAGGATGGTGGTACTGATATAGGGGCAGGTATACAAGTTTTGTTTAAGGTTATGCACATGGGAACACTCTTCTTTTGGTGTCTGACTGAATTTTAACACTACTTAATCTTATGGGTGACATTTCTTACAGTTTATTTTAATTGATTAAGTAGTTAATGTTTAAAAAAAACTGGGCATCAGGGTACACAGTGGTAGAATAATCAAGTGAGTACTTCTTTTCAATTGAGGCTGGGACTGCAATATAACATCATGTTTATCTCATTTTATTGCTGTACTGCCTAACTGCTAACTGACACATAAATACACATATACATACACACAAATGTATGTGCACATTCATATATAAAATGAAAACAACACGTCAAAAAGCATAATGAACATACATACTTATATACCGTATATGTATGTACTTATGATTTACTTAGAGAAACTGAAAGAGGAGACAAAAGGAATGATGCAGAACCATAAATTTGTTTGTTGCTGTTGGTTTTTATTTACTTTACCAATACTTTATTTTATAGTCCATGGCAGCCTCAAACTTGCCATCCTACTGCCTCAGCTTCCCAAGTACAGGGATTCTAAAAGCATCCCATGCTAAGCAGCATGAGGTTAATTTGGTTAAGAGGTTAGCCTTAGTTTTATTTCCATGACGGAGAAGACGTGGCGCATTGGTCACATGAGTGAAAATGTTATTAATTTTACATGCAAAAGGAAACCTTGAAAAGATATAATCCATCAAATTCGCTATTGAAAACTCAATATGCTACAATGTGAGTATGAAAGAGCTGAAATGAAGATGGCCACTGGATGGAATGACCCGCCATTCTCTAAGTGAGATCTGATGCAGCCTAACCTCAAATGTATTAGTAGTATATCCTTTAGGTAAATGCATGAGCTGACCCTTCTCATTTACTGGTGACTATGTAGTTTTACCTCCATCTCAATTTTCTGATGTATATTTTGATGTGTGATAAGGCAGATAAAGTACATGGATTAATGAGCTATATCAGAATTTGGCACTTAAAGGTGTAGTAGGAGTTACCCTCACGAACTAAGAGAGAGAAAAAATAGGTTACAATAGATGGAAAAAAGTGACTCTTAAACTGTCAGGGTCCAAATATGATATTTTGGATATAGGTTTCAGCTCAATCCCAGGAACTGGAATCTCCCATTGTCTTTTTGATGTTGGCTGGTTGGATGGCCTGGCCATGGTGGAGAATGTCTCCTGGTTTGTATAACAATAGATCTAGGCCCTGGGTGGGCCCACACCTATCCTGAGGGCTAGTGAAACATGCCTGGAGATTAGTGGGATGTGCTCGAAGGCTAGTGAGGATTCAAAGTTTTAGGGGTGTCTGGAGGATTAAAGAAAATGTTTCCTATCAGCTCTAGACATGATGTCTTCTGCCAGTATCCCCGCTTTCGGAAAGCTATTTAAGAGGATGCTTGAATAAACCATGGGCTCCAGTACTGACTGAGAGGCCTCCTGAGATGACAAAACATCTCTGTCTTGTCCTTAATGCTGTTGGGTAGCTGGGACTTCCCTCATCCATACTCCCCAACTCAGGGTTGGACCCAGGGCTGTTTGGCTGGTTCTGATTGCAGCTCCAAAGACATCAGTCTGGATTAGATGGCATCTGTAGCATGAGACTGATATAGGCCGGACTATACTGGCATTAAACTATATCTATCTCTTAATTTTTGAGACCTGTGTATATGTAACTTTACACAGCCAAAGGAAATTTGCAGATATATGATTAAGAATTGCTCAGGGGAGCTCCATCTAATCATGAGTATCATCAGAAGTAGAAGATGGAAGCAGAGGCATTTACAGAGGGCTCATGTAGAGGTGTCAATGTGGTATGCTGTAAATATTCCATTAGCCATGGTTACATGGAGAGGTGGGGGAAGGGGACACTTTCCCCAAAATGGCTTCATGTAGCTGGAGAGCGCATAGAGATAGATTTCTCTTGGAGTCTTCAAAAAGGAATGCAGTGCTGCCAACACTTAGATCTTAGTCCCATGGAACCTATGTTATACCTTTGTCCTGTTGGACATTAAGATGATATATTAATATAATCAAAAACTTCTGTGTTCGACATAATAGGTTATGGAAGAAACGAGAATCTAGTATTTATGTAAATAGAAAACAGTAGATTTAACTTGAGCCGAAAACAGTCTCCAGGTGAGCATCTACTGAAAGCAGCCAGTATGAGCAGTGATGACAAGAGGCTCTCTGTACAATGGAAAATGAGACTATGTTTTAGAAAAACATGAGGGAAGTTGGAAAATAACTTTGTGAGTAAAATTCTTGCCACATAAACACGAAGGATGGTGTTTTGATTCCTAGAATTCATTTAAAAACAAAACAAAACTGGCATGGTGGTATATCTGTAATCCCAGAGATAGCAAGATAACAAGCATGTAGGTTTACAAGGAACAATTCTATGGCCAAGGAGGTACCATGTTTCAAACAAAAAGTGTGAACACTTCAGGAATGGTTCCAGAGGGTGCCCTCTGACCTCTACACATGAGTCATTTACAAAGCACCCACAAATGCATAAGGAAGAAAGAAAGGAAGGGACAGGGGATGGAAGGGAAGGAAGGAGAGAGGGAGGGGGAGAGGAAGGAAGAAGTGATGGCATTAAAAATAAAGAGCAATGAAAAAGAAAAAAATTAAAATATCTACCTAAGAAAGCCATTGTCTAACTACAAAAGGAGTTAATATGGCCAAGCACTTAAGCAATTTTGGAAGAGTAACAACGTGTATTATATTTCATCAACTGAAGAATTTTCTTTGAGAAGTGACTGAACTATGAGAGAGAATGCCAGAGAAAGACACCTTTGCCTAGACCCATGAAAGGCCGCTAACAATGCTTCTGGCACTGTAGTAGTGTAAATGTAAATATTGCTTATTATTTTCCTAATTAGACAATCACTGGGCTTATAGAAGCATATAAAACTTAAAGGAATCAACGCACCATTGTTCCCATGAAAGATGAGGGATAAAGAAGAATGTACTGACCTTTTAGAGGGAGGTTATCAGATACTGCTCTATGTTCATGAAACAATAAATATGTTTTCACCATACTATTTAAATTTGAAGATAATGAGAGTAGAGTGGGATGAAATAACATTGTATATTACACAATAAAGGATATTATTATCAATGGTTGATATATTGGAAATACTATAAAGAACTGAGAAAATAACCACTAAAAGTGATTCAAGATCTACAATAAGGATTCCTCTCATGACCAAGCTTCTGGTAGTGTCTGAACATTTTCCTTCTTTGGGGCTTTTTGTTTTTTTTTGGTCTGTGTGTGTGTGTGTGTGTGTATGAGTGTGTGTGAGTGTGGTGTGTCTGTGTGTGTTATAACATGATACAAATAAAAACTTAGAAAAGAAAATGTTAATAAAACAAAGCTTGAAATTGTGTTCACATGAAATAAAAAATGATCTTATGTGTCTAAATGAATTGTAAATAAGAATGGACCAGAAATTGACCATTGAAATAAGAGGATGAAGTTTTAAAAATCCATTCAGAGAAGTGATATTTAAAATATTGATAATTTCACTGTCATGTAATAATGAAACATTACTTATTCTTGTGAAGTTCTATTTGTATATCTAACTGAAAATTCCAAAACTTAACATTGTGATCTCCCACTTAATTCTAAATTCACTCAATATTTAAGACAGGGTCTCATTGTTTACTCCGTGTAGCCCCCAAGTGTTGGGATTAAAGGCATGCGACACCACACCCAGGTAATTCTAAACCTCCTTTAAAAAGAAGAAGGTATTAATATTATAAAGAAAGTTTTAGGGCATACAGATTTTGCAGAGACTAAGGTAATTCACATAGGTTTTCAACATCTAGTTAGGTATCCCTCAATCTATTGTGAAAAAGTAGTTAGTGCACAGGTTTGGGAGTTTGGAGTTGAATGTAAAGTTCAATTTTCTTGTTATGTGAACTCAGGACTCCCCTAAAAGTTAATTTCTTTTGGAAATCACATATAGTGCACCCACTATTTTCATTGTAGGGAAATATAATGTTAGTTTACTTAGTTTTCCTAGAATTTTTATGAGCTCAAAATTCTTTTCCAAATAATCTCTCTACTCCATCACTAGCTCTGTGTTATTCTGAGGGTTAAGTGGGAGCACATCAGAAATGCCAATGAATTTCTGTCCTCTCATTTATTTTTGCAAGATTGCTAAGAAAATAAGACACTAATCCAGAAAAGAGACTACATATTGTCTTTTTTTCCTTTGGATCTGTATTTGTCAGAATTAAAAGATGGGAGTGATCAGTAACAGTGTATTTCTCAGGATTTAAGTCTACTGGAAAGATCCCGAATGCCCTGCAGCCTCTAGCACAAGATTACACCACTTACCCTCAAACTGGATAACACCCTTTGTCTAACAAGTTCACATTTACAGGACTAATAATGCCTTCAGTACAAGCTTCTCCAGGAAATCAAACCTTTGCTGATAGTGGGATAAATCTTTGTGAGAAAAAAAACAAAACAAAACAACAACAACAACAAAAAACATACTGCTAATTCAATTATGCTGACCTCGGGTACAGGATTTAACATCAATAATTGAGAAATTTAGATTCTGAAATATAAAACCAAATTCGGGACTTTGTTGCCCCAGTGAGTGAGACAAGGGATCACCATAGCATTTGCAGGCTCTTATGGAAAGAAACTATTTCAATTGGTCCAAATGAAACTCTTAAAAAACATTTTCTGTTTACTCTTCTTGGAATATGCTATGAAGAATTCCAAACATATAATGTGAAATAAAATAATTGAAATAGTGCAAGCAGCCAGGTCAATTGTTTCCACTAGAAATAACCTTCTTCCTTCCATGCAAAGCATTCCAGTCAAATGTAAAATTCCATTTGGTCTGTTCACTTTGGGACTTTTCCATGAAAACACATCTCTCAGCTAGGGGCCAAATAAAAATGTTAAGTCTTCATAAACTGGTTTTAGTAGCAGTAAAAAGAAAATGGAAATACTGTTATGACAACATGAACTGTGGCACTGATGGGAATGGTGTTTTGTCCATGCTTAACCAAACAGTAGAAACCATGGTAAGCATTTCCGCTAACACAAAATTAATTTAATGCAAAGAACTGCTTATCCAAAAGAAGAAAGAGAAAGGAAAATCAGAAATTAGTCCTTCCAGGAAGCCACTAGCTCTTCCAAAGTGGAAAGGCAAAGACAGGAGGGTCTGAATCACAAGGTGGAAGGAAGCTGGGACTAGAGTGGTCCAGTCCACCAAAGCTGCATGCAGAAAAGCCACCCAGGCAGAGAAGTACCTAACAGCAAAGGGTAAGGATAAACTCTGGGCTGGACTTGGCCTTCATTCTTGTTATGATTTGGATGTAAAATATCCTTCACAAAGTGATGTTATTGAACACATGGTACCCAACTTCAGGCAGGTTATGTACTTTTAGGAAGTAATGTCTATCTGAAGGAGGTAGGAAACTGGGAGTGGGCCTGCTTTGATTTCAGCTCTAGGTCTCTCTGCTTTCTGGTTTGTACCAGGTAGCCAGCCTCAACTATGTCCTCCCAATACCATAAGCTCTGCAAAGTCTGCTCCATCACAATGCACTGTACCTTTTACTGTTCATCATCTATGCTTCTGTCAGACATTTGGTTATAGAAGTAAGAGTAACTATCACACTCCTCTACCTGCTATCTCCTGCCTGTGGTTGTCCACTCTGCAATGGCAGCTAGCTCCCAAGAGCACCTGTGAAAAAGCTCTGTTTAGGGTCAACCCTATGAGGGTGCAGAACACAGGGAACATTGGGTCAAGGATCTGTGGGCAGCAGCACCTGGACACAGCCACCACCACCCCCAGCACACTCTTGAGGGCTTCCTAAAGTGCTTTACCTCTTTTTTTTTTTTTTAAAGAGTTAACTGTGCATGGATTTGGTGAAATTGTAGTAGGAACTATCATAGCTTCACAAGGCATTGCAATGTGAGCTTTGATGAAATTCAACACTCTTCTATGTCTGCATATGAATTTTGGAAGATTTTTTTAAGCTTAATTATATTAAGTGATTTAAACACACCCTCTCTGGTGTGACTTCTCCCAATACTGAATATCAAAGTGACCACTTCCTCATTCCTGAGTGATATTTAAATAGCATTACAATCTAGAGCTCACCCCAAGTTTAGAACACAGGACTGGGGGTATTGCTCAATGACAGAACAGTTAGCTAGTATTCTCAAGGCCCTGTATTCGATACCCAGCACAGGAAAAATAAAAGTAAAGTTTATGTCAAATATACATGTATATAGTTGTAATTGGGTTTCCATTGCTGTTGGTAGACACCACAACCATGGCAACTCTTATAAAGGGAAAACAGTTAATTGGGGTGGCTTTTTTCAGAGGTTTAGTCTATTATCATCATGATGTGACAGGGTGATATGCAGGCAGACATGGTATTGGAGCAGGTGCTGACAATCCTTACCTCTTGACTCAAAAGCATCAGGAGAGGGTCTGAGACAGTGGGTGGTATCTTGAGCATATATGAGTCCTCAAAACCTATCTCCACAGTGACACACTTCCTCTAACAAGATCTTACCTACTCCAACAAGGCCCCACTTCCTAATAGTGCCACTCCCTTTGGGGGATATTTTCTTCCAAACCACCATGGGTGGTATGTCTTGGTGGATCAAATGTTACAAAATGTTCTCAACCATTTTATCCTATGGCTTAGTCTCCACATGTTGTATATCACACACAGACAATCTGGTAGTCTTGATTAGTTAACCCAAGATTGCTGAGAATCTCAGTCTAATTGTCTTTCTATAAAAGTACCATGAACTTTATACCTTATATATAAATGTATACAGCACAATTGTAATAGCAAAGAAATCCAAGACCAAGACAATAGTATTGAGTGCTGAGGGCCCATTTTCTGCTTCAGTTGACAGTGCTGTTTAGCTGTGTACTCACATGATTACATGAGGTAAGGCATCTCTCTTGGTCTTTTTTTTTCATTTAAAAAGTGCACCACAGTTTTTATATGTATTATTTATTTTTTGTGTGTATGTGTGTCAGCATGAATGTGCCATGGTGTGCTTGTGGAAGTCAAATGACAACTTGTTGGAGTTGGTTCTCTCCTTCTACCTTATGGGTTCCAGGGATCAAATGCAAGTCTGTAGGCTTGGTAGCAAGCAACTTTACCTACTGAGCTGCATCACTGTCCCTAGGGCCTCTTTTGCAAGGGTGTTAACCTTATCAGGGGTGCTCTGCTCCAAGACAATCACCTAAGGTCCCCGCCTCTCAGCACCATTACCCTGGGCTTGAAACATATGAGTTTAATGGGACATATTCTGTTCTTCATTTTCAGATTGCTTTCTCAACATAGATCACCTGGAGAAATAGTATGTGTACAACATCTTGGATTTTTAAAAGGACTTTATTAGACATGCCCTTCTTCATTTTGAATAGTACTCATTTTATAACTGTTTGCAGAGACTCTTTCTACAGCCACGCCTAAGAGCTCTCTGCTTACTTTATCTTTGCTGTTCAGTTCTGATCATGCCTATATTGCTGAAACTATGTCCAATTTGGATTTAATCCTAAAATATCCCAGAAATCATCATATTTCTTAAGGGGATTGAAAGGACACATATGAGCTCTGAGGTCCTGCTTTCCATACACTTAGCCTATGGAAAGAGCTTGATAGTGTCTTTGGAATCATGTGAACTAAAGGAAGCAAGGAGCTTAATTGATGGGAATCTTATACAATGCTTCCTGCTCAGCAGATATGAAAGTATGTTTCCAAGTGAGATAATTGCCACCTAAGAGTATAGAGCTCAAAATATGACATACACATCACTAAATATACACAATTAAGATAGGAATCTATATACAAGTCTTTCTGATTTCCTCCCAGAATGTTGTTCTCTTAGTGCATTGACATGTTTGAGTTAAGACAGAACATCAGACTATACTGAGTAAGATTCGTGCTTCCTTACTTTTTCTTTATTATTCCGTTTAAATTGTAGTTTAGAGAACCTGGGGACTATAAATCATTGCTCCCCAGATGGGATAAGAACTCCAGGCTCACCCCAACTCAAAACAAGAATAATCTTACTCCCTTAAATAACAGCCAGCCAACAAGACAATCTGAAATTGTGAGCGAGCTAGATGAGAGAATAGGAGAAAAACCCTTGTCTTCATCCAATTGGTTTCATTTTGCAAAGTTTTAAGACAGTGTGAAGAGGTTTTACCAATGACAAACAGAATAAAAGTGCCTATTGAAGGCCGTTTTCCAGTAATGGCCCCCAACTCCTCATTCCCACTACTGGGAACCCTTCACACACAGCATCCAAGATCAGACCTCCTAAGTAGAGCATCTCTCTCCCTGGAGATTTTTCTTGTTGGGACTTTAATTAAGCTCCTGCCAGGCTTGCAAGCTTTTTAATTTTACCTTTCTTTCTTCTTTCTTTCTCCTTCCTTCTTATATCAGCCTGCTTGCCAGGAGTTGTTTTCCAAGCTGTCACAATTATAGTAAATGTACCCTATGATATTAAATTTAGTGACATTCAAGTATTTGTTTTTCCAATTATCTACAGCAAAGTTTTCTTGCAGGAAAAGATTTTGTTCATTCATTCATTCATTCAATCATTCCTATCTATTTACTTCAGATTGTGCATTATAAATGAAAGAACAATACATCAGAAAAAGAAGCTTCATGGAGTGGTGTAACTCATCACCCTGTAATGTCACCCATTAAAAGAAAATTGATGTCACTTAACCTTACACACTGCTCAGAAGCCAACTGTAGATAGTGCTGCTGGTGAGGGAACAAATGAGTGAGCCAAGAGAAGATGGTATTTCAGCTGATGATTTAACACATATTTAATGAAACACAATATTTGATATATTTAGGTTCCCTTGCAAGACCTCTTTGTCTGCAAACAGTGCAATTCTGAAAATATAAAGGCAGGGACAGGGAGTACAAGAGATGACCCCTTTAAAGCAGATTGCAGAAGAAGCTATTTTCATTTGAGAAAGCTTAAATTTGGTGGCCTCAAATAGATTTCTATCTTTGTTTTTGGTCTGAATAATTTTGGTTTTAAAGCTCAGATAATATTGCAGGCTGAGAAATAAAACAAGTCACCAAAATGACAAAACCAAAGAATACAGATACAAACACGGGCACATACTCGGTTCTCTGTTCTCATGATCAGTATCGATCTCATTATTGTTATTAATGCTACCACACCCGGCTCCTTTCTGGGGTATACTTACTGATTGCCTCCACAAACCGCTCAAAGAAACTGTAAGGGAAGAGCGGTTCAGACAGCTCCCGGAAAAACATCTTCAGTGCTCCGGTGACCACGTGTATGTCCTCCCACTGGCTGTCATCCAAATTCAGCTTCTCTTCTGGGAAAACACGAGGAGAAATGGAACAACTGGTTTTAATGAAACAATTACAAGACACTAATTATTATGTTAATGTTTGCCTACTATCATCAGCAACCGTTAACAGCCTTCTGCACCTAGAGGTTTGGTGCTGTGCATGGATTTTTTTTTCTTCTCGTTTTCTGTAGGAAGGGAACATTTTCAATGGAATGCCATCTGTAGGAATGCAGCTAACAAAAAACAAGGGACACAAAGAGACAGTACCATTGACACAGTATGTCAGATACAGTTATTCCCATAATGCATCAGTATGAAAATTAGCATCACAGCTCAACATGATTCAAAGCTATTTGGTTTTGAGGCCGAGGGGCTAAGAGATGCCAGCGATGGCTGGCTCAAGGGACCGGCCTGAAGGCCTTGCTGAGCCAACAGGAGACATATGCTAAACACGGCAATAGAAAACGAGTTATTGCTTTACATGTGTTAGCCTTGCAATGTACAAGGGAATAATGGCTAACACTTTTTTCTGTTTTTTTTTTTCCTGTCTTTTTCTTTTCTTTTCTTGCCTATACCTAAAAGTCAGCAAGGAACAGAATATGGGGGAGAATGGATATTAATTTCTTCTTACTGCTTCAGAAATATTTTTCTTCAGTTTTCATCTCAGTGAGGAAAATGTACCCAGCAACAATATTAGACAGACCCCTGTTGGCCTATGCGTGCTATGCAAAGCTGCCAAAATGATAACACACCGACGACAAACCACAAATGCTAACCAATTCTTTAGAAACAACAAAAATATTTGCTTGGGAAGCCTGAGTGAATTGCCACAGTGACACACTGAAGAACTTAGGTGCCAGAAGTGAAGGTTCAAGAGGGAAGGAATGTGCTCGGGGATTATCACCCGCCTTTAACACTCCATAGGAAAATCTGGGATCATTCTCACACAAGGCAGAGATGATTGTTGTCTAGAAGTGATATCTTTACATGTATGTAAGAGGAAACAAGATACTATGACATTTCTGCTGATCTGTGGGATAAACTACATACAAATGATGTTTTGATTCTAGGCTTAAAGGAACAAAAGTTTCTCAGTAACAATTTGGAGTTAATTGAAAAGCCAAGAATCCTGGTCAGAACTTACAGGTATTTGGTTAACTGGAATTTTTTCTCTATTTTGATGATGTCTGAACTCACTGTCACATCCCCCCAGTGTGAGCTCTATGAATGCCAGGGAGCATTTTGTACCAAAAGAAAAAAAATAAGAAAAGCTGAGAACTGTCACTGTTGGGATTCTCTGCAGGAGCTGTTTTGCTAACAGTGTTCATATCCTTTTAAAAATATTAGCTCACATCAATATCAGATCTTTTTTCTAATGGACTATTATTGTCAGGGCTTGTAAGTGACATTCCTGTTCAGTAGTATTTTGCAAAAAAGGAGGATGAGGTGGATCTGTTCATGTCAGGGGGGCTCTCTCCAGCTTCCTTTCAATCATAGTCCCTGCCTCCATCATAATACACGAATATGACCCACAACAAAATCAGCAGAGGAGACCTTCTCTCTGCCCTGCAATCATTTTGATTGATTGTATTTCAACAATTAGTCTTTTATTTGGCTGCACACTATTGAAATAGGCCGACAGCATCTTAGCAGGCCAGCTTTAAACAGTCAACTGCTAACACAATAGCATCAAAAAGGGAGACCTGATGGGTTTACTGTCACTTTAAAGAACGGGGTTTTCACATTGTTGAAATCTGTCAGATATTTTGAAATGTCCCTCTCACTATGGTGCCACACCCCCCGCGTGCCCTTATAATAAAATTGGTTTTACTCCTGATTAAATCATTTTCTCCCTACCCACCACCATACTTCTCATAATGGACCTGTGCGCTCTACAGCTGGTGTTCTTCCCATGGTACCAATTCTTACTTTATCTTTTAAGCACTTTGCTGCTAAGATCTCATGCAGAGTGCTTATGTTTTGTTAAGAGCTTCATTCTTAGAGAAATAGTTTAACACATGTTCTAAAAATGTTGTACAACTTATTGCTTAAAACACATTTAGAAAATGTATCAGTACTGTAGCTTTGGCACTGAACTTTAAGTGGAAACCTAAACATACACACACATGTAGGCAGACGCATGCACACAACTTCCCAACTTTATTAGAAACGCAAAGCCTGAAACAGCATTGTGGTAAGTAGATTAGAGACTGCTAAGGGAAAATGTTCAGAGGGTCGAAAGGAGCAACAGGAATGACAAATAACTAAAATAACTACTCAACTTAAGCGAAATGCCATTAATGTTAGTCACTTTCATCTCTCTCTCTCTCTCTTTCTCTCTCTCTCTCTCTTTCTCTCTCTCTCTCTCTATTTAGTGATTGTGAAAGGGGAGCATTTCTGTATGCAGGAAAGGAAGTATGACAATTGATGAGTGCCACTTTACTGTGTCTGCTTAAAAGCCTTAAGCTGTGCTATTGTTAATTTGTGTCACTTACACAAAAATTCCTAATATAGATATAGATATCAGTAGTAGTTGTCATTTAAAGAAAAAAATAATTATAATTTGTAACCTTCAACAAGTAGCTCAAATAAACAATATGGCAAGAGCTGCCATTAGTCACTTGAAATATGCTAGCTATTTTTTATATACAGCATTTCATAATCAACAGCTCCCTTATAATCCAGAGGGTCTCATGGTAGAGCTTTCAAGGCCATGCTGGCTTATTTAAACATATAATTATGCCCAAATAATCTTCCATCTCACAAAATCAGCCTGTTCTAAATAAAAACTAATCATAACTCTTTCCTGGTATTAACAGGCATCATTCAAATACATCTGCATTATTTGTAGGAGTTTTCTAACTGGACTTTTCCCTTTTCTGAGAATGTAAAATTTCTCAACAGTGGTACCCATGCTGCTTGAGTAAGGGTGATCTTCTGTAACAATAAGTCTTTCCACCAGGCCGCCCAAGTTCTGCCTGCTGCCCACGTTAATGTCCCAAGTAACACACAGAGACTTATATTAGGTAGAAATGCTGCTTGGCCAATGACTAGGATTTCTCATCTGCTAGCTCAGTCTTAATTATCATAAATCTATGTATTTTATAAGACTTATTTTATTGGACACCAGCGGCAAACATCCTGTCTTCCCAGGCTCACATGGTGACTCTGCATTTTCTCCTACCTTTCCCAGAATCCTCATGACTCCTAGTCCCACCTATTTTGTTTTCCTATTGGCCAACAGTACTTTATTTATCAACCAATAAGACAATCATATACACAGAAGGACCTCCCCCATCAATCTTCCTTATGGAGCTGTCCATTGCATTCTGGGATGTATGGGCAACGTGCCTGGTCTTGACCCCCTAGAGGCCAGTTGTGTTTCCCAGGGTTGACTGTAGAAAATGTCAGTCATTCCCAAGTATGTTCTGGGGCTGCAAATTCTTCCTGGTTAGCAGGACTGTAATGGAGGCTGGAGGCTGGAGGCTGGAGGATACCAGGGTCTATGGACACTCATATACAAGATCCCTACAACTATATATATGTAGACACTATGATTTCCCTAATATGTATTTTAGAGTTGATAATTCATGTTTTTATTAAAACTATTATTACTGTGTGTTGGAGGTGGGGTGGGTGGGTGAACACATACTATGGCATGTATTTGGAGGTCAGAGGACTGCTGTGGAATTTGTTCTCTCCTGCTGTGGGTCCAGGCAATTAAATTCAGGTCATGAGGATTGCAGGGCAAGCACCCACTGAACCATCTTGTCAACATTGTAATTCTTAATTACTAACTAAAATAAAAGCTATATATATATATATATATATATAATATCAAAGTATTTACAACAGAAATAGTAACTGAATATTATGTAGCACTTATAGAACACTATGCTATACATTGCAATTATATAATAATTTAATTATATAATATTTATATTCAATAAGTAGGTAAGACAATAAAGTAGATGTTGTTGGCATAATATACATTTTACAGAGAGAATAAAAGGGGATTAGCTTAAGGAATTTTCCTAAGAGTCACAGGTAGTGAAACTGACATAAGGAGCCAATACATCCCCACTTCGTTTAAAATCATTATGCTTGTTCATAATTTTGTCTGGCAGAGGAGAAAAGGCTAGTGTGAAGTGCTAGTAGATTGACCTGACTTCAAGAATGAATATTTTTACATTCTATGCCTAAGTATCTTATTTGAGAGTGTGCTTTTATCTACAAACCAACTCCAATATTTAGTAATTCCCCCAATCATTGAGAGGCTAATTCTTATATGAGCAGATATAAAATAAACTGATCATAAAAAGAAATAGCATTAGGAAACAGTCAGAGATGAAACAGACTATTATGTGATGAGGTGTTGAAGAAACATGATAGAGTGTAAAACAAATTATATGGATATATAAAACATTTTTTAGGCCTGACTCACTACTGACACATTTTATATCTATTCATTTATTTGTAAAGTGAAGATGGTTAGAGAGACAAATGCTGCTGTCGAAGGGGAAAGGGTATACAGCATTTGGAAGTTTTAAAGAAACAAACATCCAAGATATAACTATGATGAGCAAGGTAAACACAGGCTCAAAAGGCAAAATACATAAAGGATGAAGGCAATGAAAACACTGAATGAACATTATGAATCATAATTACTAGTTTAGATAAATTATTTCAGTGTGATGTGGCTTAGGGTCAAGAACAACATCATACACCAGGATCTAATGATGGGGAAAAGTCTGGTTGATTCACACTATCTCATAATCCTTCCATTCAAAATGTCCTGGGTTCCCTTGACCTTTTACTTAGGATATTTTAAATATTTTAAACACACTTTAGCCAATGTCTTTAAACATATAATGTAATTAAGGTATGTTAAGATCAGGAATCCATATATTATGAGGCTTTCAAGAGAACGTTAATACATGGGAAAATATCTTACCCAACAAGGTAAGATTGCCTTGAAATGCCTCTTTGTGAAGGAATCTTAGGATTCCTTGTGAAGGAATATTTTATCTATTTTTTTGGAAAAATGAATTTGTGAGAATCAAAAAATATGTTTGAAAGAGAAAAGTCCACTATCATTTCTAAGACAATTAAGGATAATTTTTCCATGGGTTTTAGAGAACCTGATTCTTTATTATCACTCCACTCTTTTATTTTTTTCTCCATTTTTTACTTTAAATTAGAAACAAGATTGTTTTACATGTCAATCCCAGTTCCCTCTCCCCCCCCCCTCCCCTGCCCACCACTAACATCCTACCTATCCCATACCATTTCTTCTCCCCAGGGAGAGTGAGATCTTCCATGGGGGGTCTTCAGAGTCTGTCATATCCTTTGGGATAGGGCCTAGGCCAACCCCTGTGTGTCTAGGATGAGGGAGTATTTTTCTTACAGAGGAGACTTGTAAGATGGTTCTCTGATGGCCAGAGATGCCAGAGATTCCAGAGCGGGTAAACCTATATATAATGTTTGGCTATAAAATAAACTAAAAGGTCACACATATTAGAGTAGATAAAATGACACTCTTGTCTGTAAATAGATAGCTTCTGTCTAGGTCATTGTGTTTGAAGGACTAGAAGGAAGTCAGTTGAGTCATTGACATAGATGAAACTTTCTTGTTACTTCTTCAGAGTGACAGTTCAATCTGATTTCTGGTGGGTTAGACAGGGTCAAAATTATCAAAACTGGTAATACAAACTCTGTGCCAAAGCAGTGCCTTCTTATGTTGCCCCTGTAGAAGCCCCTCTCTGCCACACGCACTGGTTATAACATGAGAATGCACCGAGGACATCATCTTAGAAAACTAGGCCAGTTGGCCAGTTAATTTGTTTGTTCACTTAATTTTTATTACACAAACAGGGACTGAGCACAGACTGGATACTAGTCACTATGCTGTGTGCTTTAGGAAGCTGCAGCTGGCAGACTGCCTTATGTTCCTCAAAGGAGAGGGCTTTACCAGGTGCTCAGAACCATTGCTAAAGTAAATACTGACTGAGTTCTAACATTTCACATCTTATGTCTATCCTCTACATCATACTCTGCTGACCTTGATAATAAGTATGACAAAATTAATAAATATACCACCATCAAAAGTACATGATGCCAGCTAGCTACAGACTGAATCCCCAAACTTATACATTTTTGTACTTAAGGCCTCATGCCTGTATTTCAGAATATGACAATTTGGAGATAAGTCTTTTAAAGAATTAATTAAAAATATAAGGTCACATGATTCCAAACACTATGACAATCCAATCTGAGTAGTGTCCTTTATAACAAGAGAGCAGAACATACTGAAGGGAAGACTAGGAAACATTGGATGCCAAAGATGCCAAAAGGGATGGGTATATCTATACAACAAACATCAAGGATGACTGACTTTATCTATTTAATAAACATCCAGGATAGACTCTTGGGATGACAACAACTTGGTCCTGGTTAGAACTCAGGTTAGTTTTGCAGCCCCAGTTACTATATATAACTAATATAACAGCTGATGGTTTTGCATAATGAAAGACAGTGTTGTATTCCTAGATTATATCCTAAAACAAGGGCTGTAGGAAGAGACCCTGATACCTGTACCTCTGATCACACCCATTTGGGTGTGGTCACTGGTATGTATAGAGGTAGGATAAGAAGCAAGGAGGACTGATCACCAAAATATACAATGAATTCAAGAAGCTAGCCACAAAAACACCAAACAATGCAATTAAAAAGTGGAGTACAGGCCAGGCGTTGGTGGTGCACACCTTTAATCCCAGCACTCGGAGGCAGAGGTAGGCAGGTCTCTGTGAGTTCAAGGCCAGCCTGGTCTCCAGAGTGAGTACCAGGATAGGCTCCAAAGCTATACAGAGAAACCCTGTCTCGAAAAACAAAACAACAAAAAAAAAGTGGAGTACAGAACTAAATAGAGAATTCTCAACAGAGGAGTCTAAAATGGCTGAAAGACACTTGAGAAAGTGCTCAACATCCTTAGCCATCAGGGAAATGCAGCTCAAAACCACTCAGAGATACCATCTTACTCCTATCAGAATGGCTAAAATCAATAACACTAATGCTGGAGAGGATGTGGAGAAAGAGGAACACTTCTCTATTGCTGGTGGGAGTGCAAACTTATACAACCACTTTGGAAATTAGTATCGTGGTCTCTCAGGAAAATAGGAATCAGCCTACCTCAAGATCCAGCAATTCCTCTCTTGGGCATATACCCAAAGAATGCACATTCATACAGTAAGGACATATGTTCAACTATGTTCATAGTAGCATTATTTGTAATAGCCAGAACATGGAAGCAACCTATATGCCCCTCGACTGAAGAATGGATAGAGAAAATGTGGTACATTTACACAATGGAGTACTACTCAGCAGGAAAAAAACAATGGAATCTTGAAATTTGCAGGCAAATGGATGGAACTAGAAGAAACCATCCTGAGTGAGGTAACCCAGTCACAAAAAGATAAACATGGTATGTACTCACTCATATATGAATTTTAGACATAGAGCAAAGAATTACTAGTCTACAATCCACATTTCCAGAGGAGTTAGGAAACAAGGAGGACCCCAAGGGAAGGTTGCATAGTCTCTCGAAGAAGGGGAGGGGGACAAGAACCCCTGAACAAAGTGGGAACATGGGGGGAGAGGAAGGAGGTGGGAAGGGAAGAATGGGAGGGGGAGGAGAACAAGAGGACTGAGACAGGGGAGGAGTAGAAGAGGGTAAGAAAGGAGATGCCTTGATAGAGGGAGACAGTACAGGTTTGGAGAGAGGTCTGGCACAGGGGAAATGTTAGGGGATCCACAGGGATGACCTCAACTAAGAATCCAAGCAGTGGTGGAGAAAATGCCATTGATGCCCTTCCCCTATAATGAGATTGGTGTCTACCTTGGTTACCATTCCTAGAGCCTTCATCCAGTGGCTGTTTTAAGCAGAAACAGGCACCCACAGCTAAGCACTGAACCATAGTACTGGAATTCAGTTGTAGAGAGGGAGGAGGATGAGCAAAGGAGCCAAGACGGGGCTGGAGAGACCCGCAGAAACAGTGGACCTGACTTAGTGAGAGCATGGAGACCCTAGTCATAAAGTTATGGAAACAGCTTTGGACCGAACAAAGCCCTCTGAACGTGGGTGTCAGCTAGAAGGCCAGGGCAGTCTATGGGACCTCTAACAGTGGAGCCAGTCTTTATCCCTGGAGCACAAATGGACTTTGGGAGCCGATTCCCTATGGAGGGATACTGTTGCAGCCCAGATACAGCAAGGAAGGCTTGGGCCCTCCCCCAGACTTTGAAGGTCCCTGGTGGAGGGCCTCACTCTCTCTGGGGAGGAGTTGGGGAATGGGTTGGGGAGGTTGGGGGGGAACATGGGAGGATGGGGGGTGAGGGAATGGGGAGGATGGATATGTAAATATGAGTGATAATTAAAGAATTTAAATTAAAAAAAAAGTGAGGAGAGGAGGCACTCTTCCTTTCTCCGGGTTCAGGCCAGGTCTCTGAGGCATCTGGGACTGGACTTCTCAAAGTGCCAAATCTGGTTATTGGCTCCTCATGGAAGTTTCCCTTCTTAACAAATTACCAGTTAATAACCTATCCTGTGTTGGATCTTGTTCCTTATCAAAGGGCTATGTCAAACTTTTGAAATACAGAATAAAGCAGCTTAGATTATTCCAGATGAATGATTATTTATATTTTAAGGAATAATTTGAAGCCATGATTCAAAATTGCTTGCCAACGTAACTGTAAACATATAGTTTACAGTTTGGGGTGCCAAGGAATAAAATACAATTGCCATTTTCTTACTCAGCCCCTTTTCCACAAATGCATTTACTAGAGCAGAAATTAATTGCTGTTCTTAAAGGTGGCGTCTTAAGTACCAAAGAACATTCAAAATGATGTGACAAAATTTACCAGGCAAAGCCAATAGTCTATGGTCATGGCTTCTATCAAAGAAGAAGGGAGAAATTAGTTTCAGATGTGAAATTTTGTATTCCGAACCCCAAAGACTTTTCATTCCTTATAGTTTATGTCAGAAATTTCCAGGAAACTGACAGAAGTCTTACTTCTTAAAATGGTTCAACCTGCACATAAAATAGGTGCTCCTGCCACACAGTATACATAGCCAATTCTTTTCAGCCTTTCTGAAGTAGGAAAGAAGAAGGAAGCAAGGAGACAATAGGTGCTTTCTGAGATGCTAAAAATTTAAAAACAAAAACAAAAGAGAAAGTCATACACTTCCCAGTGAGATATTCTGGCAGCCTATACTGACTTGTTTCTATCTACTTTATACTGCATCTATACCTTTGAAAGTCATCCTAGATGCCCAAGTCATGCACACAATGCCACAACATAATATGAAATATCTGAGATCATCTCTTTGAAGGAGGAGGCAGAGTGGTCTTCTACCACACCAAGTGTTGGAAGCAAGTTGATAATGGGATGTTTCTATTTTTATGAAATCATCAAATAGTAACAGCAAATAGGTAGAGATGAAATTTAGGAGGCAAGCACCACAGATGGAAAGTATAACAAGTGTGGCACTGCTTTGTGCATTTTTAATTTACAGTGGCATAACATAAAACATCCTCCCATCACTATAACTCCATGAGTAATGGCATCTCATAAAAAGTGGTAGTTGACGTCACATTTCTCTCTGGGTGTCTAGATATTCTTCTGTAGGCATCTGGAAAGCAGTGGTCTTGTACAGATTGTGACAACAACACCAAAAATAAACAGATTTTTCTTTAAGTTGGATCGTAAAAAAATGATGTATTTCTTGGTGCCAATATATATATTTTTAATGACCTTCTTGCTTAGAGCTTTCAACGCTGCTCTTATTTCCATTCAGTCAAAGGCCTTTTGTACTCTACAGACATTATACACAATGGTTCATTTTATGTGACTGTCTTCTCCAAATAGATTCCAAATTTGCTTGAATTCCATGGGTGATTTCACATAATACAGCCTCCAAAGGGTAGAGAATCAGTGGAATAAAATTTACCAGTCATGTTGGACAGCTTGCTTCATGTTGGCTCTAAATGACACCATTGCTCATTTGTCCCATCCAGTTCATGTTACATTATTTAATATCAACCTAAGGGGTCAGTTCCTATAAATGACTATGCACAGATAATCATTCCGTTGTATGTGAACACAGGGATGTTACATAACATTGAGCCTTTGTCTCTTGTTAGATGTGAACTTCTAAGTTCCTGTGAGTTAATTGAGGTCTATATGTAATGGATCAAAATAGACCTATCATTCATTACCAGAAAGCTTATTTGTATATTGTTCACTTTGCCAGCGACAAATGTTTCCAGATTCTAATATGAAACTCTGGATTTCTTTATTCTCCTTACTAGTTTGTTGGAATTTGTTGGGTGGGAAATGGAAATACTGAACAGAATAGGGACTTGCCCTAGAAATTAGATTGTTGATTTAGAAGTTAGTCTGTAAATAATCCTTCAATAAAGTAGATGAGGTAAATAAAATTGGTATATTTAGGTATTGCCTCTTAGATTTATTAAAACCATTTTGTCTCCAGATAAAATGTAAAACAGTTATCAAATGAAGAGAAAAATAATAATTATTTTTCTTAGATAATACAGACAAATTTATTTCTTAAGAGTAGTTTAGTGAATTTTCTACTTCATATCACAAGGATAGTCAGAGCTCTATAGATACAAAACTCAACATTCACAGCAGTGTGCATACTGGACAGGATAACATGGTTCCTGCAACAATGTTTTGTCAAAACCACAGAATAAAATTTATACACAATTATGTATAAAAGTAATTTTTGAGTGAAAAATAGTGAAATACATTCCTTAATGAATGAGTATTCTATCAATAACTAATTTTTTTGGTTTTCAGAGATAAAAAGTTTGCGTGGTTTTCTACCTTCAGTGAGGTTTGCTTGTCTAAATGTTGGGATGGGTTGATCACTCCCACTTTCAAAGATGTGAGTCATACAATTTGCTCTGTTGCTCTTTTCTTTTGTAATTTAAAAATGATAACTCTTATAAATGACTCACAGGACTGC
The DNA here is from genome assembly GCF_003668045.3 of Cricetulus griseus. Taxonomy (NCBI): domain Eukaryota; kingdom Metazoa; phylum Chordata; class Mammalia; order Rodentia; family Cricetidae; genus Cricetulus; species Cricetulus griseus. The sequence goes on from NC_048599.1 coordinate 129,783,504, forward strand.
TTTCAAAAATTTACCAAAAGTGAAATAAAAATCTATTTAACATTGTCAAAATACTTGATAACATGATATTGGAAAAATACATAATTTTAAAAGAGAATTGTGTAATACAGTAATTTAAATACTTTATTATTTTGATTTGATATATGCCATGTATTGAATCAGCGTTGATTGATAGTACAGCATCCTTGCCTCATCTCTTAGTTATTTAGTTTACACCCACAGAGAAAACTTATACTATAAATTCTTTAGGTCTCCTTTCAAAGACATTTCCTGCACTCAGGCGGTATTACCTTCTTTAATAAACAAAATGCAATTTATATATTCTTCTGCACTTTGATTTTTCACTAGATATATCTTGTGGATCATTCAAAACTAACATTAGCTCTCTCTGTTTATTTATCTACATATTCATATTTGTGGATATATAATGACTCACTTAACCAGTCACAAATTCCATCGTGATTGTGCAAATAGACTTGTACTAACATAATTTTGTATCTGTATCAGTATATACCCATGTGAATAGAGCAAGTACCTAAGTGATTAATTCCTATGCTAAAGTTTGTATGTGTATTTAAATTTTAATAGGCATTGCCAAATTGTTATTGTACTTGTTGAGCTAATTTATATTACATCACAATGTTTAAGACCATGTGGATCACTGGAATGTGTGTAATCATTGCTATACATCACTACTCTCTGATGTCCACAGATGAAGTATACCTGTAAACAAATAGTTGACCACATAAAATAACAAGTAAATACAGAAAGATATAAAGATTTTGAATAACAATACATATAAACTTTGTTAAATACCAGAAGAGATACCTATAAAAGGTTTACTTTTTATAAATTTGTGTATAAATTTTATTAAGAAATCTGAACAAGGGGGATCTCATGGACTCCAGACTGATATCTGGGAAACCAGCAAAGGACTGTTCCAGATCCCCTGAATGAGGATGTAAGTTTGGAAGGCTGGTTAAACTATGGGACCTCTGGTAGTAGATCAGTATTTATCCCTAGTACATGAATGGACTTTGGGAGCTCACTACACAAAGAGGGATGCTCTCTCAGCCTAGACATATGGCAGAGGGTCTAAGCCCTGCTCTAAATGATATGACAGACTTTGAAGATTCCCCCATAGAAGGCCTCACTCTCCATGGGAAGCAGAATAGGGAGTCACTGGAGAGCAGGGGAGGAAAGGAGGGATTGAGAACTGGGATTGACATGTAAAACAAGCTTGTTTCTAATTTAAATTTTTAAAAAAAGAAAAAAGAAACCTGTAATAAAAAATCACACATCAAAATTAAACACATCTAAACTCTTTATATCTTAATGAACTTATGGACACTTAGATTAGTCATTTGGAACAGAAGCTATAGAGTGTCACATTAGATTTTACATTTTCACTATCAAATATTGTACTTATTTACCACCAAAAAAACTACAAATCCATGAGAGCTAGAACTAGAAAAACAATTAACTTTATATCCTCTTTCATAATTCATGTCCATTTCCTGTATTCATTATGTACTCTCTCTCTCTCTCTCTCTCTCTCTGTGTGTGTGTGTGTGTGTGTGTGTGTGTGTGTGTGTGTAATTTCCATTATTCATTCTTATCTTGACTGATAACTAAGATTTAATCTTTGCTATAGTGATAAAAGCAGCAGTAGACACAAGAGTACACACATCTCTATGGTATAGAATGGAATTCTCTGGATATATTCATAGGAATAAAATAGCTAAAGTCTTTTGGTAGTTCTTTTTTTCTGAGAACCCTCCAAACTGATTTCCACAATGACTGTATTAATCCACAAACAGTGAATAAAGTTTCCTGTCTATCCAGATCTTCTCAAACATTTCTTGTCAGATTTGATGAAAGGCTTTCTGATTGGGGTGAATGGATTCAATATCTAATTTATTAAAATTATCCAGCAGCTTGCACACAATTAATGGTCATTTAATATATAACAACAGTATTTATGAATGAGAGAAGAAATCTCCTTAGCAGGAGTTGTTAAGAGGACTTGAGAAAAGAGAAGCAAACAAATGAACAAACAAGCAACAAATAAATGGAAATTGTATATTAGAAATGAAAAATACCCATTGTTTTACCATTGTAGAACAATATAAGCATTGTAGCATAAGATCAAATAAGACTAGTTTAACATATTTAATCATTAAGCAGTATATGAATACCTAGTGCCCTACTAAGTGCAAGAAATATGTGAAGGAGAAAATGGAGACTGAAAGACATAAAAAGTGATGTATAATCTCTTGAAGTCACTAGATTTTCCTGATTTTTGTTTGTGGTTCTATTAAAATTGTAATGTTTCCGGTCTAGGCCCTGCTCCAAATGAAATGATAGACTTTTAAGATCCCTCAAGGAAGGCCTCACCCACCCTGGGGAGCAGAAAGGGGTTGGAATAGGGGGTTGGTGGGGGGCAGGGGAGGAGGGGAGGGAGAGGGAACTGATACTGACATGTAAAAGAAGCTTGTTTCTAACTTAAAAAAATTGTTTCTGTGCAGAGTTACCACTTTTCGTTTTATAACTTTTTCATTAATGTAAATCCATGCTCAATTAGTCGCTTAATAAGCGCCTTTTAAATAAAGATCATGATGATGGTGATAATGACTAAGTAAACTCTCAAGATAAAGAGTCATCTACAGTTTCTTCTCTTTTTCCTTTCTTTCTTTCTTTCTTTCTTTCTTTCTTTCTTTCTTTCTTTCTTTTTCTTTCTTTTTCTTTTTGAAAAATATCTGCTCCATGTCAAGACACCTCTGCATGTAGATTTCTTTGCAAGCAGCAAAGACAGGTTTGACAGATATAAAAGTGTCTTGTTCCAACAGAAGAGACATACTTAACCTAACTTGACCACACACACTCCTATGTTGGTGAGCCAAGGATGTCAGGGGAGAAGGCACATTTTATCCACACACTGGCCTTACAGAGCATATTAAGTCAGTGGAGGAAGATAACATCCCGTGAACTCTAATGTCTGAGAGCAGAGGAATTCATGCACACCAATGGTAGAGAGAACAGCAGGTCCCTGGAGCAATGCTTTGTGCCACACTTTCATAACTATGACAATTCTAGGTTTTCTTCTCTTCCCACCTAAACAAATCTGACCAATGACCTGAGTTTCTTGCCTATAGCTGTGAAGCCATTCACTGATGAAATAGACTTGTCCCTGATGTAGATTTATTTCAGTTTTCATTATGATATTTCTAACACCAGCATGATAAGTCTGCCCTTCCCCACAAGTGTAACTACTCATTTGTACCAAATTGTCTTATCTATATCTCTCCCTCAAATTTTTCTTCTTACTGAAAGAAATTCGTTCTGATTAATTTTCCTACTCCCAGAGTCTAGTACCTGATGCATTCCTTTTATTAGTTCAGAATATATCTTTTTGCAATCATTTGTCAATCTTAATTTAACCTCTTGTGGTAGTGATACTGTAATACTATGCCAATGACAACAGACATGAGCATGATGAACTGTTCTTTTCACCATGTCTACTTTTCAAAGCATTTAACCAATACTGAAGACATATGTAGATCAATCATCCACATACTCACTCCTCTATCAAATACTTGAAATCAAATTTTATGCTAGTCTTGTAATTAGCTGTGGAGCTTAGAAATGTGAAAGAAAATATAGAGTATCTACTATTACATATATTACAATATATAGGAAATTTAGGCAAACTGATAAGTTTGGTAAGTTATGATTTCGTGTAGACTGCTAAGGGAACATAGAAGACAGATAGCCAACTTCATTTGGTTGGTGGCCATAGGAGATTTTGTGCATCAAGTTTTACATTGTAACTATTTTAAAGAAGATAATTAGGTGGATGAAGGAGGAGCATAGGATGGGACAGAGGACAAGAGGCAAATAAAAATGAATTCAAGTAGAAGTAGTATGTCAAAGATAGACCACAACACATTGGGTAAGTCAAAGGTTGCTAGAGAACAGAAAAATACAGTTCCATATCTCAAGATATTGAAGACTAAAAGGGAGATGGGGGTGGGGGAGTGGGAAAAGTGGTAGAGTAAGAAGGCCCTGAAAGCCAAAAACATGCACACAAGTAACATCGTACAGACTGAGCAGGCTATATTCATATATGCATGTAACAACAATTAATAAAAAGACGTCATAAATTTGAAATAGAAAAAGAAGGGGTACATGGGAGGGTTTGGAAGGAAGAAGGGGCAGAGAGAAATGATGTAACTGAATTAAAATCTTAAAAATAAAAGAAAATTTAAAAATACCTGAAAAGCCTGCATGACCATAGGCAAAGTAGTCATGTTCCAAACAGGAATTATAGCAGCAGTGTGGGTGGTAGGACAGAGTGAGTGCAATTTTGAAAGATGAGTGATGTGACTGAGAAGACACACAAGCGAATATAAACTGTGGAAAATTATTTTAAGTAATAAGAGAGGAACACAAAGTTGTATTTCTGAAAGTATAAAATATGGGATGAGAAGTCCAGAAAGGTGGTGGCTTTATGAAGGACTAAAATTCAGAGGCCATTACATCTTCCAGAAGTTCATAAAGACCTGCTGGTAGTTTGAAAATGAGAATCCATTTGGATTATCTGACCAATGATAAGACTTCAATGGTGTTTTAGTATCACTAGCTACTTTACTGGCTCTGCAAAGGGAAAGGGGAATTACAATTAATTGGATTATGCTGGTCTCCACATGCTGATTGTACAAAAGAAAGTATAAAAGTGTAACTGTTGCTAACAGGTCATATCTACCATCAACCATGGGATTTGCTTTTTTACTTACCAATAAGATTAATTTTTTCCTTACAATCTTCCAATTTGAAGTCATTTTAATTATAGAGTTTAGGAAATTCAAAGGGAAAGGCAAACCAACTTTCAATGTATTATTAATGATTGACCTCGTTTTTATTCATTTTTATGATGAAGGGGAAATAAATTGATGGTTTGTTTATTGTTTAGAAGATTTTTACTTACTTAAGATCCTTTTGCAATCTTCCTCAATCTCAATTTAATTAAAAACATTTTTTTACTAGATTTCTTTAAAGAGCTGAACCCAGAGTTACTTCTGAGCAGTCACAAAGATGTTATTTCTCTTTCCAATGAACTCGTTATATAGAGAAGGAGTTAGACCCACAAACTCTAAACATCATTATGCCTGAGTGGAGTCTTCCATTAAAGATGTGAACTGCTTTTCTTCAAGGGCTGTGGTCCCTAGTAAGTCGACCTTGCTTGATCCACATGAGCTTACAGGCAGCACAATGACTCTAGATTATTAAAATAAATAATATTAAAAGGAAGACACAAAGGTGACAGAGGTGGCAGAAGCATCTAGAGGGAGTTAGGGGAAATATGAAATAAATTTGAAATATGGAATACATTTTATGCATGTATAAAATTCTCAAATAATTAATAAAAACATTACATTAAAAAGACAGGCAATACATTAGATACATTTAAAAGAATTATGCACAATTTTAAAGCATCAATACTTTCAATAAAGCAAAACTCTACATGCTTTATTGTTAATAAAATATGTGAATTTCTCAGCAACAGCAATAATTGTGCATGTCTCAGGCATTGTTCCAAGTGTCTCTTTTTGTTATTAATTTTATACTTATATTAACATATGCTTTATGTGTTTTTATGACAGGGAAACAAAGGTCCAATGATTAAGCAACTTGTCCCAATTCATTCAGGCATTTAGTGGCAAAGTTCAGGCAGCCTTGTCCCTTTTGTGTGTCTCTTTTTAATGTGTCCCTTTCCAAAGTCATATTTAAATTAAATTGTGATTCTAACCTACTCTAAAAAAGATAAGTTCTTTAAGACACCTTTAAGCCATGAGGGCTCCACACATTGCGGTTGGATTACTGCCTGTCTTTGCTAGTGTTACTATTGCTGTGATGAAACACCATGACCAAAAACAAGTTGGGGAGGAAAGGTGTAGGGGAAGATGTAGCCATGCCTACTTAGGGGCTGGCAACAGGTGTGCCTGACCAAGGGCGTGGTCAGGGGACGTAGGGTGACTGCATTTTCGCTTTCGGTTTCTCTTTTGGGCTTTCGTATAGACGGCTGCCACGCCAGCTGGCTAGGTCGCTCTGTAAGTAAGGCTTTTCCCTATTAAATACCCTTATATTTCTACCTGACTCCGTATTGGTAATTTCCCACTATAGAAAGGGGTTATTTATTTATTTGCTTACACTTCTACATCATTATTCATCATCAAAGGACATCAGGACAGAAACTCAAACAGAACGGGAATCTGATGCAGAGGCCCTGGAGCGGTGCTGTTTACTTGCTCAGTCCTCATGACTTCCTCAACCTGTTTCCTATACAGATGCAACCACAGGAATGGCACTGCCCATAATGGGCTGTGTCCTACCCCATCAATCATTAGTTCAAAAAATGCTCCACAGGCTTACCTACAGCTGGATCTTATGGAGGCATTTTCTTAGTTGAGGGTCCCTCCTCTCAGATGACTCTAGCTTTTGTCTAACTTGTGTCAAGTTGACATAAAACTAGGCACTACATGGCCATTATAAAACAGCACCCCTTTTCCCCATCTTTCTTTCTATTTACCTTTCTGGATCCCAGGTGATAATACAAAAGAACCTAGCCAGGTGTTGGTGCCTTGGTATTGGATTTCCCAGTCTTCAGAATCCTGGGCCAATACATTTCTGCTCATTTAAAAATTTCCCCAGTCTATGATATTTTGTTATAGAAGTACAGCATGGACTAAGACATTTTGACCCTTTATTCATTCTAACAGCAAGAAACACATTCCTTCTGATACTTATTAAATGAAAAGACTCTTGGGCAAAGATGGTCATGATGTATACGCTTTTGATGGACTAAGATGGGTCAAAAAGGATATGCTAAATCTGAGTTATTAACATGTGGTCTGGGATCTGTATAGACACATCATATAGAACATTATTTAAAGTAGAAATTATGAAATTTTCATCAGTTTTACTGAGTCTGGAATCTCTGTGGTGTTGTGGTGTAACAGTCCTTTGGACAATTTGGATGCCTTCATAGTCAGAGAACCACTGACCTGAAGAACAATGTGAAATGGATTAAAATTTGATTATTGGCAAGAAGCTTCTCTAAGGCTAATATGAGGGCAGGTTGTGAAAAATCATAAGGACTTAGCTTGTTAGAAGTCAGTGAAAGGCTCAAGTATAACCATAGATTATATATTCCCTTCACAAATAAGGGGACCATCAAACTTTTGGGGAAATAGAACTTATCAGGTTGTATATGATGGAGATAAATCTATTTGAAGTGTAAGAACTCCGTTGAGAGGTAAGAAGTAGAGTTCACAATGGCCTAGTGAAGACATCATGAGAATACAGGTATGAGGCCTTCCAATTTCAAGAGGGTGTGGCAAAGGGAAGAGGACATCAAGTTAAACTCTGTTGTTTGCAGCCAAAAGAGTGCTTCTGTGCCAATACAGTCATAAACATACTTGTGAAAGATTATGTAGCATTTTAATTTTGTTCACTTTGCGTCTTTTGGTGTTAGGGATAATGAGTTTTGGTTTAGAGACACTAGTATGTATGTGATGATGACAAATATAACACAAATATATTGAGAGCTCATAGAAACCAAGTAGATATTTGTTATTTGAAGAGTTTAAAGGTATAGAGACATTGTCTTCTCCACATTCTCAAAGAAGTGTCACAGCTACTTTTTAACATTGATCTGTCTTATTTCCAAATTAGATTGTACATAATTATTCTAAGTTTGTTTTCAAAATTAGCTTACAACAGACTGCACAAATGTGGACAGAACAAGAAATGCACCAATGGACTTGTAAAAATGGTTGGGAAAAGTCCACGAGGCTTCCACATTATGAATTATAGGCAATCTAGGAAAGCTGGGAGTTAGAATGGTGGCCTTCCCCAGAGGAGAGCACACTAACTGGTTGTTTGGTGTTAAATGGCCAGCCCTGAAAACACACATACAAATAACATTATAAGGACTGAACTGGTGATATGCAGGTGTATATATGTATATACACATACCCATGCAATAATATTTCATGAAAGAACAGACTATGAATTTGAAGGAAAGCAAAGAGGAGTCTATGAGAAGGTGTGAAGGGTAGAAAGACAAGAGGGAAATAAATAATATGAACTAAAAACTAAAAAAATCAGCTTACAAAGTAATACATTTCCAAATGGAATTTTAATTTATATTTCATTTTGGTTGATTTGCTCCTTCCAAAATTCTTTTCTTTCTTTCTTTCTTTCTTTCTTTCTTTCTTTCTTTCTTTCTTTCTTTCTTTCTTTCTTTCTTTCTGAGATGCCGTTTCCTCTGTGTAACAGTCCTGACTGTTAACTCCCTCTGTAGATCAGGCTGGACTCAAACTCACAGAGATCCATTTGCCTCTGCCTCGTGAGTGCTGGTACTAAAGGTGTGCACCACCACCCCCTAGCCAAAAATTTTTCATTAATTGAGACTTATCAGCAAACTTCTCTAAAGCATGCCATTAAAGAGCTATCAAGCAATGGGAATTCCTGTATTAACAATGTATTTACAAAGCTCAAAGTCTGGACAAATCAGGCTGTTTGATCAGGTAAATTCTGCCTATCTGCCACAGACTTTGTCTCTAACACAGTGATGTTTGTCTTAATGACGATGGACAATGCACTTTGGAACTGCTAAACCAAGTTCTTCCTTGTGTGGAGATGAACAACTCTCACTGTGATCTTAGATAAACCATCTGAAATTCAGAGGAGTGAAGCACATAGATATTGGTGTGTCCTAGACCCGACAGTAGTTTGAGAATACAATTCAATAGTCATTTGCTATCAAATTGCAAACCAATTAGTCAAGTAGAGATAAACCTATCAGATTTTTAGCTTTCTGCTTTAATTCAAGATGTGTAAGAAGGTAGTATTAAACTTTGGATCTTGTTTAAAGGCATAATATGATCTTAGGAATAAAATATTTTAATTTTCTGAAAATGTAGGTTACAGTTCTTTTAATGAACAGAGCTATTTTTAAGTAGCAGAACAGCCATACATTAATTTGAATGTGTGATAAAGCACACTACACATCATTTATAGATTGCATTTACATTCCGAACACACCTTTGTCATATATTTTAAAGAATAACCCCTCCATTGAGCCATTCAGGGGCTTAACTCCATGGCCACAGACTGTGCACATAGCACCTGAGTGATGCTACCTTTAAACTTAATGTTATATCCAAGCAAAAACTCTAAGTCATTCTTGGCTTTTTATCATTCTTAACATACACTGTCCTACCAGTTCATTTTCCCTTTGTTTTACTTTTTAATTTTTCTTGATGCATGATAATTACATCCACAGATCACCTGGATGGGAGACCATTAACTTCTCAAGAACCAAAGGAAAATTTCACAGTTCCCAAATCCTACCTAGATTAACCTATGACACCTCAGGTTGCTTTCTATATCTCCTCAGATGTCTTCTCGGTAAATGGATGCACTTATTGCCTATGGGACCAACTTGAAAATAAAGCCTTACCAATCATGACATTCTCACACTGGCCTCTGTTCTTTGCTGTCTTGCAGACATTTCTTATTGACTTAATTTGGAGATTTTCTACAGTGAGGCCCAAATCACAAAATGCATGCAGTTCAGTGTCTGGGTATTGAGCATGGCAGAGACAGTGGAGAATGGATGTCAGGTAGAAAAAGTCAGGACATGATAATCAATCCAGAATAATGTCAGTTGAAATGTGGAAGTTCAGCTGTCAAGAGAGGTGTTCTAGATCCTCAAAACAGTATAACTTGGTTTGGAATCTGGAAGAACAATTCAGAATAAGTGGAGTGGGGATGGGGGGCAAAGTCATTTGTTTGAGTCCATCCTTAACATCTTTAACCCCTGAAAGAAACACATGTATGTGCATTTATTTCTATGCATAATTATTGACATAAACACAGCTGCTCTCTATGTTAAAGAACATTAAACTGAAAAAAAGCATTGAAATCTCTTGTTAGAATGCTTATTCCTTTCTTTACATGCCATGTTGTGCCCAGACGCTGTGTGCGGTTTTTTGTACCATTTAAAAGGTTGATGTACAAAAATAAAAAGGTGATAGGAAAATTAGAGTGAGGATGGAGCCAGTAGAGCTGTCCTCTTCTTAGATTTCATTATGCATTAATCTCCATAATGTCTAGGCACAACAAAACAAATTACAAATTAAAGGGAAGATAATTTGACTGTAGATCACTAAATGTGGGGGGCAGGAAAGCTACACATATAAAGATACACTAGACACATACAGCCCAAACAGAATATTGAAACTATAGTTTATATAAAACTTAAAATAAATAGATTTACACTTCCCTTTAGATCCAGAAATACATGAAAAGTTGCAAGGCAGCCCACAACAAAGCAATTGACAAGAAAGATAGCATCTGCTTTTCTGTCTATTCAAGCTGAAGTTTTTCATTTGGAATGCAAGCAGTGCTTCCTAAGTTAACATAATTAACTCATGACGATCCTGAAACATCATAATATAAGATGCAGATGGAAATTCAAAGCTGTAGAAATGTCAGCTCAGTGCGTCAGGATTATCACTTTTTTTTTTTTATAAAGTGAACAAACCATAATGCTAATTAAAACAGGTGTTTTTATTTCAAACCCTTTTGCATGTTATGGAATTACAACCAGGGTTATTTATTTATTACTTGGCTGTGAAGCATACATCTTAGAAGAAAGGGGATCTGTGAAAACAACAAAGTGAAAAGATGAAAAGAATGACACTCAGCATTGCTTTCTGACACAATAGAGGACCAGTCGCTCAATTAGTTAGTAATTTCCGTGTGACTACTTGACAGAATCTACTAATTGTTAATCTTCCACTAACTATTGCTTTACATAATTAATTATATTCAAATAAAAACAACAAAGACATGTGGGACAGTTGCCCTTTTGAGATTTTTTTCTTTTCTTCTTCTTCTTTTTTTTTTTTCAAACTGCCTTTGCTTACTGCTTACTGAAAATATTTCTAGGAAGCAAAGATATTAATCTCACAGGACAACACACATAACAAATATCAGCAGATTCTAGTCTTTTACCTTGCTTATAGACCAAACCCTGTAACTGCTCCACCCCACAAAGACAGAATGACAGCCACAAGAGAAAACCCTCAAGCTACTGACTCGTCACACAAATCCACCCCTGAAACAATCACTAACAGCACAAGTTCTTTGAGTTAGGATCTTTCATATTAATTGAGAATTGCATAAAATACAGAGCAACCCATCTAGGGGTCAAGCATCATTCATCATTAGTTGAAGTGACATTTTCAACCCTTCATTTTGCAGCTGCTGAGAAAGGAGGGTGAAAGGTATTCTTTAGAAGGAAAAAACAAGGCAGAGAGCACAATCCTCGCTCTATCTGCAGAAGAGAATACAAGGTTCCTCTCTGTCAGCGTGATAACATGCTTAAAGCTGGTGATGTCATTCTTCCCTAACCTTGGAGTCACTAAGCACATGGCAGCTGCATTCCTTCACTTAGGAGTTCTGCTGGAGGTCAGTATTAACCATTATAGATGTAAACGAAGCCCTTCAGTGGGGTGGAGAGCACAGTTCTGCGAGCTCAAATGATGATTTATATCCAAATCCTGTTTTGTTTTTGAGAGATTGCAACTTGTTAACAAGGCTGTCCTTGTTCTAGTGGCATCCTCCAGGCATAAAAGAAATTCTGGGAAACTGAGTGTGATCACTTTTGAAACTGCAAAACAGCATTCCAAGACTGTGTAGCAAATTTACTGGCCAAATTGGGACCTCTGCTGTTCACAATAAAAGATCTCTCCCTCTTTCTCCTTTGTGGGATGCTTGCTTTTCTCTGCAACACAAAGGTCATGGCAGGAAATGGGAGCAATTAAAATGAAAAAGCAATCTGAAACAAAATCCAGATAGCTGGTATTTAAATGACCAATAATTCACAGAGCTTTTGATAATGCATAGATGTTTGCAAACTGCTCAGACATGTCTGGATTCCAACTTATCAGGGGTATTTGCTCTAGGAAGGAAAGTTTCTTTGGCAAGGGTTCTGAGTCCAAAGATAAGTGTTATGAAATCCACCAGGGACAGGGTAGGATCTGGCTGTTTCTGCCAAGGAAGCCTCTCCAGTGAGTCTGTCTTTGAAGTGTCCTTTCAGATCCTGTGCTACCTGAGACAGCAGGATTTTGGCACTAGCTCTGTTGCCAAATTATAACACTCAGCTAAAACGTATGTATGTTAATTGTTTCTGATGTCTAGGAAAATGATTTGGCAAGTTTGGCCAAAATTTCAGAAGAGAGTCATCTTTAGGAATCCTTTGGATGTAGCTATGCACACACATAAACCATCTATATAGTTATAACCCTGTGGGGTTATTTCAAAACTGAAAGCATTTAGGATTTTCATGTGCAGTAACTTTCTAAATGTCCTTTAACCACATTCAGACAGGATTCTGTCTGTGCAGAGAGGTGAGGCAGGTGGGGAAAGGTACATGGCTGAGGTGGGTAAGAGCAGTGGTCCTTTAGCATTTCACATGTGGCAGAGCCTGTAGGGAGTAGTCCAAACTTCAGGCTTGGCCTGAGAAATGCGTACAGTTTTAACTTCCATCAAAACCATATGCTATTTCTGGTACTGAAATAGGCTGTAAGTTTGGGGGCAGATGCCTTAGAAACTGACAAAAAGTAGAGGAGCTTCACATGTAGTGGTTCAAAATAAGATTGTCATAAATTGCTGCTGTCTTTCCCATTTCATTTTTAATTACTCAGATATAGCCCCAGTGCACACAGAGATCAAATTGGGGTGTTAAAGAGATAATTAGCTAGATGTTTTAAGAAATTATTTTCACGGAGCTATTGAACAAATGGGAGCAAATACAATCATAGACAATACTGAGATAAAGGATCACAGGAAACACGATAATAGGACATACTGAAGTACAGGGTCAGAGAAAACATAATCATAGAACATACTGAGTGAGGGAGAGGGTCCCGAAGAACAAAACACCCTTAAATTCATCATCTTAATAAATAATCACGACAATCTGGAAAAGACTGTCTTAGTTTTTAGAACAATAAATGAAGGGTCAGTGCAATTCCTACACAACTATTATAATTAGGACAAATTTAAACCAATGTTTTAAATGAGACATTCTCTGTTTTGTGTCACTGGTAGCATCCGTGTTGCTTTTTAAATCAGCTTTTCATTATCATGTGTAAACTTGTTAATATTAAACTATGATCTGCATTTAATAACACAAATAGAATAAACCTTCTTCAAAATCAAAACACCATCACTTGTAGGATGTAGAAAGGTGCTTTTAAGCATGGTCTTAAAACGTGTTCCTGATGGCTGTGCAGCTCCATCCTCTTACCCTGTAAGTCAAATGCTGTTCATTAAAACATCCTGACATTGGTTCACAATTAGCTGAGAACTATGAGCCTGGCTGTTTTCCAAAACTTGCCCAGTTACCAGTCATGAAGTGCAATGTGTCCTGCTTGTAGGAATTCCTGTTAGTCTTCACTTGAGTATATACTTCAAAAGAAAAAAAATAGGCACATGAAACATGTTTCTCATGGGTGAGTTCAGCCATGGAGTTACAGTGGCCACAGCAAGAAGAGCAGAAAGCCCGAGCTACTGACTTCACATGTTAGACTGATTTGCCAGGGTAATTGTGAGCATTAGTTAAAGAAAATGTTAGAGGAAGCAAGCTAGAAAACTTCAAAGTATTTTGCTATGAAAGATATATGTTACTCCAGTGCTTTCTTCACGGAAAAGAATGTAAAGCATAGGACATATTATGTCCATCGGCTCCCAGAGCATGTGCCACATTCCAGAGAAGAAAAGCTGCCTAAACATCACTCTGTAGTTGCAACAAATGCTATTCAAACTATATTGAGTTTGGGAGGGCATACAACAAACATCGAAGAATTACATCATTGGGAGTGCACACTGGAGCACCTGTGAGAATTTACTAGGGAATTCTCAGTAACTAGCTAGATATGAAATGTTTCTCTCAAAAGGCACTCTACATGTATTATAGTGATGACGATTAAACACTTAAATTTTGTGACAGCAGGATGTATTATGGGAGATAATCCAGGTGCTTAATAAATACCAGAAACCCAAGGCAAAAGAATCCTCAGAAGGGATTTGCAATAAATGGTGGCTTCTCCATTTGATGAACACACTGAACACACATATTCAGGTTGCTATGTACAGCAATTTGATCCTAGCTACTACCAGTAACTTGCAAGAAGCCATGGTGGAGGCTACAGAAATTTCCAATTCTGCATTCTAAGATAAAATTTTCAATGAAAGGAACAGTCTTAAAAGAGTCAGTCCCCACCAATAAAATAACCTTGTGCAGCTAAGCCTGATGTCTGTGGTTGTCCTCAGTCTACCCTCAAATGCTGTCCTATAAGCCACACAGCCACTACTAGAGAGATTAGTTTGTAGTCTAATGGATCTCATTGTCAGGAAATGGTTTTTGATATTCGGCCAAATTCAAGATTTCCAGAAACAAGTTTTATTTGCGCATTTCCCTCCTTTAATATTAATGGCTAATGCTGATACTTCATTTATGGGCTTCTTTTTTAAAGCTTCAAGTGGGCAGATGATAAAAAAGTGTTCTTGTTTGTTTGTTTTTATTTTTTTGTTTTTCTTTTAAACTCAGAGTTTCTTTTCTTTTTTCCTCCTTAATTGTAGTAAAGATAACTGCTAATATCGATGGCGGCTTTTCCAGTGAGACTATGATACATCTTTACAAGGAGAAGTAGAGCAGATAGGTGGGAATATTTGAAGAGTAGAAGTTCACCAAATAACCCAAATCTGTAAGAAGACTCCTTTAGCTTCAACAGCTTTAAGACTCTTTGTTTCACCATCATTCATTGGTAACTGGGGAGTTTTTACAGCCTTTCAAACCTTAGAGTCCTTTCAATCATCAGATGCCTTAAAGGGACAGAAGGCCTTAAAATGTGCTCCCGATCTCCCCAGTTGAAAAAGATACATAGACAGAGGGGGAAAAGTCAAACAACAATACAAAAAGCATTAATGCAAAGAACAGTGGGGTCTCTCCCTAATTTGACTTTCTCTACAGGTGGCCTGCAGCTGCGTCCAAACAGGTTACTCCATGGCCTTCCCATGAGCACAACAACAAAGTACTATCTGTATTCACAAGAATACTTTTAGTGGCAGAGACTGACTCAGGTCTAAAAATAAGAAAAAAGCATTTTCCAGCATAGCCTGAGGTGACTCTGTGCAGCAGCAGAAGACAGTAGCACTCTTGTCTCCCTGGCTGTGCCTGAACATAAAGGAATCAGAAGCTCACTTCACATGACTTGAGGAGGCCCAGGGCCAGCAAGAGTTGATTCATTCTGTTTACATCCATGTGGGCAAACTGACAGCAAACAGCAGCCAAGCAGGCAAAATCAATAAGGAATATTCTGTTTTCAATTGACTTCAAGGTAAACTGTGCAGCCATGTCTCTGAGACCAAGGTACCTGTTTGAACAAGTATTCTACCATGCTGGGCAACATGAGGCAGAAACATGGAAAATTAGCGCATACCTATTTAGCTTCGATTAAAAATAATCAATTGGCCACCTTCATCCAACTAACAGGAGATATGCATCTTTAATGGAATTTTGCTGGTAAAATGACAAAGAAAAGTAAAACCTGGGAGGGAGATTATATTGTATGGGTAACACTTCCAAACTTGACTTCTAGTTATTTTCTCACTTAAGTATTAATACTTCAATATCTACTGCAGTAAGTTCTAACATGATTTTGTCTTTCCTTAACTGTAATAGAGGAAGGAGTTTGACATTTTCCCTAGAATTTATTCCTTCCTTCATGCCTTCTCTCTCACATTGCCCTTGAATGCATGTGTTTACATTGGTTCTTTTCCCATTCCTTAAGCTGATGAAAGAGGGCCTTCCTCCTCTCCTCCATCCTTGGGCATGCAGGCCCCAGTCCTGGAAACTAGTTCTATTACCATTCCTCATGCCAAGCAGGTCACCTAGGAGGTTAGTTTATCTCTTACTTACTCTCTTATTTGTTCAATTGTTGCGTTTCAAAACTATCTTCTTTCGAAAACTTTTTGATAGCTCTGACTTTGTCCAGTTAGAAATCTATACAGTGCTATTTTTGTAACATGGACATGACAACCATTAGCAAAACGTTTCCCCGATTTCAATATCCAGATGGTTCCAATTTATTTCCTTGTTTCTCTTTAAACCCACACCTATATTGTTTTATGAAGACATATGATTTAAGAATACATCATAATAACATACTTTTGCTGATGCACGCCAAACACGAAAGACCAGCTGATTTTCCTTTTGAATTCAATAAAGAGGAAAAGAAGAATGGGTTTAATAATGACTAATGAATGGCGTTCTGTTTTATGTTACTTGGGAACCAGCCGCTTGAAATGAATCTCTCACATAAGTGTAAGGTAAATTTCAGTCCTCAATGTTCATTGGTAAGAAGGCACAGAACTGGGACAGGGGTGAGGTTAGCAAGTCACTTCCAGGGAAAGGTGTAAAAAACTGAACAGCTATGGAATGGGAACCTATCCAAGTAAAGGTCCATAATAATTTTTCTTTATTTTAGGTGAGACACACAATGTAGTTTGAAGGTCAGTTTTTAAAAACTGGAAGGAGACTAAATCTATACAAATGTTAATCATGAGGTAAAGTTGGGGATTTTTTTCTTGAGGCTAGTTATATTCTTGTGTCTTTATATGTTTGTTTTTATTTGTGGACCTTTGGATGGAGCCCAGACTCTCACACATGGCAAGGAAGAGCTCTACCTCTGATCTACATTTCCAGCCCTCATCACTGGATTGCAAAGGGAAAATATTTACTGATGGAAAAAAAGTTGAAGTCTCTAGCCACTCTCCTGTACAATCATGGGCTCCAGTTTTAGATGACTGAATCCTGGGGGCAGGCATTCTTCCTTCACCTCCGTGAAACTGCCATTTCCCTTATCACCAAGGAAGGGATACTCTCAAGTCTATGAATATTAACCATAGCATAGGAACAGAATGTATCAGTTTTTTGCTTATTCTATTATTGTGACTTGTTATATTTGATGAGTTTTAACTGTGAAAAAGAGTATCATGTGGGCATGGTGGCCCATGCCTTCAATCCCAGCATTTGGGAGGCAGATCCAGATGGATTTCTGTGAGTTTGAGTTAAGCTTGGTCTACAAAGTGAGTTCCAGGACAGCGGGAATGTTACACAGAGAAATCTGTCTAGAAAAAACAAACAAAAACTGAAATATCTGTTTGGATATGAAGGCCTGTTGAGGCCATATTATATGAAAATTCTATTAGGAAAACCTTCTTGCAAGAAACGTAAGAAAGATGGAGATTTTGGAAGATATAGAACGATAAGATGTCATAAAACATAAATTCCCCAAATCAAGAAAAAAGTGGGTACTATCTCATTGAAAAACAAAAGTTAAAAGTGTAAAGTGAAGTTAAATGATACCTGATGTGTTGAGGTTTCTTTAAACTCCGGTTTCTACTAATCTAAGTTATTAAAAATAGTCTATGGATTACTAAAGTTATTAGTATTGCCTTTTCAAACTTTTGGAGCTAACTTGTGTTAGCAGAAACATGAACAAACCTGTCTACATTTTAGCTGGTGAGCAAATGTGGCATCTGATTGTCTCTCTCTCTCAATCTCTCTCTCTCTCTCTCTCTCTCTCTCTATATATATATATATGTGTGTGTGTGTGTGTGTGTGTGTGTGTGTGTGTGTAAAACAATTTTTTGAAAATAGTTCATATTTTAAATATGATAAGTATATCATTCATATAGTTGATGCATTTATAGTCTCATCATATTTCTTTAATTTAAAAAATATTGTTTTAATAAAAAGGAATAGAATACAATAGAATGCAATTATACATTTATGCATATAAATCTTTTTCTCAAGTCAGCTGTAAATTCATCAAAATCATCTAAATACTGTGGTACTTGATGCCATTGTAGACAAGAGCTTTGAGGCCCAGTATTTATGGTAATTATATTTATGGACTCTAAGCTCCTTCAGGGCATTGAACAGTTTCACTATGGTAGTTCAATAAGATTAGGTTTGTAAAAGCAATTTAAAGTACTTAAAGGACTACCTGAAGAGGTAGTCATACTGCAGTA
Organism: Cricetulus griseus; assembly: GCF_003668045.3. NCBI lineage: Eukaryota > Metazoa > Chordata > Mammalia > Rodentia > Cricetidae > Cricetulus > Cricetulus griseus. The sequence goes on from NC_048599.1 coordinate 129,801,678, forward strand.
GTATTGGTAGAAGTAGGTTCTTGACAAATATTTGCTGGATGAATTAAATACTGGCTCTGTTCTGAATATCTAATTTGAATATGAAGTCCTATTGAGTTAATGAATACTCCACTGGTTCTGAAATGCCTGGGATTCCAAACGAGAGTTCCACTTGTCGAAGAAGTACAGTATGTGTTCATGTGACTCAAAGATAATAGAAACCATTGAAGATGGAGATTTTCCACTTGGTCCTGGGCATAGAATCAAGATCTAAGTTTAACTTGGTGATATTTAAAAATGCATAACATGCAAAAGTCTGTAATCATTCTGTTTCTCAGCTAGTGAAAATAGAAGCCTACAGCACGGTATGTGTCAATTGTGAAGATATAGCCAAATCAGGCCGACAAGAAAAAATTTAAGTAAATAACTTCATCCATGTGTTTAGTACCAACCACTTCTCCATGCCAAGCTCACTTCATGTTTCTGTCTCCAGCAACTTCTCTTATAACATGTGCCTGCCGCACTAACTATCTGAAGTGTTGATGAGGAGAGCAATGAAATTGCTTTCCTGGTGATGTTTCAGGGGGGCATTTGGAATCCCACAATATGTGACTGCAACAGCTTCAGTCAGAAATATATGCAAAGAAAAACACCTGAAGTCTAAGCAAATAGTTTAGCCACTTAAAACTCACAGAGACAGATATACAAAATAAGAAAGCAAAAACTGAAAACAATAATGAGATGAAAATCATTCTTGTCACCCAATAGCAATGGAAAGAGATTAGGGCCAGTTAGACTAGACATGTATGATGAATTTTAACAGCATGAAAATACTGGATTTTCTAATTTGGATGGAAAATGTTCTTTCCCCCTAAGGCATAGTTTTGTGGCTTTGATAGTAATAGTTTTATTTCTATGTCATTTATTATATATTACTGATGGATAATTTCTTATATTTTAGTTATCACAAAATAATTTTTCCTTTCTATGAAAAATTCAAATGGATAATATGTAATTTCCTGTTGTGTACTAATAGGAGTTCACAGGTATATACTATAGGCTGGAGCAAAGCTCCATAAACTATTGGTCATCTACGTACGGCAACACTATCCAAATGCCTCTGTTTATTATGCTAGTTTTCTTTTTTTTTCCTTTTCAGATTTTTTTATTTGAATTAGAAACAAGATTGTTATACATGACAATCCCAGTTCTCTTCTCCCTCCTGTCCTCCCCTACCATCTCCCCCAACTAAAACCCTACCTATCACATATCCTTTCTTCTTTTATTCCCCTGACTCAACCTTTCTGCTCCCTCATGACCTCTGCATCCTTCCTCTTCTTCCCTTCTCATTCTCCTAGCCCCCCCCCACCCATCTTCCCATGCTCTCAATTTTCTCAGGGGATCTTGACCCTTTCCCCTTCTCCAGGGGACCAAGTATGTCTCTCTTAGGTTCCTCCTTGTTTACTAGCTTCTCTGGCAGTGTGGATTGTAGGCTGGTAATCCTTTACACTATGTCTAAAATCCACATATGAATGAGGACATATCATGTTTGTCTTTTTGTGTTTGGGTTACCTCGCTCAGAATGGTTTCTTCTAGTTCCATCCATTTTCCTGCATATTTCAAGATTCCATTGTTTTTTTGTTTTTCTTTTTTTTTCTGCTGAGTAGTACTCCATTGTGTAAATGCACCACATTTTCTCTATCCATTCTTCGGTTGAGGGGCATCTAGGCTGCTTCCCATTTCTGGCTATTATAAATAGTGCTGCTATGAACATGGTTGAACATATGTCCTTGTCGTATGAGTGTGCTTCTTTTGGGCATATGCCTAGGAGTGGAATTGCTGGATCTTGTGGTAGACTGATTCCCATTTTCTTGAGGAGTCGCCATACTGATTTCCAAAGTGGCTATACAAGTTGGTACTCCCACCAGCAGTGGAGAAGTATTCCCCTTTCTTCACATCCTCTCCAGCATAAACTGTCATTGTTGTTTTTGATTTTGGCCATTCAGACAGGAGTAAGATGGTATCTCAAAGTTGTTTTGATGTGCATTTCCCTGATGGCTAAGGATGTTGAAAACTGTCTTATGTGTCTTTCAGCCATTGTAGATTCCTCTATTGAGAATTGTCTATTTAGTTCTGTATTCCACTTTTTAATTGGATTGTTTGGTGTTTTGGAGACTAGCTTCTTGAGTTCTTTGTATATTTTGGAAATCAGCCCTCTGTCAGATGTGGGGTTTGTGAATATCTTTTCCCAGTCTGTGGGCTGTCATTGTGTCTTGCAGACTGTGTCCCTTGCCTTACATGTGGACATGTAGAAGACTACAGATAGTCCCAAGCCTATCGCTATGTACAAAACTTAAGTCAAAATGGATCAAAGGCCTCAACATAAACCCAGCCACACTAACCCTATTAGAAGACAAAGTGGGAAATACCCTTGAATTAATTGGTACGGTAGACCGCTTCCTGAACATTACACCAGTAGCACAGACACTGAGATCAACAATTGATAAATGGGACCTCCTGAAACTAATGAGCTTCTATTATGATAGTTTTCATTCTCCCACATGAAAGTGTATAAAAGTTTGATATTGGGTAAGTAGACAAATAAATGATCAATTCCACAGACAACATTGATTCCAGAAGACAGTATGCTCCATTTGCTATTGGCGTCCTGTCTTTAAGAACATTCTTAGCTCTCTGAATCTTTTACTCAGGGTCCCTCATAACCTTGAGCAATGAACCTCTCCTCTTTGCTTGTTAGCATATTTGGTAGGACATCCATCTCCTACAGACAAGCAAGGCAAGCTCTCTTCCTTCTATCACCTCCCTCTCTGCCTCTTCATCCTTTTCTTCCTCTCTTCTACTTGCTTTTTCTCTCTCTAATTTCTCACTTCCTCCACTCTCTTCCTCTCTTCTCCTCCTTGGTCTTCATATAGTCCATGTTGGCCTTGGACTTTCCTTGTGCCTCAGCCTCCAGAGTGCTAGAATTACAGATGTGTGCCACCCAAATGACAAAGTTTCCTAATTTCAGCCTGAAAAAATAAAGTAAGGCTTCTTCTGTTTAAAGGGTGGCTCACTCAATGCTGATCAGACTGTGTGTGATAAAAAGAGAAATGATATTGCATGGAAAACCCTATAGATGGCTGCTGCCTCAAACCAGCTCTTTCTCCTTTCCTTTACTTATTTCCTGACCTGTGTAGCATAACACAGTGGGCTTGGCATTTTAACACAGTCTCAGTGACTGTAATTTCAAGTTGTTCATTCCTCTAGAAGATGACCATCCTGGAGATAGTAACTTTGAGCATCCCTCATCCATCTTGTATAATATTTTTTTGGCTAAATATTGATCTTTTCCTCAATGTTTACTTTATGTACCTTAAATCGCGCCCTTTGTTGGTTTAGGGTTTCTTTTACAGGATCTTTCCACTAGTTCATGTGTAATTTACTTGGCTTTCTTTCTTTTCATGACCATGGTTCCTGGATGGAGTCCATACAGTATCAGCTGTGCTCTCAGTGTCTTCAAAAACTCATGTGTAAGTTTTTGAAACATCATCCTCATTGCAAGTGTTGAGCAGTAGGATCTTCTGGGAATGTTTAGATCATAAAGCCACCGTCCTCATGAATGGATTGATGTTGCTTTACCATGTTGAAGTGGGCTCATTCTTTTTTGCCTGTCTACCTTCTGCCATGTAAGAAAGAAGCAAAGCCTCTTGCTAGATGCGACTTCCAGATCCCCCAGTCAGAAGAAATACATTTCTATTCTTTAAACATTACCTGGCCTTAGCTATTCTGTTACAGTGGCCCAAGAAACTAGACATAATCATCTCAGGAGAGTCTGTGGATGTGAAATTCTCAAATTTCATTGCTTGAGGAGGTTTTAGTTATTTTACGGACCATAAAAAAATAGACTCATGATATCAGTTTGTGCTATATTCTGTCAAGTAAGTAATTCTCTCACTATTTAACATTCAGAAATGTTTTGCCCATTGTTCTCTACTATTGTTAAAGTTAAAAGTTTTCCTGTGAAGTTAAAATCTCTCACCTCATCTCTCCCTTTTTATTAATGAAATGCCCACTCTTATAGAGCAAGTACCTGGTTAACATAGTGAAGATTTCCTGGACTACGTAATTCTAATGATTAAACAACCCTTTCTGTTCAGAAAAGTCACAGCATAGCTTTTCTTAAATATTCAGATTAGTGGTAGATTTTCTACCTTTATCTTGATCTTCCATAAGATCTTAGTAATGCACTATACAAAACATAATTTATAATTTTAGGATCTCTTTTCCAAACAAGTATCAATTACATAATTTTATCTCCTCATTATCAGATTTGATATTTAAGCAACTTAAATAGGACTACTATGAGGACCAAATTTTCTATGAATGAGAGAATTTGAGAATTTTGCTTTCTTGTAAATTATAAATGAAATCTCAAAACAGGTTCATATCATCTATGCTTCAATACAGTTAGTAAACTTTTATTATCATGGGAAACAGGAGAAAGAAGGACAATTATAAGAACAAGTAAAGGAGAAACCTATTTAAATTAGTGAGAAATGAACTTCTAGTCAAATTTGAGAATGTTCTACATAGAAATCTTACACAGTGTTATCGATAATGAATGAAGTTCTTAGTGGGGTCTGAGCTCATGATCACTTATGAAGGTTTTATAGTTACAATATCACACTTACAGAGACAAATGGATAGCACTAAAGCAATTAAGAATTATTAAAAATGTTCCTGGAATTTTGGAAATGTTTTCAATAAAGACTTTTCAGCATAACAAGCAGATAAGCATCAAATCATTATGTTTCAAACATGCATGAATTGTTAATTAGTGAAACCTCCATTATATGGAGGACAAAACAGAATCTTCTAAAGCACTCAGTTAATGATTCTTAAAAGATATCACTTTTAGGCACAGCTTAAAACAAATGCTAGTTTATAAATAAATACATATAAGGAATTTGTTTTCAGAGGTTATCATTTTCGTTTTAGGCAAACAGTGGTTTTGGAAATAGTAGGTTTTATTCAAATAATTGTGAATTCAAAACCAATTTTATGTGACAGTCCCACAGGGATAATACTACCCCTCCACACTAATATTTTAAAAGCAGACTATGAGGCATGCCGGCTAATAAATACTCGTTTACAGCTGAGGTGTCTCTTCTTAGACTTGTCTGTCTCCACCAACCCTGGATTTCCTGGGTTGTTTGACATTCACTGAAAGTTTTCACATTCTTTGAACAGTAAAAATTAGTAAAAACCCAATGCATGTTTCTAGCTTTGGTGACAATCTTGGCTTCACACAGCCAGAAACAATACGGGTTAAATGGGCTTTGATCTGATGCTGCAAAGTAGGTTGTTCTCTTTATGTTGATTGAACAGGAAGGGGTTTTAATGAATGTGAGTTCAAATTCACACAAAGCTGCATTTCCATTCTATCTGTTCCAGAGAAGCAAAAGGGTATTTCACTTTAGAAGGTAACATGTCTGCCTTGTAAGCATGAGGACTTACTTGACTTTGGTTACAACCCACAACCATGCACACAAAAGCAGTAAAATTGCTGAAAGCAGTAGTGTGTGATGATGAGCCCAGGGCTGGGGAATGGGGGCAGAAGATCCCTGGGGCACTTTGAGGAGTCAGTCTATCCTAATTGGTGAACTCCAATCCAATGGGAGACACTCTCTCAAAGGAGATGGATAGCATACCTGAGAGGGACTTGAAGGTGCCCTTTAGCCTTCCTCTGCATGTGCACACATACATATATTCATCCTGGTACACACCACACACACACACACACACACACACACACACACACACACACACACACACACACACACACACACACACACACACATCTTTATGTAAAGAGTAATGTCTGGAATACTCAAGCTAATTATCAATTTCCATCTACTTCCCATCCTAATGTTTTTCAATTTCATATATTCTTCTACTAGTAAGTTTCAGAAGGAGAGAAAAAGAAAAAAAGTATACATACATACATACAAACATAATACATACATAAGCATTCCAGAGGACTTGGAAGAAGACAGTGTCAAAGAAGTATCATGGGACAAGTAGTAAGCCAAATTTCTCCTTCATCACAGTATCATCTGGGGTTCACATGCCCATCATTCATTTGACTAGCTTTAGTTTTGCATCCACTATGTTCCAGGCAGTACTTAGAAATCAAAGGTATAAAAAACAGTGTAATTTCTATTTTAGAGGTTCTATTATATTGAACCGATAGAAACTAGCAATCACATGCAATGGGAAGTGTGCAAGAGAAGACTAATTACTCAGTGGTATTAATTAATTTAGAAAGACTATTTGTCTGTAAACTGTAAGCACATTTTAAAGTTATCCTTCAGTGACAGAAATGAAGATGATATTTGTTTGGTATGACGCATTTTGGACCCCACTCCACCATGGCTGTCCTGATTTTATAAGCCTTGGGAATGGCTGAAGATCTGGTGCCAGTAAAGCTGAAAAATTGTAATATCTGGTCAACTCAGCTGCTCTGACAGCAATTGATTTGCTGAATGTCAAATCTGTTCACTCTGGAATTTAATGGGTTTTAATAAGGTTGGAGATGGGATAAATCTAAATAATGTTTGAGTAAGTATTTACTAATTTGCTCTTTATATTTTGCTTGAATAGAAGACATTTATATTTTCAAACACAGATTTACATTATGGACATGAGGTAGCAGCACCATTCATTTTGTAGACTATACGAGTCTTGACACACCCAGGGGATCTGAAGGTAGAGTTGATACTCCATTGTTTGTTTATACAGTTGTGTCTTTCCTGAAAACTGAATAACTTGGCAGGGGGGTGATTATAGATGTAACTTTGACACTGCTGACATTTGTCACCTTGTGTCATAACCTTAACAAGAGTTAAGTGTATTTATGGATGGGTGTCCTTATCGTTCAAGTTCAACCTAGAATTCTGACATGTGTGGGCTTCAATAACATTTGCTCCATCAGCAATCAGAATGTCAGATTTTTCCTTGAGAGGTAAATATTATGTGTCATGTTCTATAGGGGCAGACATTAAGTAGTGCTATGACATGGTGTTTGATAATTTCCTCCCTATTTTCTCTTTGTTTTAGAGGTTATTTGCATCAGAAAGAAAATAGGTTGTGAATTTCTCTTTGTCTTTCATCAATCAAAGCTGATCAATTATAAGACCGGCAAAACTGGATCACAACTCCAAGCTACATGGTCATATTACACTCATATTATTACTAAAAGCCACATCTATATTCCAAAGCAGGATACTATAACCCCTTTGTCATTTTCCAATAAAAAGACCATACCAAATAGGCCGAGCACACCGTAATTAGCAGCTGGCAGAGAAAGCTGTAAATCTGTATGAGTTCTGAACGATTTGCTTACATTGTTGCTTTGTTGACAAATGATGCTGTACATGTTAATGTTCCTGAAATGTCCCCATTGCACCTGACGTGCCAATAAATGCCAGCCAGCTGTATGAATTATGGAAATAAGATTTTTGTTTATGAAGGTATTCCAGACATTTATTTTACAGCATTCCTCTCGACAGATTTAATGTCTGGAGTTACATTGAGAAGATATTTGCTACCTGACATAATGGATAATGAAAACTTTAAAGGCCCTGTTTTCTCCTTCTAATGATGAGATGAATAAATCCATGCGCACACACATGCACACACATACATACTCATATATGGGATTTAACATTTACCTTCGGATTTTATACTTTGTTCCTAATTTGTGAATATCATCCATTTCTGATAAAGAATTAAGTAATGCATCAGTTTCCAGTTAAGACTATTAGGAGCTGAATATTTAAAATTATAGCCTAATAATTTTCTTCTCCCAATCATCCTTTAGTGTGTATGTGAATAATGTATAAGTACTTCCTATGGATTATGCTATTGTGAATTTGTTCATTTATTACTTTATTGTTGATCTGAAAGAGCTTTATTGTGGATGTTTCTTTTATATGAATTCCAGGAGTTCTTAAGAAGTCAGTAAATAGTTTTATCTCAATACATTTCAAAATAATACATGGCTAGGGATCCCCCAGACTATACCTCATTGTTCAATGCTCCACTCAAAAATCTTTATGTGTAGAGATTTAATTAATACATTTATTAAAGAGCTCTCATGGGAGAAAAAATTGATTTGGTCTTACAAATATATAATAATCACTGGTTCTGAATCCTATAAATACAATAATAAAAGAAATCTGACCACAGTCATGCAAAATCTTTCCTTCCTTGACTAGAATGAATTTATAGTTCCTATATGTGAATAACAATTTTCTCAGGTTTAATCTTTAAAACATATGTGTGAGAAGTTCACTATCATCTATTAATATACAAGGTCACAGGTAAATTAGAGATTATGATGAGGAGTTTATGAATTGTTTGGATTTTAGGTTCATTGCTGCAGAATGCATAGAACAAGTGCCAAACCAGCTGGTAATATAGGTGTCCAATAAGCATTTGTTTTCGAATAGTGATGTACAAATTATTTGTCCCAGGAAGCAGCTTGTGTTTTAAGAAAGAAGCCAATGAGTAGAAGCTAATTGGCCCTCCGTGGGTGATTGGTTATGCAATTTTTACCTGGACTAAGTTGTTTAGTTAGTCTTCATTCATATAGGTCAATGCAATTTGTCTGTAGAAATGTTCCTTATCCTTTCTAGAGATCACCATGCCATCTATATTGTCAAGCAGCAGTGGGGGGAAAGGGGACCTCTTTTATGGAACTTTGAACAATGGTGCCTATAGAATGACTAACATATAAATAGGGAGGAAAGTCAAATCATATTTGTGACCAAAGTCAATTCCCTTCAGAGATTTCCTTCCCCACAAAGAATCCAGATGGCAAAAATGATGCTTAAATAAATGTTGGCTATAGTTCAATTCTTCTCCTTCACATTGGCTACAAGAAAAACAACACTCACAAGTATTTATTAACCATCTCGCAGGTTATGTGAGAAGAGTAAGTTAGTGTCCATGGGCCTTTTGTGTTCACAGTGTTAAGTGTCTCATTCCTGGCACCACTGTTTTATTCTGTGCTTGTTCAGAGGATTAGGGGTAATGGGCAGCAGAGGAGTGACTTAGGAAGACTCTATCTCTCTCCTACTATACCTGCATCCCAGGAAACACAGGCTCCACACTCTCCAGATTCTTTTTCCTGTGCATGGAATTCATTGAAGCTAATGGAGAGGAAATTATAGTCGTCTCACAGGTCTCTTAACTATAGGTTTCTGTGTGGATAAATTTAACTTGTCAAGGTTTCTTACAGAATGACACAAGAAAAGTCCAATAGTCAGCTAAAAATAGCAGGAAAAGCTAAAAGTATTCAGTTCCCCCATTTCAGTTAAATAGAACCAGATACATCAGAGGCAAGCATCAGAGTTAGACTGGAGATTTTACAAAATGATACCAGAAGTTCCTCCTGAGTTGTAAAGTTAAATACAATAAAAGTAATAAATATCTAGGAAAATAAAACATACTTCACTTATGTGAAAGTGTTTAAAAATGAATTGCTCATAAGCAAAATTTCTTGTACACTTCAAAAAATGAGCTAGGATTGACAGAAAAAATAACAGGGGAATTACTCAGTGACTAAATTCTTCATTTAGAAAGTGCATATCTCCTATAAAATATTAAATTTAAAAATATTTGAGAAAGAATTATGAACTGTACTCTTTAATTCAGGCAAAGTGGCAAAATAGTTTTTTACAAACATTAGTTCCCTTCAAAATAGAATTATGAGAAAATTTACAGCTGTAACATTTGTAGAAGCTAATGGTAATGATAAAAGATATTAATCTCTGCTTTTCTATGTGTAACTTTAATCATTGAACATTGTTAGACATACTTTATAGTAAAGGAAGCTGTGGTAGTTTGAAAGAAAATGGCCCCCAAAGGGAGTGGCACTACCAGGAAGAGTGGCTTTGTTGGAGGAAGTATGTCACGGTGGGTGTGGATTTCAAGGTTTCCTAAGCTCAGAATACTACCCAGTGTCTCAATCAACTTCCTGTTGTTGGCAAGCCAAGATGTAGCCAGCACCATATCTGTCTGCACCCTACCATACTCCCTGTCATGATGATAATGGACTAAACCTCTGAAACTATAAACAAACCACCCCAATTATATGTTTTCTTTATAAGAGTTGCTCTGGTCATGGTGACTCTCCACAATCATAAAAACTCTAAGGCAGAAGTAGAGCATTGAGTTGCCTGAACCCATTTAAAGTGCTAGTCTTATAGCAAGTCTCAAACTGACCCCTAAACCATGATGACAGAACCTCCATTTAAAAGTACATATTATTTTGCCCCTTAAAATGAAGCAAACTGATTGTCACTGTCTAATTTGGGACATTAATGAATTTCCTCAGGAGACTTTACTGAAAAACAGAAAGTTAAGTATAGTAGATTCAGGAAACAGGTCTTCTGGTTAGATAAAGAAGGTGATAGGAAAAGATGAGAAGCAAAATAATAAACAGCAAAGTAACAGTGAACAGGGAGTTGGTTATGTGATCATCAAATGTGCACCTTTGGAATTTATAAGTGTGTGTGTGTGTGTGTGTGTGTGTGTGTGTGTGTGTGTGTGCACATGTGCATGTATGTGTGTGCACACTCATGTGCAGACCAGAGGACCATGCCTGATGTCTTTCTCAGTTGTCCTTTGCCTTATGTTTTTGAAACAGGGTCTCTATGTGAACCAGGATCTCCCCAATTCAGCCATGTTGACCTGCCAGAAATCCCCAAATCTCCCATCTTCAACTTCTCAGTGCCAAGGTTACAAGCAATTCCTCAGCAAGTTTTTTTTTCATGAGTCTTGGAGCTCAAACTTATATCCTGGCTTTCTGCTTGAGCCTTTTCCCCAGTCCCAATAATAACTTATAAGTTTCTATATAAACATGACATCCTAAATTCAAATAATTACCATTATGGGAACAAAGTCCAGGATTAGCTGACTAATTTTTATGACAAATAGTACCAGGCAAGAGCATCACTTACAGAATGAGAATGGATATCACTCAAATGACATTGCCATCTATAATGGATACTGAATCAAGACAACAAAAAAGGTACAGCAGCACCAGTGCTTGCCTCTCTCTCCCTCTCTCCCCCTTCTCTCTCTCTCTCTCTCTCTCTCTCTCTCTCTCTCTCTCTCTCTGTCTCTGTCTCCTTCTCACACACAATGAATGAAAGGAAAGATCTGAAAATTCAAAGAGCCTTGGGAAAGGAGGAGCATTAGGCACCTACAGTATATGTAGGCAGTAGATTGACTGCAAATGAAGTAACCTTTTTAATTAGACATTAAATTTATCACTTGTACCAGTGACTGGTACCCCACTGAAGCAAAGGAGGGATATAAAAATGGCAATAAAAATCAGACTTCAAATAATATGCTGAAAGGCAAGAATTAAGGAACAAAAGTGTGGACTTGATAATAATTAAATTGGAAGTAATGACTGAACTCTGCAAGGTTTTGGTAGGATAGAGTAGAGAAAGTTCCAAAGCTATGTTTCTAAGGCAGTGTGAGTATCAGGGATGGAGAACCCAGCAGAGGAGACATTTAAAGTCCACTTTTTTCAGTCTTAACTCAATTTTTTAATATGGAAAGTATGTATAAGAGAGCATAAAATGCTGTATGGGATAGCTGGGGAGCACACATATGAAGGCATATTCATTAAGGAGCATAGGAGACTTGCCCAAACCTAAAGCAATGAGATTATACTGGGCAGGAAAGAATAGTTTGCAGTCAATGCTTAACACATTACAGGTGATGTTTACTTTTGGGAGGACTTCTGAGGAGCACACCCAAGGCATGCACAAATCAATCAACTAACCCTTTACTTCCAGTCCTGAAAACAAATTGGGGTGCAAAGACTGTGCTATTTCTTCACAGTGGAAATGTTGATTTTAATTTTTAGAAAAGAGTAAGCAACTTGGAAACATAAGCATCTGCAATAGTAAAGAAGGCTTCTCCAGAATCTGTGAAAGTGGAAAGGGTGGGGGGAAGGATGCAGGGATGCTACCAATGGGGTCTTTGGTGTTTGATGCAATAGAGTCTAAAATATATCCTAGAGTGTAATGAAACGGAAAGTTTACATGAGTAGAGCTACTCTCAGATGGAAAATTGGCAAAAGGTCTTTGATAAGCTTCTTAGAAAGGGAATGGGACTAGAAGTCCCCAAGAACTGCCTATTGATGAGAGCTAGTCCAGTTAGGAGAAAGACTTTGAGGTTCTGGATAGTCAGCCAGCTGGGTGTGGACATTGGTAGACTTTCCTTCTGCTCTCTATTCATGAAATATGTGGGCACACATTAAAAACTGATAGATGTTTATATGCATTTAATTTAATTTAATTAATTTAATTAATTAATTAATTAATTAATTTAATGCAAGCAAATTACTGGCTTGCTATAAAGGTCAAATGTCAAGTTTAACTATAATATAAACTCTTTATCACAGTAGAGATATTCATGTACCTCTATAGAACAATTGGCATTCTAGATTTAAAGGAAAGAGGCAGATAAAAGAAAGGTTGTACTTAAAGCCTTCACTTTTAAGGGATAATGTCAATAGCTGCAAGGGATTTTTTTTAAAGAGTAATATGTTTGTTTTGCTTAAATTAATTCATTATTTCCTTCCTGGAGCATGTTCAACACAAACTTTAGAATCTTCATGAGCTCAGATGAAATTGTTTTCTCTGAAAGGCTCAACACAGAACTCATAGACAACACACCCAAAGCAATAGACACTAAAGATCACAGCAACACTAAAAGCAAAATGCTCAATTTTCCTTAAAACAAAAGTAACAGCCTCAAACCAGAAATAATCACAGGTATTGTCAAACCAGGGGAACATCTAGGAACAGAGACAAATATCAGAAACCCAAGATGAAAGTGGTTTTAATAGAACTCTAATTTTGAAAGTGATAGCTGATGGTTTACGTAGAGTTCCAGGACCTGGTAAGTCTTAGCCCTGTGAGTAGGGTCCTATAAGCTTTCAGAAATTCAAGACAGACAGTTCTGATGGCAAACTGACTTTATTTTCTTTCCTCTAAATCTTGTTTTAAGGAGAGAGCTAAAAAGAAAGCTGAATTAAAAGGGACAGGTCAGAAATCATTAAATTCCAATATTGCTGGAGGGCAGAAATAAAAGGCAAGGGGGGAAGGAGGGCGGGAGAAATAGAAGGAGGTAGGGAATGAGAAAGAATGGAAAGAGGAAGGGAGGGGGCAGAGGGAGAGGGAGGGAAAGAGATAAATAGGGAGAAAGAGTAAGTGAGTGAACACCAGCCTTCAATCAAGGATTGCTACTCATCAGAGGTATAACAAAGCAATTACAGAATCATCGCAGGATCTCTGATTATACTTCAATAGAAAGGAAGATGGGCACATATCAGAAGAGGAATTATCAGGAAGACAGAGGGTTCAACAGATAATATCTATAAAGACATTATTTTACATATAATATCAGAAAATACTTTTTGAAAAGAACTGTACATCTTAAAATTAATGAAAAGCAAGTTGAAAGCAGGAAATAAATGGAGTACAAAGATATAATGTAAAAGTAGAGTGAAATACAATTCACACACTTGAAAGCACAGAATGATATACAAAATAGAAAAAACTGTATAAAATAGTAGCAAGATATTAGAGACATAAAACATGTCAGTACAATTAAGGTACATTGGTGAGGGTAACTATAGTACAGAAGGCAAAAGGAATTAGCACTTTTGGAGAAGGGAACAGAGCAGAGAGAGCAAAATCAAAATGAGACATGATAGAAGAAAAGCTCTTGGAAATAGAGAGCTTCAGTCTGTTGACTGAGGGGCACATGGTCTCAGTAAATGCTTATATACATTACCCATTTTCACATAGATACTCAAATTTAAGAATAAAAAAAGACACCACTTCCAAGGCCAGGCAGGTAAATCATATTAAAAGGACAAAAATGACTGGCCCCAGATATTCTGCAACATTCAGTGCCGGATGAAAAGCTATAAGAATATCAGAAAAATGTCCCTTTCCCCACTTTCCCTGCTAGTCATTGATTATGAAGCCATGTACACACATTATAAAAGTCAGAGGAATCAGCTCATGATCTCTGTTCATGATCTCTTCTCTAAAAGTAGCTGGTTGGAAAATATAATCTACAGAAAATTATCTGGAACCCCCTGTGAATGGAGAAAAGTTGACAGAGTAAACTCCACTTTGGGATATGAAAGCAAGTTAAATATTAGAATATAAACATTTATTTGAAGTTCAACTATTTTGGAGTTGTTTTATATCATTGCCTTCTTGTAACATAAACAAAAATTAATACAGGGTATTTGCTAAGAAAAATCTCCTATGGAAAACCCTATTATCTATTTCTAAGCCTGTTGAATTCTTTTGGAATGCAGACTCAAGTTTTGAGAAAAAAGTGCATGACTTCATTCATTTCAATTCACATGGAGTACTTCCCTGAATTATTGTTTGAATTTAATCAGTGTCTACAGATTTGTGGGGTGTTCATGATCCAATTTTCAATCATTTAGTCATCCAGATTATATTGCAGTAACATTGCTATTCTTCTAGAGCTGTGTTTGCCAGCATGCTCCCTGTGAACAATTGCCCAGTTCAGGTGCTCTAGAGACATGGGGGACTTGGCATCTGCTGATTCTCCAGCCAGCCCTGCACATTTGTAGGCAGCTCTGTTCAAACTCATCTGGAATTTTACACATAGTGCTTTTTCAACATCTGACGTCAACAGAGTGTGTCTATACTAGATAAAAATACGTGGATGATGATACTTTTTTGTTTCATAATTTTTAAAAAATCAGATGGCTAGAGAATATAAATTAAAATATTTAAATTTAAAGTTATAAAATTTTAAAGTTATCTAGAAAACTTTTACTTAATTTAGAAAATTAATAAGCCTTAGTTGGATGTTAGAAATGATAGGAGAAACTGAGTTTTGTAGTAAATAAAAATGCATAAAGTTAGTAAATGTTTAATTGTAAATTAATAAACTGAATCAGTTTAATATGTCTATCTACTGTCTGTCTGTCTATCTACCTCTCACTTTGGAAAACTCCCACTTATATAGAGTTATTTCAATAAAGGTATCTCTAGTTTGCGTTTGCTCAAAAGAAATCTTCCAGCCTGCTTGAGGACTTAATCTTCACAGACAAAATATCTCTAACAGAATATACATTAAATTTCAGCTCAGAAGCCCTGGATTCAGCACAAATGATGAAGGAAATCCATACTGTATACCTTTTTTGACCCTTCCCTTCCACACTAGTCTTCTTTATGTGTGCAAATGTCACAAATAAGCTGATGTTCTGTAAAAATAATAGTTCATAAAAGTTCATGAAACACTACTGGAAACAAGCCAATTAAATAAATGACTGTGAGTCTGATGAAATGCCTCTGGCTTTTCTCTTGTGGAAGAACTGTTGCTTCTGTGGGACTAATACATCGTGGTAGAACAATTTTAAGTAATATGAAATGTATGGATTCTTTTTTAATCATTCTTCTAAAAGAAGACAATTATAGTTATATGATAAACTATTTGGTGTTGGTACATGATTTTTATGTCACTGGCTCATCAATCGCTGTCATGCTGTGCCAGCATCCTCTTTTCTTTCTTGTTTTTTTATCTTTTTTTAGTTTTCTGAGACAGGGTTTCTCTGTGTAACAGCCTTGGCTATCCTGGAACTCACTGTGTAGATGTGGCTGGCCTTGGACTCACAGAGATCTGCCTGTCTCTGCCTCCCAAGTGCTGCAATTAAAGGCATGTGCCACAACCACCTGGCACATCTTTTCTTAAAATACTTCTTAGAATTTAAGCCTTGACTCTTTACCCCAGTGCTCATGTGCCCCTCAGCAAGACCATGAGAATTGTTGAACTCCAAATGGGACCAGCAAAGAAATGACCTTCCCATCATAACAGAACCAGCATGAACTCATGTGTTCATTACTACTCATCTTCTGTCTTCCTGTCCACATGAGTAACCTCCATTTCAGGAGGGAAGAGTTGGGACTCAAGTCTATCCATCTCTCAACAGAATGAGAGTAAAACAGCTTTCAAGACCTACATTTTGCTAAAAGAACTGACTAATTGATATTTAGTATGAAAAAGTTGCATAGTATTGGCCCTTCCTCACTCATAGGTAAACTAGCATGCCATGTATTCTGTATGGCTTTAAGTGAAGTATTTGGGCAAAGAGCTAAACCTCAGATACACATCAAACTGCTTTCCAAAAAGTATCTAAACTTGCCTGACACATATAGAAAATAGTTTGTCTCCATGTTTTCCTGCTTGCTTACTTCTTCAACCCACAAAAGCTTTTCAGAAAGAGAAAAAAGATTTTCTATATAGTCGCTTTGGCTAACTAATGGTTTTGCCACTGTGTGTTTAGACAATGCTTGTAAGAAAAAGTGATGGGTTTTGCTCTGCTGTCTCTTCCTTCTGTTAAGAATATCTTAAAGAATGTCAGTTGGGGTAGTATTTACCAAAGCCTCTCCTCACTGGGCCAGTGAGTGAGTTGAATAATTCTAATAATCAAAGGCATAGAGCCTGCCTCTAGTTTGGAAATGAAACCATGGGTAATTTTCAAAAGTGGTGCCCTCAATTTTTGATGAACTGTCACACAAACAGGAATTACCACAATTCAGAATCACATCTACCAGTAGACAGAGAACAGCATCTGGGGGTGATTTCTTCTACCCCAGTCCCCTCAAATTTCCTCCCTGCCCTCCTAATAAAAACACACCCCTTTGCCTCATGCTTCCAATTTAGCACGATCATGCCTCTTACTGGCCGTTGCTTTGCAGGACACCATCTGTCAAGTTCAGAGACACAAGGTATGGGGATTTGAAATGTAATGTCTTATAATGGAAAAGACGTGCACGTCTTATATCACATCCAATATTAAACTCAAAATGAGACTGCTCAGCATGCAGAAGAAAATCTCGTAAACACTTGAAATAAAGGAAAACGAAACAACACTTATCATTTTCCAGTCTCTAGATATAATGTCTTCAGGAAAAGAAACTGCCCTGGTCCTTCCTCTTAAATCCCATCCAACCAATGAAATGGATTTGAGAGAAGCTCTTATCCTGGGAAGGTTTCCAGAGTTGTCCTTGGAGAGCTGAAATTTTGCTCTGCTTGAGAATCTGAGAATGTAAAGCTGGAGAGATGCTGAGGAAAGAAAGGGCACAACACTCCATTTCTGTAGTTGGGCAGCTTACTCCATGTATAGCTTGAATTATTTTTAATTTGACCTTTTCATTTATTTTTTTCAATGGCTCATGTAAAACCCATTTACTTATCACTTATCTGCACAAATTCCTCTGCCAGGTAGTAGAGGTAGAGCTGAGAAACCATATTTTCCCTTGAGGAATTCAGGATTTTTAAAAGAACAAGGAGGCAGGCAAGTAAATATGTAAATAACTAGATGATGCTAAATTCTCTGACCAGAGCATAGATGAAGTCAGGGAAGACTAGAAAAGAAAGCAAGAAATAACCTGTGTGTGGCAGATCCAAGACTCATGATGGAGACAGCATTTTAGCTTGATTTGAAAGGATGAATAATGAATTTGCACATTTGAAGGGCTCTGTGTAGAAATGTATCCCAGGATGCGCTGGCCTCCAGTGTGCACTAGACAGGAAGAGAAAGTTGCTGGTCTGATAAAATGACACTTCCTCAAGTGAATTTTCAGGAAACCATGACTTTCCTATAGTTCCAGAATTTGGGGATAGCAATCACTTAGCTCCTTTATCTTTTGCTATTTGTGAAGCTAACAATCAGCCAATTGTCCTTGAAAATGAATGGGCTCTTTTCAAGAATCCCTATATTTGGACCTAATTGCTAATCCATACACAGTCAGGTTACTTGTCTTACTACTCCTAATACTTTCACCTGAAGACAGGGATGATAATGGCACCTACTTGACAATGTCATTTTGATGATCAGTTATACACTGCTGATCTAAACTTAGCATTGTTCAGGCCCATTAAGCCCTCAGTAGAAAATAGTTATTATGACTATATTATTGTATTTTGAGTATACTATAATTTGAGTTTAACTATGCACTACCAACAAGGATCACAGTTGTAGAGCAAGTATGTTGACTTCTTCATATCATAATTACATTTGCTTTAGGCATGCAAAACTTCATGCCACTGTTGATTGAAAATAGTTGGGTGTTGAAAGCTTCTAGAAGCATGGTGATCTCCAGAGAAATTCATCTGCCTCACCACTAACTTGTAGGCAACCTTCAGTTAAATTATGTTTTTTTATATTTACTCTCTTGAAATGGGCTTATCTCTGCCAGAACTGACTTACTGAACTAAACCAAGACAACTTCTTTTACCTCTTTACCTTTTAATCCCCTAATTAAATTATAGATAAATTCATAAGACATAGACACAAACTGAATGGATTTTTCTTCTAACTTTATGATATTCCATAGGCCTAGTCATAATGGGTTCAGATCATTGAAATTTTAGGTAGAATTAGAAATCAAGACATTTTTGTAGTCTCTTAGTGTTCTTTTTAAAATAAAAACAAATGCTCAAATATTAATAGTGATGAAAAAGCTCTATGTAGGAAATGGTGGGAAAACTCAAATTTCATTCTTGCTCACTTAAAGATATACCATCAACATTTTTATTAACAAGGATTGAAAGTTTATTGTTTTATTTAAGCCTTAACTTCTTAATATTACCCTCCCTAGCTGAAAATCTGGCTGTCTTAATACAGGTGGAAATACCTTTAGAAGATTATTATGAAAACAGGTTGGAGTACTCCTTTCATTCTCTCTGGTCCAGTTCTTCTTGTGATAAAGGAGTGCCTCTCTGGGAATGCTAGATGACTGTAAGACACAATCCATGCCCTTGGAGCAATGAGCACCACATCGACATATGTTAAAAACTGAGGATGCTCAGCTGTCCCCTACACACTAAATACTGGTGGTATTTAGTGACGTTTTCCAAAGTAATGAAAACTGGTTGGTCAAATTCACATAGCTCCATATCTGCCAAGAGAGTCCCCACAATCGTGAGATAACTGTAATTTCCATCTGGCAAACTTGTATTTATGTTATAGTCCCATAAAATAAAAATAGAAATTTTTACTTTATACCTTCTGATTTACCCATCTTTGAAAAGTTGATACACTTAGATGCCTACTCTCATATATTAAGTGCTCTCTTAAACGTTCAAATATATGATTTTGCCTAGTTATATGATACACTGTATTTGAATACAAAATCATATTACAACTTTGGCATCATTGTCATCTTACACTATTTGCTTTATTATGCTGTGGCATTTTGAATATTTCTGATCAAACAGTATAAATGTAACAAGTTTTGCATGCTGATCCTCTTAAAACCCACTTTAAAGAGATTTGCTATCAATGCACATTTTCTGTTCAGCTGGAACAATGAGAACTTTGTAGTGTGTATTATAAAATGTTAAATATTAATACTATTTAAAGTTAATGGTATGCCAAAGAAAATGGCTAATAATATATTATACAATTAAATGCTTATCATATTGGCTCATCTATTAACAAAATAAAATAGATTCAAACAGGAGAGGTCTGATTTGTAGTTTTTAAGCAAGGGTTGCCCAAGTGTAAAAGCTAAATTATTTATTCAGTTTTTAAACAGCTGGGTACATCAGTTTGCAATTATTTGCTCTATATTTGAATGCTTTGTCATGTGTCTCTGATATAACAAAAACAGCAAACAATTTTTTCTTCTTATATGAAGGATCATTTTTTTTCTAGACAAATTTCAGGACCAATCAATCAAAACATTGACCAAAAACTGATGCTACTTTATGTCCCAAATATCACAAGGGATGTAGGCCAACACTTATCCAAGATCTTAATACCATTGTTGGACTGCTGGACTATCTCTGTTAATCATATTTTCAGCTACATAATTCTACATCATTATCCTGATTCCTCAACATTTGGCATTTCTCTCCAAGTCTAAGTTTCTCTTATTTCATGTTCTTAGTTGTTATTCTCTGTATCTTTGTCTAACGATGCTCACATGCCATCATATGCTTGGCATAAAGATGATTGCTTAAA
This sequence comes from Cricetulus griseus, assembly GCF_003668045.3. Classification (NCBI taxonomy): domain Eukaryota; kingdom Metazoa; phylum Chordata; class Mammalia; order Rodentia; family Cricetidae; genus Cricetulus; species Cricetulus griseus. The sequence goes on from NC_048599.1 coordinate 129,821,770, forward strand.
GGTCTGGAAGCATGTGGGATTTCCCCTGAAAACAACTCAAATATTACATAATAATAGATGATTCAGGGCATGGGAGGGTCCACATTTGTGTGTCTGACCAAGGCAACCCAATGTAACTTAGACATAATTACCTCTTTCCTGAACAAATCAATCACAGCAAGGTATGAATATATCAAATCCTCAAGCAATTTTACTGCATGTTTAAAAATGCAAAATATATTTGCTCAGTGAGTTTTAAGCATTTAAAAAACTATTTGCAAGTAAAAGAGTTGCTTCGGTGATGGTTCATCTCTCTTTATTTATCAATCCCTGCAACGTGGTACTCTATTCATCAACAAACTGTGAAAGACCAGTTGTGGGAAACATCTTGCTGGTAGGATACTGTCTTCCTCTGGATAAACACCAGACCCTTCATCTCACATATGTCCCTAGATGTTTGAGACCTCAGTCTTTAGGTGTGGACCTTGGTACTTTGGTAAAGGCAATCAAATTAATCATAGTGGTTGATTCTGGGATTTGCTAATGGCCCTATTTGGCTTATATAGTCAAGTATTTTGGGAAAAGAAATTATGGGTGAACTAGAGGCAGGGAGCGTGACTCAGAGCTGTAGTTGGTCATTTTTCCATCCTGTAGAATTAAGAACAGATCCAATATGGAGATGAGAAGAGGTGAGAGATAGAGTTAACATTCTGATAATGTTTTTCAAACTAGAGATTAGTTGTGCTTCAAGTTGATAACTTCTTTAATTTTTCAGGCACATGAACAAAAGTATATTCATTTTTGTTTTGGTTTAAGCTGATTAGCTTTGTGTCCCATGAAATATTCCTAAATAATCACATGTATGTCTTATTTACTACTAATAAGTGCTCTAATAGTGCTGATCATTTTAGCTTTAGAATTTTTACAGATTGGAAGACCCAATGCATACATTAAAATGTCAATATTTCTTTTTATTCTCCAGTGAAGTTTATGTTTTTAAGCTGAGAGAGTGTTGAAAATAACCAGTTGTCTAACAAAGTTCATCAGTTTATGTCCAAAGCAAGTGAAGCTAATGTGTGAAAAAAAAAACTTCTGTAAGACTGTGTTTTAGATTTTTTTCCTATCCTAATGAGTTTTAAAATTCTCCTATTTAGAAAGTTTTAGTTCAAGTGAAAGTTTGAGGAGAACTTCATGGACAGAAACATAATGTTGGCGATTATCATGCAAAATCATTAACGGGCAGGGGATTTTTTTCTATGGAAAATAATTTTGAAAAATTTTTTGCCAATGAGAATGAACTAAATATGTGATTTGCATAATGAATGGGACTCGACCAAAATAGTCTAGTTATACCTAATGCCAAAGAAGAATTCTGTTAGTGGGTAAAACAGACTTGGCTCTGGTACAGTGGTTATGATATGACTTCCTCTTCCAACTACATGCTAAAATCAAGCCTTTTTATTTTTCCCTTAAAGTTCTTAGTACTTCTGAATTAGTCATTCTTTGTCATAAGACCTTCACCTCTTGTGACTCCTCCAAAATACTTGTTGTTTGTCATCTTCTTCTAATGGTTTCCTCACTGGTCTGTGTGTTATCCTGGCTGATAAGAAGACAAGGTGTATGCTGCACATAGCAGCTGCCTCACAAGAGTCAGTTTTATTAATTTAGCACTGCAACACAGGAATAGAAACTGTGTATCATATCCATTGTGACTCTCTGAAATTTCTGTTTAAAAAGATAATGCCCATGCCATCTACCATGAGTAAATCACCAAACTCTTTCTCATTATTTATGATGATGACACTGTAGTACCCTCCTTAACACAACATCCTAATCAGTCACAATTAACTCATCTTTGCTACAAAAGGTGAAAGCATTTGCCCTTCTTGCTTGAGCAAAAAGAACTGATTTCTAATTCTGTCAGGCACAGTGGAGTTCTGGTTGGGAATCATGTTGAAGAAAACTCCTTTTGGTGGCACATAGCACCCACCTACTCGGCCATCAAATCAGGTTAGTCCACAAGTATTTTAAATGAAGTTAAATAGAGATAGATTTGGGTGTTACCAAACAGTGCTTTTTATAATGTCACTTGAATATGTATATGTTCAGTGACCTAAGTAAGTTCTTAATCCTACTTCCTCCAGTTTAAATTATCTATAAAAATAATTCAGGGCATTTCTTTGTCAGAATAACACACTCCATCTAGTGAAGGCTAAATCATCTATTTCAGTCTTTGCTTCCTTTTCCTTTCCTCTTGCCCCTCCTCTAAACGAAACTATTCATATGGAAAGCAAATCCCAAGCACTATTAGAACAGCATCATCTCTTATTTACTTCACAAAACAGAATACAATATGGGTTGCTGTGAAATACAAATGAACTGTAATCCTCATCAGGTTTGGAAATAATGGATTCAGGCTAACATTTCCAGAAGAAATATGAAGGCAGTATTCTAAATTTCCTATTCTTTCCCAAATGAGTTTGCACAAAATGTGTCGCTAAGAAGAGTAATGTGCCCATCACATAGTGAAATTTCCCACTTGCAAAATGAAAATGAAAAGTCTGCATTTCAGGATGGCATATTTAAACACATGCACCATGCTGCTCGTACAGTAGGGAAAAAGAAAGCTCCCCCTACCGGAGCATAAAAAGCCTCATCTCCTTCCTGCACCCTGTGGCTCCCTCATATGCAGGAAGGCACAGAAACATATAGTCTCCCCCTTCTCAGCATCCTGATTCTCTTAGCAAACATTACATTTTCTTCATTTTAGTTAATTAAAGGACTGCTGGACACTTTGCTATTGACCAGTCTCAGCTCCATCTAGTTGAAATGGACATGGAAGGCACTTGGGCCCAAACACATTTTCACCCAACACAAATGGTTGTAAAATCCATAGCTCAATGGAGAAATTCCAAGAAGACATAAAAGCAATATTTAAAGGATATTCATATGTGTATATAGTATGGTTTTCACCACACAAAAGTATATAAACACTCAGGGAACGAGAAAACAGCACATGAGCACTTTTGACTAAAGAAGTAAAAAAATACAAGTCACATGGAGAAATGAAGAAAGAACCCTGTGACATGTGGATTGGTATTAATGGTTGGATATCCCTGTTTATTGGGAAATCTCAGAGGCATAGCCAAATTAAAGATACACTTGTTTTTATCAGAGAGCAAGGCATTTATATAGAAAAGCTTTCTAAAGAAAGGTATTCAGAATTTCTAAGATTTGACAGTTAAAATTATTCCTTTCTACATAAATGAAACCAAACAACGACCACCACCACAAAACCATTTAAAATTAAGAATTTCTACCACTTCTAACAAGAGGCAGCCATAGTTAAGGGATCATTAAGCATCTTCCCATAGTTTTAGGTTCTTGACATGAAAAACAGGGAGGCACTCCTACTCAACATATTTGGGAATCTAGGAGCAAGGCTTCCATTATAGTTCATCATTTTCAAGACAAGCCTGATACTTGCCTTCTCTTTCTCCTTTGAAATAGTACCTAGGGATTAGGATGTGTTCAGAGTCAACCAATACACTAGACATTTCTACATATTTTTTTTCTCCACAGGATGAGGCAAATGACCAGCTTCCAAGGTATGATTGGAGTCAGGCATTTTGAATTACTTGTAGTTTAGAAAGCTCAGGAATAATTTGTAAAACATGCTGATTAAATTCTCAGGAAGGTGAGACCCTGTTTATCTGTGTAGCTGCAAGTGTGGGTACCAACCAACGATGCTCGTGATTGTTTTCTTGTTTCCTTCAATGGGTTTAAATGCAACCACATTTAGATCCAGGTATTTTTGTTGGAGCCACAGTATATAGAGCACCATGGCAAGATTATTCCATGCTTCTTAGCATTCTGAAGAAAGTCATATGTAATATAATCACTGACTAAAAGTAATCTAATTCCCTTCTCATCTCAACCTTAGACAAAAAAATACTAGAATGAACTTTTTTCTTTGAAAAGAAATGAGCAAAATGGATTCTGATTTATTACAGATGGAGTGCAAGTAATAAAGAATTATCACTTGTTTCTAAGAATTAAAACTGGGTTACCTATTACAGAGGAAAGTGTACCTCAAAACCCACTTCACTAGGTATGTTGGAACCCATAAAATTTCCAATTACTGTTTCAGAATTTATTGTGCACATATGGAAAATAATACTTGTTAAACAGAAAGGGGTTTGTGCCTTGTGCTGTCAATACTGTGAAGGATGGGGTGATTATAAAGCAAATTAACAATACTTTTAAATGTGCATTCACTTATCTTTCCAATTAAATCCTTGTTAAACAACCGAACAGACAGTAATGGCGCTTCTGCAAAGCACTGATCAAGACAGTTTTATTGTAATTTTTACTCTGTAACAATTAATCAAGTAGGCATTTTCTTCATTATTAAATTATTTAGTTAATAAATATTCTCAATAGGCTAACATATTTGGAGTTTCCATGTTATTTTTGATTTTCCTACAGTGGAACGCGCTTGGGGTCGTTCTGTTCTCCAGCACAGGGGCCATTAGGAGATGCGATTTTACAAATCCCCTTTCTCTAGAAGAATAAACAATGGAGAAAAGTCCTTGAAACTTTAAACCATTTAAAAGCCTACTTCAACCATTCTGTAAAGGATGGGAAACACATTGCTTTTAGCAGATAAGAAAGGAGGACTTTTGCTTTAAGGCATCTTTCTTTTGGAGTAAGCATGAATATTAATATTTGAAAAGTTCATCAGTAGCAGTAGCAGACTTTTGTGCCAAGAAGATGCATTGTAGCCAGTCTTCCCTTTGTCATCCTATCCAAATGACAAATACTTGACTATTATTTCTCCCACAAACACTGGGTGATATAAGTGGAGAAACAGATAAAAAGACAATTTTAACAAATTTCCATCAACATCACTTGCAGGTATGAACTCATTTAAGTGGGCAAGTCCTACTGCATTTAAAGTGCCACAAAGGTTCTCTTTGGCCTTTTGCCTTTTGGTTACAGTTTGTTGTATGTGAAGATTTCAAGATGGAGGAATTTTGTTTTGATTTGTTTTCGGTTACTAGATTAGCAATAAGGGTAGTGCTAGCAGAAATTGCACTTTGATCTAGAATCCACTTGAGCTGTATTCACCTAGCAGTAAGAATCAACAGACACAAGAGAGACAGAGTAGTTTGAGGGCCAGAAACAAAATTTCAGGAAAGATGGAAATATTGTGATGTGAAGTGAGTTAATCTTACCTGTCAAAAATAGCTTTCCTGATGACCTAGAATCTTCACCATTGACCTGATTACATGTGATCCCTGACTACATACTCCCTGGAAATAGGAGAGGACAGGATCTGTTTTGTCAGTTTGCAAGATTATCACACTTCTAGTTTCAGTTGTGTTGCTGAACAAATACCCTGACCCCCAAACAACAACAACAACAACAACAAATGACCAATAACAACAACAAAATAAAATAGCTTTAGAGATGCAAGGGTTTGTTTGACTTATAATTTTATGTCACTGAGGGAAATCAAGGCAGGAAGTTGAAGGCCACCCTACTTATCCTTCCATGCAGCATTATCTCATACCAATGAACTGACTTCACAACCATAGAAGTGGGGGGAAGGTGTGGCTTTCTGGCTAGAAGGTAGACTTATGCTTAGGAAGCTTTCTTATACAGTCTAGTACCTTCTGGCTAGGAAATGGTGATGCCCATAGTCCTCTGGGCCCTCCTACATCAATAACAAGACAGCTCTTGCTCTCAGACTAATTTAATCTACATAGTTCCTCAACCGAGATTCTTTTTCCCACAAAACTGTAGGTTGTGTCAAATTGATAGTTCTAGCCAAAATAATCACCTTGGACAGACTATGTTGGATGTGTGGGGGACCTCTTTATGTTACTGTAGAACAGAGAGTAAAGCAGAAGGGAGAGGGAAAAGTAATATAAAATTGGACACATTTGAGGATGGGCAAAGTGAGCACATTAAGATACACAGTCTTGGCCTTGTCAGGGGCTCAGGAGTGGTAACTTGAAGCTCAGAAGCCACATGTGATATTTCCATGATTTTGGAGGTTACTGACCCTGATTTTAATTCAAGGAGATCTCTGGTGAAAATAGAATGGCAAGCATTTTGGCAAGGGGAGGAGCAGACAACATAATTTTATTGGGAACTTACAATGTGCATGGAACATGACTGACATAACGGAAATCACCTAGACAACTGTGAGAGAGACAGAAGGAGTAGAGAATGGACCAGTTAGCAATGGTCCACAGTTACAAAGCACTATGGGAATATAGCAGCAGAAATAGTAACTTCCTGTTGAGATGTATTCCAGAAATCATAAGGTAAATTTGTCTGTAAGCAAAACCTATGATGGTGTGCTTCTTGCTCAGGACAGATCTGCTGTTGTAATATAATAGCATATATACTTGCAAGCCCTGAGGCTGAAGGAACATGATTCTCACAAGCTAACCACAGAATCAGGAGTGATGTAGCCATTTACAGTTGTCAGGATATGATAAGAATAGGTGAGAATAATTACAAGAAGGGGAGTGTTGTACTCAGGAAGAATGTGGGAGAACAGGATGGAAACACACAAAGACAAGCAAGCTGGACCAGAGTAAAAGAAAAGATGGTAACCTAGTAGAAAAGACAGATGCACCAATCCCTGACACTATGTAAGGAGAAGAATTGGCCAGAATTTGTCAGGCCCCCAGAGCCTGGTATTTTCTATTTTATGCCTATCTTCTTAGCCAACTGATTGGAATGTCCATGCACATGGAGTTTCTGTGACCTAGGAAATGTTACTTGTTCCATTTATTGGCATGTTTCTAGCATCTCACATAATGTCTTGCATTAGTAGGAACTCCTTAAGTGCCTGACAAGGATATGACATAAACACCTAATTTCAGACACCTCACCTCTTAGTTTCATAAATGAATTTGTTCTTGGGCCTCCAACACAGAGGAAAACTGAGTGACTTACCTGTCACTCCTCCTCCAGGGTGCTCACTGATACAAGTGCATAAAAGAGAATAGCCTTTTATGTTAAAAGTGTAATTCTGTCATTCAGACCTTACTTCCTGTCTTGTATTGAGCCCCACATCTTGCAAATTTTGTACACATCCTTAGATTGTGCATGAAAACATCTCTTCGCTGACCCTGCAACTGTTAGTTTCCATTTCTGAACTGTCTTTGAAGAGGAGAGTGCTTCTTTCTATAGGACACATTTGTCAGGAAATGTTACTAAAGATATGGGGTACCTTGAAGAGAGATGATGTATAAATACATGAGTCATTAAAACTGTAATTACTAACAACAGGAATTCCTGTGTGAAAACCAAAACAAGACATTCAAAACTCAGGATGCTAGGGTTAGCTAACAGGAGCACTGCAATTCAGTTGCTTTTTATCCAGCTAACTCATCATTTCCAGCATTTGGAAGGTTAATATGGCAAGCCAGACTCTGTTTCTGACACCATGTATCTGTTGTGTTCAACTGTTAATGGCATGCTATGTTGATGGACAATCAGTTATCTCTCCTTATGTTAGTAAAGTTAGATGGGGATATGGGGTTAGTCAATATTCATTTCTATCCCTTATTAATTTTAGTAATGAAAAACTAAATGCAACTTAAAGACTTCTGGGAGGAAACAGAAACAGACGATACTGGAGGACTGGTTTTTATTTTTGAGAAATGTAAGAAATGGAATCAATGAGATCACTTGATACCTGTGTGATGTAAAGTTTTTTGTATTAACGAACCATAGCTTGCTCAGTTTCTTCTGTAGGAACAAAATTTTATATAGTGAATACAAAGTAACAGGTGCCTCTTTGCGCTGAAAGTACGCAGATGAAGCAAGATTGTACCTCTGATGAACTCACAGGCAGATAGAAACTGTTTGCTGGAGAGATTTCAAATAGGCTTTTCCCTTATAAATGGATCTTATTAGCTGGATACCAGGAAAATATGTTATAATGACAAGAAGTAGGTTTTTCTCTTGATGTCCAAAGGAAGACAATACTTTTGGTCTATGATGATAAATTGAATATGAAAATCTGATAATGTATGCTTTGCAGGAAGCTGTAAATGGATCATTTTGGATCCTTGTTGTATATAGACTTTGTAGCCTTAGGAAGGTATTTTAAACTTCTGACATACAGTTTTCTCATGTGAGCGCTATAGATACATTTGCCCTTGAGAACATGGTATCCAGTAAATGTTCAATTAATAGATGGCTATCATTGGCACCAAACTAATTCTGTTATGCTTTCAATATTATTCACTCTTTAGTTTTGTTAGAGACCCATTAGGCTAGACATCTTTCCTTTTCACTTATTTCTGAGTGTAAAGTATTGGAAAATGATTGTAGTAATGAAAACTGTCAGTAATTTTAACCATGTATATACTACATTCACAGCATTTTAAAATTATACAATGACTGTTTATAAGTGGGAGTGAATACTGTTAGTCAACAATACAAGAGAAAATTTCCATGAATTAGAAAACTGTTTAACAAAAAAGTGGTTATGACCTATTTCCTACTCTCTTAAATTTCAAATATTGTAAATCATATAGCTAGATAAGTTGTATTTCCCTGAAAAGACAAATCAGAGTCAGCCATATATTTTGGTGGAGGCTCCAAGACATGGCTAAGAACTCCCACCTTTTCAAATGTTTATTTATAGTACCAACCTAAGTTTAAATGGGAGCTTCTCTGAATGCCTCCCAGATCTTTATTTTTGGAAAGTTCCATTACTTGACTCTTGTAGCAGAAACTCAAAGATGTCTCATACAACTACTTTCCCTACCTGGGGATTGTGCCTCCCGAGTCTCCTTCCACTAGGGTATTCTTCTAGCCAGCGTCATGTGGCAAAAGAAATGAGACATGCACTTTACGATTACATTATTTAAACTTCTAGTTTCTGTCTTTCCAATAATCCTTCTCATCCATACTTCTATTTTATGATTGGCCTATAGAAAGGCCCGTGCAGCCTCAAGCCCATAGCCACTGAAAAACTGAGGCCCTCAGGCCAACATACCACCAGAAACTCAATCTTGCCAAAGATCATATGAACCCACCCCCTAGGCAAGCTGCCAGATGAGAATCCACTCCTGGCTAACACCTTGACTGCAGAGCATTCAGTGAAACTGTGTCCAGGATTCTGACACACAGAAACTGTGAGATAATCAATTTGTATTGGTTAAAGCATTGGATCTGGCAGTGATCTTGTCAGACAGCAGTACATTTCTGCAATGGAGTCAGAATGGAGAGAAAGGGTGCTGCATGTGCAGTGTAACTATGGCAGGAGGAAGCTTGGTCAGTTTTTCTAGCAAGCTTTTAAGAGCTGCTTATTAATTATCATGGTGGTGATAGTTTCTGATGATGATGATGATGATGATGATGATGATGATGATGATGATGATAGAGTTTACAAATCTCCTAGGAGGTTCTTGGGGCTTGGCAATTAAATAACTCTGATTTAATTTCTGGATTCAGTAGCCAAATATCCAAGGAAAACCCAAAATAAATACAGGGGTAAAATTTCCATAAACTCCACCTACTCCCTGTATCACAAATTCATTGGTAAAAGGAAATTATGTTTTTCTTTTATGTTCAGGAATTCCAAAGCCCATGCATTGGTATAGTAATGTGATAAAACTTTGGATACCAAGCCTCTGGAAAATTTTCTGAATTGGATTTGTCTTTCTAGAAAACAAATCTAATTATTATCAAAGAAAATTCCATCATATAGATGACAGAAGCATATTTGATTATTAATATCTAGTCATATAATACTCATTTTATGTATCTTCTTGTCATCATAATTAAAGCAAATAATAATTACCAACTGACTGATTAGGTTTTTAATTTGCTCACTTTAAAAAAATATTAATTCCTATTTTGGAAATGAGGCGTCTGTGATTCAAAGAGATCAAAACAGATCCTTTGAGACTTACAGAATAGCTCAGACAAAAAATGAAGATCCTTGGATTCTTATCTGGTGTGCCTTTCCCACTTGACCATCTCTGCCTTTAATTGCTTCAATTACAGCTTTAGGTCAGTTTTTATTACCTGTTTCACAGTGAATTATATAATATAGCCCACAATAAGTGTATAATTTTTCTTTAAGTTTAGTGGTCAGAATTTTTGTACCTTAAAAATGGAAAAGGCCACCTAAGCTTGTAATAGTAATATATGGTAAAATGCAGTAACTAGAAATTATAGCTTAATTGTTTTGACCTGTGCATTCAGAAATGTGAAGTTTATTGCTGCCAGTGTGCTTCCCTAAGCAGCTAGCAAGCTACATGAGTTCCACCATCAATAGCCTTTGAGATGTCAGGCTCACTATAGCTCAAAAATGAGGTCTAGGGAAGTCTCTAAAGTCCTGAAGAATGTTAGAGTTTACCCATTTTATGATCAAGCGATCCTTCTTGCTTTAAGGGAAAAATAAATCTTGTTCAAAAAATCTCATCATATGGAAGCCAAAAAGGTATACTTTATACACACACACACACACACACACACACACACACCACCACCACCACCACCACCACCACCAACAACAACAACAACAAAACAAAAAAACTCACCCTACACAATAGGATAAAGCAAATAACATAGTTTGTTTGGTTAGTGCTGTGGTTGCCAAAGAAAGTGAAGTAGGCTTAAGGAAATACTCATTTTTAAAAATAACAAGAGAGCAACATAAACTTACTTAATAGAAAAATGAATGGATTGTATACAAGAACTATTTCGTAAGAACAAAACTAGAAGTTGTAAATCCTTTTCAAAATCCTTTTTTCTTTCATCCAGTTGCTTATTTCCAGATGGAACCACCAATTGGCTTCATTCTTTCCCACATTTCCTTTCCTTTATTCGATTTTGATTCTGCAAATGGTATGAGATGCAAAGGGACAGCCACTAAAACTTGTGCATTGCTTTAAGATGCAAGGCTGCAGAAAAGTAGTTTAGGTATAATTGCTAACACAAAGTTGTTTTTCTAATGGTATATTTTCAATGTGGTTGACCTATGATTAGCAAGTTCAAAGTAAGCAAAACTATTCCTTTCAACAAACATCTAGCATGTCTCATCAAGCCACTAACATTTTTGTGAATAAATATAGGGAAAGTACAAGACTACAAATTAATAATACTCGATTCCACTAAAAACAACAAACACACACGTGTGTGTGCATGCACATAGAAGATTCTTTCTCATGTAGATTTATGTAATGCACATATTTTGATCACCGTAGTAAAAATGTGAACATGATGTCTCTTGTCTGTATTTCTGTGGAAATCAATTCTAAAATCCTGGTTAGAAATTATTCCCTCTAACTTCAGGCAAACACTTGCAGAGGAAATCTGTTACTGTGTATTAAGAAGCACTGGTCCTGAAAATCCCCAGTCTCCTCTCTCCACAGTACTTTATAGCTATGCCATTGGCTCAGGGTTTGGGGAGCTTCTTATGTGATATTTTCCAGAGAGGATGCCAATCTCTTCTGTCTCTTATATAAAGAGTGAACCCAGAAGACATCTAAATAATACCAAAGAAAGTCACGGCTAGATTGGATTTTGGGCAATATGGGTAGATGGCAGCTGAAACTGAGTGCTGATCTGAGGCAGTCTGGTGGGATTTCCAAGACCCACAGTCAAAAGTCCTTAAGACAGCCACAGAGCATCCTCTGTGTTGAAGTCTGTCTTTTGCATATGTGTACCGATGCTGGAAAGCCACCAGGAGGTCACAGATCATGCAGAAGAATCAACAAGATGACACAGGCTGATGACAGGTTGACATCTAAGGTCATGCACCAGTTTTCTTTGGGGATGCCCATATAGACCAGAAGAGTTGCATCAGCAAAATGTCACTGAAAGCTGTCACCATATTCAACAAACAAGGCAGAACACTACTCACTAATGCACCAATAGCCCATAAGTCAAGAATCTGCAATGCCTTTCTGCAAGCTACAAAGTGTTTCTTGATCCACACAGAGAATCATAAACCCTACAGGGATTCGAGGTGCCAGGATTCCTCATGCCTGTGCTGTTTCCCCAAACATCCCAATTCTTGAATAGTTTTAGCCAAACTGAATAGTAGTACCGGTAACCGATGCTGAGAAGGAGAGTGAAAACAGGGAAGTGCAAATGCATGCACAGCATGAATAGGCACTTCTCTGTTTTTATAAGAAGGATACAATAAAGAATCAGTGCATGGGGAATGTAGCTTCTTGGCAGTGATTAGCAGCACAGACATCTGAGACCTAGTTCTGGCCCCTTATTTTGGTACATCATTTAACAACTGAGCCTCAGTTTCCTCACTGAAAGCAACAAGCTTGATAATTGTACCTATCTGCACTATGAGGTTGAAGAAAAGATTAAATTGAATATGTATGTAGGGAATTTGGTGGATGTGGTAAATTGTGAAAATGGTAGCTACCTATACAATAAAATTATTATTAGCATTACTAATTTTAATTAGGAAATGTTTTTCAAAAGTGATCAGTTTGAATTTAACTTGTGTGTCATCTGATCTGGAAGTATAATAAGGGCATCTAATTCTTTCTGGTTTAGTGAGTCAAACAGAAAACCAAAACAAATTGAATCATTCAACTGGTGTATTTAGAATTGCTGATGATTATAGCATTCAAGAAAGTCAGCGAAACACAGAAATTGCAATTCAACTGTTCTTGAAAATCTCCAAAATCAGTTTTCATTTGTGTAGTCTAACAGTGGATAAGGCTTATTCATTTTTTTTAAAAAATGTATATTTAGAACCTTTTTAAAAAGAGGCATCATGTAAGTTGAACGCAGAGGAGATAAAATAAGTTAATGGAAGGAGAGTACAGCAAATTCTTTTATGTCCTGTATGAAATTATAAAATGAATGTATGATGTTTGCATAGCTCTGTATACTTTTCATGGGAAATTCATGCCGTCAATATTTTATTCCATCACATAATTCACATGTACACAAGCATGTATTACCCCTTGTTTCAAGCACTGAGTCTCTCCTATGTTAGTATTACTTTTAGATCCCTGGTTTGGATGATGAATAAAATACAGTGTTAGTGACAAGATTGTTGGACCAACATAGAAAATTAATTCAAATAACACTCTCAACATCAAATTTTGAGGGGGTGATTATCTATCTATCTATCTATCTATCTATCTATCTATCTATCTATCTAAGGGTTTGAAATTTTATTTTGTATGTATGAATGCTTTCTTGAATTTACATGTGAGTAACCTGGTGCACACAAGCCAGAAGAGGGGGTTGGATCTCCTGAATAGTTGTGAGCCTCTACATGGAGCTGGGATTGAATCTAGGTCTTCTGCAAGAGTAACAAGTGCTCTAACTAGTGATCCTCTCTCTGGTTCCTCATTATGTAAGCTAGAAAGCTCTAGAAGGAAGTCAGCAGTATCAAAGGTCCCCATGTAGGATCACTTGTGGTGACTGTGTTGAATCCTCACAGTGCTGTAAAACAAGAATACTGTTTGCTGACAGTTTATACTACCAGATACCGACTCAGGCCTCTGTCCAGCTTTACACTGTCAACATTCGTGGAGCCATGAGCAGTTACAAAGTCTTCCAGGATGCTAAAGTTTGGATTGCAAAAGATGAGATGGATAGATTTCATATTTTCATTGCAGATTTTTTATTCTTTTCCAAACTGCCGGGCATAATTTTTTAAAGGCAGGAAATGCAGCTAGTGTTTGTTTCTAGCATGGCTTCTGTTTTGAGATTTCTTCTTTGTAGGAGAAATGTGTTGCCCAGCTGTCTAGAATCCCAATCAGGATATGGTTTCAGCATGAGCTATCTTACAAGAATGATTTTAGCTCATTATAAACAGCAAAAGATGATGCTGGGCTACTTCATCCAGTTTTTACCCACAGAAGAACCTTATGGGACTGATATGAAAAAGTAATGTAAAGTTGAGTTTTGTGTTTGTCTAGTGAAATTAGTCAATAAGCAACCCCCCCAAAGATTCCCAGAATCAAGAATTATGGGACAACTAGTCAAAAGCACTAATAACACATAAAAGAGTTGTTCCATCTGCACTTAGAAAAACAGTTTAATTCTTACAAGTTTTATTACCTCTACCTATAGCACTCACAGTACCACACATGCAGAGGCATGTATACATAACCCCCTCAACACACAGAAGCACACATGCATAAACACATAAACCCAGAGAACACACATAGAGAGGCACACACATGCATAGATGCACAGATACACAGGTATACACACACATGCATTCGTATTCCACAATTCTTAATACAGGGATGCTTCAAGACTGGCACTGGTTCAGGAACATGAACAACATCAAAATAGGCTGAAGAATTGGCCCAGACCTGAACCATTCTGGGTCCCAGCATCCATGTTGGGTGGCTCACAACTGCCTGTAAACCTCAGATCCAAGAAGATCCAATGCCACTGTCTTGGATTCCCATGCACCCCCCCCCCCAACACATCTTTAAAACAACAAAAGTCATCTTTTTTTTTTTTTTTTTTTTTTAGAAAAACAAGGAAGATTCTAATTGAACCTTATAGACAGAATTGTGGAAGAGGCATGTGTGTCAACCTCTTTGTCCTTTTTTTTTGAGGCCAAGACTTCCAGGTCTTAATGTTTCTTGGTATAAAGTCCCTGTGCACATTTGATTACATCTTCTCTAAAAATAGTATTAAGTCAGTGGGTCTTAACATAGATGGAATTTTAGATGGGAGATATGAGTACACTATTATAAATTTAAATACTGAGAGTGTGAAGAGAATGCAGAAAAGACAGACAGGAGGCTTCCTCCAGGAAGATATTTACACACAATTTGGGTAAATAAGAAAAACCAAAAGCACAGCAATGCACCAGAAAACTTGGGTGTGCAGAATGAGAAAGAGAAGATGGGAAGAGACTGGAAGTAAACAGAATTTGTCAAAACAAGGAGAGAAGTATGCAAATGTGTGAGGACAGCCTGAGAGACTGGGCTGTGTAGCTCAGTACTACCAGGGTTCAGTCTCTAGAGCTGTGGAAGCAATAGGCACAACTGTAAACAAAAAGCAGCATACAGGAGAACGAGAGGATCCAGAACTACCTAGACATTAGCTGTAAAACCACATCACGAGTTTTCTGAAGACATCACTGACTATGTTTAATTTCAAGGAAAACTAATATGAATCTGTCACATTACAAAAAAGAACATGACATACATTGTTAAATTTCATTCCTCAAAATATGTTAAACTCTTATTTTTATTTTTGTAACTTATATGTGTGTGTGTATGTTCAAGTGTAAGTAAGTGTACCATGTGTGTGTTGGTAGCCAGGCAGGCCAGAGGAGGCTGTTGGATCCCTGGAAATTAAAATTATAAGCAGTTGTGCAGTTGTGAGCCACTTGATGTGGGTGTTAGGAACGGAATGTGGGTCTTCTGCAAGAGTAGGAAGTGCTTGTATCTGATAACCTGTCTCTCTAGCCTCTTGTCTGGTTCCATTCTCACAAATATTTCCAAAGCACTTCCCTCCATCCTACTAATTTTACTGAAAACAAAAAACAAGAAGAAACACGATCACATAATGTTTAAGTAAGTTTTCAAGGACACAAGCATGTTAAGGATATCTGGTCTACAGCATATTTGTCTCTTTATGAAATGTATAAACTACTTAAACATCATCCTAAGGTTATCTAGGCTTCCTATTTTTCTTTTCCTAATTTTCTTATTTTTATTTTTTCATTAATATACTTTCCAAGAGTAGCTTCAGATCCTCAGAAAAGCTGAGTGGTAAGTACAGTTACCACATACTTCCTCATATCTCCAAGAGATTGCCCTAGTTTTAGAGCTTTGTATTAATGAAGTAACTTTGCCACAACTGATGAGCCAGTGTTGATACATTATTGCTGTCTGTTTGCCATCATTTATGTTAGCCTTCATTCTCTGTGTTGTATTTTTATGGGTTTGGCTTATTTGTAATAACATGCTGATATCATACAAAATTCTTTAAATTTTCTCTCAAATTCTGTGTTCACTTATCTCTTCTCTCTCAGATTGCTTGTTACCACTAACCTTTCACTATCTTTATAGTTCTTCTGGGTTGCTGTATAGTTTTCCATATGTAGGTTTTATCCTCATCCATTCAGCAATATGCACTTAAAAGTCCCCCCCAAGTCTACTCATGGCTCAATAGGTGGTGCCCATTTATCACAGTAATATTCCATTATATGAATTTGCCACTTTTTAAAAATCCATTTACATACTGAGAGGTTTCTTATTGTCTTCAGGTTTTTTTCTATCCCTTTCTGGGACCAGAACCCAGGACCTCATACATTGTGAATGCTAGGCAAACATCTAACTCTTGAGCAGCATCCCAACCCTATCTTCAAACTTCACCAATTATGAGTAAAGATGTAAATATTTGTATGTAGAATTTTGTATGGAAATAGCAGGCAGTGCAGAGAGGCTGTACCGGATGGTAAGAACCCAAAGTGATGTGCCATTATGTTTCTACTGAATGGGTGTTAACTTTATCTCATTTTTGATATGTATTTCAATTATGACACATCTTTTAGGTTTTCTTTTTGAACATATGTGATTTGAGTTCTTATGTTCTCCATCATTTATCCATTGTTTCCTTCATGAAAATGTATAAGGTACCTATCATAACTCAGGTCAGTTATTCTTTATCTTTATTTTATTCTTCTCTTTCCTAATTTTTTTTCAAGACAGGGTTTCTCTGTGGCTTTGGAGGCCGTCTTGGAACTAGCTCTTGTAGACCAGGCTGGTCTCGAACTCACAGAGATCCACCTGCCTCTGCCTCCCAAGTGCTGGGATTAAAGGCTTGCACCACCAACGCCCGGATTTCTCTTTCCTATTTTTTATTTTGTTTATTCTACTCTTTTTTACATGAGCTATTATTTTGACTTTTTCTTCTATGTAACTCCAAGTACACTGGTTATTACTTATTTCTCTGATGATAGTTTAGTAATTCCTTAATTTCTGCACTTTGCCATTCCTTCTTCAAAAAACTAATAGTCTGTTTATTATGTGCAGCAGTCTGAGTACCACTAGAGATGTGACTTCTGAAAATGTCTGAAGTAAAGAAGTCACTTACCTTGGTTGACAATAAATCTTAACTTCTGTATCGTTGCCAGATTGCCACTAACTCGATATATTCCATCAACATCTAGGCCTGAAAAACAAAATAGCATATTTCAAATCAGCACATAGAAAACCTGAGAGTGTAAACCAACAATAATTAATTGAATTGTACATGACTGATGAATACCCCTTCTCCACAGAGAAGACACATTTTTATGATCTCAACTAAAGCAATGTTCAAAATTTTAATCCCCAAATTTTAATAATAAAGTGCCTAGACAATCAACATCAAATACAAGTTTCATTAAAACACAACAACAACAAAACCCATGGCATATTTAAAATTATTCTCTAGACAACCAGGAAGAAAATTAAAAAAAAAAAGAACTTTGTGTGTGTGTGTGTGTGTGTGTGTGCTTATGTGTAACTTCCCTCATTTGTAATGATTAAATAATTAAGGATGTGCAAATTGTTTTCTTCTTCCCTCTTCATCCTCATTTTTGTTGCTCTCCTTCTATCCCTCACCCTTTTTCTTCTGTCTCCATTCCTGATTATGCCCTGTTCTGTCTCTTGCGATCACTGTCACATGGCTCGTATTAGCCTAATGTTTGACCTACAGAATAAAAAGGTTATTCTATGTATGACTAGTTTCTGGGATGTTTACAAAATAAGATATTACATTATAAAAGGAAAACACAGGAAATCCTAGCCTATTGGGTTGTTAGTTTCAGAGCTGGTAATCAAAATAACTTATCTTGGTAAGGAACTTGGATAATCACTTTCTTGGTATTTGACATATTTACTTATCTCTTTTCACAACCAAGTCTGCAGGATTATTAAGAAATGAGGAAATAAAAAGAAATAGTTATTCATGTATTATTATTATCTCCAATAAATGTTGATGTTATAATTTTTGTGGTAGGAGTATACATGCTCTCATGTCTCTAGGCTGTCAAACAGAAAACCCTGGGTGAGATTACTGGCCAAGGGCATGGGACATTGTCCCAGCATCCTCTCCAGGAAGGATGTATTGAATCATTGCTAACCATGGTGATTCATGACAGTAAATGTTAAATAAATTGGAAAAAAATTCACGATATTTTGTAACAAAGACTTTACAAAGATCTTTAATAATATTGAATGAATTCTTTTAGTACTTTGCCATTTCTACACTTTTACACATTTTGAATTAGGAATTGTGTGTTGTGTAAAAATTTCTTCATTAGTTTACAGTAGATTAATGCAATTTATATCACAGGCATTGGTGACATGATGCAGAGCAACTATTGCCCATGGTCTGGACTCTTGTAATGAACTGAAATAATCTGTGACAATAACAGTGGAGTAGAGCTGCTATAAGCAAATGAATTAATTGTTGTGGATTGGGAGTTCCAGAGTAAGCTAATGAACAATGCATTACTGAGACACTTTACCTTTCTGAGGAGTGTGAACTATGAAGAATTGGAAGAGGTGAGACACATATCTATAAATAGAAAAATCACCTAAGACATAGTGCATTTTATAAACACCCAACAAATTGTTCCTCCCAATGTACAAACTACCTTTGTTGACTTAGGGGACCTACTGTGTTGCACAAAGCACAAGGCAAATTTGACATTTTCAATGTGACAATCATAATCAAAACTTTTCTAATATTTGATTCCTGCTTTTACTACAGGATCCAGTAGAATGTTAAAAGTTTAATTTAGAATGATTTATTGGCCAAATTTTAACTAATATAACTAAATTTTCTTATAGTTTCATTAGACAGTACTTGGCATTTTGTCTTAATTTGAAAACTTTAAAAAATGATGTATTTTTAAAAGTTAAAATTTATACATTGCTGCCTACTCTTTTCAAAACTTTTCTTTCTTCTCTGAACATATAAACAGCTATAGATAACGGTTTTGAATTTTCTGAAGTCATTATTGGTGATTCCATACCATCTATAGAATACAGTTCAAGACAGCAAATGGGGCTGTTTTGGAAGAATTGGGATTTAGATGTAGTCAAATGTCATTCAGAACTAAGAGTGACAAGTAAATTTCACCCTTTTTACCAAAATCAAATTTGACCAAATGAAAATTGCCCTAATTTTTATATAAACTACCAATTGTTTTAAAGGGATTCAGAGAAAAACATGTTTAGAAAAAAGAAATATGTGGGCGCACGTTCTCCAAATAAGAGGTTCCAATTTATCTTCAAAAGCATCAAAGTAGAAGTCTCTGTTAAGACAATTACTAAAGGTAAAAAGTTAATCTATATCTGGTAAAAAAAAAACAAATATATGTACTTCATATTTATTTGTTTTGCTAATTAGCTGAACCCTTATGAGATGTCAAAGATAAGTGAAAACAAAATCCAAGACAAATTAGTGTGAATTATAACTTTCCTTAAGCCTCAATTTGATACACATCTCTTTTAAATACACTATAAAATCAATTACATTTTTTTGCTTTTTACCTAAGACTTATAGTATTATTTTAGGTGTATTTGAGGCATCTGTGTGGTCTTGTGCTGTAGACTGATATTTAACTACTACAATTCCTTAGAGTCCCGAGCTTTCTTTTTCTCTTGTGTAAGACAAAGCTGCAGCAGCAGAAGCACTCCTTGGTCTTTTAGAAATTTCCATAGAAATATTTTTTAAATGTCCAATAATCAAAAACATTTGAAAGGGTAGCATGGATCAGATATATTACATACAAACAATTGGAAAGTACGGTAGTGTTTAAAGAAAGCAGCCTCAGCCTAAATTAATAACCCATTTTCTTTTGGGAAGAAAGCAGGGTGTGCTGGTGATGATGAGGGTACTCAGACCTGTGCCACTGCTGTGGTTGTGTGACTGAGTCATAGCTGAGAAACTGTTTTGTGGCTTCAGCTAGAAACCAAAAAGTAAGAGGGAGTGGAGTAAAATATCTAGATGCAATGTGAGTCTAACGACATAGCTTTTTAGCCCTTCGGATTCAGAAATATCAACATCATACATCTTGCAAATAATAATCTCCACCTTAGTGGCTCCTGCTTTGAGTGGGTTCTGCCCCCTTGCTGTCATACTTTTTTTTTTTAAAAAAAAAAATGTAGGTAGAGTGAAAATGACAAAATATGTACTAAAAAGGAGAGCACTGCATTTTTCAAAAACAATGTGGAACCTATCAGTGAAGTTTAGTGATTATAAATTATATAGGTACAGTCTTGAAGTTGATTAGCTCTCCCCTGAACAGCTTGAATGGCAACCTTAAAATCCTGGGAGCATTATCTGAATTGCAGTTATTCACGTGTCATTCCCTTTTTACTCCAAGAACTTTGAAAGTTTTGCCAAACCAAACCAATGTAAATTGGTGGCTTTGGACATCCTTTTCATGACCACATTATCCTTGCTGGATTGGGAACTACTCATTTTGGAAATAAAGTTAGACTTGGTATGAGTTTTAAATGAGTGGTGTCTTCAAGGTACCCACATTGTGCTTTGGTGAAGTTTGAGACAAATTACTTTGAGAGTTACCTCTTTTCAGTAAATAACATGACTGAATGCTGACAGAGGGTTTTGCTTGCCATGCTAGGGATACATCGGGAACATGATGAGACCAAGTCATTGCACTTTTGTTTTAGAAAACCAGACTGGAATGAACAGGATCACAAAGATTTCTCAGAAGAGAACCACATTCTCTGAAGTATCATTTGCTTACTCACCAGCTGACTTTTTATGCTTCAAAACAGCGTTTACCATTGGCAGAAATCACTGGGTGTTCCTGTATGGGATTTTAAAAACGTGTTCCCTTTTCCTCTGGAGAGGCTTAAACTAGGATAGATGTAGTTTATCCACAATGCTGGCAAGATGCTGAGAAGGAGGGACTGAATTTTGTTTAGTTTTGAATACCTTAATCATTCACTGACTTTTTGCCAATTTCTGCTTTTTGTATACAATGACTCAAAGTTGTGATATTCTATAGGACATCCCTGTATAGAACTTATGTTGCCTGAGAATACTGCTCCTTCTGCTTTAATGGCTCCACATGTGTGATCTCATCTGTTTTCTGTCTTCTTGGAATCTATTTCTGGTGTGCTGTTGGCACTTTTTCTGTTGTCAGCACTATCCTTGTCTCTCTCCCTCCCTTCCTTATTCCCTCCCTCCCTTCTTCCCTCCTTCTCTCCCTTCCTTCTCTCCATCCTTTCCTCCTGTTTTTTTCTTCAATCATATCCTTTTCATGTTATTATTTTTCAGAAGAGAAAATCAGACTTTTTTTTTTGAGGCAGCTACCACCATGAATTAGATGCAGGTATTGGTTTTTATAATGACTGAATCTTTAATGTTGAAAAATTTCATTCAAATTCTCACATGTTGCTATGAGTGTTTTTACTGGCGCATGGTATGTTAATGATGGATGATTAAATTATGAATATTTTAATTCTTTGCTATGTTACTATACTCTAATATTAAGTGTAGTGGCATCGTGTCTTCCCAGTGAACTTGTAGTAGTGGCCACACCCTTTGGGCATGGTTTCAGGTGCAGACAGGACTCTTTTAAGATAGAGAAACTATGGGCTCATGTTCTCTTGGGTTGTGGAGAGCATAGGAAGAGCAGAGACTGCATATTCGGGAGCAGGACAACCTCGGCGGTTATTTACTCTTATCTGTGCAAGTTCTTCCCTAATAAAACACCTGTTTATCATTTATCTTGGGCCTGGTGAATTCATTTAAACCCCTGCCTTCAAATAAGAGATTATGTTAACAAAGATTCCTATTTTAGTATATATTTCATGACTTTCATTTTTTATATTCATGATTTTTATTGTTTATAGAAATGTTATTGACATTATACTTTTAATAATGTCCCCTTAATACTGATGGTTTTCTCACTCATTTTTCATTAGCATTTTATTTTCAGTTTCTCTCTGTTTTTGTTAATCAGTCTTATTTTCTAATATCTATGTTTGGGATTATTTAATAGAAACAATTGTTGAAAAATGATTTGCCTTTTCTCTTAATGCGTTAACAAAATTCTTATCTTCAAATAGTCATTCACTTCTTTTATTTATTTGTGGTTAAGGTAATTGTGAAAGTTTCATTGGTGTATTTTTTCACTATTCACTTGTGAGTTTTTCATCTACCAGGTATTTATGGGAGATTCACATAAAAGAGCAAACAGTGAGACAGATAAACATTTCATGCTCAATTAAAACATACTAAATGATGGGATTATAGGATTGCTGGCTGACAGCCCTGGCTACTCTTGTAAAAGTCTGGGGTTCTATTCCCAACACCCACTTGGTGGCTTGCAACTATTTGAAACTCTTGTCTGGGGGGTATGAGGCCCTCTTCCAGCCTCTGTATGTACTGCATGAAAGTAGTCTACAGGCACGCGGCATACACATGTCCAAAATAAATAAACAAATAAATAAATGAATGTTGAACTGGAATGGGATCACTAAGAAACTGCGTTTTAATGGTACAGAGTCAGTGATATTGAAAAATAATCTACTGTTTTATAACTTTTACCTAAATTCACAGGGGGGGTGAATTCCAGATTTGGTGTAAATTTCTTAAAACAGAAAGTCCACATGCATATGGAAACATTCTATGGGCCAAAAGAAGAGGGTTGTCTCAAACACAGAGGTTCTGTAATCAAAAGGAGGCTCACCTTCCAGGGCTTTTTCTTTGCCACCTGTTTAGGGTGACCAGCAAGTGCTCCACCACTCCCTTACACCACTGTCCCTTCAACTCAGTACTAGGAAATAGAAGCATTTAATGTCCATCCAGCAATATTTATTTATTAATATTAACCATACTTGCTGTCTTGCCCATTGCAGACTTTGAAAAAGCACTGTCATGTTTTGAAAGCTAGGAAGACAGGTGCTAACATCGTGCCAGAGTTAAAATTTGTAAAAGGAAAGGACAAAATCTGTGGCAGTAAGTGTGATACAATATGGGTTTCTTACTGATGATGCACTGTGCTACATAAACCTTAATATGCCTATATAATAGTATCTGGAGAACCTGGGGTCCTGGAAGTGGGAGGGAGCATTATTAGTTATTCTAGGTGTTACCAGGTATTCTGTACAGAGATATATGTTTGGGAAAAATATTGAAAAATCTTTTATTACATCACTTTCCTAGTTGTATTACATCACTTTCCACACACACAAACACACACACACACACACACACACACACACACACACACACATACATAATATATATTATATATATATATATATATATATCATTATAGATAGATAGAACATAGATAGATAGATAGATAGATAGATAGATAGATAGATAGATAGACACTGGGAACTTTATAAATAGAAGAGAAACCCACTGAAATATTTAAATATTTATGTGAAAACAGAAGCCATCCTTCTCCACATGTGGAAAGTCACTGTCATCTACTGTTAGACCCTATTGCCTGTGTTTGTGCTTGGCTCTTGCCAAATATCTCACTAATTTCTCATGAGATGTACTTGCCTACACTGTTGAAGTATAGCAGTGTAGATAGCAGTGCACACAAGCTTTACTCTTAATGTCTATTTCCTGTGCTTCGTAATGGATCGTGATTGCTTTTGCACAAAACCTCCATACATTTACTGTAACTCATATTCCCACTTTGACTACTGGGTCAACTTCCTTTAAAATCATACCTTTTAACTTATGGATTGCTAAATGATAGGTGAATCAGGAAAAGATGAGGGAAAATGTTCCAATATGGCTAATGTGGTATAGATTGAAGCCATTTGTATGCCATATTTAATATCTGGGTAAAGTGAAATGATAGACAAAGGATGATATCCCTTGTATGGCTACTCATTTTTATATACTTACTTGTATATATCTGTCTAACTCAGCAAAGAATTTGAAGTCTGTAGGATAGTATTCATGACTATAATTTATGGAATTATGCCAATCATGAAACCATTCCATAAATCTCTTAAGGTAATAAAAATTCAGAAGGAACATGAGTTTAAACATGAATTATCACTAAGAATTTTGCGATCAGAATGAAGTCAACAGACTGAAATGATTTCTGGAGAACAGGAAGCACTGTCTATAAATAGTCTTTGATCAATATTGGTATGTTTCTTGCTTTCAGAGAAATCTCAGTCTTGAAGACAAATATTGGCAAGTGGCTCTGGCGATCCTTCAGCAGAAGTTGTCATCTTCAAGGGAACTTTCACATAGTTGGAAGGGACTGACACTGGAGGTGACATTCAGTTCAGCTCCTATCATTCTCTGAATTACTGAAGCCCCACTGCTCAATTATTGCTCTCATCGTGCTGATATAAATACACCATTCTTTTGGTATTAGGACTTGCTTCATGAGTTGCATTAAGATAAATAGGAGCAACAGAAACATAGGGTCTACTTGGGTCTGCCACTATCATCTGGTAGTTTGGTGGCACATATACTAGGAACACCTGAGGTTTAGCGGCAGTAGGGTGTCCAAGTAGAGTCAAGAGAAAAATAGAGTTCCACACAGATGTCATGATTAAGGAAACCTGAAGTCTGGGAAGGAGGAATCTGTATCTTTTCTATGTATACTTACTCCTTCAAAATATTTTACCAGCATACTATTTCATAAATTAAAGACATACACTAAAAGGCTGACCAATATCACACAAGCATGGAGAAAACACTAGAATGGCTCCTTTCTCAACGAAGCCTTAATAGTTGTATAAAATCTAGTCTCTGATCCCATCATACTTGAAATAGATATTGATATATAGTATTCATGTATTTACTTGCTGTCATTCTTTCAATCCCTCCACTCCTATTTTCCTTTAAACATCTAAACAAAGTGACCTCATTGTTTTCCATTGGGCTTCTTCTTCTTCTTCTTTTTTTTTAAACATTGGCAGGGATGATTGAGATTCAGGAATGTGGGAAAATGGATTCCCAAACCACGTCCCTCCTCTTTCATTCGGAACTGTAATTTTTGGCTTGGCTTGCCTCACAGTCATCACATTTCAGCCTGAGTCTCTCTGTAAAGTGATCTTTCTTAAACATTTCTCTCACTCATCAAGGGATCAGAAGCAAAGCCATGCTAGCCTTTCAGCAGAACACTTATAAGGCGCTTTTATGGAGGAGTCACAAGAGCTAAATTTCACCCAAAATTGTTTGAAAAGAGCACATTTTCAGTGCCTTGCTGTCCTCTGTGAATCTTGTCATCTGTATGCTGTAGGCTCCAGCAGCTATTTTAATCTGCTTTTGTTTGCAATCCATTTGGTGTCCACCCAAGGAAATGCAGGTGATTCTAATTAACTTACTGCTAAAGATGTCGGAAAAAAAAAAAAACAACAAAAAAAAAACAAAACCCAAAACCCTTAGTACAGAATTATACACTTAAAACCTGTCTCGATTATTTATAACACATTATTAATGAAGATGACTGTATACATACATTATATATATATATATTATATATATATATATATTACCTAATTCACTGTTGTTCACTTTTTTGTTAAAAAGAAACAAAACAAAACAACACACAAAAATGAGGTTTATGAAACAAGAAAAAGCCACACACATACACAAATACACAGACACAATACAGACCCTGGGAATGTTTGCCAAGTTTTATTTAACAAGAGTAGCAACTTAAAAATAACATTATTTTTACTTTGTGCAACATAGTTTAATATCTGAAATAACCCTGTTCCAATAAAAACCTATTGAAATACTCTCAGGCCTAACTCTGCCCTGAAGGTAAAAGTGATTAATTGAAAGATTTTGGCAGATCTCCGCTCACCACCAGGGCAGTTTAATTTAGAACACATTCAACCATTTCTCAGTGTCTCTGTGCTGGTGGGGCATGACTTTTGATCTTCTTTGGGGAGGCGCCTGTAATTCAGAGCCTTGGGCTAGCCACTTCCTAGAGGGTTTTCATGGCTGCCCCTGCTGTGCATTCAGGTGAGAGACAGCCCTGCTATGCTGGAATCTCTGCCTTAGATTACTAAAGGTAATCCTAGGCACAAAAGGATGCCTCTACAAACCCTGCTGAGCACATCAACCACGAGCATAAGAGCACCAAAATCACAGAGTAGGTAGTTCTTTTCAGCCCAGGCGTGCTTTCAGGCTTCTGAGACATTCTAGCACATTAGACACTTCCCCAGGAAAGACGGAGCTCCTGCCCACCATAGTGGCTGTTGATCCTGAGTCCTAGGAGATACCTGCAGGATTCTTTTTTAGCGACTACAGGAGAATGCACATCTCCAATTTTTAAAAAGCATTTCTGCTGAACAGAAAAATGAGATTGGGGTACATTCCTCCTTGTCTGGCACATGGAACAGTGTTCATTGTAGTTACATAGAAGCATTGAAAAGCTGAAATACATGGGAATGGACATTCTTGAGTTGGTGAACTCCAGTTCTCTATGTAATTCGACAAATATTGATTAAACACTCACTGTATAGGAATAGAATGCTAGGTGTTGGTGATTTGGTACAGAACACATATACAGCCTAGTGGGTACTCGTGTGTGTGTGTGTGTGTGTGTGTGTGTGTGTGTGTGTGTGTGTGTGCATACATTTTTACAAACTATAGATTGAACCTAAGCTTAACGTCATTGAGCTTCATACAAACATTCATTCATTTATTTTCAGAACTGGTGTTCGAAACTGGGACATTGTGAGTGTTAGGCAAGCATATCCCTAGATGACATCATCTTTTTTTCCCCTTTACTTTGTACACAGTCTCACTAAATTGTCCAGACTGGCCGTGAACTCACTACAGCTGAAATAGGCCTTACAGTTGCTCCTCTCTTGCCTTAGATTCTGGAGTACTTGGGATTATCATTCTTTTGAAGTCATTCTACATGTACTTGAGAGATGGCAAATCATTTAAGAGCAATTGCTGTTCTTGGAGAGAGTAGGTAGGTAGTGTTCAGTTCCCAACACTAACATTAGGCAGCTCACAACCACCTGTAATTCTAGCTTTAGAAGATCTGATACCTTCTTCGATTCTCTGTGGTTGACTGCACAAACACAGCATACACTCATACAGATACACATGTATATATAACTGAAAATAATAATCAAAATATATCATAAACACATAAATATTTTACTGCCTATCTTTCTATATATGTATGTACATACACTACACTTTGAACAAATAAAAAATAAAAATATTTTCTTACTTTAAGACAATACCATAGATTATATTTCTTTACTTTTACAAATATTGCAAATATTGTGAGGTTTTTAAAAAACATAAATTCTATTTTCTGTGTAAGTTTTGTCTGAATATATGCCTATGTACCATATCTATGCCTAGCGGCCTCAGAGGCCAGAAGAGGGCATCAGATCACTTGGAACTAGAGATACAAACCACTGTGAGTTGTCACATGGGTGCTGGGAATCGAACCATGTTCTCTGGAAGAGCAGCCAGTGCTCTTAAACATTGAGCCATTTCTCCAGTTCCATTATATTACAAGTGTTTATTTCTACCCATCCAAATAAAAATATTTTGATAGTATCATTAATATGTCCATTGTTTTTGAGTTCTACTATGTATCTCAAATTTAGCCTAAAGATGGGAGACTCAGGAGGTGAGATGAAAATTCTTTATGGGACACACATAAGAAATTCAAAATTTTAGCTGATGGATGAACTATTCTACCATTATGTTCAGTATGGAAATGTTTAAAAATACTAATACAAGGTATCTAGAACAAAGGAGAACAGATAGAATTTGTCCCCTGCCGAGAAACCCTAATCCTCCATGGATGATCAATATCATTCACATTTGTGATTTTAGGAGTCAAACAAAAAGCACTGAGGTTTGCTTTACTAATTGTTAAAATCACAAAGGTTTCTTTTAGTGGTCTAGGAGAGAGCTCTTTAGTTTCATTCCTGACTGTATAAGGGTTGTTAACCATCTATCAAAGAATTGTACACCCTCTGGCTACTCAGAACACATACATGTGCTTAGTAAAAGGGCATTCCAACACCAATTGTTCCCTCATATAAACTCATCCAATGCTAGTGTAATGTGAACCAGATTTCCTGTTTCTCAGTGATTTTTGTCACATAGGTATATATTGAAAATTTTATTGAAATGCATATGAATATGCATGTATACATACACATACTCAAATGTATTTAATATCTAATATCATTGTGGAAAGAAGGTATGAAAACTACCATGTTTTACATATATTAATATCCATTAATATAATATTTATGAAGTGCTTAACCATATATATAATTTTCCAATGGTGGGAAACAAAGTTTCATATATATATTCCATGCTTTCTTTAGATGAAACTTACTGAATACCATAATTTCCATCATTTCCTGAAGAACTTCAAAATTTAAGGCTTAGGAATATTTGAAAATCTATGATCAGTCCCTCTAGATGATTCTTGAAGAGATATTAGAGGATAGAAATGAAAGATTACCAGTTTGAAAACTTAGATTTATGTACTCAGATCCCACAATTAGCCTTAAGATTAATTACAGAGGCCTTGTTTATGTTTTCAGAATTTTAAGGAAATAATTCTTTCTTAAAACATTTCTTTCTGGGGATCACTCCTCCATTCCTGGTGGGAGTGATACAATTGTACAGCCACTTTTGAAATCAGAATGGCAGTTTCTCAGGAAAATGGGAATCAGTCTACATCAAGATCCAACAATTCCACTCTTAGTCATATACCCAAAGGATGCACATTCATACTACAAGAACATCTGTTCAACTATGTTAATAACAGCATTATTAGCAATAGCCAGAACCTGGAAGCTACCTAGATGCCCCTCAACCAAAGAATGGATAAAGAAAATGTGGCACATTTACACAATGGAGTACTACTCAGTGGAAAAAAACAAACAAACAAACAAAAAACAAAACAAAAGAAAAACAACGACATCTTGAAATTTGCAGGCAAATGGATGGAACTAGAAGAAACCATTCTGAGTGAGGTAACCCAGACACAGAAAGACAAATATGGCATGTACTCACTCATACGTGGATATTAGACACAGAGCAAAGGATTACCAGCCTACAATCCATACCTCCAGAGAAGCTAGGAAACAAGGAGGACCCTAAGAGAGACATACTCGGTCCCCTGGAGAAGGAGAAAAGGACAAGATCTCCTGAGCAAATTGGGAGCATGGGAAGAGGGGGGTAGGAGAAAGAGGATGGAAGAAAGGGAGAGGGGATGAGAACACGAGGGATCAGGAAGATTGAGTCAGGGGAAGAATAGAGGAGAGTAAGAAAGTGGATACCTTAATAGAGGGAGCCATTATAGTTTTAAAGAGAAATTTGGCACTAGGGAAATGTCTAGGGATCCACAAGGACAGCCCCAACTAAGAATCTAAGCAATAGTGGAGAGGCTACCTTAAATGCCCTTCCCCTATAATGAGATTGATGACTACCTGAAATGCCATCCTATAGTATTTACCCAGTAGATGATGGAAGCAGAAGCAGAGATAAACAGCTAAGCACTGAGCTAAACTCCTGGAATCCAGCTGTAGAGGAGGAGGAGTGATGAGCAAAGGGGTCAAGACCATACTGGGGAAACCCACAGAAACAGCTTACCTGAGCAAGTGGGAGCTCTCAGACTCCAATCTCACAGCTTGGAAACCAGCGTAGGACCAAACCAGGCCTCCTGAATGTGGGTGTCAGTTGGAAGGCAAGGGCAGTCAATGGGGCCTCTGGCAGTGGAGCCAGTATTTATCCCTAGCACAAGAATGGACTTTGGGATACTCTCTTAGCCTAGATACACTGGGGAGGGCCTAGGCCCTGCCCCAAATGATGTGACAGACTTTGATGATACCCCATGGAAGGCCTCGCCTTCCCTGGGGAATGGATGGGGGTAGGATGGGGGAAGGTGGGGAGCATGAGAGGATGGAATGGGAGGGTGATATGTAAAGTAAGATTGTAATTTAAATAAAAATTTATAAAAAACATTTCTTCCAGACAAGATTGCTTATATGTAAAATTCTGCAATAAGAAATAATATTCTCTTGTCTTGAAATTATTCCTTTGTGAGAGAACTGGACTAATGGGAAGGAAAAATTGAGTAAGCATTGTTAATCTCTGTGCAATATGAGATAGGTGGAAGTAGACAATAAGAGATCAAGGATGATACATTGAGAGAGGAACAGAGTAAGAAAATTGGTGTACTATATTAGCACTAATAAAATAGAATGGTTTATATTTTACAAGTATTTCTTTACATAGATTCTTTACTATTTCCTTATAAACTAAGTCAGTGAAAAGAAATGATCTGGATATATCTGGGTGAAAGAAAGATACTTTTAAGGATGACTAAATGCAATTAATTTTTAAATTGTTTGCTTTTATTGTTATGATTTTTTTTATCAAGAATGAATTATGAAAGTATCATCTACTGTTCTGCAGGTACAGTGAGTGCAATGTTTTCCACTGACTCCTAAATCCGCATAGAGCTATGCAGGGCTTTTCTCTACACATTCAGATGTCAACAAGAGATGTTTCATCCTCTCTTGAAATCAAGATAATCTGATACCAGGACAAGCACACAATACGTCTTGACTACTACTACAGTGCTACTCTCCTGCACCTTAGCCACAGGTGAGACTGTCTATGTATAGCCACTGGCTGCACCTGATATCTCTCTTCTTCCTAGGGACCTGAAGTCTTTCACAGTAACTCAACCTAAGTACAAACACATTGCCCTAAACATGGGCTGGCTCATGAAGTCAGAGAGACTTCCAAACTCTTTTCCACTTTTAAAACAAACCTTAATAAAGGCTCTTGGACCCACAACCAAATAAATGTCTATTAAGTCACTGGCCAGAGTAAAGATTGACCTTACTTCACCCAAGTTCAGAATAATGTGCTCTGCAAGCAGAACTCCTTGGAAGGAGGAGACTTTTAAGTTTGGGAACATCATATAGTTTAGAAGTGTCTGTGTGACTCCTGCTTTCCCCTCTGACTTATCAAAACAAAGAGCACACTTTCCTTTCTAGTGTTTAAAATAGTGTAAAATGAGACATGACAATTTCTTTTTCAAAATATTCAAAACTTTTAAAAACAGCTGTACTCGGGTATCACACAGCAGAATAATAATGGTGCCTGTACCCTCTGTATACATGCTACTCCTGAAGCTGTTTGTTTGCCAGAAGAATATTAGAGGTCAGGTAGAGGCACAAGGGGACATCACAAGGTAATGTAACCAGCTAGCAAAGTGAAGGAAGGAAGGAGACAAATGAACTCTTCTTTTTTGGATCCCTATTCTGCTTCGGTGAGAAGTTTCATGGAAACAATCTCAGTTATTGGCTCATGGCTTCAGGGCTTTTTACTCTGCTCACTCTAACTCAGCAGCCTACCAATGTTCTTCCTAAACTCTGTTCTGAACATTGAACTGAAGTTTTATTATTCAACAATATCAACAAGTAAAGTGTTTCTCTGCTCCTCGTCCTGTCAAAGCAGGACAATGATGCCACAGTATTTTTTTTTCTACCAAGGGCTGATTGCATTCTAAGAGCCAGGTGCATGTGGACTTCTAGACAAAGACTTTGAAAATGCAGTGGCTATTTATAAGCTAGTATATTTGTGTAGTCTTTGACAATTTTTGCTAAGCAGAGACATTGTGATCATTTTTCTTTCCAGGACTTTGGAAATAGAGTATATGAGAGTTGATTTAAGAAACAGAATTTAAGACAGGTGGTAGTGGCTCAGGTCTTTAATCCCAGCACTTGGGAGGCAGAGGCAGGTGGATCTCTGATTTCGAGGCTAACCTCATATACACCATGAGTTCCAGGACAGCTAGTGCTACAAAGAAAAAGCCTGTCTTGAAAAAACAAGCAAAAAATGGAATTTAAATAATTCTTTTGCTGACTTCTCTATGAAAAATGCTGATTTATTTTCATGTTTTAAATGTAGTGTCTGTTAAATATTCATATTTGGGTTTGTAAAGACATGAGAAAAATATGGTCAAAGTCCTTTTTATATTAATCTGCTTTCCTAGTTCAGAGTTCCACCTCATTGTTCAGTAAACACAGAACTCAATTTGTTTCTCTTGGCTTTTCAGGTAACCACAGCTGACCTGTAGAACTGTGTCTTTCAAAGAGCAATTGATGTCTGGTGTACTTTCTTTTCTACTTTCTCTCTTAAATCTAAGTTCAACTAGTTTACCTAGGAAACCAAGTTGCTTTATCTGCTGCCTTCCACCAAAAGTTGGTGGGAAAAACCTTTCTGATAGGAAAAGAATTTGAATGGAAAATACAGACATATATACATCAGACCAAGGATTAAAAGATGAATATTATATTTATGGAAACACTATAAGACAGTTTCACTATGTTAGTCTTTCCAAAACTTTGTTCCAAATCAGTCTTGGATTATGTTTGAAAAGTAAGAGCCTTCTACTGTAACAGGTGCTGGCAGGAAACTCCCATTAAAGCTATTGAAGTTATGCCTGTAAAGTCTTGGCATCTGAAAACATTGTCTCATAGGAATGCATTATGCACCAGACTTTTCTCACTAGAAAAACAATGTGAGAATATGACTGCTTAACAATATTCCCAGTCACTATTTTGTTAACACTATCCTTTGGTGATGACATTTTTGCTGGCCTTGTGTTATATATGAAGATTGAATCAGCTCTCATTTCAACACTATGAACGTGCATTGTCTTCTGTGTAGACAATAGAGACATTGGTCTTCCATCTGTTTGTCCTATTTAGAGCATAAACTTGAAAATATTTTTCCAGTGCAGTCCATGGTTTATATGGCTGTATCCACATTCTGAAGTCTGAGTTTTTGGATGAAACTTAAAAGATATTTACCAGGTAATTAGTGAAGGTGAGGATAGCATCTATGGAATACCAGGCAATTATCAATGTATGCTTGGCTCACACATATTTCAGACAGAAGTAATATTGTATCTGATATACAATGGAAGATTAATAAATGCCATTCTCCTTTCCTTATATAAATAGCCTATGTTCATATGGCCTTGTCTTCAAAGTCTAATGATGTGATTCTCTGAACATAAGCTTCATTACCTTAAACAAGTAAAGACCCTTTCACTATTCTGTTTTCATTTACCAGGTTACTAAATCTACAAACCATATATCTTCATCATAATGAATACATTTGAAGAAAATCTCCTATTTTTCTTATAAATTGATTGTTTATAAATTATTTCACTTAAACACAAGGGTAAGTTTGGATTCATCAAGTTAAGGTCTAAAAAATTGTATGTCACAGTAAATTCTAGAAAAATAACTCCGCTGCATAGAATTAAAAGCCTATGTCATCCAAAGGCATTGTCTAGATCTAGTTTTGTAGTTACCTTGTGTGTTAAATATTACAAATATTAATACTTTATATTTTATTACATAAATAATTTTTTACAGTTGAGTTGATAGCTTTAAGCTAAGCTTTTAAAGTAAGCTGTAAACATGTTTTTCACATATCCATAAACATATATTTAGCAACAAGTCCTCACGGAGAGTAATAAAGCTGTTTGTAGGATAGAGAACTCATACATGTGTATGTGTGTACACCAGCACCAGCTCAGGTAATGTGTGCCCCAGAGTGAGAAAGACTTTGCTTCAGGGCAATAGCAAACCAGCTCAGCTCCCTGCCGCACTGCCTACTCTTCACCACATGGCTCTTTCCTGTACCCTTAGCTTCCCCTCCTACAGTGAGGGAACACTGCTTTGGACTGTTTTATTGCCAATACATTTTTACTTTGTATGATGAAATGAAGCAAGGGACTGGTTTCATTAGAAGGAGAGGTAAACAGAACATTAATTAAATTTGCTGATGATACTAAATTGGGAGGAACTGTGGACATCTGTGAGGACAAAAGAATCATACAAATAGACTTAAGGAGTTTAGAAATACGAGCAGGAAATAATAAAATGAAATTCAGTCTTAAATAATGCAGGCTAATACATTTGGGAAAAGATAATCAGAAACATGGCTATTTGGTGGATGGTAGAGGCCTGGAAAGTGGCAATGGTAAAAGAGACCTAGGGGGTGATAATAGGAAAAATTATGCACAAACTTACAGGGAAGTAGTCACTATGCCTGGGGGTTTATATATAAAAAGGCATAGTACTCTTCTTAGGACATCGGTATGTTCACAAACATTGAATATCAAATTTGCTTTAGTTGTTGAATCACTCAGGTCTGTGGAATAATTCAACATCCTTCACTGGGAGTATTGTTTTTCTCTATTAAAAATGAAAAAATTCATTTGTTCTAAGACCTATATGGGATATCAGAGTCACTGTTTAATTTTTGTCATTTTATGCTATGAACAATTGCTAATATATCAGTCTATATATTGACAATTATTAATATTGTAGAAAAACACAAACCCCTACTTTCACTACATATGTAGCTTCCCTACCTCTGGTTTATATGATTGCACATAGTGTTCAGAGTCACTGTGTTTTCTTAGTGAATCCTTAGTTCACATGATATGATTCTCTGTGGGTGGATGTGAGGCAGGAATTTTGGATAGTATGCACTTCTTCATTCACTTAATCACCCCCTATGAAATAAGTCCCTTTCTCCTGCTGACTATGGATTCTAAGTAGAGTGAAGACAGCAGTAAAGCCAACACAATGGCTATGCTCAAGACTCATGTTCTAGACGGAAAACTACAATGAAAGCAGCTGTTACAAACTCAGGAAATTGGGATGTATTAGAAAAGCAAAGCTGTTATTGGCAAGCTGAATATATTCAGGTGGCTGTAGAGGACGTTGTGGAATGAGTCAGAGCATTTTCTTTGGAGAAGGTAACCCCTGTGTCGTATATAAGAGGATGAATATGAACATGGCAAATGGGCAGTGTGGGAGAGGTTTTTTAGGGGAAGGAACTAGGATATGGACTAAACAGAGGCTTTTGGAAGCAAGGCTTTTGTTGGAATTTCTAGAACACAGGAAGCAGTTAGTAAGGGTTTGGAGATGGATAACAGGCAGGCATCATGGGATGATCCTTTTAACAGAGCCAATCACCTTGAAGTTGTTTGTCCTGTTGAAGCATTCAAGAGTGCTAAGAAGGAATAGCACAATACTACACCTAGTTAAGAGGAACTATTTTGACAGTTTTGAAAAGATTGGCCTGAGAAGAAAAGAGAACATATGTAATGGCTTCATCAGGATATTTGCCTTAAGAGGAATTACAAAGGCCCTATGAAAGGTACAGAAAGCACAGAGCAGAACCACATTCAAGAACAGTAAGAAAATAGATCATGAGTTTAATAAATAATGCTGTGTATGATGAGATAAAATGTTGACGTCCAGTATACTCTTCTTACAGCAGCAAGGCAAATAAAATTTGATACCATTGACAGACTTAAATAAAAGAGAGTTGTACATGGTTGAAAATGACAACTCCAGGCTGAAAAGGTGGAGTTTGAGGTGCCAGAAGAGTTGGTTCTGGGTTGTTGGCCTGACTGGAAATCACAATTTGAAGAGTTACTCACATACAGAAACTCCACAGCAGGTCAATAATGCAAGAATCAGTAAAACTTGTACCTGAGATTGCAGTGGAAGAGCCAAAAGCATGAAGTGCTAGAGTCAAGAGGTGAATCTAGAGGAAGTATATATTTCTTATGCTAACACACTGTAGGTCAAATAAGGGATTTCAATATTGGGCTATGCCATTTCAAAGGTAGGGCCAAATACCTACCCATGAACCACAAGACCTTACACCACTGAATACAAGACTGTCTATTAGGTAGTCCATGGTAACTCAAGAGTTAATTTTTTCCAGACTGCAAAAATTCAAAAAGAAGTTAGAAAAGAATAATTTTAATTATACATCGAAAGTCTAAATTTTAATGACAAAGGTGTTTTCCATATATATATATATATATATATATATATATATATATATATATATTATATATATATTAGATTTGTCCTGGATGAAGTAAATGTGGAGAAAATTAAATCCATATCCATCTCAAATTAAGAATATTGTCATCCTTCCTTCGTTAGCTTCACGTTGATATTTTTGTATTGAGAATATATTTCTTTTTTAAAATAAGGTTTATTTTTATTTTATGGGTATATGTGTGTGCCTGATGTGTACCAAATATGTGCGTGTCACTTTAGAGTCAAGAAGAATGTTGAATCCCCTGGAACTGGAGTTGCAGGTGGATGTGAGCTGCTTGATGTGGGTACTGGGAATTGAACCTGGGTGCTCAGCAAGAGCTGTGAACACTTTTAACTTCCAGGCCTTTTCTCTGGTCCTTGACCATGTATTGCTTATTTTAAATTGACAGTCTCTTTTAACTCAAAAATTTTTCATTAAATAAAAATTTCCTGAGAGGTGTTTGGAAAACAAACACTAAATCAGAGGGAGGTTAACTAATATAGAACAGTACTAGCGTTGTATTTTGACTTCAAATAAAAGAAAAAGATACAGAACTCAACTTCCTGTGTGGTTATAGAAGCTGAGCCAATGCCTGCCGATTGTCAAGAATATCAGTTGTAAGTAATAGTAATCATTCAATTCTCTGACTACAAACAATAGGTTAGTGGTGATGAAACAATGTCCAATGGATCATTATTCCCTCTAATGAAAAGGAGTAGGGAATGGATATTCTAGTGGTTGCTGGATTGTTCACTTAAGTAGAATATCCCCAAATTGAAGACTATAAATTCTTTAAGGCAACCAAATTTCAACTGCGTAATACAGCTGGGTCCTGATGGAAAGATGGTGCCCCACTGAGCAATGCAACATATTTTGCAAGTGGTCCTCCTTACATATGTTAAAAAAACAAATCACATTATCTGCTTACATATCAGATGCCTGCCTTCATCCAGTAAATGTTGGCCATAAGTTGTTCTTTACTTTGAGCATCAAAGCAATGATGAGTTAGATGAGTTCAGCTCATCTAACCATTTCCTGGGAACCCTTCCTAGTCAGGCACTGTGTGAGAAGTCAACGTACTTACGTATGAAGGAATACACAGTGCACTGAATTGTGTATGTAAATAGCTTTCTACTATATGTTATGCCATTACCCTGGCACTCAGAATTCAAGATTTTTTAAAACGAGCATGCTTTTTTGAATACGGGTGTATAGTCTTCAGTAACCTCAAGAGCTCTCCCAACATTATCATTTAAAGAGCTATTTTGGGTTTGTATCGTTTGTTTTTCTTCTCAAAGTGCCTTGCCCTTGATTTTTTTTTCCTGCTTGATTGTTTTTCTTTTTCTTTCTTTTTTTTTGAACTGAAAATAGGAAGTGGTCTGAAGAGTATAAAATTAGGTAAGAAGATTAAACTAGAAAAGATTATTTTTAACCCAAAAAATGTTGCTAATTCCATACACTGTTAAACTATAAAATAAGTTTCCAACGAATTTAAAGGAATCAGTGAATCATTGATACACTAATCCTTCAAGAAACAGGAAATTTGTAACAAAGAACATTACAAAAACGAACATATATGATGATCAGTGCTACAGGCCAGTGTAACAATATGTATTTGGCTTATTATATGTATGTAGATTCATGTTTATCTTGCACATACTTCACTTTCAAATAAAAAAGGTGGTATTGGAAAAACTGTCTTTTCCTACTAACCTTAAAGAGAGCATTAGTCACTAGGGAACATAAAGAAATATAAATTTTGGTTTTACTCATTGCTTCCCAAGCCAATTTAAGACTTCTTACTTAATTTAAATATGTTAAACCCAAGAATTGTCTATGTAATATGATCTATATATTCTTGTTCTATCAGAAACAAAAGGTTTTTGCCCAAAACATAGTCATAATGTTGTGGGATTTTTCATAGATTTTTAAAAAATTAGTCAGTGTTCGTTATGTACTAAGAATTAAAAATAAAACTATAGGGTCATTTTGTTTTGATTCCCAGGGCAGCAAATATCTGAAAATCTTTGCCTTATAATTATGTTTTTTTTGTTCCTGATTATTGAAAACCTGAAAGCTTTCCAAACAAATATAATTTCTTTTTCAAATTTTGTAAACATTTGTTTCCAGCCTAAAACATCCTGCCAGCTCTCAGCTCGATTATTTTTAATGGCTGAACTATGAACTTCTGGATATAGGTCCTCATAATAGAAACTCACAGACCAAGAATTTACTTTATAAAATGACACCACTATAAGACATTTTAGAGTACTGCATCTTGATATGCTGAGTCTATTTAAACTTTCTATGCAAAAGAGAGAGAGAGAGAGAGAGAGAGAGAGAGAGAGAGAGAGAGAGAGAGAGCTAATTGTGCAGGGTCTTAATTTTGGCTTAATACCAAGTGACTCTAGTGGAAAGTATTTTAAAATCCTAAATTCCAGAATGGGGATTAAGAGTTGTGGTAAATGTTGGAAATTAGACCCAGGCTTTATCTGAGAAAAGACACTATTCGTCTGCAGTCTGGATCCAAAAGTGTGGGAATATCCACAGTTGGCATGATGTGAGCAGAGGCACATCGCTGTGTTCCCTAGCTGACTTTGTTGGTGACTGAACTCCACGTCCACCCCTATGCTAACTTCTGTTATGCTTAAGCTCTTTTTGATAACAATACTCTTGTATGTTGCAAGGTGGAGAAAAACTTAATTAAATGCCACTAATAAGTATAACAAATTAATTAATAACAGTTTTGTAGGCCGAATTTGTGACAACTCAATGCATATTGTTTATCACAAAACTTAACTTTTCATCATTTTAAAGCAAGAATAAATTTCTATGAAATAGAAAAGCACATTTGGCAAAATGGCAAAATCCCTTGCTCCCTCCTTACAGAACTCACAGTCCCTTTTACCCACGTTTGCTTTCTTCGTTACAAAACCTACTCCCACCCCCTATGCTCCACCTTGCCATCTCTGATTTCTTTCGGTTGTCTTTTCTGGTTTCTCTTTTATACTCTTGCTGGCTGTTTCCTGTTTACTTTGTTTGAAATGGTCTTCCCTCCTTGTCCTCAATGTGGCTTTCTTACAGACACAGAGGCCCCAGCATGACTACCCCAAAGAGGCAGCTCCAACTTGGATCTAGCACAACAGTCCTGGGTCAGGAAGGTGGCATTAAAACAAAAGAAAACAAAAAAAAACCAAAACAAAACAAAACACCAGGAGAACAAAAAAGAAAAAAGAACTGGTCTTAATTTTAACTCAGAAAGAAAAACTAAATTATTTTGCAGCTTTCTCTCAGGGGCTTCATTGAGGCTCCTGTATGCTGAATGTGCATATGGACACCCAGCCCTAGACCTAAAAGTGAGAAAAAACAAAACAAACAACACCATAGCTTGCTCCCTTAGGAACACTTTTTTTCTGTCAAGGCCACAAATATTATCTACAGAAAAAGAAAAACTGCTTATCTTGTTCTCTAGATTTTTAAGTATGTAATTTTTCTATCAGTTTATTTCATATTTATTACTTTTTTTCATTTACTGCTTATAAAACTAGGAAGCAGAAGTCTCTCTGGAAGAGGATTGAATCATAAAAGTTTTCAAGACTCTCATCAGAAACGAAACAGTACAAATTGCACATTCTTCATAGACGGATCAGCCCTTAGTGCGTGCCTGGATCTGGCTCTCATAGATTATTCCAAAGTGGGAAAGAATGAACAGTACAAAGTTAGCAGGGCCGAGAGCAGACTTGTCTAGTTATGGCAATACAATCTGCACTTTAGGGGCCTAGATTTCAAGCAATGGGAAATAGCAACGTGAAGTTTTATTTTTATCCCAAAGTACCCAGTAGGATCTGAGTGGACTGAGGGGTTTACTGAATGAAGTTAGAGAATATTAACAAGGATAAGCCTCATATAGCTCAGCAGATTACCTAGACGATCATCATTCCTGTCACTTACCCAAGAATTTCTTGCACATGCATACTCTACCTAACATCGGAAGCAATGCGGTTATAGCAAATGCTCATATATTTGTTTTTATTCCATACTGTGGAGTTCTCTAAATCAAAGAAGTCCACTGATGTTTCTCATGGTATCACGGTACTAGCAAATATGACCATATAACATTTCATGTAGTTAAGGTGTCTGTCTCTCAAATTTCACATAATCACAAGGAATTAAAAAGCCAGTTAAGGTATAATAATAATTTTAGCCATTATTTTTTCAACTTGCTACAATCTACCCTAAGATAACTAATTGTTCAAAGTAAACATTCCACTCAGACCACAAAAGGAATCCATTATACAAACATATAATTCACAGTCATTTTTAGTGGGTTGTAAACAGTTTGGAATGAGTATAAAATGGGACAAAAATCAAAGTGAGCATTTTGAAATGAAAAAGTGTTTGCTACAAAAGGTCAGTCCCTTTGCTTGGCAAACTATGTAGAAAAGCCTGGGAAAATGCTGATCACACAAGCAATGAGGGAATTTTGGAGCCAACAGCCTCCTTGTTTCTTTAAACAGACATCGGAACCTATAACTGGATCCTGTCAAACAAACGACAGCAAAAAAAATATAACAGCTGCCATGAAGTCAAGTTGAGAGATAAAGTTTTGGAGGCTAAGGACCTTCTCAGAAGTGGACTAAAGGTCTTTCTTAAATCTTTAAGCAGTGTTATGGATCCCAGGGTATCTTCTGGGCACTAAGTCAAGTATGTAACTTGTGTTTCATTCCTGTCATAGCATTTTTGTGTTTGGGAAAAGGAAAAAAAATCACAGAAAGGACAAACTTCTTGTTGGTCAGAAACTGCTGAAGCATTCTGAAAGCTAACTTGTATCTCAAATCATTAAGTGTGAAATACATGGGATCACATACCACACACACACACACACACACACACACACACACACACACACACACACACACAGAGAGAGAGAAGAGAGAGAGAGAGAGAGAGAGAGAGAGAGAGAGAGAGGTAGAACTAATGGGATGGTTCATAGGATAAGTGTGTGCTGCCAAGCAAGATCACTTGAGTTTGATCCCTGAGAACTACATGCTAGAAGGAGAGAACCAACCCCTGCAACTTGTCTTCTTATTTCCACACTCGTGTTGTGGCATGTGCACTCAAGAACACACAGACACAAACACATACACAGAATTTTTAAAATTTTGGTAAAAGCACATAATGTAAGATAATCATTTTAAGCACATATTTCAGTAGTTTCAAGTATATTCAGATTGTTGCAGTAGAGATTTTTTGGTATTCTCTTAACATGCTTCTATGCCATGGTACCAGAATTGGCAACCGTGAAGGAGAATGACCTTTCACAGCTTATTATAGATAGTCAATGCCAACGCCATTTATTTTAGTTTAAAATTTCAATCTTTTCCTTTACATTCAAAAGTTGTGCTTACTATACAAAACATATTTAGGGTAGAATTATGCTCATTAATTTAGCAAGCTCTATCTCCCTATAAAAGAAGTCTCTGGCAAAGTCCATGTTTTATTTTCCATTTAAAGCATGTCTTCCCACAGGTATGAACTATGACTGGCTTGTTCTACTATGGTCAAGATAATAGGTCTGTGAATAAAACAAAATTAAAACTCTCCAGGTCCTATGGGGAGGTCGAAGTACACAAGCATGTGTTTATGACTCAGGATTTGCTCTATCATTTTAAGACACACATCTTTGCTTTTCAGAGTTTTGTAATGCTTTTCCTATCTTCTTATTCCTGCTCTTTCCTCACAAAGTACTTATCAGACCTTGTATTTTGTCCAGTTTTTTAGTGTCTCTCTTTTCTACAATTTTAGTTTATAACATGAAGAACAGTACACATCTAGTGACTGCTTCTTCATTCATCAACATCCAATGTGTCTTTCAAGAAGAAACTCAAGTTGAGACACTCACTAGTTACTAGGGTATCTCACAGAATCTTCAACTATGAAAACAAGGCAGAGAAAATGAGTAGCATTCTGTAAATCAATGTGATTCTTTGTACAAAATATATCTAGGGCTGCACAGATAATGGCAAAAATGACAGAAGTGCTGTACTCCAAATGGCTGAGAAAGACAACACAGTCTCTTGGTCAAGAGTGTAGTGAATCAAAATGAGACAAAGGAATGTACCAGACAAGTCATTTGCCAGTTGGTTTACAAGACTTACTTAACCATGTTTACTACGTTATATACAAAATATGCTAAAAATTTAAATGTAACTAATGGCACTTAACTGAAGGTGAATGAAGAGCACACTTCATCCTAGTCACTAGGTGGAACTTCCTGGGAGACCTCAGAAGCCAAGCATCATTCTGTTAGACTCAAGCAGCAAGAAAACTGAGAGGGTGGAGAATCAATGCTGAGTCTGCCTGCCCTATCATGATTCATTTTATAATAAATATACAATAAGCATTTGAAAATACTGCTTGAGTTTTATGGACACCTTTTAAAAAAAGAAAATAATAACAGAGGAAAAATGAGGAAGGAGCCAAATCTTTTTTATAATAGCCAGAGTGCCCATGTTATAATCACAGAGGCCATTTCCCCAAGAATGGAAGAGTGAACACAGCTTTCATTAAATAGGCCTTTCCTAGAACGGACCCATAAGCATTTTCCATGACTGTGC
Organism: Cricetulus griseus; assembly: GCF_003668045.3. Classification (NCBI taxonomy): domain Eukaryota; kingdom Metazoa; phylum Chordata; class Mammalia; order Rodentia; family Cricetidae; genus Cricetulus; species Cricetulus griseus. The sequence goes on from NC_048599.1 coordinate 129,864,270, forward strand.
AGTTGAGTTTCTTGGCTGGAGGAGCATCTGGCCATTAGAAGGAGCACTCCAGATATGCTGAGTCCCAGCCATGCCGAGAGACTTGGCACCTTCCTCTGCTACTTCCTAGTACCAACCCTGCATCAAATGTCATCAGAAGCCTGCATAAATATTGGACTTAGATTCACATAAATTATTTCTGTCCTGAGGTGCAACATGCCAAAATTTAGTAAAAACAACACTTTGAGTAAACAGAATTGGCATATAATTGTAAGAATATTAATCCAACAAAATGATCATAGGAAAATATAATCAAAAGTACACACTTGTAAATCTTGCAATGATGTGAGATTTATCTTGTGCTTCTGACTTTTTATTGAACATTTCCATGGAGTTCCTTTAAGCTAACACTGCCAAAGTGCTTTGAATTTTCAGTTGCTTTGCAGAATTATAAAATGGCTTTGAGTTTCATTAGAATGCTTGTGAAATATTTTAATAATCATATGTGTGATTAGCAGCTGTTTAGTGCTGGATCTACAAATTCATTTTGAGAGTAAACATTGGGACAATAAAATATAATGCTGTCATGATTGCTCCTGTCAACAGAAACATCATCTTACTTTATTAAAAATCACCATGAAAATGCCATGCATAGATACAATTCCTCTTTATAGACATTTTCTATTATATGATATTATGGTATCTGTATACTGCAAGGCTACATCAAGCAGGGATTTTCATTTTGCCTTAGGTAGACTCACAAATAGGGTGATATAAGCTATTCTTTCCATGCGCATACATCTTACTATGTATGGCTCCCCCAATGGCCTATTTGGATTTGTGATATAATACAATAATGTTCATGCCATTGGCACTCAGCATTTAAACATGAATGAAGATTTCTTGAAAACGCTGATAATTTAACTACTGGAAATAATAACAATGTTCTCAGTGATCCATTTTGGCTTGAAGTATTTTTAAATAATATTTATTCCTAAGCTAGGTACCTATAAATTAAGTGAAATTGCAACATGCACTAAAAACACATTTCTCTCTAAATTCCAATCAGCTTCATTCCTCACAGACACTTCTCTTGATGCTTATTCCACAGTAACTGTTTCCTGTTTTCTGTCCCTGCAACTCCTCTCCCTGAAGTGTCAACGTGCTTTTTCCCACAGTCACTATCTTTATCTGTGTCCCTATGCAGCTCTTCCCTCTTGTTATTCTTTCATTCCCTACTGATATGGGAATAATGGGATCCCAAGGCTGTCCTTCCAGTATAATTAAAGTATGAATTTCTAGGAGTTAGAAATTGCATGCAGTTTTTATTATGCTTCTATAATAAAGCCAGGTAACACTGAGAGAATTAAAATGGCCTTTTCTGAGTAGAGGATTTGAAGATCTTTTCCCCTTTGATTGTATTGTTTCAGGAGAATAGGTGTTGGAAATGAAAATAGGGTCACCCATTGCTTTTCTCTGCGAACACCTCTATGTTTCACATGATATATATTCCCCTAGATCCTGGAAATATGTTGTAAACTTGTAACAGATGGTTATGAAGCTTCACATTTTTTATTTAATACATTTTTTAAAAAGATTCTGCATTTACAGTGTGTGTCTTCCAGGAAAAATGACCTTGAATGAATGAAGTCATAGTTCGAAGGAAAAACACACCACAGATAAACTAGCATAGAAATGATGAGTCAACTGGGCTTTGTTTTGTTCTCTTCAGTGAGATGAAATAATTTCGGATGAAAAACAGAATGTTGAAACAGAAGAGTCAAAGGTCATCTTAACGCTGGAGGTGTATCTGCTAATTGTTCCAGGAAGCCCAGTTAGCCGTAATCTGTACTGAACAGAACCATGTGGAAGATGCCGTATCACTATCTGTGAGTAGAAATGCTGTTTACTTCACTTAGGTAGTGCTGGGGCCTTACCAAAATTGTTCTGGCACATCTACCAGCATGAATGTTAGAGGGTTCTAACACTGCGAGTGCTGATATTTTTATGAATGTTTTATCACTGGCTTGGAAACAAGAAGTTTGCAATTGATTCAACAGTATGTCAGACAGACAAAATATTAAAAAAAAAGAACATTAGTGAGAATTGCTAATGTCCCTATTGTAAAAACAAACTGAAGTTAATAAGAAACTTGATCCTCTTAACCGATTAACAAACATCAAGCTTTAATTGCATGGCTTCCCAGAGAAATCAGGTGGCACTCTGAACTTGAGCCCTAGCTGTGTAGAGGACTCAGCAATGCTGCATATTTAGTTACCCACCTCTTTTTTCAACAGCTTCAATGCATTGCTTTACAAACCATGGAACTGTGGAATGTTCTCGTTCACACACTGTGTGCAGATGAGAGCCAAAAGTTTGATCTGCAAATGAAACAAAGATGAGTTTCATTAAAATCCAAGCCTGCGTTGTTCTTTAATTTGATTCTGCTTCCATAGCCAATACTGAGATCTTCATCTTGCATAGGAATTGATTTTTGCTTTGATTTCAAAGTGTCTAATGACAGATGAATAAAAACTGTGTGTTCCTTTATGGAATAGAATCCTGATCTCAGGGCAAGAAAACTAACATGGTCATTGATTAGGCACTGGTAAGGAGTGTCTATGTGTGTTTGGAATCCTACATGTTTTAGAGGTTTATCAGCACTTATCAAGAATACAGATTGGTCAGTATATTTAAGGCATTCATTCTTCAGAGGTGTTTTGATAAGACAGGGAAGTACTGTAAAGTATATCTCTTAGTGTTTCTCCTGTCTTGAATGCTCACCGTCTTGTCAGATATAAGCATCACCTTTGTGACAAGTCTCAGTTCAGAGCTTCTCTATGTCAGCTTGGCTTTTTCCATTGAAATAGACTCCCTGGATAGCAGTTCAATTGTTCAGCAGACACTGTAGGCTACTGGGCTGGTGGTCAAAATGGCTCAGCAGCATCAAATTAAACCAAGTTAAACAGAGTTTAAGACATGTATTTAAGAGATTTAAAGAGTTTTTATTTGCTAGAGCCATGGCATATGTGAGTTTCTGTAAGAGGTTGGAAGAGATAATATTTCTCAGACTCATTTTGTTAATATCCCTTTGTTTCAGTGGGCATCTCTCTGAACTGAGCTGCTGAAAATGGGGTGTGGGACCCCAGTCTTTCCTCTCCTTTAGAATAAGACAGAAGCTTCCTCTAACAGCATTTCTGCATTTGCAATTAATTGAATTGTGGCTTGCACTTAAACTTTCTTATGGAGGTTCATTCATTAAAAGAGACATTCCCCATCTAGGGATGCTATTGAGAAGTAATTGGATCAGGAAGGATCTGATGCAATCAAAGGGTGAGTTCATTAACAGATTCATAAATGGATGGAGTCATTGGCAGGTTGTGGCAACTAGATACTGGAGCCTGGTTGGAGGAAGTAGGTCATGGGGACATGACCTTGGAAGGTAGATCTCTTCTCTGGCTCCTCCCTGTTTCAATCTTTCTTCCTTATCACCATTCAGTGAGCAGTTGGCTCTGTGATGAGACTCTCAGCTATGCCACACATTCCTCTTGCCACAATGCATTGTCAGCCCAAAGCATTGGTTCCTTTTGACTCTGCACTGGACCCATAAGTCAAAGGAACATTTTCCTTCCATAATTGACTTTCTCAGGTATTGTGTTCCATGGCAAGAAAAGTGAGCAATACAGAGTATTCTCTCCACTAGCAGAACCTGAGTGTCTGAATCATCTGTTATATATTGTACTTGCCAGTGCTTAGTACCACAGTAGGCACTTATAGAGTGTCTTTAAATATAATTTAAAGATATGCACTGTGTAAAATGTAGCCTTTAATACTAAGTGTACACAGACTTCAGGGGCATTCATTCCATTCCCAGTATTGTATAACCATCGCATTACTCACTTCAAGAACTTGTTTTGATGGCAATGATATTTAGTACTAGCAACCCAACTCATACATGGTGAGTCCAAGGGTGGTCTCATTTTGATCAGAATGAGGCCTGGTCCCTCTTGTAACTTCTCATGCTGTACCTGATTTGTCCTCCACTAACTGCTTTCCTTTCAGGACTCTCTATCTCCATGGAAACTAGCCTTGTTGTCTGAATGTCTGTTTCTAATCCCTTACAAATACTTTGTCCCTGGGGTTGTGTTCTCATTATCCCCTCTGGGGGGAACTCTGTTGTACCAGTCTTTGATCAAACGTTATCTTCTTACTGTAGTCTTTTCCAGCCACCTCTCAAAGATTGTGGCCACTCAACTCCATTTTCTATATGAGTATGTCTTCTTTATTTGGGGATAGGGCTTATCTCCACTTAAGATGTTAGACCTGTGTTGTCTGTATAGTTTGTTTAACTTGCTTACAATTCAATTCCAGAAAAGTCAGGGTCATACATTTACTATGGATCTCCAAAACCAAGACAATATATGGCACATTATAGAAGTTCACGAAACATGTTTTCAATTGTCAGTCAGTGGAGATATTATAGAAAACATAAATATACAGAAATGTGGAGAAAATATGTAATAGTGCATAATAGAATGCTAAGTGCCAAAGTATTTTAATGATGAAAAAACTGAGATATCAAGGAAGTTGGATTTTCATCTATTACTTAGGAAAATGTATTGGTGTGTGCTGGTAACAGCAACATGGAGGGAATCAAGTAAGGCTAATGCACTACTAATAACACATCCTGATGTGGAAATACGTGTGTTTATACAAGAGACAGGAAGAAGATAAACCCAAAACCAGATAGTATAAAGAAATGGCAAACAATTGTATCTGCTTTGAACACTTGATGAAGTAGCAGAGATTTGTTCCAAACGGTGAACATCCCTATAATAAAGAGTGACATAAATATTACCTAAGATAAATTGCCTAAGACTTCAGATCAAACATTTTAAGTTGGCTAGAGGTCATAGTCAGGGGAATTACTACAACATGTAAACCTGTTAGTAGGCTTCATTATTTAAGTCCATTGCACAAATGTTGATTGATTCTTCTATCTGAACAGCAACAAAGGAGGCGTTTTAAGTTGTTAATAATACTGGGATTTTTCTATCATTGTAGGGTTGATATAGCAGGTATTATAAAAGATTTTGAGTAGGAGAATTCTGCCCTTCCATATATAGAGAGCTATGTCTTTCAGTGCCTTCTAGAAAGGGGAGAGATGGAGAGACAGAGACAGAATTACTTTGAACAGAAATCATTCAAGGAAAGTAGATGCACTCATGTAGTGAGTGTTGAATTTCCAGTAGAGCTTTGTTTTGTTTTCTTTTTCATGTAGATATAAAAGAAAGATGGAGATGTTAGGATATTTTCTCTTTAACCCACTCAGTTATCTGGGAAAGGCAATCAAAGGTGCCTATTCTGTAGTATAATATCCTTAGAATCTCTCACATAATTATTAAGATGCCACACCATCCTCATCCTTTAGATGTGTTCTGTTCTGCACACATGTTAAGGATAACATGTGATCATGAAATATGCTGTGTAGGGGGTAGTAAAGGTGCATTGTGGGAGTATAGAGAGAATGGGAAGACTAACCTTACCGATTAACAACTTCCTGGAGAAGAGGCAAATCCTCAGGTATAAGTAAGACTTTAGTAGAAAGCCAAGAAAGGAACATGAGGGCATTTGGGGAGATGGAGGACACAAAGTGCCAACACTTGGGAGAAAGACAGTATGACACGGAGTACTTCATTCAGGAAAAACTTCATGGGTTATTGAAATCTTGATGAATTAAGCTTAAAAAGAAGATGAAGTTTGTATTATGAAGTATCTTATTTTTTGTTAACTAGGCTCAATTATTTGACAAATAATAATCATCCCCTATAAATAAGTCTTTCCTTTTCAAGTTCCTTTCCTATTCTTAGAATTCACTCAGCTGGCCAAATGGCTCAAGGGGTAATGACACTTGCTGGCAACCAACTTAAATAAAATCCCTCTAATACACAGGGTGGAAGAAGGAAACAGCTCCTGAAAATTGTCCTCTTACCTCCTCACAACAAAAGTGGCATGCAGACACCTACACACCTATACATATACATATCCATGTACACACAAAATCCATCAATAAAACTGTAATAGAATATAAGAATGATCTCTATTGAAGTCTACATCCCTGCATCTCTGGATGATGGCATGGTCTGGACAAGAAACAGAACAGTGACTTGGGGTATGCCTAGATATTTTGCTTTCTTCCCCATGAAAAGACTGTAGAAAAGGAGACAATTTCTTTTCCTTGTTTCCACTTAGAATATCACCTTTTTCACTGAAGCATTCCTGCCACTAGGAGACAAGCTTGAGAACAAAGGTTAACTTTCTTTAAAAAGAAAGCAATGGAACATGTTATATACCAACTGTGAAACACTTGTCTAGATTTCTTACATGCCACTGTTTTAGACAGATCTTCTATTACTTTAGCCAGAATTTTCCTAGCCAATTTGGAGTAACATTAGCAGGTTGCTGGGATTGTTGAGTTAAGTGTTTATTAAAACCATAGTTCTGCTTGCAGAAGTCTGTTTTGTGGCAAAGGTCATAGAGGCCCAGAGAAGGGTGGTTGATTAGACATCAGGGTCTTTGCTAAACAGGCAACGCAGAGTCTAGGAACGATGTTGTGAATACCAAGTTAGGAAAAAGGTGTAAATTTCTTCTTGCTCACAGTTTTCATGTTTTTGGAGTTAGAGTGGGGATTTATATCCCTTACCATGTAGCCACAAGGTTCTACTCATTAGCATAAACAGCATTTATTTCTCTTCATGTCCTTTGATACTGGGCTTGACCTGTAGTTGCTTGGCATGGTAGGATGTGAACAGAGTGTGTCAGTTCAGTTCCAGACAAAAACCTTAGAGAACACTGCAGCCTTCTGTTCACCTAGTCACTTCTGTGTTGTTGTTCACAGAAACCTTGCCTGTCTAATTACTATCTTGTCAGCCCTGGCTGACATGTATGCTGTCAGCCTGGGCTGACTTGTATGGCCAGGCTGAAGCTAAGTATAAAAGTCTAGGCAGACAGTATATTAAAGCAATCCTGCCAAGCCAGGCCTGTTCTAGGTCACACATACCACACCCCTATTGTAGAACAGTTATATTATATGCTGCAAAGTTTTATGATTTAGCAATATCTCACTGATTCAACTTCAGCTGGGGTTCAGGTTTATGGTGACGTGGTTTAACCTGTGCTGTCAGATGAAAAGGAAAAGAAGAGGCAGAACATGAAAAAAATGAAGAGAAAATGATAACAACAAAACCATAAAAATATTCTACAAATAAGGAAGTGTATGCTCAGTTAAATTCAGGGTATGGAGAGGTCCCAAATTAAGTTGTTTATACCTTGCAAAACATTATGACATTTCTAATTCTGTGTTTTCAATTCTACCCAGCTTAATCCAGTAAATATCAGTGAACACCTAGCATATGCTGAGTAGTGTGAGAATGCAAAGTTTCATTTATTTACTCATTCATTCATTCACTCATTCTCTACTACATGCCAGATAGAAACCAAGCTGGGACAGTCTATAGCTTAATGTATACTTGCTATAGGACTCATAGTAGTTACAAACAAAACATAATTTGTTCAGTTCCAGGGAACACTCACTGTTATTTACACTAATCCTGGTCTGATTCATAGAGATGTTGCATGACAGTCTGACAAATATATTCTAAGTTGAAAATATTTTATCTTAGACTTTCCATTCCAAGTAGTGAGCCCTTGTCACTTATACACATGAACAAACTAAACATACTCAATTAAATATATGTGTCTATTTATATGTGTATTTACTAAAAATATATGTATATAGTTGCTATGAACAAAACAATTGACAGAAGAAAAATTTTATTTGGGCTTAAGTTTCAGAAGGTTCAAGTCCATGACAGCATGGACAGTTTGGCAACGAATCACAGGCAAGCAGGAAGACAGACAGGCATAGTGACTGGGAGCAGGAAGCTGAGAGCTCACATCACAAGTCTCAAGAATAAATCAGAGACAGCAACTAGAAATGAAAAGAATCTCTAAACTCTCAAGGCCATGTCCTGTGACACACTTAGACCAACAAGGCTCTGTCTTCCTAAAGTTCCCCCCAAAATGCTACCACCCATGGATCAAGTGTTCAAATATATGAGTGAATGAGAGGCATCCTCATTCAAACCACGACTTAAAAGAGATCATGAACTTGGGAGTGCTGGGAAGGAAGAGGAAAGAATGGGAGTGCTCATAGCAGTGCTCATGTATGAAATTTAAAAAAAAAAATCTGTTAAAAATTAAAAAAAGAAAATATCTTATATTAAAGAATATGAGTTCCAACATAGTAAAAATGGCAATCTTGCCAAAAGCAATGTACAGATTCAATGCAATTGCCATCAAAATCCCAACACAATTCTTCACAGACCTTGAAAGAACAATTGTCAACTTTATATGGAGAAACAAAAGACCCAGGATAGCCGAAACAACCCTGTACAATAAAGGAACTTCTGGCGGCATTACGATTCCTGACTTCAAGCTCTATTATAGAGCTATAGTCCTGAAAACAGTTTGGTTTTGGCACAAAAATAGAGAGGAAGACTAATGGAATAGAGTTGAAAACCCTGATATTAACCCACACATCTACGAACACCTGATTTTTGACAAACAATCTAAATTTATATGATGGAATAAAGAGAACACCATCAATAAATGGTGCTGGCATAACTGGATGCTGGCATGTAGAAGACTACAGATAGATCCAAGTCTATAACCATGCACAAAACTTCAAATGGATCAAAGAGCTCAACATAAATCCAGCCACTCTGAACTTATTAGAAGACAAATTGGGAAATACCCTTGAATTAACAGGAGACCGCTTACTGAACATTATATACCAGTAGCACAGACACTGAGATCAACAATTGATAAATGGGACCTCCTGAAACTGAGAAGCTTCTGTAAGGCAAAGGTCATAGTCAGCAAGACGAAACGGCTGCCCACAGACTGGGAAAAGATATTCACCAACCCCACATCTGACAGAGGGCTGATCTCCAAAATATACAAAGAACTCAAGAAGCTGGTCTCCAAAACACCAAACAATCCAGTTAAAAAGTGGGGTACTAACTAGACAATTCTCAATAGAGAAATCTAAAATGGTTGAAAGACACATAAGTAAGTGTTGAACATCCTTAGCCATCAGGGAAATAAAAATCAAAACAACTCTGAGATACCATCTTACTCCTGTCAGAATGGCTAAAATAAAAAACACCAATGACAGTTTATGCTGGAGAGGATGTGGAGAAAGAAGAATACTTCTCTACTGCTGGTGGGGGTGCCAACTTGTATAGCCACTTTGGAAATCAGTATGGTGACTCCTCAAGAAAATGGGAATCAGTCTACCACAAGATCCAGCAATTCCACTCTTAGGCATATATCCAAAAGAAGCACACTCATACAACAAGGACATCTGTTCAATGATGTTCATAGCAGCACTATTTGTAATAGCCAGAAACTGGAAGCAGCCTAGATGCCCCTCAACCAAGAATGGATAGAGAAAATGTGGTACATTTACACAATGGAGTACTACTCAGCAGAAAAAAAACAATGGAATCTTGAAATTTGTAGGAAAATGGATGAAACTAGAAGAAACCATTTCTGACCAATCACAAAAAGACAAACATGGTATGCACTTACTCATATGTGGATTTTAGACATAGAGTAAAGGATTACCAGCTTACAATCCACATTTCCAGAGAAGCTAATAAACAAGGAGGGCCCTGAGAGAGACATACATGGTCCCCTAGAGAAGGGGAAAGGGTCAAGATCTCCTGAGAAAATTGGGAGCATGGGAAGAGTGGGGAGGGAGCTAGGAGAATGAGAAGGGGAGAAGAGGAGGGATGCAGAAGACATGAGGGAGCAGAAAGTTTGAGTCAGGGAAAGAATAGAAGATAACAAGAATGGAGATACCATAATAGAGGGAGACATTTTAGGTTTACAGAGAAATCAGGCACTAGGGAAATGTCTGGAGATCTACAAAGATGACACCAGCTAACAATCTAAGCAAGAGAGGAGAGGCTACCTTAAATGCCCTCCCCTGATAATGAGTTTGATGACTGTCTTATATGCCAACTGATAGCCCTCATCCAGCAGCTGGGGAAAGTAGAAACAGACACCCACAAGTAATAACTGAACTGAACTGAAATCCAGTTGCAGAGAAGGACATGTGAAGAGCAAAGTGGTCCAGACCAGGTTGGTGAAACCCACAGAAACAGCTGACATGAACATCGGCGAACTCTTGCTCCCTAGACTGATAGCTGGGATATCAGAATGGGAGTGATCAAGACCTCAAGAACATGGGTTTCAGTGAGGAAACCTTGGAAATCTACAGACCTCCTGTAGTAGATCAGTATTTATCCCTAGCATAGGTGTGGACTCTGGGAGCCCATTCCACATAGAGGGATACTCCCTGAGCCAAGACACAATGGAGTGGGCCTAGGTCCTATCCCAAAGGATATGGTAGACTTTGATGACACCCTATGGAAGGCCTCACCATCCAGGGGGAGCAGAAAAGATATGTGATAGGTAGGGTTTTAGTTGAGGGAGGTGGGGGGGGAGGGAACTGGGATTTTCATGTAAAACAATCTTGTTTCTAATTCAAATAAAAAAACTGCAAAAAAGTGAATTTGTTCTTATATTAAAGAGTACGAGTGCCATTTGCTTCTGTGCTTGTGTGCTGACTGTGCACCATGACTTGAGTTTGTTGCTCAGTCAGCACTGCAAGAGAGTCTTGAACTATCCAGACCAGAAATATATCACAGCCCATGTTTTGAGTAGTTTCCACTAACTATAAATTGCTTTTCCCTACTGTAAAGCTGAAAATGTATGGTGAACTATTACAACTTGGGGTCCATTTGTGTATTCTACATATTTAATCCATTGATTAATCTTCATTGTATTGATGGCAGACACTATTACTGTACTAAATTTATAGAAATGAAAAAGGAATCAAAGACACAGAATAGCTGTTCATGGTCACAATGAATTGGGCTCTGAGTTTCAAAAGATGAAAATGAACCAGAAGTGAAAAGACTGATGACCCAGTGGGTATGAGAAACAGACACAGGATGTAACAAAGTTCATAAGGCAAACACAACCTCTGGAATTCCATTTTTTTTTTAGTGGATAGGGCCTGAGAGGTTGGAGAACAGAGATAGGAACTTGAAAGAGACAAGGTTTCAGATGCAGCAGAAGGGTGATGGAGACAAACATGAGAAGCTATATTTGGGTTTTGGTTAGAAAGAGTGTGGTCTTAGGAGAGTAATAACACTGACAATCAAATGGCTGTGGTCAAGTTTTGCAAATAAAATGAGGAATAGATTTGCTAGACAAGGATATAGGACTTGATGTATGGCTTGGGGTAGATAGGAGAGAAATCAACTACAGGGTTGTAGCATGAGGTTTTCTTGCCCCCCTAGGCCCTGCACCACTTCAAACCCAAATGATCATGCATACTAATCATGAAGCTGTTGGCCATTGGCTATAGTTTCTTACAGGCTAGCTCTGACTTAATTATTAACTCATAGTTACTAATCTGTGTATTTCCTTGTGGCCTTATCTTACCAGAAAAAGGTTCAGGGACCTCTTATTCCTCTGGCATCCTACATCTCCACTGTTCAGCATCTCAGCAGTGAAGAGAGACGAAGAGAGCAATTTCCTGTTTGTCCCTGCTTATATTCTGATTCTGCCCATCTACGTCACTTCCTACCTGTCTATACAGACCTCCAGACCTCTATGGGTAGCTATTGGCAGTTTCTTTCCAGATACTTCACTTCCTGGGATGACAATTCCTCTCTGTCTACACTTCCCAGAATCCTCCTCATATCCTCTGTGCCCCACCTCTCTTGCTCTCCTATTGGCCAGCAGTGTTTTATTCATCAACCAATAAGATAAACAAATACACAGAAGAACATTCCCCATCACAGGGTATTTTTGAGTGCTGAGTGGGTGAGGAGATGCACTACTGACTATCTTGGGCAGTCGGTCTTTCAGGAGTGGAAGAAGTATATTGCTACTTAATTGGAAATCCAGGAAAATGGGTATCCCATAGAATATCTATACTTCCTCCATTGCCAATAATGCCCTAGTAAGTAAAACAAAACAACATCCCAAAATCTAAATATTTTAAATTTCACTGAAGTGTTTGAGTTCCATAGTTACTAAAAAAGTAATAATTTTCATATTACTTCTATCCTTAAGATTCACTGTCTTCACTCAAGATTATGTGGCTCTGGAGTTCAGAATTGCAGTTCTCACCTAATCCAACAAGGTCCAAGGCTATCTTATGGAAAAAACTAGGGCCTCCTTCAAGAAATTGAAAATCGAGATGCAGAGAGAAAGAGGACAGTATTGTTTGTACAGAATTGAACTGTGAGGCTACCTAGATGTATACATTGAGGAGTACAGTACCTCTTCTGAATGGCCAAATGGGATGAATGGGTGAATGAAGCAACTCTACTTCGAAGAAATTGATGAATGGAATAGATGCAATTAAGCTCTTTGAAAAATCCAGTCCCCACATCTATGTACGTTCTATGACACTCAGGCTTTCCAAGTCGTAAATTACAAAGGTTTCCTCCTATCCTTCTTGATGGCATTCTTTCAAGATGTTTTCTGTGTGTTACCATTGTAAATGTGTCTACAGCATAGACACCACACTTCCCAAGAAACTGCAAGTGAGAAGGTACATTTACAATATGAAGTGCCAAGAGAGACAAAATAGGTCAGGAGCCATTCTTCCAGAGGGTACTGGTCAGGAAGTATATTGTATAAATCAATTCTTTCTGGAAAGACACACAGGAGAATTAGGGCAAAGTGAAGAACAGCCCTGAATGAGAAGTCTGAAACTCTACATTTTGTGCTCCTGGGTTCAGTCACATCCCACACAATCCATTATTCCTGAACTAGTCAGTTAAGTAATCAGAACAATTTCATTCTTACATATGTAGGTCATAAAAGTTTCAATGAATTACAACTGGAAAATCTTTGACAGGACATTAGCCTTCATCATAAACAATGAATATTCATCTCAGAGGGTTGGTGAAACAACTTACCAAAGTGAGAAATCTTATCAAAGAAAGGATATCCTAGAGATTGATTTAAAATGATGTTATCTCATCCAAGGATGGATTTAGAATTGCCTCTCATCTGTAGATTATGATCCAATCCAGAGTTTGACATAACAAGGCGGACCTCTTTATTACAGGAAAGCTTTTGACTTTCTGTCTTAAAATAGTATAGACAAGGAGGAGAGAAAGAAAATAAATTTTGTTTCCTTGGCATGCTTACATGACCAGCTTTGCCCCTAACCTCCATGGTTGTTGCCTGGCACACCATTAAGGATTATTTCTGCCTTCCTCCTCCTTATGGATACTCAAAAATGGGAGCCTTCCCAGAACCCCAAGTTCCTAGCTCCCCACCTACATTCCCATCTGTGGGCCCACTGCTGATCTTTCTTCCTGTCTTAACAACTTTTGTTTTGTATTTAGAAAAGGCCTCTTGCCTGAGGTGTCAATATTTTTGGAATCCTTTGCAAACGTCTCTGGCCTTGGCAAGTGTGAGCATTCTATCTCTACCCCACTGCTGCAGCATTTATACCAAGGGTGGCAGGCAACACATTGTTTGGAGAAAATCCATTTTCTCTGATGTTTTTTTCATTGAAATCATCTTTCGGTGAGAAAAATAAATAGACCTTCCACATGACTGCACTTATAAATCATGTTGTTTACATAATGAATTAGCGTTTAACTAGAGAATGGTGCATTTTAATCTTTCACCTCTCAAACTTTTGACCCGTTTAGTTAGTTCATCAGCATAACCAGGTTAAGTCTCCAAGACTACAAGTTAGCTCCATTCTCTCTCCTTACTGCTGTGTATTATTTTTGACAAATTATGGAAAAATCACCCAGTAATGGGATCCTTGTCAGTTAGATTCCAAATGAATCAAAACTATGAGGAGAACTACTCAATACATGCAGTTAAATGTTCAAATAATGTGACAGTGTTACTATTATTTACCTAGAAGACAGTCTCCACACACTTTCAAAATGATTTTCTGTTTTCAGGAGGGCAAGCCACCACAGCACAGAGGATGACACACTGATAAATAGAGAGGGAGCCAGAAAGTGGTAAAGCAAGTCAGACCGCCCAACTCAGAAGCAAAGCAGATAATGACTCTGGAAATGACATGTATTTATAGAGGTGATCAGCTGCCTGCAATTGAGAAGCACACAACACTGTGGTTTATATTAACAAAATGGATGTTTATCTAAAAAACTGAGTAGTAGAGATGAAAAGGACATAATGAATATAGTCTAGAGACTAGAGATGCTTTGAAATCAAAATGCTGAAGAGATCATGAACCACGAAGCTATAGAAACACTATGTTTATATACCAGCACCAACACTAGTCTGAGTATAGAGAATTCAAATTGTTAATTACATTAGTTTCAGTAAAGGATGCCTCAGTGACTGAGATCATGCTATGAAATATGTACAAGGAAATAAAACATGCAGCCCTCTTTGATTTCATAGGTCACATCCACTCTGAATTTTTCTCCCACCAAAATGCCACATACTGGCAGATGATTTTCAATATGCTGTTATAAGGGAGATGCAGGGGATAATGGAAGGTGCAAATAATATGACTATCATGTAATTGCAGTAGCTGAAATGACATTTTATTTTAATTTCCTTCATTTTTCAGATTATAGTATAATTACTGCATTATTTCCTTTCCTTTTCTCCCTCCAAACCTTCCCATATACCTTGCTATTTTTCAGATTCATGGACTTCATTTAAATTAATTGTAATTGCATGCATAGATGTATTGTATATACCTATATTTTTCTAAATATAAGATATTAAGTCTGTATAATATTCCTTGTATGTATGTTTTTAGGACTGACTATTTGGTACTATATAACTAATTGTGTGCTCTTCTCTGGAGAACAATATTTTCCCACTCTCAGAGTTCCTTAGTTGCCTATAGTTCTTCATGTCCTGTCAAGGCCTTGTGGACTTTACCCATTGCACTTTGGATTGTCTATTGGTGGCATCATTTTTAAACTCATGTTTAAGAAGCCATTGTTCATTTTTAATCTGTTTTTCAGGTCAGTTCTTACAACTGTTACATGTTCTTCTCTCCAAACACAACATGAAACACTAACACAGCAATCAAAACTGTTTATGAACTTTACTGAGACTGCATGGAGAGGTGGGTGGTTTGAGTGAATGGTTGAATGGAGTCTGTCTGTATGGAATGCAGATATCTGTCTAGTACTGCAAGATGGCTGTACTATCATGTATCTCCTCAATGCTTCAGAAAGTGCTTAAGCTTCTTGTGACTCTCTGTGACTTTGATTAAAAGTATAAGCTACTGATTTTTGGTATACAGATGTAAAACATTGTGCTGATTTTCTGCTGAACCTGTAACATACAGTAAATCTTGTATTGCCTTATGACTTTTTAACATAATAGGCAAATGCAAGAAAAAAATGATGCCCTCAACTTTTAAGCATTTTAGATTGTAAATAAACAGGCATTTCCAAAGGTTATGCATGCAAACTGCTGCCACTTGTTATTCTTGTTCTTTTTACTTCACTAAACCAAACAATTCTACAGTGTATGGTAGAGCAACAGCATTCACTATGGGAAGCTTGACCTGGACATTTGACTACAAAATTCAGAGATCTCCAGATTGGTGTATAGGCCGAGAGTTTCCAGATTACACTTGAGGATGGACAGCTGGTTGTAGCGGCAGTAGCATTCTTAGACAAGTGCAGACTAAGGATGAGTTTCAGTGAAGGCTAGCTGCCACCAAGATGTAACTGCAGTGTTCTTCCCTACATTTTCTATGCTTGTATTCTTCCCCTTTTAGGTTTCCAGCAGTGTCTACTTCCCTCTGATCCATGGTGGGTTCCCTTGTATGAGGTCCCAGATCATTTAAAGTTCCATGGAATTAGATCCCAACTTGTTTTTCTCAGAGTGGTGATTGAACCCTTTTGAGAGAGTTCAGCAGCCAGGAGGAAATTTGTATCTTCAACCCTCCAGCCTAATGGGATAGTGAGCATAGGATTCTGTGTTTGTTTCAGACAGTAACTTTGTCTTATACTTTCTTCTGCTTGCTCAAAATAGTTTCCTCTCTACACACATACCTCAAAGTACAAGAGCAGAGGGAATGGTATACTGTTATGGAAAACTTTTTTTTTCACACAATATATCATTTTCATCCATTCAACATATCCATTAATGATCTTTTTTCAATGCCTCTTGGTTGGAATAGTAAAAAGTTTCCATCATTACACAGCTTATGCACATAAGTGGAGAAAGGAAAACATAAGCCCATTAATACAGTAAATAAACAAAGGCAGAGTTGATGGTATAGCTAGGGAAGGCATCAATGCCATTTGAGAGGATTGAGCAACAAAAACACAGGGAAACAGAAAACACACAATGCTGCTAGAGAAGGCTATGGGATTAGGTTAGGTGCCTGGAATGGGGTTACCATGAAGCAGTGCAGTACTGCTGAAACTGAAAAGATAGCCTGGGGGTCAAACAGGTAGAAACAGACAGGTCATGGGAGGACACTAAACTTAACTTTAAATATGGTTTTGTGCATGGGGGTGTGTGACATGGTATGATTTATATCTCTAAATGATCCTCTGAAACAGTTGCTGTGTAGCAACTAAATTTAAGAGGGTCAAGCAGAGAAGCAGAGAGGCCAAGCAAGGGGCTGGTGAAATATTCCCAAGAGAAAAGATGGTACTTGGATAAGAATGGTAATAACGGAAGTGACTAAAAGTGGTTTAATTTAGAATATATTTTTAGGCAGGATTTGCTGATGGAAGTGAAAGAGACAAAGTTAGAGTGGAGGGTGACTCCAGCTGGCACATGGCTCTGGTATTTCCTGAAATAGAGAACACGTGGGAGCCAGGGAATCAAGGGTTGCTCCGGATAAATTTGAGATGTCTACCAAGCACCCAAGAAGATGTCAAATAGACATTTGAATATGCAAGTCTGGAGTGTGAGGCTGACGTTTTAAGTTTGGAGAATATCAACCTATAGATGGAATTAGAAGTCATAAGGATGGAATATTTCAGCCTCAGAATGTTTGAACAGCGTCCAATAGTTGGAGAATAAGAATAGAGAAAAGAAAGCCAAGAAACAAGGATGAGGAGAAGAACAAGAGCCACCAATGAGGTGCTCACTGACCCAAGTTTTATCATGAAGGAATAGGAACCTGTAAACAAATAATGATTATAATCTCAGGAGTCCATGTCTAGCTTCATTCTTTCTTACTCTCATTCCAGGCAATAACTTCCCATGATGGACAGAGATGAATAAGATGGTGTCTGAATTCATAGCCCATAGTCAAAAAGGAGAATATTAGAACATGATATTAGCTTTGGGAATAGAAGTGGGAATTAATGGGAGGGAGGAAGACTAGGATAGTTTCATGGTGTTGGAGACTTTCAGTTGAAAGTGTAAAAGAGAATCAGAGTTTATTAAGAGAACAAATAGTATTTGAGGTAAAAGGGACTTTGCCTAGCACAACAAGATAAATGCAGCCTCCTTCTCTTGTTTTTATATGAATGGATTACATTATTATACTTACACGTTTGGTACCTCTAGTCAAATAATCATTTCATTAATGAATGCAAGATAAAAGTCAGCAAGAGGATATAGTTTATAAAAGTAAGTGATTTAAATCTAAAGACAATGACATGATCAGGTGAAACTGGAAGAAATAAACCTTAGTTGAGTTTTAGAGGACTAATATGGACACAAATTTGTTCAGCAGAGTGTTTGCTAGCAGAGGGAATTGACAATGTTTTGTGTTTTTTTACTTCCCTGGCATCACCTCATTAGAAGTATAGGGAGGGTCAACAGAAGAAAGAAAATTATTTATAAAATTCAAGTATGTCAAATTTTGCTAGGTTCTCCAGTATTTGTTTACAAACTCTTCTACATTTTCAATAGAAAACTGTCCATGGAATTCACTTACTCAATCACAAAGCTTAGACTAACTCATCCAAAGTTAAAAATATCATCAAGAATTGTGTTCTTTAACTAAGGAAGGCCTCCTTTATTGTGGGACAGATACTACTATGAAAAAGTATTTTTATTTTTGTTTGACTTGCAAATATGATAAAAGAGTCTGATGCATAAAATTTAGTGTAATTAAGTGAACTGATTCTAAATGATTTAATTTATCTTTTAAATCCAACTAATAGAGACTAAAGATGAAAACATCATTCAGTGATTAAGAATTGAAAGATTCTTTCTGGGTAGGGGAAGCACAGAAATAGTAACTCCAGAATTAAGCAAAACCTAGGTGCAGAGACTGTATTTTCTCTAATATCAGCATAGATTTGTTGGAATCCCAAGTGGTAAAGACTTCAATTTATTTGCATGAATGCTGAGTTCAATAAGAAAAGGCTCAAATTCAGTAGGAGTAAAACTGCTTAATGATTTCAAATATTGCTTGTAATGTATTAATATAACAGGTTTGAATATCTATTATGGAGTCTCTTTCATTTGGTTCTTAAGGGTGTTCTTCAAGCCACTAATGCTGAGCGCTAGGTATGAGCTGAAGTACCCTAAGAGGAAAGCACTTTAGGTTAAAGCACTCTTTCTCTCAGCCTTGGGTTAAAAGCTATTTCAGGATTCTGTTAAAGGCATTCTTCGGTCCTCTGCTTCAGCTTAGAAGTGGCTTTGATGAGAAGTGCTTTGAGGCAGGTAAAGGATTTTATAATAAACCATATTAAGAGCCTGAGAGTCTTGTGGTTCTGTGGAGCACTGAGGGTGTGTGTAAGCTGTGCTTAGGGATTCCCATTCTCTGTAGGTTGTTCGGAGCAATGTGGCCCACTATTACTCTGTGTAAAGAAACAAAAAAACCAGTTCCAGTAATGTAATTGGAGAGAAGGTACTATGTGCCCAACTTAGAAGGCCATGATGCACACATTTCTGAAAAACAATTTGTATTTTTTTTGTTTCTAGTCAAATAATGTGTGTTTTTCACTTTTCCAGCTCTTATTGAAGAAAAGGACAATTCAAAGGCATTTCTGAAAGACTTTATTCTATCCAAAATTTACCCACAAAATTGAATGACTAGTCATCCCATTGTGAGAGACCATTTTGCATCTTGCACATTTTCTGGGTCAAGGCTGCTCTTCAGACCCTATGATTACTGGGGCAATGGGACTTCTTATTAGGATGTGAAGGAGCTATAGAGATGGGATGGACACCTCAGTTGGAAGTGTCTGTGAACACAGAAATACGGCAGAATGATGTTTATCACCCTTTACGTTTTCCTGTAAGTGTTGATATTAGCTGAGGTACTGTCTGTGAACTTGATGAAGTCAATGGGAGTTCTAAGAAAGGACAAAGTCTCCATGTACTACAGCTATATCCTGGGAGCTAGGAATGAATTCTGTCAAGGAAAGAGCTTCAGACACAAAGAAATGGAACATTTTTCTCACTTTGTGAGATTCAAAGCTTCAGAGTGATTCTATGGGTCTTTGAAAACCATCTGCACATGGGGAAGAGCAAAGAGCAATCTTGCATTCTCTGTTGCACACAAGATCAACAGGAAGGATCAAGCATGGGAGGGCACCTGGGAGCTTCTGCAAGCCTAGTTGCTTTAGGCAGGGAAACAGCTAACTCTCAAGGTTGCTGTTTGCCCAATTTGCAGTGATTTTCTTTCTTTAGGCAGTGGGTAAACAACAATGTCTAAAAGAGGAAGAAAAAAGGATGGGGGGCCATATGATAGTCCTCATTCTAGGCAATGCACTCTAGCAACTCCTATTGGGAACTGGGAAATTGTGTTTCTGCAGGAAGAGCCACTCACACAGTTCTGTTAGGATTTTACAAGAATCAGTTAAAACTAGGTTACAGCATCTGATGACAACAGTTTAGTGATACCTCTTTCCAATGTCTTCCCATCAACCTTCTAGAGGAGAGGGTTGTGTTGGTTATGCACATGCAATTGCTGAGTTAGATTATTCCTCTGTATCAGGGCTAAAAGGGCTAATTTTGCAGAAGGGAGGCACAACTTAACCATCTTTGTGATCCCAGTAGTTACATATTGTTTGGTCCATGCTAAGACATTAGCAAATATGTTAAAGTAAATGAAATGTTAAAAATTCAAACAAATAACAAAAATGCACAAATAAGCTTTTCATAAGAGCTTGTTTAGCTTAGAGTGGTCCCAAACACCTACAGCAAACCATTGTTATCATCAAATCCTCAGCATTTTATCCAAACCAATCATTGTGTTCTCTCAGCTATCCTAAAGTAGCACAACTCAAATGTCTTGTCCATTTCTTTCTCCAGAGTCCAAATGATTTAACTCCAAGACCCAGCCAAAAGACCACAGAATAAAGGAAACATTAATCTTTCCCACACTTTCTGCTTGTAATTTCCCCAAAATTTGTGACCTGAATGCTCCTTAAAGCATCTGGCATTTGATATATTACATCATATTTTTGAACACCTATCTTCCTCACTCACATTTGGGGAGCTTTATGGAAGTTTGTACCCACTAGTAACACAATGCTTCAATGTATATATTTCAGTAGGCAATATGAATAACAATCAAAAGAAGAAAAATGCAAGCTCATCCCATGATTCAGCATGGAGATATGTACATGGAATGTTTAAGATACTCCCTTTATTAGTCACAAAGTTTGCACCAGGATCAATCTGTGTTGACAAAGTCAGAGTGTATTCTCTATATCAGGAGATATAAGTCTCATCTTGCCAGAGTACAGCTTAGAAATAGAGCATAAAATTAGTAGTCAGTATTTGTTACAGTAATTGCTCTTTATAAAATGTCAACAATCCTAAGAGATATTATTTGGAATGTGTGAAGACAGATAATTTCATCACCTTGCCCAAATTTAGAAAACATGTAAGCAGTAAAGACAAAACTAGACTTCAAATCTATTTTAAAATTCAGTAGTCTTGATGGTTCAAAATGCACCGTTTTCTTCAATAAAAACAAAACACAACAACAAAAAATAGGATTCTCCTCTGACTAGCATAACAAGAATCTTGGTTAATTTGTGTTTCATCATTACTTACCACCCTATCAGTTCTCACACTCAAGGAGGGAAATGAATGTCCACATATGTAATTATTTCAAGTGTGCCTAATACTGCAAAACTATGTATAGCTTTTGTGACTATCACTTTCTTTCAAGAAAGTCAAATAATTTTTTAGATGTCCTCTGATCTGGGTCTCAAGTCTGGTTATAATGATGACAGTAGGTTCAGGCCTTTTCCAACAGAGGCTATTTATGGCATTTAGTGGGTATATCTGATTAACCAATACAGATTCTTAATTCAACTCTCATATAAGTGCCAAAGGTCAACATCTATACATGAACCTGAAGACCAATGGCCATGTCTATAGTAGCTTCTTGGAGATTTGTATCTGGGCCACCAGAAAGTAGCCTCATCAGTAGATACTTTATCAAAAGTTCATACTGATTGTAGGCTTAGATAGATGTCTTTGGCCATAATATGGAAAATCTTTCCTCTAAGACTTATTTCTATCCATAGAATTCCCCAGGAAATGTATCTTGTGTCCCAAATCATTCTCCACTAAATTATTTTGTCTTGAACCAAGGAAGTCTATGTGGTCTATATTTATCACCACTCACTTGTGGTCTTTCACCCTTTTCTGGGGCAAAGGCATATTTCCTCCTGTGATATCCTGGTCTATAAAGCAAGGAGGGGTTGTTTATTTTTCTTTCAGCTATCATACTTAATAGTCAAGTTGGCAATGCTTTCTACATGTCACTGTGGCATCTTGAGTTGAATTACACCAACCTCATTATATAACTACCCATTTATACTTCTATGTTTAACTGTATATTGCCAACCAGCATGTTTTCTTCAATATTACTCACTCAACCTACAAGCATCTCACTGTGTATCTACGACTGGAATGGAATTCTGATTGGGGATGTCCTTCTGTATATATGTTTCTCTTATTGGCTGGTGAATAAATCACTGATTGGCCAATAGTCAGGGAGGAAGTATAGGTGGGGCTACCAGATGAGGAGAATTCTGGGGAGATAACAGAGAGTGAACTGCCAGGGAGATGCCATGTAGCTACCAGGAAGATAAGGCCACCTAGAAATACCTAGATTAATAGTTATGAGT
This sequence comes from Cricetulus griseus, assembly GCF_003668045.3. NCBI lineage: Eukaryota > Metazoa > Chordata > Mammalia > Rodentia > Cricetidae > Cricetulus > Cricetulus griseus. The sequence continues at coordinate 129,886,436 of NC_048599.1, forward strand.
TAACAGTTAAGAGAGAGCTAGCCAGTAAGAAGCCTAAGCCATTGACCAAACAGTTTATAATTAATATAAGCCTATGTGTGTTTATTTGGGTCTAAATGGTTGTGAAACTAGGCTCAACAGAACCTCCATTTACAAAATTCAATACATTATTCAGGCTAGCCTCAAGCTGAGAGATAAACCTGTTTCTGCCTCCCAAATGCTGTGTTGAGTTTAAAAGCATATGCCTTCATGCCAAGTCTGGAAGTCTGATTGATGAAGGGTTTCACCTGCTTGTTTCTCTAATATGTTTTTTACTTTATCAACTGATAATTATGTGAACAGATCCATAAACAAAAATAGGCTCTGTTCTTTTGACATGCCATTTGTCTTTAAAACATTAAATGAGGTCCTGTCAAACCCTTTACATAATATCCAATAGTGCATACCAATTAGTTTTTCAAGATAAAAATTGGAACATTCTTAAAGCCTTTAGTACATTTGAAATGTGGAGGTACACAGTGCTCTGCTCATACAAGACAATGTATGAGGGAGCTCAAGGGTAATGGCTTTTCTGGCACTTAGCTTATTTGGAATCTCAAGATATTAAGATATCCTCTGGACATTATTTTCAGACCATCTACTTTTTTATTTCCCAGCCTCTAGTCATGTGATAGATTTATTCCCTGTGAGGTTAACTAAGGCTAGGCCTCTTCCCACTCTATCTTTTCTTGTTTTCCTATGAATTTGAGTTATAAGTTCAAAGGAACATGTTAGAAGTGATATATTCAAGTTAACAGCCTTCACATGTGTTTAACTTGGATGACATCTCTAAGATTTCCCTCCTGTCTAATATGGTAAGATAAGAAAATCATTAAAGTGTTGGAGCTCAACACCCATTGAAAGAGATTGGAATTTGTCTTTTGCTCTGTTTTTAAGAGCAGCATGTCCTATGGAAACATTAGTTCTGGTAGCAGGTTCTTAGATGACTGTCTGCACAAACTATCTGCCACAACAAAAGCACAATTCAACAGTTTTGTAATTCTCAGAATGGTGTGGAGCTAAGGAATTTTATGATGTTGTCCAGCTGTAGAGATTATAATTCAGGCAAAATAGTATCAAGATTATACTTCTGAACAAAGCTTAATAATTAAATGCATATCAGATTTTCTTACACTTATTGAACAAAACATTCATGATTTATTTTGATTCAAAAATTGTGACATCATTTATGTTTGACTTTCTTGCATGTCTGAGCAAGCATATAATTTTCTACTAAAATTATTGCCCAATATATTTGAACCTCTTGTTTAAAACTAGGCAAATAATTGCTGTAAAATTGGTAATATGCTAATGGGTTCAGTGATTTAGATCTTATCTCACAATTGTAAAGTGAGATTGGTATATATTGTTCAGCTTATACTTCCTCAGCAGATCCCGATGCTTTCCCAGTTAGCTCTATGAAGTTTGTGTAACATTTTTAACGGAATATCGAAGGTTGAGATAAGAGAAGTATTTGAAGATAGAGCATAGTTAAGGAAGGGAATTGTACAGAAAAGGCCTGGACTCTTGGAAAAATGTTATAGAAGGCACGAATTATAAACAGACATTTCTTATAAACTTTAAATACTTTTAAATTCTTTTCTTTACTGGGTCTTTTCCCCTAGCTACTATTAAATTGTGAAAATGTATTTAATAGAATTTGATTTGTATAAGGTGTAACTAATTTCAGGAGGAAGAAAAAAGTTTCCCTATTCCTCTTCTGCATTCTTCTCTTTTTCTTATCTGAGAAGAAAAATATTTAGGACATGTTTTTAAATAATGAAAACAATAATAACATTTCCCAGGGAAATAAGGAAGTGAAGATGAAGCTTTGTTTAACTTATCTGTGATAAGATACTTTGGGCCTCTGAATTTTATGAGTTAAAGGAAGAGATATACATGACACTCCAACCCTTCTATTATGACAGTTTATGCTTCCTATATAGTTTATTTAACTCAAATGCCTGGGAAATAGACACAATTACCACCTTCTGGAATGCTACTTAAGTTAAATGTTCCCTGCAGATTAGAAACCTACTGTACAAAATGTAACTTAGTTTATGAAGAATTATTTCTTCTTTAAGCTCCTGAATATTTTTGTGCAATTTAAAATTTAGACAAAGATTACTTGAAAGTAACTATAATAGAAAAAGAAAAAAAACCATTTCCCACAGTACTGGAGTCTGTTCCTAAGAGTTCGTATGTCCCATGCCCGTGCACATTTTAATCATGCACTCTTTCAGCTGTTATCAATTTAAAACCAATGAAACTCCCACACTGAGTCCATTTGAGCAGTCAATTTTAATATCTCCAGGCATCTGTAGTTATTCTGAATGGGCTGCAAAAGCAGAGCTAACAAGTTAAGCTCTAACCATAAGTCGGCACAGACTGGTAAAGCATACATCAAGCACAGACAGTTAGTCAATACTCCAGTGTGAAAAACCAGCTAGCCACTTTAAGAAGAGCAATATATTCATAATATGTTTGGCAGTCTGCTTTGCATTTCTTTCTTAATGGCTAAGAGTTCAGCTCTGTCCTCAACAGGGTGGCTCTCAAGCACCTAGGAAATACATATAAGGAAAAGCTGGTTAATTCTGTGATCTGTATGTAATGCTTACTAAAATGAGAATAAAGGATGGGGGAATGTGCCTTTTGTGACTAAAAGTCTAGAAAGTGTCTTAAATGGTCGCTTTTTGTAAGAAAATAACCATATGTTCTGTATCTTTGAGCACGGCTTCTACTTCAAATATTATGTCACTGTCAGGCCGTGTGTCTCAATGTTGTGTTTGGAAAACATGGCTGCCAGAAATACCTCTTTCCCTCCCAGGAGTGACTGCAAGGCAGGATATGCCTCCTGCAGACAGATGACATGGAAGGAGGAGTATTCCAACAAGATCAAGGCAGTCACCACTGCCATCAAACCATTTCTAACTTTTGGGCAATGGAGCCCTGGGGGAGGGAGTGTAGGGTGTTTATGACATTTAGTCGCTTTCCAGAACTCTTTTATGTACTTTTATCTTCAAAAAGAAAGAACATATTAAAGAGACATAACTGAGGAGGAGCAATACTACATAAAGTTTATGTTTTCCGATCTGCTGCCCCAGAAAATGCTTTGATAGAACATACTTGGGGCAACACAGATCATTTCAAAGAATTTCTGAGAGATATACCTCTCCGTATTGCCGTTTGGCTGGCACGGGAGAGACAACTAGTTGTGATTAGTCAAATTTTGATCAAACTATTGCCTTCCTGCCACAGACTAAAGTAAAAATGTCGGGAAAGGGCGTTTGCAATTGAAACTGTTTTCCTAATAGACAATTTTCACAGGAGCTAGCTGACTTATTTTCTTTTGAAGGCTGATTCACACCGTGTTGCCCAGGCTGGCCTTGAGCATCTGGGCTGAAATGAGCCTCCCATAACAGCCCCCAGAGTATCAGGGACCCAGAGCAAGCACCACTACACCTGGCTTGAGGATGGTTAATTTTAAATCATTAATAAGGTAGGGCAATAAAACAAAAGAAAGTTACTTTATTTAGATAAAGTGTCTTTATTATTTAGATAAAAAATACTGGTGTAATTTCTTTATTTTGGTTTTGGAAATTTATGGGGTATTGGTGATTTACTTTAGATCCGGTGATTTATTATAGATATGAATTTGGATGTGTTTGTAATCCAAACTGTCAGTGATGGTAAAAGATACTGAGAACACTCCCTTAATCTTAGGATATGTCAAGATGAAATGTTGACATCAATACTTCCTTGTTTGTAGCAGTCTAGCACATCTGCTGAACATTGTCCCTGATGAGATACTTACTATGAGAGCTCTGGTGTGGGTGATTTTTTAGAGACCCACTCAACATACACATACTATAGATTATTAAATACTACTTATATCATGTATAAGTACAGTGTGGACCCCAATTCTCAGAAATCCACCTGTCTGGCTGTATATAAAACATTTATTTCTATATTTGTTCCTTCTGTAGATCAGGATAAAAGTATGCTTCAGTCTCCTTGAATTAGCTACTTCAAAATAAAATGAAATCAGCAACTATACTTTGTATGGAGAGTGGAGTTATAAAAATTATAGGGGAAAAACTCAGTATCTAGAACTGGCTTTGGATCTTGCTCACAGGTCCACAGAGATCTTGGAAAGGGGGTTTTGAACATTGACAAAAGCCATGTGTCTTTTCAGAGAGGAAAGATTGAGGATATGATGAGAGACATGAAATAGTCATGAACTACTTTTCTATAAGGGAATAACCTTCCCTTATAAAATATCATGTCAGCCTGACTTTTGGTCATCTGCAATTATTCAAGAATATTATTTGGAGAGTGTTATCCACTTTGGGTTGTACAAGAATAGGTTGTTTTAATTTTAAACTTGCATATACAAATGTATGCACACACACACACACACTTTAAGTTAGTGTACACACTATGCTTATAGCAAGGCATACATTCACAGGATGAAGCCAAGCACAGCACTACCTACTATTGATTCCTCTTTTAGTCCTCATCTTCAACTTCTTTTATTTTATTTTATGTGTATGGGTGTTTTGCTTACATGTATGTCTATATGTCTATGTACCACAAGTGTGCAGTTTTTCCAGAGACTGTAAAGTGTCAGATCATCTGGAACGCAGTTACAGATTCTGTGAGTCACCAAGTGGGTGCTGGAGATTTAATTTGTGTCTTCCAGAAGGACACCTAGTGGCCTTAACTACTGAGATATCTCTTCAGTCTCTCTACTTTTTACTTATAGAAACCTGACATTCTTCCAGATGGAAGACTCAAATACTCTATTCCTACTTGTTACTAGAACCCTAAAGAGTATGTGTCAAAATTCTAGGTATAATATTAGTGTGTTCTGTCAGGGAATGGGGCTCTGAACTCATTGACTATATCTTCAATCTATTTTTGGTCAAACCCATTTATGTAGGTCAAGGTCATGGATCTGGAGGGAAAAACATGTATACATATATCTTATTTTCTCAAAAAATGTTACATTCTGACTAATATTTGTAAAGAAAAAGTCTCTTCCCATAAGAAAATAAATCCTTGAACCACAAAACACCAATTTGTTAAAATGGCCCATTGTTTTTTTCTTACCTAACTAGGTATTTCCCTTTCTGGATCTCATTTTCTTTCATTGTCCCAAAGTTGATATGTTTTTAATATCCCATAAGACCTGATCATTTCCTCCCTGGCTAACAGGCTGTTAAAAGACATAGGCTACCCAGCTGCATGATTTCCAGAATTTCTCCATTTCTCATGGTAACCCAAATTTTACTATTGAAAAAAGCTAGCTATGTGGTACTCTATTACCAATACTTTTACTCCCAAGAGCCTTTAAATAACAGAAACTGCCCAGGACCTATTAATGCAAAGGAACCAGGAAGCTTGTAGGCCAAGATAAAGAAGCTTAAGGTTGGCTATTAATTTTGGCTAATATTAAATCATGACATAGCTCAAATATAAGGATCACAGTTCAATTATGAGCCATAAAGAAGTTTGAAGAAAAGAAGATTTACAAGATATTTTTAAGCACATTAGTGCATATTGTGGAAGCTATGAGACTGCTTCATGCTCAAGTAATGACAGACCCACGCCCTAGTGTATAAATCCAAATACAATTGTTCTCAGCCAGATAGTGAGAGGTGGCAAGGTTGAGCATGTCTCTACTGAAAGCTGCATTGCACTGGTGTTCACATAGACTTTTTTCTGTAATTAACAGTGTGATAACAAGGTTATTCTGCCATCAATAAGTTCTACCAAATTATTTAAAAATATTTTCCTTAACTCAATTATTTTAGAATTCATAAACACACCTGGTAAACACAGGACTGATTTCTATTTGCAGTATGAAAGGTGAATATTTCTTTATTTGTTGGTGTAACTGATATCTTTTCAAAGACATTTTCTTCTTTGACAGAAATTTTAAACAATTAGTTGTGCTTGTGTGTGCAAATGCTTAAGTGTCCCTGTGGACATGATGCAAGTGAAGATAGCTGTTAAAGAAACAAGCACATGTCGACTTAAAAATAAAGACTACAAACTAAAGTAAATCAGAAGAATAAGCCCAAGTTCTCTGCTCACTTTTCTTGAAACCCGTGTGTTCAGTGTCCTTGCCTTCCTAAGAGATTTGTCAGACATTTGAGCGAAATAATTGATTTGATAGAAATAAGCAAACAGGTGGAATCAAATGAAATGAAATGAATGACTCCAAGAATGATAGTATTTTAAAATTAAAAAATCAAAACTCCAAAGCAACAAAATTTATAATTTATGTCTTGATATAAGTTAAAGAAAAACATACACACATATGGAATTTTAACTCGGTGAAAAGGGACATACTAAGTGCTAGTGCTGTTCGTGACTGTGGCTGAGTGAGCGCCAAGTTTACTTTCATGATGTGGAAGAGAATGAGACATGCAAAAAGAACAGAGAAAAGGAAAGAAGTCCAGATAAAGAATTATTGCCAATTTATAAAGACCGAGGGTTAAGACTGAGAATTCTTTCAGAATAGGAGAAAAATTAAGATTGGAAAAACAATTCATTCTGGTGATCTAACAGTGGGATAAGAGCTCAAAACAGGAACAGGACACATATGGGAGGAATGTGTCAACACCCAAACAAAAAGAAGAGCGGTTTAGAGTTGAAAGGAATCGTTATCCTTGGGATTAAGTGCTAAGCAGAATAAATTAGACAAGTGTTGTCAACTATATACATTATCTTTTTTATAAAACTTAAACACAAAATACCAAATGATTTTCATTTGAGAGAGAAAATAGCAACCATTACTGTGTAAAAGGTGAACAGTTATAAAAGTGGAGCATTTAATTCTGTCTTATTGAAGTAGTGGAATTTTGTATCCAACTGAACTCCTGGTACAGTATGTGAGTATTAGCTGGGGGACAGAACTTAGTAATAAAATGCTTTAATAGCATGAACAAGGCTCTGAGTTTGATTTCAAGCATCTCTCTCTCTCTCTCTCTCTCTCTCTCTCTCTCTCTCTCTCTCTCTCACACACACACACACACACACACACACACACACACACACACACAACCAAACTAACAAATACAAAACCTTGCCCTAGTTGGCTTGGTGGAAGTAGGAGGTCTTCTTTCAAAACAAACATACATACATAAAAACAAACAACCCCCCCAAGTGGTAGCTATATTGAAAGACTTTTCTAACTGAGTTAGTGATTCCTGTTTCATAGCAATAAAAGGGACTAGAATAAATAGTAATCATGTAATAAACTCATATATGTGATGAATCCAAGGTGTTTCAGAGAGTGCTCACCTGTGCATGCAAATTAAATTTCATCTTTAGTAAGTAGTAAAGTTGTATGCTTGCCAAAAAAAATTAGTGACACACTGGAAGACAAATGTCACACAATTTCAATTTTATGTATAACCTAGAAATGAATAACTTATGGGAACAGAGAGCAGAATTGTGGCTATTAGGCTTCAATGTGGGTCTTTTAACAATGGGGAAATGATTGGTTTAAGGATATAAAACTGCAGTTGGACAAGAGGCATGGACTCTCTGAAGTCTTGAGGTCTACTGAGAGCATGATAAATATGGTTGATAACAATATGCTATATTTTAAAAGTTGTGAGATAGTATACTTTAAGTGTTCTCAAAACAAAAATGATGAATATGTGTGATATAACATGTTAATTGGTTTAATTTAGCCATGCCATTGTGAACATACTGTATTGTGTATCATAATTGTGCATGACTTTATTTATGAGCTAAATAAATGAATGAAAAAAATAGGTAGTAATCATGAGGTTACAGGAGAACAAATATAACCCAGAACATACAAACAATCAAAAGGTGATGAGACAACATTCCAAGCTGAGGATTCTTTATGAATTTAGAAGATATCCAGAGGAGAAAAGCAGGGATGGTAGAGTAGAACAGTGACACAGGTGAGAAAGCATTCGATGACATAAAAGCCAAGATAGCAAGACAAAAAGAACTGTTGTGAGGGCATCTGCACAAACAGGGTATAATAAAACATAAATCATATAGATTTTAACTGGTGGAAACAAAACTTTGGGAAATACAGACATTATCTCTCGGGGAACCCATCAGCCATGACATTGTTTAAGAATGATAAGGAAAGACACCATAACATAAAAGATAGAAAAGATACTGACAGGCTAGTCAACATTAACGATGTGAACCATTGGCAGACTAGTCTGCACCCACACAACATCACGTAGATACAGAGCTCACCTGCAGTAGATCTCTGAATAGAAACCATGGTGGCTTCCCCTTAAGAGCAAAGTGGGAATGGAGCTTGAGATGTTCTTAATAACACACATTCTGAGCTCTCCCTGTTATCTTTAACTCTTTAAATATATCCATATACTAATGATTAAATAAGGAAGCAATATGGTATTAATTTTACTTGGGTTCTATCCATAGTAAGATGAATAAAGCAATTTTCTAAGCACAGAATTCTATTATTTTTATACCACAAAGTCCTAAATGAAGCAACAAAAGCCCAAACACCAAACAATTGTTACCTTTTCTAAAAGCTATAAACCCAAATAATTCCTTTTCATGAACATCAATGTTATTATTTGAAAGATTACAACAGAGAAACTTGGATGAAACTGAAGAGCTATTCTATTCTATAAATGAGTTGTGGTTATGTACAGCACACCTACTATCCCAAAATGCACCTCTTTGCTCACAATCTACATATTGAGCTGATTCAAATTGTGTGTCCAGTGAGCAGCTCACTGTAATAAACTCATATGTCTGAAAAGGTCTCCTTCCTCCCTTAGGCAATGCAAATCCATATGGGCAATTTCCAGAGGTTATCTGGTGGCTTGCCATTTTATTATATTTGGTATCATTGTATTTTTCTCAATAGCTATATTAAAAAATTATAAAATTCCTCCCATCCAGTGGCTTTCCAGATCCAGATTTTAGCCTGTGCAGTCACATCCTGCCAGCTGTCCATGGCTCAAAAGCATAGGTTTTGTCTAAGGGGATTGTGACTGTGTGCGCTTTGTGGACACCACAGTGAATGCCACTGTCTATAAGGCACTGGCTTCTGTCCACACAGTGGTGTTCAGTGAGGGTTGGCTAAAGTCAGAGCTCAGTCCCCTCTACCACTGGAAACAAGTACATAAGAGAGGGAACACTGGAAAGTGGTCAGGGCCTTGACAAATCAACTCTGGGTGTGGAGAATCAAATGGAGGAAGGACAGCTCACCTAACTATGACTGGGGGTCTGATGCTGACATCTAGGTCAGTTTAAAGATTGTGATACAAACTCTCCTTTTAAATGCAACACAGAGTCATTTATAGAGAACATTAGCATGCTTTCTAAATATTTCTCCATATTTCTCCCCTTGAAAGAGGTTTCCCGTTTCCCTTTCTTCTTCTTCTTCTTCTTCTTCTTCTTCTTCTTCTTCTTCTTTTTTTTTTTTTTTTTTTTTTTTTTTTTTTTTTTGCTGGTGAAATTAACAGTTTAACTATTCATCATTTATTTTATGTAATTTTCTTAACTGATTGCAACTTTGATTTTACTTTCCCTCCAAACTCTTTGTCTTATGACAAAAATTGTGCTAAGTGCTGAATTTAACTAGCCAGATACTTTTAAAAATTGGTTTAATGCCATTTATCCAGTTGAAAAAAAATCTCAGTGAAAGCCTTGAGAAAAGTTCATAGATAAAATTGAAACAAGCCAGGAAGTGACTACATTTGCATAACTTGATCTGTATTTGGAAAAAAAGATGCCACTGAAGACAACAATGGAAGCTTATCAAATCAGAATTACACATAGATTTTCCATAGCTCTGCTAATGAATACTGACTCATGGGTGAGCTATGGAGAAACCTCAATGGAGCTGTAGATAGGAAAGCTGGCAAACATCAGTCAGTATGACTGTATTAGCATTGGCTCCTAGGCTGCAGCCTCAGATCATTCTAGAGGGCGCTGCTGTGGCTAATTTGCTCACCTGATTAGAGCCAGATCCTGTCATTGAATTCAGAAGCTGTTCATTCTACTGTAGTCACAAAAATAATTTAAGATATAGCTAAAGTTGGCATTGCCTAAGATGCTAATGAATTTTATGTATCTCTTAACCAGGTGTATAACTTACACCTGAATCTTTCTAAAATTGGATCATCCACAGGATGGATTGAAAGGTAGAACTGACTGAAGGTTACTCAATGAAGTTGGATTGACAGTGTGCTAAATGTCCTCCCCAGCTGTGCATAATTATTCCCATTTAACACTTGGGGAGGCTGAGGTTCGTGAAATTCATTTCTACATTGTCAACAGGATTAACTGGTAGATACAAAGCCTGAATTCTGATTATTGTAATACTTGGAACTGTCTTTCCAGTCTCATTGCTAGCATAGTTTAGGATTTTTTTTCTCTACCTGAGATATATTTGCAGAGGTATCTCCTTTTCTTTCATGCCGAACTGTCATCCTCTACATGTCTCTGGCTTTCTTCCTAGCATTCTGCAAAGCTCTGGTTTCAGTGACTAGATGCCATTATTTAAGTCAGGAAACATTTGACAGTAAAAGGGGCTACTGATATTAAGTATGCTGGAACAACAGATATAAACAGCAGAGGCCCATGGGAACATGCTGTCATTCTCATGGGCCGTCTCCAGGACATAAATTCTCTGCTTCTGGTGCAGAGGACAGGTCCTCTGAGGCCAACTCTGGGTATTTCTTTTCTCTATAACCTCACACCACCAACTTTATTTACTCCAGGGTAATCTTTTTTTTAACAACTATATTTTTTTCCATTACAGAAAAACCCATGAAAACTACACCATCCTGTACCTTTAATGATTCCCTTTTCTTGCAAAGTTTTTAAAGAAGGTCTTCGGGAGATGAACTTCTTCAGTCTGCTCTTCACACGGTTTTTGTCACTTGTATCAGAAGCACTGTGATGCAGCCGGAACACTGAGGGTTAAAGACAAAGTCAGAGCTTTTTTGTTTTTTTATTCTTTTGTACATGTTTGCTATGATTATTACTTTGTATAAAAACAAATGTGAGACAAGTTACAGAATGACTACCTGGGTGACTACCAGGGCCCATCTGTCTATGTAGGGCAGAGGAATACAATTTGTCTACTCCAAAGCGTGCTATTGTAACCCAATGTGCAAGAGAAAAGGGCTAACTACAGTTCATTTGTATTTCCATTCCCTTATATTTAACATAGAAACCTTCCTCTAGATAATTCCATTTCCTTGTATCTGAAAACAAAATTATAGTCAGAGAAAAATTACCTGAATTGGAGGATCTCCTCAGCTCTGTTAATGTCCACCAACGGTGAGTGCATGCTATATCTATTTAAGGTGTCCTTCTGAAAGTTTTGCATACCCAAGTGATTTTGTTCCTTTTCTTTTTCATATTAACTCATGTGATTTCTTTTCCTGGGATGCAGACACTTCTTATTCAAATTTATAAAATTTGCCTCAGAATTTTCCACATTCCTCTAATTCCTCTGCCCTCGAATCTTACTTAGTCTATTTTCAGTTAAGTGTGTGTCAAGCTCAGTCCTGAACAAAAGCCTGCTGATCGTCACACTCCATACTGCGAATTCAATGACAAATGTGCCACATAAACTCTTGGCTTTCCTTTAGCCTACAGTCCAGCCATATTCTTGGGCTGTTATTATTTATTAGTGATGGCAATTTGATATGTCTGTGAGATAAGATATATTCTAGCTCTGTCTCCACCATTTTAACCCAATTATCAACAAAAATGTGTAGTCTGTTTTTTAAAATCTGCCTTGTTCAGAGGGTGAGAAATACTATAGTCAGCCATGTAAGGGTATATCTGCATCCTTCTTCCTCCAGCTTGGATCCCAGGCAGGAGCAAACTTCAGTTGGCAAGGCTAGAAATCAAGGTGAAACATGCACCTGGGAGGGCAGAAGGAGATAAAGATCCTGCCTACCCGGTAGCTAGGGAGAATGATGGAGTTTTATTTTTAAATTAAATTTAAAAATATTGGTTGAGACCAGAGATGAGGTGCTATATAGAACTGGGAACAATGCTTATCATAGAAAAAGACCATAATACTTGATTTTGCCTGAAGCTATAAATTTTCAACTATCCATGTTTTAGGCCATGTGACTTTGGTTGTAGTAGGGTACTGTTTACATAATCTCTGCAAGTTGCCAACAGCACCTCTTCATCTGATGTGACAATCAAAAATACCTCTAGACAGATCCAAATGTACCTTGGAGGGAGTCAAAATTGTCCCTGCTTGAGAACTATTACCTAAACTAATTGGGGCATTAATATGGCACACTTAACCTTTCCTTTTTTGGTGGTAGAAGGTTCATCAGCACACTGAGAAAACAGCTTTCATCTGGCCTAGGCATTGCCCTGAACAGCAGTGGTATATGAGTAGGAACAGTTAATACCATAGTTAATACTACAGTACTGGGAAGAATGATGGTGTATTAGTAGAGTAGTAACAATTATAAATAATTCTAAAGGTTTCAGGTCTGAGTTCCTGTGTGAGGGGCTAAAGAACACAGTGTTTTGGGGGGAGATTTCATTCTCAAGTCCACCATGCTAATTGCATGGAACAACTGATTTAAGTTTTTCCATGTTACCAAAGATGTTGTTTTCCATTTCTTTTCTCACCTCAAACCCTGCAATTCCCATGACAGGGTGTCAAGAAATATCTGCCATTACAGAGCTCATAAACATGATGTGACTACAAAGTGCTTTGCAAATTAACACACACACACACACACACACACACACACACACACACACACACACTACAAATGTTACATTATGAAAATAATTATGTAGTGAGTTATATCTTTTTGGAACCCCTTAGGTATTCCAGAGATAGTATTCTTAATTAGAGAGATATATATGTATATTATATTGTTTTCAATACCACCATCTGGCTCCACATGTGAGGAATGTCTGTAAGGTGTATTGGATTGTAAGGGAAATGGAAATAGGTTTCTAAATGTTTCATCTTCTTTCCTTCTTATACATCCTAGAAGCATCATGGGTGGGATCGCATTGTTTTTAATAGAGGCAAACTCTCCAAAGGTGCCTGTAATGATGGCCTTCCTGAGTGTCAACTTCCATTTCCTGAAGCCATAAATAATCATCTTTAGACAAGTCAGATTGCAAGGTCTTTGCCACCATCATTCTGCTCACTTTGTTCTAGAGGGAGTTATGAAGATGTTAAAGTCAGTGGAAGACTGTAATATATGACATACTTTTTATTAACCAAATAACTTGAAAGAAAGTGCTATAAATACAAAATAAAAATGTAAGAGACGCCTGGCTAGAAGACAGGTCCATCCCGGGGCCCTGCAAATGGCAGTAAAAGTCTTTGAATATTGTGGTTTACAAATCTGATTTTAACAGCCAAACTTATAAAACAGTTTATGCTTTTCTGTTGTCAAGGGAGAAGAACTTGCCAAATTGTTCATTTTAAGTAAATACAACATAAGCAATTAAGGAAAGCAAAGTTTAAACACATGCCTGTGATAATCAGGACAGCTCGCTTCTGATCTCTCTACTGATCCCACAGAACAGTGTTCCTTTCATTTTCCCACAGCACCCAATGACCCCACACATACTTTTAGAAACTTGTAATCACACAGTGCAAATAAAAGGACACTTTACTGGAAAATACACAGTGTGGTACAATAATCCATCATTTATGAAAAATAGAATTCAGCCTTTTCTTTTTCCTCAGAGATTTAACTACTTTTTGAGGGTGAAACTTCCTGCAGCTTGAAGATTTATGTTAAGTCAATGAGCAGTTTTTTTCCATTCCCATTTAAACATTTTATTTGAAAATGAAAAGAGCTGAAAGAGATATGGTCTGAATTCTAAAGCAGTTAATCTGACTTACAGAGGGGAACAGGAACTTCTCTTAGTTCTATGCATTGGCACCTCCGTGTAAGGTAACTTGGTTCTACAAGCTTTCTGGGGTTTCTGGAAATAGTATATGTTTCCTTTATGTTTTCCTCTTATTTTTTCACTGATGGTGATATTTTCTTTGAAGCAAAATAGAGTATTTAAAAAAACAACAAGAATCTTTAAAAAAAATGTGCAATTTAAGCCTCAGCACACAGAAGTAAATGGCACTACCTTTAAACACAATTCTTAACCAGTTGAGAGATTTAATTGGTGCACAGGCAGATAGGATCCTATCTGTGCTTTGGAAGGTTGGGATAGTGGGCTTTCTCAGATGATCTTCAGTTCATAGCATTATGCGTGACAGTAAACATTAGCTCAACACCAGTCTTCGACTCAGGCCAGCCACTGGGGAGTTCACTGGTACCTCTTGTGCATTTTTTTCCCACAGTAGTAATGGAGGGAAGGGCCACACAGTGTGGATGACGGTCATCTACTACCATTCTATTAAGGGTATGGGAACCACAAAAGAAAACCCCAAATCTTCCAGAATCTAACAGTTTGGATAATATAATCCAGGATCGTGTATCTGCCAGAACTCTGCTTGCTTGGGACTTATTTTGAAATATTTCCTTTTCCTGCCAAACTGCTGTTCTCGCAGTATTCCCATGTCACAATTACATGTTTTCATTGTTATTTTTTTATATTTGGAAATTCTAGGAGCTAAGGCTTCAGAAATGTCACTAAAAGAAAGAGAAGTCGCTCCCCCTCAAAAATACAACATTGAGTAGCTTTCAGGGTCTATTTCTTTTCATTTTACTAATGAAATTTTGTGTGAATCAACCTCAGGGGTAGTAGAGAGTCCTGATAACAGCCAGAAGTACCCAGCAATTCAGTTTCCATTCAGGAGTACCCAGGGCAAAGCTGGCAGGAATGGCCAGTGCAATCAGTTTAGCACCCTGTGGTGGTGTCCACAGCGGGAGAGCCAGAAAGAAATGTCAAAAATAAGGTCAAGCCAAGCCCTTTATTCTCAGAGGTTCTGAGGTACTTCCCAAGCCATCCCAAGGGCTGTCCTGACAAGTGTGCTGTTGTCTCAATTCAGGCTTTCCAACACAACTTTCTGGTATTTGGGGTTATTCTGTACTGATACTTGCTTAACAGTATCTTACCTACTCAAAACTGGTGCAAAAGAAAAGGAAACTTCATTTTTTGTTTTCAGCATTTGTATGTTTCTTCCCAGGGCATACACTTGGGCTAATGATGGCATTGGGATGGACATGCTTTCCAGCATGTCCCTCTCCAGCAGGCAGTTTTGGGGTAAGCAGGTTTTAAATGTTACTCCCTATACTGAAGGAGACAAAAGAGGAGGATTTAGGCTTAATATACCGTTGGTTACTCAATATCTCCTTTTTCCATATGCTCAATATAAATAGAAGCCATAATTTCAGCCCCCAATATACAGTCTGAGAAACTAAGTTATTGCAACTTTAAGTGACTCCCTCAAAGTACAAATCATGATTAAATCTGGAAATAATTAGAAGAGTTAATGTAGGGAATTTTAACAGCAGTACTTTGTTTTAACCGCTTAATTCCCACTTAGACATTGTAAAAATACAAAACAGACGATTTGATTCATACTGGAAGGGTTTTCATGTATCATACATTCAGTAGTCCATATTTATGCTCTGTACCCTTTTATGGAGAAGTGAAAATTCATATAGTGAAATTGTTTACTTTTCAAATAAATTTTCTGGCTAAATAGTTGAGTCTGAACCCATTTTTATAATCTCAATGTTATTAAAGAGATGGGGACTACTATAATTCAACCATATGTAAATTCTATGGGTACTTTTCCCAGTAATATGTGTATACATGTCTTTCACCTCTAATGAGTTCATCGTCTGAGAATTACTCACTGTTGCAATATGCAACCTTTCTTTCAAAACAGATTTATCAAGTTTCCTTTTATGATCTAGAGTTCAAAAAAAGATCTTTTCACTGCTGTTTAAATTTACAGTTTGTATCCAGAAGAACAAAAGGGAAGAAGAGAATATAGACCTTAGTGGCCTCTACCTATTGTATATGGAGAATGTGGTTGTTCCCTAAAATAGGATCTTTAACAGGGGAATCTATGGGGTCAGCTCATTAAAACATTCTTCTATCGACTAGATATTTTATCTTGGCTCCTCATGAATTGACACAGTGCCAGTAAACTGTTCTGAAAACCACTCACAACTTTGATAAATATGTTAATAAAGTAAGTGACTCCTGAGCTAAAGCAGTAGCTGATTTTAAAATTTCAATTATGAGAGAGAGAGGTAGTATAGGTCATTGATCCAGACAGAAAGTACTGTGCAGCAGAAACCTGTTTTCTATGAGCAAAGGTGGTATATTAAAAGCAGGAATGAGTACCCCCATGACAGAAAACAGGCACAGCAAAATTAAACAAAAAGAACCTGACAGAGAATTCGAATATCAGTCTCCAAAGAGAGAACACTCTGGACCATGGAGTTGTAAGCATGGTGATTAACAGCATTCCAGAGTTCTAGAAAATTTCCATCTTGACATTTTGTGAAAAGATAAGCAGTGTTTTAGAATAAAATAAAATCTGTGTTGAAAGTTTCTGATTATTTCAAAGCCAATTTGACCCAAACTCTGAGCTCCACACTGCTGAATTGGGGCCGGGGTTATTTAAACACTCTCTCAGTGTGCACATTCACATGAGAGCTGGCAAAACACACTGTGAGTGTACATTAGCTTCCAGACTCCTGAAAATGTGCAGGGATGCACTGCAACAGGTATGGAGCACAGTGACAGGACTGTGCAGTTTTCCTTTACCTCTCAGAATTCCCGGCCTTGTAAATGCTACAACATATCTTTAGAAATGAATATGCCATCCTGTATCTATAAATTTCAAGCATGATATTTGAGCCAGAACAGAAACTGATACACACCACCACCACCACCAACAACAACATCACTACCACCAACTACAATGCCACCACCACCACCACCAACAACAACAACATCACTACCACCAACTACAATGCCACCACCACCACCACCACCAATAACACTACCACCACCTCCATCATCACCACCACCACCAACAATACCACCACCACCACCACTACCACTAACATCACTACCACCACCACCATCCCCACCCCCTCCACCACCACTACCACCCACCACCTCCATTACCACCACTGCCACCATCACCATGCTCATATATGAAGAGTATGGGGTGAGAAATATCTTAAAAATCAAAATAATCGTTAGTTAGATAAAACACTTTAAGTATGACATTTAATTATAAAACATTATGGGGCTAATGAGTAGACTCTGTGGGTAAGGGGCTTGCTATGAAAGCATTAGGAACTGAGTTTGAATTTCCAGCACCACAGAAACAGTGGATATGACCTACTGATAGAATGGAGACCCTAGTCATAAAGCTGGGGAAACAGCATTGGACCAAACCAAACCCTCTGAGTGTGGGTACCAGCTAGGAACCCAAGACAGTCTATGGCTCCTCTAACAGTGGAGCCAGTCTTTATCCCTAGAGCACAAATGGACTTTGGGAGCCCATTCTCTATGGAGGGTTACTATTGCAGTCCAGATACAGCAAGGAGGGTCTCCGCCAAATAATATGACAGACTTTGAAGGTCTTTGGTAGTGGGCCTCACTATCCCTGGAGAGGAGTCGGGGGTGGAGTAGGGAAGGGCAAGGGAAGGGGGGATGGATATATATAAATATGAGTAATTAAAAATAATAAATATTGAAAAAAAGAATTTCCAGCACCACATAAAAAGCTTGACCTGGTGGCACATGCCTGTAACCCTAGCACTGGGTGTCAGGGGAGATAGGTGAATCCTTGAAGTGTATTCATCATCTAGTCTAAGCCAACTTCTGAGAATGAGGTTAAGTGAGAGACTTCACCGTCATACATGAAAATATAAGATAGAGAGTGTCACAGACATGTGCACATATATATTAACAATTACCAAAAGTACACCCATAAGAGAATAAAAGAAACATGTAAAACACATGTAGGTAAGCATATGGTATAAATTATAAGTAGAAATGATATGGATATAGATGTAGATACATACCTGTATATGTACAGGTATAGGTGGAATACATGCGTTTCAATAGGTATAGATGTATATATAGATATAGGTAATAGATGTAGATTTAGGTCTATATATAGATGTAGATATTGATATAAATATAAATAAATTACTGAGTCATCTAAAACAGTCAGTTTCAAATTTGGTTAGCCATTCTGTTATCCTAATACATTTTTAATAATGATCAATGTTTTTGGAGTGCTTGTTTGTGTTAAGGAACTTTCTAAGCAAGGCATGTCTTATTTAATAATTATAACATTTCAGTGTGGTGGGTTCTATCCTGTTAATTGCCCGTTCTCATATTAAGAATCTGAAGTTCTGAGATTGTGTAACAGGTGGGCAACAGAGCCAAAATACAGGGGTGTGTGACTCATAAACCAATGTCCTGCCTTTCCATTTTCCAGCATGTTATTCAATGTCTAATGACAAAAATGTCTATCTGCCTTGCCTTTCTTCAGTACTTCCACTATAACATTTTAAACCTTCCATAGGAACTGCAGGCACTGGAACATGGTGGTGTGTTATTACTGTAGGCCTGAGATGGATGGAAGAGGACTGCCTTAGGTAAATCAAGGGACAGCAAAGGAGCTGATGGATGATCTTAAACACTGAAGAGGGCATCTGGTGGGGTAATCACTCTGACAATTGAAGCTGTATGCTGCAGCAAGGCTGCACACTCATCGGAGAATCACTTAACCATTTTCCAAGTGGCTGTGTGAAGCAAGACAAGGCAGTATCAAAGGGGAACCGTAGATAAAGCCTGGGACTCTTGTAAAACAAAAGTAGTTAGCAATCTGTCCCAGTTTCTCAGTTCGACTCCAGATGTCATACATGGAGACTGACTTACTTACATACCTAGCAAATAGTGTTAGGGAACACATCCACCTTTGTAAGTGCTCCACTCTTCTCTTGCCAGGCAGCTCATTTTTCTCTATGCCCAACCACAGAGATCAGTGACTTATATGGTTCATGGCTGCTTTGCAGGATGAATATTTGACTTCAGTAACAGTATTTACGAAGATAGCACGTAAGAAGTATTAATATAGTTTCCTCCCAATTTTTTATGTTCTTCATTAAAACAGCAACGGATTGTGGCCCTTTCTCATTCCCATTCTTTCCCCCATCTTATAAATACTATTATATTTCAATGTTTCACTTAACATGGCATCTTATTAAAACTACGCAAGAGGTTTGTGTGTGTGTGTGTGTGTGTGTGTGTGTGTGTGTTTATTTGTTAAATGAGGCTAACAACATCTATACCAAAGACTGCTGTGCAAGGAAAATGCCCTGATATAGGCAAAGCGCATAGGAGAATGACAAGTGTATGCTAAGCATTCAGTCTGTGCTAGCAATTGTTGTTACTTTTAAGGTTGTGGGATGTGTCCTATATAGCGATGACTGTACCCATAATCAGCAATAAGCAGATCAGGTGTAAAAACTCCCACTCCTCATCCTGCAGCACAGCATCTAACATTTTCAACCTTTACTGAGCACTTACTATCTATCTGCTATCATTAGAGCTTACTCTTGGCTGCTGCATGTTTATGCACACATTTATTTATATATGTGCACATGTATACATATGTACATAAGTGTTTGTATATATACATTTAAATGAACTGTTCCTCACCTCTCAATTAAAAAAAATCTTGAATACAATTCCCAGAGTTACCTGTGATTAATATCAGCCAGGTAGTCTGTATTTCAAGACATTGAGCATGTGCTAAAACGATTGGTTTTTGAAGCACTATCTGTTAAAGACTTTCTGAACTGTGACAGTGGATATTGACAGTGCTTGTCAGACTAAACCACTATTGATTGGCTCACATCATGTGTATAGCAAAACCAATTTCTTTCAAGTGCTTCTTTCTAACCAAAATACATTATTGCAGCCTTCCTCTCTGTTTATTATAACACCCAAGCTCATAGTACATAGCACATCCAGCAAAAGGGTTTCACGACGAGCGAGGCAGCAGACACAGCACAGAGAAGTGAAGGCACTTAGCAATCCAAATACTCATGCACTGCAAGTTGCTATTCGTTTGGAAAATATTGATTCCTTGCAGTCTTTGTTTTCATTTTACAGTCCTCATGAATAGGGAACAATCATGGACCGACAGTGCTTTGCTGTTATTTACTGCCCTGTGGCTCTCATGGTTTCTACTGCTGAAAGAAACTATTCCAAGCATTGTGTATATGTTAAAGTTGTGGGAAAGAAACTGTTTATGTTTGGGTCAGTGCTCCCATGCTGAGAAACACACATAACCATAAACACTCAAGAGTACATTAGCATAGTACACAGAGAGAGAGAGAGAGAGAGAGAGAGAGAGAGAGAGAGAGGGGGGGGGCAGGGGGATGCCTCCCTTCCCAAGCTATAGGATATTTTGTTCAGTGAGTGACTTAGGCCAACTTTGGGCATGTGTTACATATTGTACAGTTTTCATGTGAATTTAAATTTGCATTGTGTCTCTTCTCCCTGGAGAGAGCACTTCTTGTGGAAACAATACTGTTCTGTAGCAAAAAACAGTCTTCACAGTACCCTTGTGAAATGGGAAGAATTTCATCTTTTTTACTAGAGAATATTATCATTAAACAAAATTCCCCAAATGACCTATTCACAAGTCCAATGACACTGAATCTTCCTGAAGTATACGAGGAGTGACCCTAACTCAATTTGGTCCTAATTTTACCAGGTAAGCAATGCCTAGGGAAAACCAAGCCAGCCATTCCTAACTAGCTGGGTTAATTCTCAGGGTACTTCTGAAATTGCATTCCTGAATTGACTTTCTCTGAAGATGAAAACAACACAGACTTTCACTAACTGCAAACACTTTATCTGCATTGTTACCGTAGCTTTCTCCTAGCCTAAGAGTACCCAGAAATTATAGAACACACACACACACACACACACACACACACACACCTGGAAGACAAAAATTCTAGTCTAAAATGCACCATCTTTCAAAGTCTCTTCTCGGAAAGCCACAGAGGTTCTGGCTCAGCTGCGTATCGTAGTTGAGCTGAGATGATTCTTTGTATCTTGCCTACAGCTCCAGACCAAGTTGAAGGGCAGTGGCTGCTCTGCCCTGCCTCCTTCACCCTTCTTGGTGGCCTTCTCACCCCCACATTCCCGAGTGCTGAGACAGGCGCCTGGCCTGGGCTTGCACTCTTGGCTGGCTCTGCAGGCCTTGCTCTGGCCTGTGCAATGGCTGAGAGAGTGGCAAACCTCCCTTGTCTGTTTGGAGATATCAGGGATCTGAAAAAGTCAGGCCAGACACAGTCTTTCAGAAAGTAGTGTTTGGGGGACAGAACCCTCTATTATTCGAAGAATTATTTGACATAAGCTTCAAGCTATTTGCTCCAAAATGTGCGTGCAAAGCACTGCTGCCCACCCCCACAGGAAGTGTATTGAAAATGCGAAGGGTGCGCCGAGCATATCTGAGGACACAGTGTGTAGTCTACGGCTAAGTGATCAGGGATAGCGGCGTGGTTTGTCCTCACAAATGCTGACAGACAGCTGCAGTTTGCAGCTGGCAGGGAGCTTATGCTCGCTAAACAAAGATCTAGCTGGAGCCGGGTGAATACTTGGCTGTAGCGCAGTGATCATAATTCATAACATACATTTCTAAGGGAGAATCCAAAACCTAAGAAAAAGCCCAGAAAGACTCCTGTCATTTTGTCGCTTGCTGTGGTCCGGATGTAGGTTGCTTGTTGGCTATTTTGAAACCCCTCAGGGTCGGGTACAGAGACCTGGTTTACCAGGCCTGTCAAAAGCCAATCTGTTTTCTGCTTCCCTACCACTCTTTTAGATTCCCCAAACCAAAGTGTTATCTCAAATAGTCTACTCATTTTCCAAAATGAGTCAATTGCAATAAAGTTTCCAAATTCTCCCTCCCTCCTTTCCTTCCTCCTTCCCTTCCTCTCTCCCTCCCTTCCTGTCGTTCTTTCTTTGTTTCTTCCTTCTTTTTTGAAAGCATCAGAAATCTGTTTTTTTTTTTTTTTTGAGGGGGGCTAATAGTTCAGGTCAGTATCTCATAAACATGAAATGTTAAATCTGGGGGAAAAAAAAGACTTCAGAGAACAAAGTGTAAGTGTCCCCAGATTTTGAGATGAGGAAAGACACTCAATTGTGAAGTCACTTGCCCAAGGCAACATAGGAAGAAACGGAGCAAAGTTGGAATCCAAGCCTCTTTACATCATTTCTGGTTTCTTTGTCAGCGCCTCCTTCTGCCTCTTTAATCCCAGATTGACTTTATTAGAAAAACTGTTCTTAACTCCAGAGGGCTGTTTTAGGGAGGTTACTCTGCTGCTTAAGGCGCCCACTGCTGGCCCAGTGCTTCCAGTGACTAGGACTTCAGTCCAAATTCAGTGATTCCAATCAATTGTTTTATTCCATGTCTTCACAATTGGAGAGTTTTGAATATAATATGGAAATATAGTTAAATTTGCATGCATAATTATGCATAATAATATGAAAAAATACATGCCCAAGGGGGGAAATTACAGTAGCCTTCCTTTGACACGCAACAATGCTAAGTGTTTGGCTGTGATTCTTCTCTCCAACTTTTGGTAACCTGAAATCTGCAATAGATTATTCTTATTATTTGGGGTTTTCAGCCTTCCCTTTCCCTGGGGGACAGAGAGCTGTGTTGCTGAATGCCAGGACACCCCTCCAGATGCAGATGTCACTGAGAAGTGCTGTGCTGGATATCCTTTCCATGTGTTTCTGCCTAAGCTGGGAGGGAATAGAGAGGATTGAGCTACGGATGGGAAAATGTGCTGTGCCAAGTTCCAACCCCTCTGAAATTCCAGCTTTTGGACTTGAACAGGCTGCGAGCTTGGGCCATTGCTAGCTTGTTCACTCTTGACACAATGAAACTTATGGTCTTGAGAAAAAAAAAAACTGACTTGGGGTTTTAAGGCCTCAACAAGCTTCTTGAGACATTAAGTACCTCTTACATAAAATAGCAGTGATGGTTTAAGACTGGAGGAATTGGAAATGTACGGATTGAATGACCTTTAAAATACACATAGGTTTAAAAACCGAAAGAAAAATGCACTTAGCAAGAAAGTATTTTGACTTATTTCTAAAATATGGTTGGAAACATTAAGCAAACTCAAAATGAGGCTGCACCACATTCTCATTTTGACTTAAAGATCGACTTTAAATAACACAACAGATGTAGTCATCAGCATTGATTCCAAACACAGACATTACGAATGGGGAGAAAGACAGGGTGAGACTTGGGCAATAATAAGAACTACTGTTACTGTTAGCCCTTAATTCTTTAAACTCTCACAGTAAAAGCAGGAGGGCAAGAGAGATATTCTAGCAGGGTCCGACTCCCATCATAGTTCTGTGAATCATTAAGAAACATCCACCAAGAAGTATTTCCCCAAATAACCAACAGAAAACAAGTTGAGCTGTTTGCACTCTATGGCACAAATGAAAACTAAAAAGCCACCTGTGTGAAAAGCAGTTCCATCGACACAAACAGGTGCTGGCTCACAAAATGGCTCCAAGGAAAGCAGAGGGGACAGGGTCAGGAATTGTGGGTGGCCCTTGCAGAGGAAAATTGCAAGTTAATTGCCGTATTGCAAGGAAATGGTCAACTGAGAGTTGTTGTAGGTCACCTGACAGTTTAGCAGAAATATTTCTTTTGCCAGTTTTGTGACTACATAAAATGAACTGCTATTGGAATAGTATTGCAGTTAATGCAGAAGGCAAAGAGAGAGTTTTCTCATGTGGCAGTTTAATGTTTAATGGTTCTCCTACATTCCCATCAAGCCTGGAACATAATTTGTGGTTAAGAAAAAAGTGTTTGATAACTGACCAGTATCTTGGCTGTATGTGTAGAAGGAGCATACAGCCCTTTGTGTTGAGATCTGACTTGGAATTCCAATTCTGCTACTACGACAATGCATGGCTCAGTGCCCCTGGATGCCAATGTTTTCATCAGCATAATGGGGAGAAAAAGAACTTGATGTTGTGTTGCAATGACTGAATATGCTATCACTTAGGATCGCATTGCTTTGTATGGTAGATAGGAGGAGAACAATGCCTTAATCCTATTCCTCCTTCTTCATCTTTGTCACCATTATTCATATACAGTTTCCACAGAAGTTATATCGTAAGACTTAAGTAGGACTGGTCCTTAGGGTTTGGGGTTGATAACTAAATATCATCATATCAAAGTTTTTTAAACCAAAAGAGGACATGGGTAATTTAAGGAACTCAGAGTCTGTACATATAATTTAAATTAAGCACATCACTAATAATTATTAGTGAAGGTCAATGCCTATACTGTATAAAGAGAGCTCTAGAGATTGATTTTGAGACATAACCCATCTTCAGCATACCTAAATGTCTAACAGAGAAATGAGAATCTAGTGCAGCTTTGGTAGAGCATTAGTGTATCACTGAAATGAGTGTGTTAGGTGGATGCATGGGATACATTAATATTTTATTAATGCTTCTCTGCTAATAATTTTTAAATACCTACAATTCTTTTTAAGTTTGCACCTTACAACAAGTCTTGTGTCTATCCAGTTAGAAATGGCAGGCTATCTGCTCTGATACATATGGCAGCAATACAGCATGACAGTAATACACGGTATTGACATTATAGCCAAGGCGCTTCCATGTCCTATAGTTGTGTAGGACACAAAAACATGTATGCTTTAGTCACAGCAACTAAAATACAGTTTACATATTAAAAATGTTGAGTGAAAGATTCTTAGCACTAACATGAGAACTGGAGTTTGGAACACCAGGGGCAATATATTCAGTAGTGCACATCTGTAATACTAGCATGCTTCTAGCAAAGGGGGAGGGAAAGCAGAAGAATGACTAGAAGTTTCTGAGACAGCTAGCTTGGAATAAGCAGTGGTGAATAATAAGAGACCTTTGCCTCAAACGGGCTTGAAAGCAAGGACTGACACTGGAGGTTGTCCTCTTACCTCCATACTAAATCTATAGTATGAATGTGCCCCAATCACATATATGTAAGCACACATGGATATAGGAACACACACACATATCATATACATTAAAAAATTGGGCTAGAGAAATGTCTCCGGGGTCTAGAGAGAGAGCTACTGTTGTGGAGGACTAGAGGTTGGTTTCCGGCACACTAGTCAAGTGTCTCACAAGCACTTGCAGCTAAGCCCTAGAGGGTCCAATGCCATCTTCTAGCCTCTGCAGGCATTCTCACATTTGTATATGCAAACACACACATTTATTTATAATGAAATAAAGTAAATCTTTAAAATACAAAAAATATAAAGAATGATCCTTAATTCCTGATGAATTACAGAGGAGCATGAGTTCTGGGGTTCTGTGGTACAGGACTGTGGGTAGATTGGGGTCTGATAAGCTATGTTAATGGGAAGAAGTCCCATTTGCTTTCCACCAGCCCCAAGCAGAAGCAGACTCACTACCTTCAAGCTTGATTAGTTCTAACCTGTAGACTAACAGGGACTTCTTAAATTCTATTTCTGCGCCATTAGATAGGATTGGTCAGTTGTACTAACTGTCAGACCTCACTTCTACTCTAAGCACATTGACTCTTTCCTGAGCTATCCTGCCTGCAGCCTCTGTGCCTGCTACTTGCTATAACCGCATCCTCCTACCCCAGACACTCACAAAGTCAGGGTTCTCACTCCCTCCAGGCCTGACCCAAGCATCATTTCTCACATATTCCCTCTTTACTTAAAACTAGGAGTTTCCCTCACACTGGCTACACTGTATTGCTTCCTCTTCTTTTATTTTTTAGTGTTAAACACAATTTAGCTAATATGCTCTGTACTTACTAATACTTTTTTCTCCAAAGCTACAACGTTAGTGGCACCAAGACATGATTTTGTCCATTTTCTATTGATTTCTACATTACTAGGGATCTAGATCAAGGTCTTGTGCAAGATAAGAAGGTACTCCATAATGACACTTTAATTTTTAGAGGTTATTATTTCAGGGCTACAATAGATTTGGGCAAGTGAGTAGACAGCACACACATGCTGAATGAACTGGAGAATATTCTGGATTCCATTTTCTAGAAACATAAAACCGCTCGTTTCCTTTTAAAATATTTTAACATTTAGTGATAAAATTATCTTCCAAGAAAATAGACATCACTTGATAGCTCATAAAGAAGGAAGATAGTGATTAATAATTATCATTAAGTGACAATGTGAGTTTTTATCCACAATATGTCTGAGAAAAAAAGCAAATTCTGCCTCTCAAAACCTTTGCTTCAAACCTTGAACATTTAGAAATAGTTGTGACACTCTTCCTTATTTGCATATTCATAGATATGAATACAAAATCATTTTATCTTTTTCTTATTTATAGAATAATAGAATTCAGTTTTCAAAACTCTCATTAAATATCTGAAGGATACTTACACCTACAAAGATATATTAAAATCATTCCAGATAGATTTACTGACAGGAAGTTGAAAAGAAGATTGAGGTTAAAAATCTTCAAGACAGTCTTTTTTATAACTAATGTTTACAAGTACAAAAATTATGATGGCTATAAGTGGAATTCTCTGTATCATTAAAGGGTTAAAGAATGAGTAAGAAGGCAGAGAGACAGAAACTAATTCTTAGAGCAGCTCCATTAGTGGCAGAGGTTATAGAATTCAAAGAACAACAGTGTCCATGGGAAATACTATGTGAACCACATATATAATTAAACATGTCCCAATAGCCACATTAAAAACGTAAAAAAGAAAAACAGTTGGAATTGATTTTAATATTATATTTTCTTTACTTTGCTCTATTTCCTTTTATAATCAATTTCAAATCAATGAAACATTTCATATTCTTTTTCTTGTACTAAATTTTTAAAGTCAGATACATATGTTATACCTACAGCACATTTCAGTTTACATTGGATGGTGGTGGCACCCTGCCCAATAGTGCAGTCTAAAGAAAGGCTGTGATAGTTAACCTTCTTTCCAATTTGACTGAATTTGGAATTGCCAAGCAACCACCTCTTGGCCTGTGTGTGAGAGTGTTTTGAGTGGTTTAACCAAAGAAAGAAAATGCATCCTGAATGTAGGCAATACCTTCCCAAGGGATGGAGTCATGGGTTGGATAAAAAGGGAAAAAGTGAGTGGGTAAACAACTGCCATCATTTATCTCTCTCTACTTTCTGACCATCCATGCAATGTGACCAGCTGTGTCCTGTTCCTGCCTCTGTGCCTTACTGCCATGATTGACTGGATGCCTTTTAAAATCAGGAGCGAAGGCAAACCTTCCTTTCTTAAGTTGCTTTTCTGAGACATCTTGTAACAGTAATGAGGAAAAAAATAACACACAGTTTCTGGGTGTCATATCATAAAAAAGAACTGGCTAAGAGAGCCATGGGGGAGTTCTACAGCAGAACAGGAAGCCTGACTCAGCTCAGAGGCTGACTTACAACTCCAGGAGAAGCAACTGTCTTCAATTCTAGTTGCATGTCCATCAGTATAGCAAATCGTACAAGCTGTACTCTAGTTTTCTTCAATCACTAGGTTTTTTAGTTTAACATATTTATTCCCCAATGTTGATATCCAATAGCATGCCACTCGAAAATGTTCATAATGCCAGTCAGTTACCCTGTATGAAGATTCATTTTAATTAGCAACTGAACACAATGTATAATTATCTGGCATAGAGTCTCAATGAGTGGTTATCTAAATCAAGTTGGCCTGCTGGTATATCTATAGGGGATTTTTCTGTTATGTTAATTGATGTGGGAAAACCCAGACTAAAAGTGGGTGGCAGCACTCTCAAGGTTTAGATCAAGGGCAGTCTAGAAAATGAGAAAGTGAGCTGAGCTCAAGTAGGTATGCACTCATCCCAATACATTCTACCGTGGAAGTAACTTGCTACTTCAGGATCCTGCTGGCTTGACTTCCCTGCAATGATGGACTGTAACTAAAAATGTAAGTCAAGCAAGCCCTTTCTTCCCCAGGGTGGATTTTATACTGAGTGTTTTATCCAGCAACAGAAATGCATCCAGGACAACCTCTACAATTGTATTTATATCCAACTCTAAAATACCTCTGAGAGAGCAAATGAGCAAACTAAATATTTCTAAGGATTTTGACATTTGCAATTTATAATGTGAGCTTTCTATACCCAGAACACTTTATTGTGTCAAGATGATGGTGCTTATCCCACCCTCGTTATTATTAAACAACAGTTCGTTTATGAGAACCCACAGCAAAGTGACAACATTAATGTCTATAAAGTGTGTTCAGACTGTTAGTTGAGAATAGAAAAGAAAGAGCGTTGGTTCTGTTTGGTTTATTATATAGTGTATTCCCCAAGTCATAACTTTATTTGGGGAAACAAGTTGAGACACACACTCAGACACAGTGAATATGTTTCATTGGATTAATTTGGGGTCTGACTTAACTTTTTTTTGGTTTTTTTTCGAGACAGGGTTTCTCTGTGTCTGACTTAACTTTTAAATGCTATATACTTAGCTGATTTGTCTACAGAATGAGTTGGTTGGACTAAAGAGTTGGCTTGTACACCATTCTCCCAGGATGAAATCAATTCAGTTTACCCAACACTCATCTAAAGTCAGAAGAATGTACATTTCTTGTTTACACACACACACACACACACACACACACACACACACACACACACACACACACACACACACACACAGACACACACACACACACAAACACACAAACACACACACACACACACACACACACACACACACACACACACACGACATGCACACACAAAGGAACCCATAGCAGGCAGCCTATATTGCATTATAATCCTCAAGACTTACTTTTAAGGAATACAAACAATCATGAAACTGAATATTAGCAAGGCAGAGTCCAGGAATACCATGTGGTAGTTGTTTGAAAATAGCAACACCTACTTCTCAGAGGTTTGTGACATTGTGGGACCAGTTCTCAAAACCAAATCTAAGCTTTTTTTACACAAGATTTTTAGTTTTAGCTGTTCCCACAAATTATTGTTTTATAAAAATGATAAGCAGAAACCATTTAAAATATTAATTTTTTTACATTTCTCGAGGAAAATAATTAACATACAGTACCACTTAAATTTTAACAAGAATATTCTTAAATAGAATGGATAAGACAGAAATTTTGGTAGTGGGAATAAAAAGACAAAAACATGTTCCTATTACCTTTGAAATGTTCAGTGTGTATACAATTAAAATGTAAGCTATGAAGTAGTTGACATGATGAAGTAATGCATAAGTAGCCAAGACCACATAAGGCAAATTGAATATTTCCTTCAATCTCAGCTTTCAGCTTTAGGAAGCAAAGGTCCAATCAGCATGAATTTGGATCATAACAAACAAACCCAAACCATCCTTAAAAAACAGGTATTTACAATGACAAACTAGGATTTTAATGACAAAGACAGATAAACTGAGCTCATATCTATGCAATATAAGAAGAAAACAATGGTTATACGGTGCAAATAATTTTGCTGTAATATGACAACATAATGACTTAAGTGCTGAATATTGTCATTATGCTTCTGAACTTCATGTACATGAGCAATAAAGACTCGGTGCAACTATTGTATAATTCATATTTTTGTAGGAAATCTTCTTCATCTTTTAAAATAGTTGCAGCCAAAAGATCTGTGAGCCTGTAAGATGTATGCCTAATTTAATTATAATGTCTGTGTTGTCTATGATGTGTAAGTCCCTTCAAGGAGGTTTCTAACCTGACCTGTGTTAAAGAAGGACAAAGTTCGAAATACCAAAATTTATTTCATCCAACTTTCAATCTGGTGAGAATCACTAGTTAGTGATATTGACACTAGTTTGTGACATTGACACTAGTTTGTGATATTATTGTGCTGACAATACCCTAGCAGTCATATCAACAGGCAATCACATTACTTTTGTGATCTAATTCATTTTAACTTCCTGGAAAAGAACAAACACTTGAAATTCTGACAAGTATTTAAAATGTTCACCACATATATAGTTAGAAGTTTAACATTTTCTTCCACTCATTTTAGACACTGCATAGAGTAATCACAGCAACTACAGGAACAAAGAAACCACACAGGACAACTGAAAAAAATGGACTGGCTTTATCTGAGGTTTCCAGATACCTTGTCCCCAAATCTGGACTTTGATTAGATATTTTCCCTGTCTTCAGTTACACCATGAAGGAAAACAATGCTGATGAATGCAGCAAAAG
Source organism: Cricetulus griseus (assembly GCF_003668045.3). Taxonomy (NCBI): domain Eukaryota; kingdom Metazoa; phylum Chordata; class Mammalia; order Rodentia; family Cricetidae; genus Cricetulus; species Cricetulus griseus. The sequence continues at coordinate 129,916,692 of NC_048599.1, forward strand.
TAGGTATATTCAGAGAGTTGAGCTGTGCACTACTTAGCCCTTTAAAAAGAGAATCTAAGAAACATGAAAAATTAAAAGTGCTAGTATCCTTCCCTTTCCCTGTTAATACTTGTAAGGGAGCAGCTGTGCCCAATTCTTAGAGTAAAAGGAAAACCATCTCAATTTCAGTCATTTTTGTATTTCAAATAAATTCATGATGAAAAGTACATTTTGCCATTACTAATTCTGGAAATGCAGCAACTGTAACAGTTGCCTCATCTACCTGCTAAACTGGTCTTCCTTACTCAAAATATGGTCTTATGGGGTGGCATCAACCATCTGGCATTGGAGAGTGTGAGTCTGACATAGAAACTTCTTAGATATGTAAAATAGTTAGGACAGACAAGTCCCTTTAGGGTATCTGCAGGATGGAATTACTTTCATTTGCAAATGTGAGAACAGAAGAGAAGATGGAATAGCCAAACAGTGGCTCCCTTAGTTACCTGCTTTGTACCTGAGTATGCATGACATGTGTATCTGGCCAGGATGCAAGGACTTGAAGAGTTAAAATGGAAGACTAAGCCTGTCATGCAGAATACTCAAAACACAAAGCATGCATGCATGTCCAAATAAATATGCTGGATTTATACAACTAGTTCCTTTTCTTGTTAAGCATGAATTGAAATACACACACACCACAGAGATACACACACACAGATACACACACACACACACACACACACACACACACACACACACACACACACAGGAATGTACAAACAACCCAAGCTGTCTTTTCCATGAATTTTGGGAGATTGCATAGTTTTGAGTGAAAAAAAAGAAAACTTGGCTTGGTTTTCACATTTAAAAAAATGGAGATGGAAAGAATAAGATTGTGCCCATACAAGCCAATTGTTTCCAAACCACATTGTATTGTTTGGCCCAAATAATTTACCCTCCTATATGGAAGAAGGGAACTGTAACAGACTGAAAGCACAATAGCCAATCAAAATAAAATTTCTATTCTAAAATACCTTCCTAGTGTGTGAGGATTTGCTGAGCCCCAGCTTCACCCTACCCACATTCTCCCACTAGTGAGACAAAGGCAAGCTTGGAATAAAAGGTATTAAATTAAGATCTCCTTTCCACATTAAATGATCACTTTTACGGACCTTGTTTATTGACTCACAAACTCTGGAATCTGGTAGGTTTTTTAGTAGACCTGAAGTTCTCAGCCACAGAAGGGAGCTTCTTTGTGAAAGCCACCTTCTTTGTGGAAAGAAACTGTAAAAATGATGGGCTTCGGGCCTACAGAGCTGTCAGACCTACTACATACAGGTAGAGGATTAAAGCAAATTATGAATATCACCACCATTCATATAAGGAAGAGTGGTCTTCTGTTCATCTTTATGGATTGTCACAGCAAAAGAGGCAAAATTAAAAGAAGACATTGTGTCCCTTGATGAGCATTTAAAAGAGAACTCTGTATTTGTACATGTTGTGGACTAGCAAGATGGCTCAGTGGGTAAAGATGCTTGCCACCTAGCCTGAGTTCAGGACCTGAGTTCAATCCTTGGAATCCACATGGTGGAAGGAGAGAAAGAACTACAGCAGCAGTCATGCTGTGAGACCACACATGTGCAGATTACATGGGCTGTACTGTCACTGGTTTCTACGTATACCACTTAAAAAGCCAAGAGCCCAGCAATTATCACTCAAATTTATCTTGTTACCCCAAGTTTTGTTTTGATATAGTGTGATTGTCTTAGTAAATGTGACAGAATTTAGTCCACATCAGGAAGGAGAGCCCCCTGAAGACAGCAATGTAAAGAAGACCAACACTCTCTGTGCTCCATTCTTCTTGCCTCTTTCTCCTTGCTCCTCTCAGCTTGGATGTCTTGTTTAGTTTTCAGTAAAGTGTATTTTAAAACCAGCTTGAAAAACTTTAAACATACAAACAACAACAAAAGTATAAAAGACAGCTGAGGAGACTAGGAAGAAAATAAAGATGAGGAAAGGAAAATAGCAATAGGCAGCAGGCAGGGGCATCAAGGACAGGGAGGCAGAAGGCACCCTGTTGCAAATTAAGGGTCAAACAATGTATGTAACTGAAGGAACAATTTCAACAGAATATTTTAAAGGGTAAAATAAAAGCCTGTTGTGATGAATATTTTATCATGAAAAAAAGGCCATCATGGTTTAAAGCAGTTTTTTCAAAAGAAATAAAAGCTTGGAGTTGATGCAGGAATCTAAAGAATAGATGTAGATTTTGGTACCCTGACTCTCTGTGAGGAACAAAGGCACATTACGAAGTGAAGCCTATAATAGCAATCTCTGGATATGCCATCATCCCACAACACAAACGTTTTGAGATGTTTTGACTATCAGCAAGTAAAGAGGGAGAACTACGCTTGGTGACATCATTTCCACTGGAACAGAAGTTGTCTTGACTAGAAATTGTCATAGAAATTTGTCATTTATATGTAGAAATATAAATAACTTGTCTGGCAAGAGTAAGCATACTTTCTCCAAGATGACATCAATATACTGAGTTAGTTTATTTATTTATGTGTGCTTTTTAAGGCACTGTTTGTCATGTTCATAAAATTTCTTTCTAGGTTATGCTATTGAATGTCATCAAACCTCAATGTAGTTTGTTCTTCTTGCTCACATTTAGTTATCCATATTCTACAACATCATTGCATTTCACTCTATCCTTTATTTCAATCAAATTGTATCACTACTAAAATAAATAATATTGAATAAATAAATCATCATTGACCTTGATTCTCTTAAATATTGACTTCATGAGTTAGGTAGCTTGGTATATTCTGGCAAGACTAAACGGAGGCTTTTCTAGGAAAACACCCACTTTCCCAAACCTCTGGAACTTCTAGTCAGGCTGATATTCTCTGTCATAAGCCTTGCCCCCCAATCAAAACTACATGCACAGTCTCAATTAAAGTACAATCAAATTTACAGGCATTAAATCACTTGTAGGCCACATTTAAATCACGTTTTTAATAGGGTGGGACATGGTTAAAAAAATTGCTATTGGAGATGTCTTCAAGACGAGGAGAAGGAAGCCTATGAATGTCTGGTAGGTTTGCTGTGGAGGACTGATCTCAGCCTCAGCTCAGCCACTTGACAGCTGTCTGACACTAGGCAAATGGCTGTGCTGTGATGACTTTTTAATGTGTTATCCTAGGTAGACTAAACTACATACCCTACTCATTCTATCACGCTGTAATGTAGGTGATGCTGTGAAGGGACTGTGAGAGGCAATAAAAGTCTCAAATCATCTGACTTTAAATTAATCAGCAGAGATTATGTTATGGTCAGCCAGATGAGATCTCAGAGGACGTAGACATTCTCTGGGTTCAGAGATTCTTCTAGCAATTCCTGCCTGCTAATTCCAGACTGTTGTTGACCTTCAGCCGTGTCTACAGGGTTCCTGCTTGCTGCCAATCTTCCATTGCTGACTACTCCAGATGTGCTTAGTGAGCCTGAACAGCTGTGTAAATCAATGGCTTTTGATGTTATCCACCAATCTGTCAATCCATCTCCCCACTTCTTCATCCATCTGCCTCAGTTAAGGTTTCTATTGTGATAAAACTCAATGACCAGAAACAACTTAGCAGAAAAGGGTTTCTTTCATCTTATAACTCTCAGGTCACACTCCATCACTGAGGAACTCAAGGCAGGAACCTGGAGGTAGGAACTGGAGCAGAAGCCGTGAAAGAACACTACTTACTGGCTTGCTCCTCATCGTGTGCTCAGTTTGCATTTCTTATACAATTTAGGACCATTTAACCAAGGGTCAGCGCTGCCCATAGTGAGCTGGGCCCTCCCACGTCAATCACTCAATAATTAAGAAAAATGTCCCATAGGCCTGCCTACAGAACAAAACTGGTGGGTCTTTCTCAGTTGGGTTCCTTCTTCCTAGATGACTTTAGTCAGCACACCATCTCTAACATTCCTCTGTTTATCCATTCTCCTTCTCATTTTCCCAGTCTCTTGCTAAGACTGGCACTGCTTTTCTATAGGGTCCTAGCAATTATCACTATTAATTTTGTCCCTGTTTTTTTCTTTTTAAAAAGCAAAGTAGGAAATTGTTTATGTGTAGCCTCCTTTACTTTTCCATCCTTAGTGCTTGTGGATTGAGCTTTAGGACCAACATTTCCTTGCATGGAGGGAGTTTTGGAGGAAGTTGCTCATATGATTTATTTTCCTTACAGTTAGCCATAGAGAACAGAACTGGGAATAGGTGACATCTTTATGTTTGGCAGCCCCCTTCCAAGGGTTAAAATCTATAAGCTAAATTTTTCTAAAGATCAACTTCAATCACCTAAACAAGAACATTTAATTAAAAACAAACAACACAAAATTTTCCTTGCAGAATGGAGCTGATTTGACAATTCTCATTTATAGGACACACTTTACTAAAAACAGCTTTACATACTACATATTCTTGAGGCTCAGGCCATTTAAATGGTGACATTCCACTGGAGCTAGTGTTAGTACTTACTTGTTTGAAATATTGTGCAAAAGAAAAAAAAGACACTCTAAAAGGGAGTTGTACATACAGACAATTTCAGAAGCACAACTAACTAGTACCTTCAGCTTGGTAAACAGCTAAAATTTTCATTATAGACAAGCATACTATGGATCATGCTGAAGAAAAGAAAACTGCGAAAGATACTTATTTTAGTTGTTTTTGTGGGTTCCATTTTGGGTTCAAGTAGAAACCTTGTACAAGGGAAACTCCCACAAATCTACAAGGGTGATCACAATTAAGATTTCTATCTTAATTCTTACCCAAAAGAGAATTACACACTTAGTTTAAAAAGTCAAAGTTCATCCCTCCACCCTCTCCACAACTGGATTCCCAGAGTATAACTCCATGTTTAGAGCACAAATGGACTTTGGGAGCCCATTACCTATGGAGAGATACTATTGCATCCCAGATACAAGAAAGAGGGCCTAGGCCCTCCCCCAAATGATGTGATGGTCTTTCATGGTCCCCTGTGGAGGGTCTCACTGTCCTTGGGGAGCAGGTGGGGTGGGTCGTGGGGTATGTGGGAAGCATGGGAGAATGGGAGGGTGAGGGAATGGAGGAATTGATATGTAAATAAGAGTGCTTCTAAAATAAAAAATAAAAAAGTGAAAGCTTAGTTAAAACCTTCCTAGGAATATTTGCTACTTCTTAGATAAAATCCAACTGAGAGAAAAATATTAAAGAAAATGATAACACTAACTAAATTAGCACATCAAGTAAGACATTGTATTTCATGTAGGAGGTCTGCCTAGTGTAAAATACAGATTCTAATTTATCATTATTCGTATAGTTTGTCTTTTAAGCCGTCACCTTCTTTGACATGAAATTGTGCCTTCAACCTTTTGCTTTTTAAAAGATGTATGAAATAAACAAATGGAACATCTAGTAAAAATCTGTATTGTAGTTATATGACACAGGTCGGAGAAGCTCTATAAAGAAAGCTTGTGTGAGCTGGATTGAGTTTCAGCTTTCAACAGAGAAGAGGCATACCCTCAGAAGCGCAACACAGTGGATCTGTGTGAAATATCATTCCCATATCAGTGTGGTCCATCCTTTGCAACTGTGTTATATTTTTCACGTTTGAAGTCAAAGATATTTTATGGAAATAGTTAAAGACATACTATCAGTAAGGGATAGATAACTGTATTAGAGTTAGCACATGTTGCAGTTGTTATTTGATACCTTGGTGTTTTTCTCTCATAACATTTATTCATTACATACTTATTATATATTCAAAAGAGTCCTAACTTGGTGCAAGTTTTCATGTTTCCAGGATCACCAGTTCCTACTTATGTAATCTGTATGAATTTTGCTTCATATCCCATCCTTACTCCATTAAATATGCCACACACACCGCCAAGCAATTTTTCATTTCATAATCACATCTCACAGAACTCTTGGGTGGATGTTGATCGTTTTAAACAAATAGCTCCATAGAAAGGTGGTATCCATCATTGAAATAAATATTAATATATCTGCCGGGCGTTCGTGGTGCACGCCTTTAATCCCAGCACTCGGGAGGCAGAGGCAGGAGGATCTCTGTGAGTTCAAGGCCAGCCTGGTCTCCAGAGCAAGTGCCAGGATAGGCTCCAAAGCTATACAGAGAAACTCTGTCTCAAAAAAACAACAAAAAAATTAATATATCTTATACTCAAACCTTTATGCATCCATGATTATGATACAATCAATTGTACTCATTGATTAGACACATGAAAAGGTAGTATTTTACATTTTTAAATAAAATTTACTCATAAATGAAAGATCATGACTTATTTCATGCTTAAGTTTAAGGACATCCCTGGGAATAATGAGGGAAAGGTACATTGTAAATGGTAAATTATAAAGGAAGAAGTCTCTTTTTAAATCAAGGTCCTTTTTTTGTCATTATTCTAATACATAAATAACTTGACTCTTGAACACGAACTGGATGCCTGTAGAAGCAAGATTTTGAACTTGAGGTCTTCTCCACAGTTGGAAACAGCACAGTAGCCTTCCTCTTTCCTGAACTTCATTATGAGTCCCCTTTGAGGATTTTCACTGTGGCTTTCTTGAAGTTCTCAAGTCTTAATCCGAGACACCTCATTGAGCCAGGAAGCAGTCTTTGGAACTGTTCCAGCCTTCTCTAACCCATGTTAGTAGCAATCTGGAAAACCACTACACTGCTATATAAAAATGATGCACTCTAGTATTAAAACCATAGCTCTCCTCCTAGTGAATTTTTTCCAATAAAAGATATGGATGGATGGATGGATAGATAGGTGGATAGATGATAGACAGACAGACACAGACAGACAGGTGTTTAACCTAACCCTTCTCTGTTCTACCTCCCAATCCACTCCTCCATTTCTGTTTTGGAAAGGACAGGTCTCTTGTTTCCCATGGATACCAACAAAACATGGCATATTAAATTGCAGTAAGACTAAGCACCTCCCCATGTATTAAGGCTACAAGGCAACCCAGTATGAGGACTAGGTTCCCAAAAACCAGTAAAATAGTCATAGACAGCCCCAGTTGCCACTGTTAGGAGTCTCACAAGAGGATTAAGCTACACAACTGTAACATATATGTAGATTAGTTCTTAAAAATATTATTTTCCAAAAAAATCTCTCAATTCAGTAATACATTTTTACTTGAATTTTTTTCTTAATTTTATTGCTCTCACTTCAGAGTTTCGGTTTTCTTAATTCTATTTAGCCATTTACAGACAACTTTTGCAGGACTGGAGAGATGACTCAGCATATCAGATATCATACAACTGCTCTTCCAGAGGATTCAGCTGTCTGTAGCTGCAGGTCTAGGGTGCTGACATGTTCTTCTGGCCACCATGGCACCAGGCCAGCATGTAGTGCGCAGAAACACATGCAGGCAAAACACTCATCACATAAAAAAAGCTAAATTTAAAATTTTAACCTATATATTTGAGCTAAATGAAACATTATTATCTTTTTGCATATTAAAATTTAAAATGCTATGCATGTGCCTCTGAATATTTCTTTAGTTGCATAGTATTATATACTTATATTCATTTTATTAGTTTCTAATAAAAGGAAAATAATGGAAAGGAATGTTATTTTAACTGTTAAGTTACCTGGACTATTTTATTTACTTTTTGTTATTTTTAAGCTTTACTACATTCTATTTAGCTTTTGTATCTGGGCTTAAAAATATTTTTACTTTAATATAGCTGAAAGTTACTTAGTTTCTATTTTGTGGGATATTTTAAAGTAAAATGCAGGTTTTTATACTAAGGATATAAATGTTAATAATGCAAATTTATTAATTAACAATAAATTTCATGGAAAATAAATGTTTAATATTTGAAAGTTAATCTAAGAGTAAGTTTTATATTTCATAAAAATATTTTTTCATATTCAAATTTCAGAATAGGATTTGTTAAATGAGGAATTTTAATTATTTGTGAAGTGAAAGGTGAGAGTTTTCTAAAAATAGAAGTAGCAAGTAGCAAATTTCCAATCAAGTATACAAAATTATCTCACTAACTTCAAAACTCAAATTACATTTCTTTTTTTTTGTTTTTACTGTTTTACTTACCATCTGTTAAATCAATAAATGGTAAAGTTTAATTTTGTTATTATATATTTATTTTATAATCAACTTTTCTTGACATTTGTGCCTTTTCCATCTGCCAATATGGCCTTGAAACTTTATTTTCATGTGCTATATATATACATGTGCATATATAGATGGCATATCTCTTTATTTTTCAAAATACATATAAAATCATTCAACTACATGATGAATTATATACAATAATGAACAAAACTGATAGGCAGAAGAAAAGAAACAAATGTAGAAAGCCTGATGGTCGGTTGTATTTTGAGGTAAACTCTTTATTCTAGACTCTAAAACTAACTATATGCTTTTCTGCAAATAAAAATGAGTTTAATATAGTGTTTGAATAATAGAATAAAGATACATGCTGCGAATTTCAAAATACTCACAGTACATATGCTGTTTACATTTCATTTAGCATTGATAATATATAAAACTTGTTCAAATTGTTTGCCATGTATGAAGAAAATTCTTTTACTTTATGGAAATTTATTTTGCCACATCACTTTGCTTTTTTGTTTTATACTGTTTCCAAACTCATTTTAACATTTTAAGACATTGGAAAAATTCAAAAATATTTAATTTGTAATAATCCTTAACATTTTCTGCTTTCTCTAATTAATTTGTCATTGTATTGGTTACATTTCTGCCATATTTTTATTTAAAATTATACAGGCTAACCAGTTGTGGTTTTCTTTAATGGTCTCTGTCTCCCCTGCCCCAAAAGAGTCTTTCTTTGATGAGGGGCGAGAGCTACACTTATTTGCAGGTGTGAGGGTATTATTTAATATACAATTCGAGATTATATTGCTTTGGGGAAGTGGTAGTAGTGGGTAGTAGTAGGTCCCATGGCCTCACTAGCATTGGTGGTTTTCTAGGCTTCCAGGACCAGACATGAATTCCTTAAAGTCTAATTAACCAGTGGCGACTTATTGCCAAGATATAAGTGCCACTATTGCACTTTTTGGGCATGTCTTGTCATGTTGGTCATTGTTTGGCTTATAGTTGTCATAGCTGGGTAGGCCTATGGATCATTTTTCTCCTTTGGCAGTGTGCACAACATCTTTCAGTATGAAAGCTAGTCCTAGGGAACCTGACTTGTGAGAGCCAGATCCAGATTGTATCTGGAGTGAATGGTGTCTTCAGTAATAATGCAGAAAACAACTGACCATGAGGTACCTAGCCTAAATTTATGTAACTACACACAACCTGGCATCAAAGGCACAGGAAATATCAAACATAATGAAAGAGGGGGTGAATAATTGTAAGAGCCATAGCACAAAATCTCTGCTGCAATATCGTGTCTTGTATATAGGACAGGAAAGCTGTACCCATAAAATTCTCAACAATATGGTTGCCTGAACAATGACAGCATCAGTTGATATGCCAGTGTGAGTAAGGGAAATCACATAAGTCTACACCCATATATAAAGAGTGGCAATTAATGACTACCGAGAGAGCATCTGTCTTCTCCAGGGATGACCACCCCACCAATTGGCTATTCAGTACCAAGTAATTAGCCTTACAAATGTGTTCATAGCAAGCAACACTAAGTAGACTCAGCAGATTGCTAACCAGGTTCCCCTCATTCACGTTGATTCAAATATTGGATTCATATGTTATATGCATAGTTTTCCAAATATTGCAAAGTAATGGTATCTGTGTGAGATTCTACCCTATTAACTAAGCACTAGCTCAGTTGTGAAAAAGCTAAGACTAGTTCCTTTATAGACAATCCCTTAAAGCACCAGTTGTCTTCTATCCTTCAGAGTGAAGAGTAGGTATCAATTACTAGCAAATAAGAGTCCTCCAGCTTCCCAATAACAGTGATTACATAGGAAGCCGACTGAGACATTCTTTCCACCTTACTTTGAAAAGATCAATTTGCTTTCCTTTCTTTATTTACTTCTCATCAAAATGCTAATAAATAATTCCTTTCAGTTAAATTCCTGTAGTTTCATCGAAACTTGTAACTCTATACTTTATTTTGAAGCTTAGCACCCCAAATATGGTAATCCAAGTTACATAATTACGTTAGTTAAGTGGAGTTTTCTGCTCTCCCCTGAAGCATGGCATCTGCAAAGCAGAATGCATTCTATCAGATTTGCCACGAAGAGCTTTGCTCTAGAGACAAAGAATGTGATTGCTGTCTTTACAGCCTATTTTTTTTTTTTGATTGGCTAGATTTGTTTTAACTTAGTATATGAACCTGATATATTTATGCTAAATGTGTTGTAGATGAAAAATGAATATAACACATCAAGAAATTTAGCCTTTAGTAAGGCACACAATAAATTTTGCTTCCAAAATTCCAAGGTCATTTTTGAAAGTATGGTAATTTATGGAGATTTTAATACTTTATCTTTATGATAACCTTTTGTTAACCATATTATGAGTATTTTTCAAAATACTATAGGAGAATACATCATATTTATATTAATTGTATTATTACCATTTTTGTGTCATACCTTCCTATAAATTATTTAACCTAATTTATGCTTCCAAAAAACTTTGTGAGGTAGGAAATATTATTATTGATATTTTAAAAACTGCCAAACAAAGCCTGAGTGAGATTAAGAGAGTGAGTTAAAGCTGGGAGTGGTAGTAAACTCCTATATATCTCAGCTTCACCCCACCCCCGCACCCCTCCTACCCTCTGTCAGGAATACAAAGGAACAAGGTTTGGTAGCACTAGGATGTGATTCTCCATGGCTTGGTTTCAAGTTCATAGTTTGCTTCCTTGGTGTGACTATGTACAGATTAATGACACTCAAATATCTTGGTTATACATAATAAGTAAAAGGGAGGTAACAATAATACCTCCTATAATAACTGAGAAGATTAAAATAGAGAGCCATTTTATACTTAGTTCATTGCCTAGAGCTGGTAAACATTTCAAATTATTTCTATACAGTGCTTCTCTGCTGTGTAAGACATGACAACTTCGTTCTTACAATATTGTCCACAATGAGACATAGCAGTAATCCATGAATGGTAATCAAATGATTCTATTCAAGTCACGCAGTTATTCAATGGAAATGTTTAAGCTTGTCTCAAAGTCTCCTTTATTGTCCCAGAATTTTCTGACAGTAATCACTTATTACACTTATTACTTATTTATTAAGATAAGTTGTAGGAAAACATGATAAACAATTAGAATTATAGAGAGCTGTTCTCAATAGGAACTTTGTAAGGGTTCTAACTGCCTCACTTGGTCTGTTTCTTTCCCACTGTCCCATGATCAAATGAGCCTGATCATGTAGAGTTTTCTGGGGCATTGAGAAAAATAAATCTGACAGGGACATCATTGTAGACTATTCCTATAAGGGTGCACAGCATCACACAGCACGTTACACATGCATCTTTTACATACTTATCTTTAAACTGTTTATTTGGCACATCAACAGGCAGCTGGTGGAACAAATAGGAAATCGTGGGAAGCACATTCATTTTTAAAGTGTTAATGTGCCCAATCCAAGAGACAGTAATGTGCTTCCATCCGTTAAGATCCCCTTGAATGTTTTGGATTGGAGAACCATAATTTAAATGAAATGCATTATCCAACCTGGAAGGTATTCCACATCCTAAATATTTAATTGATTTCTCCATCAGGGGAAGATGAGCCTACACAATAGGCAGATCCTATCTTTAAGTGTCCGATTAATAGTGTCTCTAATTTAGGGTAATTTAGGAGTTTACAACTTATAAAATGGCTCTGTCTTCCACATCCCTCCCAAAGTACCAAGAGGATTGTGCCTGGATTAATTGCAAACAGCAGACAACCCTCTGTGCATAATGAAAACTCAAGAGTCAGCATCATCAGCCATGCACCTATAATTTGGGATCTCATCTAAGTATTTTTCACCAGGGGCTTCACTTCCAATGGAAACTCAAGTAGCGGAGAAGGAAAGTTGTAATTGTAGAGTCTCCCAATTTAAAAAAGTTTAACAAGTCAAGTTCATTCCTGCTGAGTTTTACTTAGTTGGGTCTTAGCTAACTGAGTGAGGAAGATAAATCAAGCTACTTGCAGATTTTCCTAATGGTGCAAAGTTTGGCATCCCAAGGACTGGGGTAGCATTTATTCCTGCACTTTGAAAGAAGAGAAGTGGAACAAGACTGTCTTGGCTGTGGCCCTATGTGAGTGATTGATTACCTTCTACTCTACTTACTCAGTTATGTCCAGATAAGCACTTAAGTGCTGGAAGTTTCTGGTCATTTTCTATTGAAGAAAGTATAAGGGAAAAACCTTAACATTCTCACAAAAATCAGTTCATCCAAGTCAGGATTATTTGATGAGTTTACTAGGAAATGATAAAATGTTCATTTCTAAATATAAAAATAACTTTGAACTGTACCTATGTGTGTCTACTTTTGACATTGTGAAGTCTGTACAATTCCACCTGTTTGTAGAGGGAAAGAAATGGGTGCTCTGCTGCTGAGCTTCATTTAGGGATTTGAAAGAAGAAAATAATAAATAAATAAATGAATAAAATCAATAGTATATCAGGTATATAATATTTAGTATTGAGTATATCTTTCCTGTTGTACTTTGTCTCTGTCTTCTTGAAGAACTACTTTGTAGACAGCTTAATTTTTGTTCAAATATAAATTAGAATCAATTTTCTGGGGAGAAATAATCAGTGTAGCTCCTGTTCTCCACAACAAAGAAATTACATTTGTAGACATATTCTAGAAATTTAAATCCCCCAGTACTCCTTTGAGAAAGTCCAAGGAGATTTGAAGACTGACGGTTTTGTACTTTGCTATTCCCAGGGGCTCATGCGTGATCATCTTTACTGAGATTTATTCCCATCCCTGCTGAATTAATATGCATTTTAGTTAACTAATCTTGAAACAACAGGAATAAAGTTTATCCAGGTCTTTTATACCTCAGAGAACAAAACAAATACTACAAATCTTTAGAGAGAAAGGATATACAAAAGGGCTTGAGGTGAAGATTTCAAAGCAAATACTCTTTAAACGATGTGCAAATTACCTCGGAGTTTGAGCATGATTTATGAAAGGGGATTAGCCCACTGGAATAAGAACCAAGTTTAAACTGATGGGTTTCAAAGTCAAAGATGAGAAGTAGTTGCAAGACAAGGAAGGAGGGAAGCAACAATAATTTAGGGAAGTGATTTGGTTTAATTTTTCCCCTGAATGGATTTGCCTTAGATTGTCACAAATTACTGTTGCTAACTGCAGTATAAACAGTGCATTTATGCTTTAATTTTCCATAAAGTTTGAGTTTAATAAATGAGTAATTCTCTGCTTATCATACTAAAAATACAATCAGAAACTTTTAAGCAATGAAAACTACTGTAGCTAGAAGGGTCAACTTGTGAAAGTTTTGAGGGAGAGAGCATTTTCTTTTCAATTCACAAAGTTATGTACACACCAGCAGAACACAGACACTCCAGGACTCCAGTGTGCTCATCCAGTGCAGTTTAATAGCTTCTTGGAAAACATATGAAGATGACTTTCATATCATCACAAATATTGTTATGATAGAATTTGTGTGTGTTTGTTCAACGAGTGGACAAAGGCAGATTAGACAGGTACAAAATTAAATGCTCTTGTGCAACCCAGAATTTGTTTTTCAGTATAAGTTTTGATATATACTAGAAAAAGTAAGACCGAACAGGAGATGGTGGCATTGATAATGAAGCATGTCTTGAATGTAAAGTTGTACCTGAAGATGCCTGTGAATGAACATTGGTTTCAATGTAGCACTGGCATATCCCACATACAGATCAGTATTCTGAGTGTGATAAGGATGAAATTGAGCACAACTCTTCAGAGATGTGGGGTTTCATCACTTGAGAGGCCTGTCTTAAAGTGGTTCTTAAAGTAAATTGTTTGAAGATATTGCCAGACATACTCCGGTGGAGAACTTTGAAGTTGTCATGGCTATATGTCTTCAAATCAAGGAGGGATAAAAGAATAAAAGGCTGATAATAAAACTTGAGTAAACATCTCTCTCTAAGAAAGGGCTAATTTCAGAAATCTCTAACCCCAGTGACCTGTATGGACAGAAAAGGAATCTTTTAAATAAATCCTTATGAAATTTTATTGACATGATAACAAAAATATTATTATAAGAGTTCACTTCTTAGAATACCTTAATGACCCACCATTATGGAAAGTAAAGAAGTTTTTAATGTAGTCACTCATATGTGATTAATACCTAACACTTCTTGAATAATATTCTGGATTCTGCCAAGTAAAAATGAGTTAGATAAAATTCTTTAGGTTCTCAGCCAAATCTTTCCTTGGAAATCAGCTATACTCAATTTAAAAATAAGGCATCGGATAGCAACAACAATTTCAGGAACTTACTAGAAATAAGAGTGTTAAGTATTTCTGTGTAAGATATCCTGAGGTATAAAGCTAACTAAGTGAAGATATCCAGACAGTAAAGGCTGTCTTCTTACTGTGCAATGGCAGTTTAAGGGACTTGATATTAGGAACAACTTTTAGTAAAATTCACTGAGAAGATATTTATCATTTGTCCACTTTGGTCTTTAGTTCCTAGATTTACAAACATGAGGTGATGTTTTATCTCAGAAACAATCACTATCAGTTTTTCCTAGAGATGAAATCATATGCTACTAGCAGTCTTAAACAAACCTCATTCTAAGTTTGCTCACTCTGTTTATGGGAACTCAAATGTGAGCCTATTTTTGTTTTCCTTGCACCTTTTCCAAACAACTTAACTTAAGTATAGCTTGTTGAGCCTTGGTTATTTTGGCAGGCACTACCAAAATGCTAATAAGCTAGCTCTAGGTAGTAATACAGCAGCTGAGTTGTGAGTCATCCAGATTAAGATATCTAACCTGAAAGGCTGAAGTGAAGTGAATTACAGTGCTCAAGAACAACACAAAAATTAAGTATAAAGAATCAAATATCATTATTCTTGTCCTTGAGAAAGTGAATTAACTACCAGAGGATACATGTGGGAATTTCCATTCTCTGAACAGGACTTGTGTTGAAGGTGAAGGAAAAACAGAACTTCAGATCCACTCTGCATGTGGAATTCCAGGAAATTAGTGGGATGTTTCATGGACTTGCTGATATGACTGGTTTGTGATCTGTTTATTTTAATGAGTTTAGTTTAATTTTAGAATAGATTTTGTGTTATTGCTGCTGTCCTTTGTCCTGCCATTTCAGTGTTCAGAGTATAGTGATAGCTATAGTGCAAGCAAAGGTGCACAGGAAAAATAGCTCATGATTCTGTAGAAATTTGTGTGGTCACAAATTAGAATAGAGTGATGAGATGAAAAGAATATTTACCATCTCACACCATGCATTTTCAGGAAGTGTCCAACCCAACAGCACTATGCAGGATAGATTAGACAAGGCTCCAAAGTGCTCTAGCTCTGGCCTTTTGCAAATGGATTTAGAGAGTTAGTTTTGTGTAATGTGGTAAAGTATTATCAACGTTTTATATGTGTGTAGGTTACCTATTAAAATGCAGTCTCCTGGAGCTGGTATATGACTGAATTTGTGGCTTTTCCAGTGGAACAAGATGCCACTACAGACTAGTTCAGTTCACAGCACCCACTTTCAGGTGGCTTTACTACTACCTAAAAAACCAGCTTCAGGGGATCTGATATGTTTGTCTGGCTTTATAGTGTGCTCACAGGTATATTCAATGTACATGAATAAACCACAAAATAATGATTTTTTTTAAAGAAATGCAGTCTCTGCTCAGCGAGTTTGGGTTGGGTCTTGGGAATCCAGTCTTTCCTATGAACAAGCTCCCAGGTGATATGATTGTCACTGATCCCTTGACTACATTTTGTGTAGCAAGACTGTAGTAAGTTCTGAAAAGCAGTGGTTAGACACAAACTCTGTTGAACTTTCTATCTTATATTTTTGAAGACACAGAAGAAATGGAATTTTTGGAACTGTCAAGAATCCTTCCAATATGTTTCAGGAAAACCTGCCACCTCAAAAATCTTTGGAGTCTGTCTCTGTTCCCACTGCTAGCTTGGGCCTGCAGCATCTGTTACTTGGTCTGCTGCAGTTTTTTCTTACCTCTGATCTTCCATTGTTTTCTGCTGTCTATAGAAATGGTTACTTTAAAGAACAAGACCTGTTCATTTCTTTTGCCTACATTGTGGCACTTTATTGAAGCTCTTATTACTTTAAGGACAAAGGCCACAGTGCAAGCCCTTGGCCAAATAGTTCATTCTTGCTTGCCAACCAGACTTATAGTTATTGTCTCTTCAATGTTTATACTTCTAAGTTCAGAAATCTCTAAAATCCTCTCCCCCACTCCTGTGTTCTGCCTTTCTGATTTCTATTCTAATATGTATTCATATTATTTCCCTATCGTCCTTTCTTCTACATTTAGAAGATTCCCACAGTTTCACAGCAGCATAAAATTTGAGGACCTTCTGTTTTTCATTTGCTACTTTTGTGTATAGGATCATTTTCGAATGTTTGTATTTGTATTTCAAAAAATACAAACCTATTTTTTGAAAATGACTTCTAGAAGGACCCATAGTACTTCACCCTTCAAGAAGTGAGTGCCCTATTCTTCAACCTTCTCCTTTGCTGCGTGAAAACCACATTGGTGCTTTCCTTGGGACTCTTTCCTCATTTTCTTGGTTGTTTACTTATTCACTTTGTTGTTAACATGAACATACTGGTGCTTCAGGCTTCTTTCTAAACAACTAGGATGAAGAGAGATAAGCTTCAGAATGCCATGTCATATTTCCCTTTAGGAACTCACAGTCTAGTCTATCAGGGTGGTTTGGGTTTAAGTAAATGATAAAAACCATGATCAGCTGGGATTATCTCACCCAGATAGAATGGTATCTTGGATACAGGGCACATGGTGGGTACCCAGACATGTTTAATAGTTGGCCAACAGAATTAACTTTCATGAAATAAGACATTTAGAGACTTTGACTTTACTAATTATAATAAAATCCCATGTATTTGAAGGACATTATTCCCCATTGCACACCAAATCCCTTAATGAAATGGAAAATAAAAAGTAAAAGTATGTGTGATATCTGAAGTTAACTGAATAATAGAAGTATGTTAAAAATTGAATCTTCAGGAGATCCTGCCCCTTCCCCTTCTTCGGGGTCCATACATTCTTCTCTTAGAGTCCTTCTGGTTTCCTAGTTCCTTTGGTGATGAGGATTGTAGGCTGGTAATCCTTTGCTCTATGTCTAAAATTCATATGAGAGGGGGAGATAAGAAAATGGAGGAACAAGAAGGTTCAGTAGGGGGAAGAATAGAGGAAAGCAGGATGAGAGATTCTGTAACAGTGGGAGCCATTATAGGTCCATGGAGAGATCTGGCACTAGGGAGATTTCCAAGGATGACACCAACTGACAATCTAGATAATGGTGGAGAGGCTACCCTAAATGCCCTTCCCCTATAATCAGACTGATGACTGCCTTACATGCCATCCTAGAGCCCTCATCCAATGGCTGATGGACTCAGTGGCTGACACCCACAGCCACTGAACTGAACTGAACTGTGGAACCCAGTTGCAGAGAGGGAGAAGTGAAGAGCAAAGAGGTCGGGACCAGGCTGGTGAAACCCACAGAAACAGCTGACCAGAACAAGGGGGAGTGCATGGACCCCAGACTGATGTCTGGGAGGCCAGCATGGCCTCTGAACGTGGAGGTCAATGAGGAGGCCTCGGCACTCTATGGGCTCCCTGGTAGTGGATCAGTATTTACCCCTGGTGTAAGAAGACTTTGGGAGCCCATCACATGGAGGGATGCTCTCTCAGCCTGGACACATGGGGGAGGGCCTAGGCCCTGCCCGAGATGATATGATTGACTTTGGGGAACCCCCACGGAGGGCCTTATCCTCCCTGGATGGCAGGGGGGAGGGGGAAGGCAAGGAGCTGGTGGGGGGTTGGGGGAAGGGGAAGAGAGGGAGAAGGAGTTGACATGTGAAGTAGCCTTGATTCTAATTTGAACTAATAAAAAATACTCTCTTGGGAAAATTGAATCTTTGACAAATTATGCATTTGCTTATTCAGTACTTGCTCCATAGCAAAACGTATAGGCACTAACACTAAAGACATTCCAAAAAATCATACAGAAACCTATCACTGTAGAAATGTCCTAAAATTTATACATAAACATTTATATGATGATTTTAAATAGAATTACTCTATAATAGGGCAGCAATGCCTCTACTAGACACAAGGGGATAACAAAACCAAAATGCAGTGCCAAGAATGGGCTACCTCTTTTGGAGTTGTTAGCAATAAGGCCCATAGACATTCCAAACAGGTTATTGTTAGTGCTCTTGGTTACTCTCTAGACCTTAACAGTAAGTCCCAATTGCAGAAGACACCACTCATATGAAAAAACCAAGATGGTACCGACCTGGAAGCTTTAGAACCACTGGAGAGTCTTCACAGAACTAAAATATATTATGGATGTTACTAGAGGAAAATCAGAATCACTAATCTTAAGCAGTTATGAATTCTATAGCAATGGCTGACCTTGGAAGACGTGCCTACTTGTACACAATAGTGGCATGAATATCACCGAAGTAACCAACCACTTTTTTTTGTTGTTTTGAGTTAGGGCCTCCTCCATAAGTTGAAACCCATACCTGGAACTGTTATCAAAACTAAGAAACTGTGTTAAGACAGGTGGGTTAGCTATCCTCTAGTGAAAACCATACATTCAAGAATATATGGGAGTGGATTAAAATACACTGTATAGAATTATCAAAGAACTGCTAAAAATGAGCTAAATAAACACATTTTTGGTCTTAGCTCTAAATATAGAAACTGTTGGATATATAAAAGACAAAATTATAAATACTTTACTCAAAATTCACTCATAGAAATCATTATATTATGGATTTATATAACAATATAAAAATTGCAAATATCTTAGATATACCTAAACACTGATATTATATTACTCTTACATCTAATGAATATATTTCCATCATGACCAAATTTTCCTTTGTGTTATTTAATAATATATTGAAATATCTATTATATATTTTCATTACTATAGCTTTATAGTAGAGCTGGAAGTCAGGAATGGTAATGCCCCAGGAAGTTTCTTTCTTGTACAGAATTGTTTTGACTATCCTGTTTTTTTGTTTGTTTTTTGTTTTGTTTTTCCTTGTGGAGTTCAATTTTTGTTCTTTGGAACTCTGGAAAGAGTTGTGTTGGGATTTTAATGGTAACAAGGAGAACCCTAAGAGAGACATACAAAGATCTCCTGAGAAGGGGAAATAGACAATATCTCTTGAGAAAATTGGGAGCATGGGGGAGGTGGAAGGGAGGAGGGGAGGAGGGGAGCAGGGAAGGAGAACAAATGGGATGTTGAGAAGGGGGAATGGCAGGGAGGGAGAACAAAGAAAGAGATATCTTGATTGAGGGAGTCATTGTGGAGCTAGCAAGAAACCAGACACTAGGGAAATCCCCAGGAATCCACAAAGATGACCCCAGCTAAGAAGCTAAGCATCAATGGAGAGGGTGCCTGAACTGGCCTTTCCCTATAATCAGATTGATGACTGCCTGCATTATCATCACAGAATTTTCATTCGGTAACTGATGGAAGCAGATACAGAGATCCATAGCTAAGCACTGGGTTAAGCTCCCGGAGTGCTAGGATTATAGGTGTGTGCCAAAATGCTTAGTGCCCACAGCAAAATCTCAATCTTATATTTCATTATAGTCATGACATCTCACATTTTGTTTACAGTTTTAAACCAATTAATTTTTCTACAAATAGGATACATCTATTTTCAGCAAGAGAGTTAACGAATAGGGATGTTGCCTTTAGTTATTATTTAAGCAATCAAAATATCCATGAAGTAATTCTCTA
This sequence comes from Cricetulus griseus, assembly GCF_003668045.3. Lineage (NCBI taxonomy): Eukaryota > Metazoa > Chordata > Mammalia > Rodentia > Cricetidae > Cricetulus > Cricetulus griseus. The sequence goes on from NC_048599.1 coordinate 129,936,636, forward strand.
AGAACATAAAGAAGCTTGATTTTACAGATCACATTTTAAAAAATAATTTTCTAGCGGAATATCTGTTATTTTTCAGATTTATGTCCTATTGTTTGGTAGAAGTAGTACCTGATTTTCCTTAAAGGATGGGGCACATACTATGAGTAACAAGAAACAAACTTATTTTCTAAAAACACATTGAAGATTCTGTGCTTGCAATGAGTACTTTTCCAAGCATGTTGGGGAACCCATTCCAAGTTCGACAAAATACTTTAGAAAGAAAGTCACATTCTTCTAGGCTTTTGAGGAATCATAGTACAAGTTTCTGCAGTCTAGAAACAAAGTGAGTGGGTGGACCACGTGAGTCTTGAGTACAGAAAGAGTAAGTGATCTTTTGCATTCAAAACAGTGTTTTCTCCACACAGAAAGCTGAGAATGTAAGAAAGCTTCAAATATCATGCTTAGAAAAGGGCACTTTAAATTTAGTTGACAGTAATGAGTGACTATCCTATGCTTAACTTCATAATAAATCATTAACATGTGCTTATTCTCTGTGATGGAGGAGAAAGAACAAAACTTTTAGAGGAGTTCTAAGAGTATTATTTTCTTTTGTTTATAATCACAGCAGTGTACTAATGTTGAGGAAATATTGCTGAAGAGTAGAGGAAAGAGTCTGCTGGATTTGACCTATTATTGAAGAAAGTTGCTACTTGACCTAATGAAATCAGAAATTGATTAAATGCAGTTCATCTAAGGAGAAATATGGTTACAGTGTTACAGCCAGGGTCAGGAGGAAGATGGGGTGATCTTGATCTAGTGATGGAGTACTCAAAGTGTTACACAGACTTGAGAATAGCTCATGCTTCAAGATGCATGGTCTTGGATGCCCAAGAGGCAGAGGGTAAGATCAGCCCCCTAGATGGGAAAGATGAGATTCATCAGAACTTGCTTTGCTCAGATCATAACTAACTAAATCCTCTTATCTAATGATTCATAGGGAACTAAATGTTTTGAAGAAATTAAAACCTGTGTGTTGTATGAAAGTTGAGATTGATGCTAGCTACCATGAAGACACACAGCAGAAGAGCCAGGGTCACATGGGTACCCGGTATAGTCCTGAAACTTTGTGAATGACAGTGTTTGGACAAATGTATTTCAGATTTGTGATTATCAAGTAAGTATTTAATCGTTAATGTTTTTCTTTTTTGAATTTAAACACTAACTTCCATAACATTTTAATGTACATTTTTTTAAAGTCATCTAAACTATTTTTCAACAAAGAGCTCCCTTAATCAATGGACAATGATCAACTAACTGAAATTAATGATTTTAAAAATATTTTGTTCAATACTTTTCTTCAGGTGGTACAGAATAAAATTTGTGCCAGAAGAGATATTTTTATTTTGGGGAGAGGTGATGGAGGAAAAAAACTAAGGTGAATGACCATAGTAATTTATTAAGCGGCTTTGTCCTTCCAATCTTCCAATGACATGATAACCCATAGTAATCTATGAAAATAGTATAAGCTCTTTTTAAGGTAAGATCTTTTTATTTTTCTTCTTAGCTAGATTTGATTTATCTCTGAAAGTTTAATATTGTTTTTTCTTTCTTGGCAGATGGCTTATTTGTCTTATTATTTTCAAGCATTGGCAGGGTTATACTGTTTCATATAAAATTCATAATAAGAAAACCTTTATGATATGTATTTTTATGAGTCTCCAGGACAGGCTTCTCAGTGTGTGTCTCAAACAACTGCTAATTACATGTTTATCTGAGAAAATAGTATGACTTCTTAATTTGGGGCAATAACAAATATATTACAAGTTTTCTTAATTATATACTTACCAGAAAGGACATAAGGGTCATAAGGATAAAATATACTAGTTTGGGGGAAGAGTAGGAAAACAATCAGTTATCAAGATTTTATTTGAAAGGTCTTAATATTAATCATAAAGAAAATTAGATCTTTCTTTAAAAGTTTTCATATTGCAGTTTAAAATGTGAATATTCTTTTGTTGAAATACAGAAATGCCTAATATCTAACATTGTGTGTGTCAGTATTTAATTGAAAAACATTAAAATACAAACAGAAATGATAAAAATAGTATCATAATAAATTGTATATTCATGACCTAGATCCAGTAATCTTGTTTTGGGGACAATATCAGATTTAATCTACCATTATATCCTTATCTTGTCTTGCTAGAGACTATTTTCCTTACATGCTACAAAATCTTCCTTCCCAGTCTTTGTCTTCTTTGTACCATACTGTTCATCCTGGTTTAGAGGTACTACATCACTTTCCTGCCACTTCTGGGGTGTTCAGGGTTCAAGATTTCTAGTTATAACCATTCTGAAATCGTCATTGCTTTGGTGGAGTTGTTGTAGGTCTGAGAGAGCAGGAAACAAGCTGCATGGAAATGACCTTACTGGGAAGTCCCAGTTCTCAGGACCAGGGTTATGGCAAACTCAGAATGAACCATTCCTTAAAAATAACACTGTAAATGGCTACAGAAGGTCCAATGTGATTTGTGCCTTGCATATGATTTCCTTAAGACAATGGGTCAAGATCTAAGCAACCAATTTACATAAGAGACCATACTTTCAGCTTTTGCTGGTGAGAAATATGATTACTTAGATTATTACAAAATATCACTGCAGGTCTATCAAACTTGTTTTCACTTGGCATGATAATGATTACTCCACAGCACAATAAAGGTTTACAGATTTTTAACTTTCAGCATTCTATTAATATCTCATTCAAGACCTCTATTCCTGTCTTCATTCCTGTAACCTCATTATGGTGTATGAATCATCATTAAGCTGTACAATACTGAGAAAGTCACATCAAAATACTTTTGGGATTTTGCAAAATCTGAAGGGAAATGCACTTCCTTTTATTTCTTTTACCATGTGAAATTAAAATCTCAAGTTAATGTTGAGTTCATACACTTATAAGGTTGAAAGTGCTTTATATAACATTTATCCTTCACACTTAGAGATTTTGTAGTTTGGTAATGTTATAGCTATGAGATGGATTACTGCAGAAGGACCACATTTTCTATCTGTTTGTCTGTCTGTTTTTATTTGAAAGCAAAGACAAGTGAAGATAAGGATTTTGTGTACATTTTAGTGGTATTTGCTAAGAAACAACATTCATATTCGATGACTGTGAATATGGGAATAAACCAGAGCTTTGTCTGAAGTACTTGCTGGATGCTGAAGCTTTCCATTAACCAGGACTTCTTAATGACATGCTCTTCTGGGCATTAAGTAATCAAGGGCATCTCTTGGCTCCCTTCTACTGGGTCCTGATGTGCTGCTCCCAAGAATGCCCTGGCTGCCATTTTCACCTGGTGAGGTGCCAGGGGAAGAACCAGCTGCTCATATTTAGACTTTTGCAGCTATGACTCCCGTATCCAATTCTGGCTCCTCTCCTGTATTTCCTGTACCCTCAGGGAGAAGGATGTAGGGTATGTGTGCCCTGCTCCAGCCTTCCATCAGACACCACCCTTGGCTCATACCCTTCTTGGTGCCATCTGCTTGGAGACATAGAGGATAATAAAAGAGCTCCTATTTATTGAGTGCCTGCTGTGAACTAAGTATTTACATCTCTAATTTCAAATTTTCACATGATCCTAGAAGGATGTTATCAGACCCATTTTTATAGATCTGGAAAGGAACACTTGGAAAAGTTAAAAAAGCTCTCCCAAGTAATCTGATGCCATGATTATATTTGGGCCTTTCCTCTTCTCCATCAGTGGGAAAGACTCTCTTTCCTTGGAGAAATCTGTGAGCACTGTGTCTGATTGACTCTTCACTCTCCATAGCAGCCTTCCCTAGGGAGCTGATCTCCTGCTCTCATCCCAGGCTGCTGTCCTGAATTTCTCACAGTGATTTGGCCCTCTCATTGAATTTTCTGGCTTCTTGTCTCTTAGCCTCAACTGATATCTTAAAATATCCGATTAGTACTTGATAGTGTTGGCAGGTTGGAATCATATTTTTTAAAAGAAAGTATATTTTAACTGAACTTTCTGAATTCTCTCGTTGGGAGAACATATTTTTCCCATGTTAATCGGAAAAACTGGACAAAGAAATGACCACCTGTTAGCTGCTAATGATGTTCACATGCTTTTTAAAAAAAGTAATTCTGGCTTTATCTGCTTACAATCTTGGCGACAAAACTCATGGGAACATCAAGGGCACAGGAAGCCAAAGGCAGAAAACAGACAATACAGTTTGTGCTTGGACTACTAATAAGGAAGAAGTTACTGTGAATGTGAGTCCACATAATTATTTAATCTCCAGACAGTGACTTAAAACATGATGTGTGATTTAAGAAACCTACACTTTGGGTGTTCAAATGTAAGACCTAACTCAGAAGGCTTTCACACATGGGAGTTCCTACTCAAAAAAAGGGAAGATTTTAAAAACTCAAGTATAAAATATACTAACAATGATTTCAAACCCATGGTCTAATTTAATATGTTGTGGATAGGTCAATCACTATGCTTTTCAAGTGGAAATGAATATACACATAAGATCAGATGTAACTTTGTTTAAACAGTGATTAACTGTGTCCCACCTTGAAAGAAGTCTTACAACATAACCAAGAAGATACAGACAAGAAATATTTTTGAAAATTAAGATTAGCATCAACAACTAACTGTCCTTTTTATTTGAATAGTAAAATTAATCTAAAAGTGCTGGCATCTTGATTTAAGTTAACTGACTTTTACAGGTTTTATTTTCACTTTTTAGCAAATTTTCACCCAAGTTCAAGTTTGAAACAGATTAACTTTATTTATTCGCTTAACTACAGTGTACAGTTACAAGAGCAGGTTATGAAAGCAGATTTCTTGAGTATCATATGTGTGTTTTAACTGCTTTACACTTTACTTTCATTCTAGATATCTTGGCTACCACATTTAAAATGTAGGGTTAAAAATGGTAATAGTGTCTTTGGATTGATGAGTCAGTATAAGATAAGTACTTGGAACAGCATCAGGGGTATAGTATATGTAAAATACTGTCTGATATTAGTGCTGTTTTAACTTAAAAGTCATTGTACAATTAAGATTTTGACTCAACTAAATACCTGCCTTGCCCCAATCTTTAGACAAGAATGACTTTGCTCTCATACAAAATAAATGACCGTCTTTCCCAATGGGGGAAAATGCAGAGAAAGAGTGAATATTCTTTCCATTGAATTTTTTTTACAAGAGCATTCTAAAACTTTTAATGTAAATACTGTATGTCAGTATTTACTGAGTATGTCAGCCTCAGTTTCTCAAGCACGCTGTTGCAATTTCTTTCCCCATTGCTTCGGGGTTTAGAAGCAAGTCAAGTTCTCTTCCAAGGATATAATTAAATCTGAGGTTTCAGATCCTCTAATCACTGCATCACAAACCCTTGTGTGTTTACTACAAAATATTTACATAATTAACATTAAACATATACTCACAACTGAATTCTAACGCTCTAATCTTATCTTATACCTTATCTCATGAGAAATGAAAGGGGAAAACTCAAGAATGAAAGGAAAACATTATTGAAATGAAATTAACTCTAAATAAAATCTTTTCAAATGCATTGCTGAGACTCCACCAATAACCCTTGTACTTTGTAGACAAAGGCAGTGACAACCATCTTCAATTGCATCATTACACAAATGTGGCTGAATCAGCCTCATGTCCTTGTAGAAAAATATGACATAGGACTTCCAATAATGCCTTCCTTTCTAAAAGGATCTTTACTTAACTTTTCCTGTAACTTGGAGAACTGTGGATCCTAATAATTAATTCAGCTTTGAAAGACCTGTTGCCATACATACACATACTTTACTACTGACATATATATGTAAAAACAAATATAGTCATTTTCACACATTTTTTATTTACATGTATTGAAAGTTCTTTAACTTACTGACTTGTTCTTAAGTTTCAATAGCTACAATCTAACTACATATACCTCTACACAGAGAAAAACCAGCTAAAAATAGCTATTTAGAAGGCTCAAGGAAAATGCTCTAATTTTTAAGGCTGAGAAATTGTTCTATTGATATGAAATATATGTGTGTGTTTGTGTGTGTTTATGTGTGTGTGTGTGTGTGTGTGTGTGTGTGTGTGTGTGTGTGTGTGTGTGTGTTTTTGAGAAGTCTAGCCCTCAGTTTTACTTGGTGAGGTATATGTAATGCTTTAATAATCTCTTTTTGTTGAGAAAGAAAAAAAGGATGGTTAAAAATATATAAAGTTTTGAAAAGCATAATGTAAGTTGCATAAATTGTTCTCACTCCAAATCCAATTGTTTTGTAAATAGAATTTCCAAATGTATGTAACTTCGATAACCACCTCATTCAGATGTTACATTTCCTGTCAACTCTGGGGTATACATTTTAAATCTTCCTGGTATTCTGCAAGTGTGGATAGTTGCATAGGTTGTTGGTTTAGTTGGGCCAAGTGTGGTGGTCACTTGTGTCTTTTAATGTATGAAAATCAAATGGTCTGCATGCCAGATGCTTGACATTTCCCACTCTCAAAATCAATCACCAATCTGAACTCCATGGCCATTACTCAGAGATTCAGAGGTTTGCTGTAAGCAGAGACCATGACCTTGGAACAATTATTTTCTCAAAAGACATTACCAACAATGATGTGAGCAGAATGCCCAGACTGCCCTCCAGCGCATGAATCCCTAGGTAGGAAATGACTACGGACCTTGCAAAGTAGTCTGGCTTTGGCTTAAATCTCATTTTAATACATTTATATTTCATAAGCCCTGCATTTAGAGAGAGGTAAAATGAGCAAGTCAAAGAAAACACTCACTGAAAGACTTCCTGTGCTCGGGTTTCTGTTCTTTGCTATCACTGTGGCAATGACTCAGCAATTCGGTACTGGAGGACCTCTGGAAAGTGAAGAATTCCAGGGACGAAGGGCCACTTGGATTCTTTGGCTAGAAATAATAAACAGTACCTTTAATACTTTTACTAGGAAAAGGATTCACCAAACTACTTTTATCTCGATGCTAAATTCAACTGGGCTTTGGAATAAGGTGATTATTTTGTGATATGGCCTCTATGCTAAGCACAATGCATACACAGAATCGTACATCCAAATGGTGCTTACTAAATGCTATGAATTTTTCAAATAAGTACACATATATCAACTCAGTTAATCCTCCCAGGCATTCTGCAGGTCCCAAATGTAGCAACATTATTAGTACTGAGGAAACAGGCAGAAAGAAAAGAACCAAACTTTCCAAACCGTGCAGCTACTAAATAGGATCTATGTTCAAATTCAGATTTTCCTGGCCCCACACTGCATATTTAAAGTTAATAATCCATGTGTGTACTGTCTTTATATGGGGACTCTATTGATGGTATAGAAAGACTATTTAATTTAGAGTTTGCCCTTAAAAGGATATAATGAATGATTTTAAATATATTATCCTATTCTATAGGATAGTAAAAGCTCTCAAAAATATTTTCTGTATAATCTTATAAATATTAGTGATGTAAAATTAAGTCAATAAGAAACGGTTTCAAATTATTTGAACCTCTAAAACACAAAGTCTAGATGTTTTATTTAAGCCAATTTTCTGAAGTTCTAGGTATCTAACACCCAAGAGAAGAACATTATAGCTTAGCTGGAGAATAATAAAAATGTACAAATGACTTTTACTTTTGATATTATAACAGGAATTATGCTCATAAAGGCATAGACATTTACTTTCCAGAATATATACAAGAGATGACATAAATGGAAAATGTAAAAATGCAGTAGTTTTGAAGCACATGTGTGCTTTTTTACAGCCTCCAGTAAATGAATACCCATGCTATCCTAGAAAAAGAACACTTCATTTTTGAAGGAGCCAAATTAAATGACAGTTACCTCACAAATCCTGTCTGCAAGAAAGGTTCCTAGTGTTCTTTATTAAGCTTAAAATAGCTAATATCTTTCAGCTGTAGGACCCTTTTAGATGTGTGAATGTTATATGCCTCAACAGTAAGATTTCAATAACTACATTTTAATTAATAAATGTAACAGCCCAAACAAATACATACCAATCTGTCAATTGCATTTTTGATAGCATGGAACCAATCCAATATGATGAAGTCAATATCTGACTGGAGAAGGAATTCATTTCCTGTTACTGTTGTGATCTGAGAAGAAAAATTGACAGGTAAGAGTACTATGTTTGTTAGGTTTCTTACATGAAAAAGTCATTTTCCAGAACAAGTTTATCACACGGGCATATTTCCTTATATTCCAGTAATTAATTATCTTTGTGGGAACTAAGAGGACTACTGTCATTTTGAACTTCTGTCTGTAAACTGTTCTCCTCATGTCAAAACAAATGTATGATTGTTTTAGTAATGGAAAGATTAACTCAGAGTAGGGCTAAAGCTGAGTTCCTCTGACTGCAGGAGAAAGAAGACAGGAAGTTGAGGGGTGCAGACAGTACAGACATAAGCTAAAAGCCAACAGAAGTACACTGTGTGTATGTCAGAATTCACTCCGTGTTGTTGGCTTTTCCCTGTCTGTCTTGTTTAAATCTAATAGTATCTCTATATTTGATTTCCTTTTATGGAGGGCTCTAAACAGATTATTTACCAAAGAGACTAATGCTGACTTTTGCAAAAGGCCAGTCAGATGATTAACTTTTGGCCAGTCTTGCTTTCCTATAGTAAAGCTCTATAGGAAAGCCATAAAGGACCACTTTCCTCACAGAGCAAGTATATTTAAATAAAGCTTCATTTGCATATTCGAACCTTTTCTAGAAAGCCTCAAATCATGTCAGTTTCCAAACTCTCAGTGCTGTTAAGTAGTTGGCAATACTTAGCATAGCTATCCTTTTTTATCACAGTGGATCTCTACCTTCAGAAATGAGAGAGGCTATGACCCTATAGAAACACAGCAAGCAATACCCTTGCTTTCAAACATAAAGGGCTCCTTAGGGGGAAATTTGATTAGAGTGGGTATGGACATGCTTTTTGTATGAGGCATCGATCGGAACTGTGAAGATTTTCCCTTTGTATCATTGACGTTTTTTAAATATGTATCTATATAGCAAGAGGACAGTGATTTCTCAATGACTGTCACACATCAAGCCAGGCTACAGAACTTAGAGGACTGGTGTTTCAAGAAACTTAGTCAGGAGCCAGTTACCTTTTCTCAGTCCTACAGGCTCTAATGGGTGAACGGTGAAAGGTGACAAAGGCTCAAACCACAAAAAAAAAAAAAAAAAAAAAAAAAAAATCACACTTCAGGCTGGCGTTCTAGTTCTACCAGTAAAGTGACAAGGTTAACCCCAAATGGCTCATTCTGCAGGTTTCAATAACTTTTAAGGCAACATTTAAGAACAATTATCTTGGGATTTATACCTTTGGGTATAAATAGAACATAATTTCAATTAATGTGGACAAGTATAGTTATTGTTTGAATATTTAATACAATACATGTTGTGTTGGCTTTTGGTCTAAAGATTCTGACACTATTGGATCAGTCAAAATGGCAAATGACGGGTAGTACAATAAACATTTATCAATCTGTGTATGCATGAATCTATAAATTTAACTATCCTTTGTTGTCACTTATGGAAGCTAGGGATTGTCATCAGAACTGCATGGGTGCAAACAAGCATTATCCTTATGATGAGATACACTCAGACCATTGGTCAATAAAATTTCTACAGTTATACTGACTCATTTAAGTCAATATTGTAACATGAAGTATATATGAAATGAGTATGTTTTAGGATGTTACAAATGTTTAACACAGTAAATGGCCCATATTCTCTAGACGTACTATCAATGCTATATGAACTCATATAAACTGACATTTTGCTCCAGAAATATCTGTTGTAAATCGTGGGATTTTAAGAAATCTTTGTCTTCACACATGTGAATATATGTATTTCTTATTTATTTTCAGAAGCCTCTAGAGAGATGTGGTACTACTGTGGACTGCCAAGTACACATTCTTGGGTGACATGAGTTCCAGTGTCAATTCTGGTTCCTTCTTCAGTAGAGAGAGAAGAGGCCAAATTATAAAAAGGGAAAAATTGGAAAGTAATAGGATTAATTACACACCCTAAAATCTGACAGATTACTGGAGCCAATTACTCTTTCTCTCTCTTTTGAAGTAAGATGGCATGTAAAATTTGGGATGCTTCAAAATAGCCATGTGTCCACGAAAAGAAAGCCAGGCTGATATTTTTCTAATTATCTGACTGTCATTGCAATGTTCCTTACTTACATAAAATCCCAAATATTTACTTTCTAAAGTATTGCCTCAGAGGCTACAATCTAAAAACATAAGGTCACTTGTAACTACCCCAAGAAAACTAGTAGTGTCTTCAACTTTTACATTCATTTTAAATGCAAATATTTTGATTACTAATATTTTATACATATCACATTTGTTATTATACACAGAGAAAAATGAGTTTCCCAAGCACGAATGTAGCATAATGTAATCCCTTATACCAGTATAAATAAAATACTATTAAAATTATAAAAGAAACATTTAAAAGAAAAAATGCATAATTAGATTTACTATATCCTGAAGGTTAACAAAAGAGCCAGAATAGTTCAGTTTTTGCCATAGAAAATTCAAACTGTGGCAAATAGATTTCAGCACTGCCTTTGCCGTTTTGACACTAGAAGCACAGTTCAGAATAGGCCTTTTCCTGCTCACATAGCCAAACACAAGCTGTATTTTAAAAGTTTCTTTGTCTAGATATATTACAGCATTAATCATATATAATCAGTGACTTATAAATTCTCCCTGAGAAGCTGGAATAAGGAGATCTGTGAATGCAGCTCCTTTGAATCACCCTATCAGAGGCATCCTGCTCACATCTTCCTCTCTGTCTTCCCAGTAATCTTTGGAGTTCCTAGGCAGTGTGGAGAAGACTGCTACTGCTCTCTACAGTTTAAATGCATCCACTTCTTAATTACAGCCAGTAATTGACTTTGTTCTGCTCCATTCCAGACTCACAGAGAAATGTGCTTTTCGAATCTCTGCCTGGTAAAGTCCACTTAATTCAGCTTTTCAATCTACTTTTTTTTTTTTTTGCATTCTTGCCTCTTCAGAATTTCTGATAAGTGGATTGTGAATCATATTTGCACTTTGAACAATTGAATCTCAAATTTTCAACACAAGGGATGGTGGCAGTGGAGGACATTATTAAAGAATGTTAGCTTTTATTAAACCTTTTGATTGAACAGTGCATGATGCCAATTTACAGTGGTGTACAATGGTGGGCAGAAAGGATCTACTTGTAACGCATGCGGATGTGACCCTTGTGTGCTATCTGGCAGATCCAGGCATAAGGCATTGAAGACTTAAAGCAGACAGAATAGGTTTTGTGAAAGTTGCTGGCCTTCTGCTTAGAATCCCACCTTAGTCAAATAGTTAATGAAATCCTGCATCTGTCCCAGGCTACATTTATGGGGTATATGTATAGCAAGTCAGCAAAGCAACTTATGCAATGTTCATTAGCATTGTTGATGTCCTGTCTGGAGAAATTTACCTCTATATTTCTTGGGGGAGATGTGTGTTCAAACAGCATTTATTGGTTACAATAGTAAACCATGGACCTAAAAGAAGCTGCCACTGTCATTTGAATGCCTTAGACAGTTTTACTCCAAGTGTGGAATCCATCACAATTCGTGTTAGCAATGAATTTATGTCAAAAATATGTAAGCAGTCCACTGACCAACAGGCAGAGTTGGACATTCCTGGGGCTTTTCTGAAGTTCATTTGACAAAAGTTTTCCATGGGCATGGGACTTTGGTCTGTATCTTTGGTACCACCAAAGACAGAGGTTAGGTTGTAAATTCCATAATCCACTGGTAGGAGATGTGGTAGAATAATTTTTTAAGTGAATTGAATATTGTTAACTGAGATCAACTTCAAAGAATAGTATTCTATTTTTAAGAGATTACACTTGTTTTCATAACTGTTGTCCTTTCTGATGTTTTCAAGTATTATTTTCTGCAACAAGGCAGTATTAGATTTTAATTGGTATGAAAAATAACTGTGTATAATGATATTTATAGTTATACAAATTTCTAAGGTTTTATTTGTTAGCATATAAATAAACTTTTTAAATCTTCACTTTTTCTGATTATCAGATATAAATTTATTGTAGAGAATGGGAAAATTAAAAATAAAGAATAAAATTGAAACTGCTCATGGCTACACAGATTAAACATTGCATACATTTGAATTGAGCCATTATCAGTCTTTTGTAAATAACAACTGAATAAATATTGTAATTATCAATGGGTACATTGATGTGCCAGCAACCATAGTTAATTTATAAGTAGTATTGACTTCTTTTTCAGTTGAACTGAAACATGCATAGCATGATTAGTAAAAATACAAGGGTGTCATTGTCTCCTTTCTCTCTGAAGTACCATCTTTCTAGTTGCACAGTACATGCTATGGATAATGTCATGTCCATTGTATGTTTATATGAGACCAATGTTTATGATTGATTACACATCTGATTATCAACAAGGACTGATAAATTATCCATTAAGTACAGGGATCAGTATGTGAAGTTAGTGATGATTGACCTTTACCCCTAAGAACTGTCAACCTTGGCTTCATAGATTATATATATATATATATATATATATATATATATATATATATATATATCAATAGAAAATGACTTATCCTAGGCCCCAACATGAATGGCACAGACCATGCTCATGACAAGGAAGGAGTAACAATTGTGGCTACATTTACATTTTGGAATTATGTATAACTGTTTGACCATGATAGGTTATTTTAGAAGGTTGATTGTATCAGACTTTATGGTATTGAGGACATGAATACTACCATTTGACATCCAAAGTGAAGCCAGCTTTAGTGATTTCAAAGCACTTAAACATCTCCAGTGAAGCTTCTCTATATCATAAAGTAATTTTTCAAATGAAGTAAATGAGTAAAATAAGATGCCATTCTGTCAAATTGGCATCATTTTAACTGATAGAATTAAGAGATTGCAAAAACCTTGACTTCTAATGTAATTGTTGAACACTCACAGTTGTATTCAATGGAGAGCTACCTAATTTGACAGAAAGGACCCATGATGATTTCATGTCGGCTACAAAAGCTATAAAAATTACTGTAAACAAACTTGTAGTTGATCAGTACTTATAGCATAGGAATGGACTTTAGGAGCCCATCCCACATGGAGGGATACTCCATGAGCCTAGACACAAGGGGGTTGGCCTAGGCCCTATCCCAAAGAATATGACAGAATTTGAAGACCCCATATGGAAGGCTGCACCCTCCCTGGGGAGCAGAAAGGGTATGGGATATGTAGGGTGTTAGTTGGCAGAGGGGGGGGCAGGGGAGGAGAGGAGGGAGGGGGACCTGGGATTGACATGTAAAATAACTTTCTTTGTAATAAAAACTGAAAAAAGTAGCAGAAAAAGACAAAAAAAAATCTTGTTCACTTGCTGCTCTGTTAAAGAAGGAGCAGTACAAATATCAACAGCATCTCTATCCTGATGCTTATCTTTTTTGTTCCTCTTTTTGCAGATAACTACTGGTTTGTTATGAAAAATAATATGTTTATGACCAATTTGAGGCATTCAGAAATTTCAAGCCCTAGAAAGAGCTCAAATAACCTTGCATTTGCTTGTCATTCACATTTTGCTTAGACTTAGCATTTGACAAAGAACTCAAGAAGATATTCCATCTTAAGTATGCTGAAATTATGCATAGGAAATGTATAATAAAATATACCTAATGACCAAGGAGACTCAAGCCATATTAAATGGTATGGCTATAGTGGTTCTAGAAACAAGTAAGAGGAAGGAAATCTGATTACTATTACATTTGGAGTTTTCATGATGGTATCATTGCACTTGAATTAAATTAAGTAGAAATAAAAGTTATGTCAAAATATACTACACTTATCTGAAGTGAACATGAATTATTTTGTGATATTAATTTTGGCTATATCTTTATTTAATCCTCAGTGAATAAAATATAGATGTATATTTTGACTATGTCATAATGAGATAGCAAGACCTAAACTTGGAGCCATAGAAGCTTATAAAGAATAACAATTCAGGTTAACATTGTTTTTATCTTGCATCATACTCATTGCTATAGATGATCAAGTACAGGTTGTTGTGGTTATGCTCAAAGTTCAATTACTGGGTCTCAAAGGTGTTTATGACCACTGAAGGAATTATATTATCGGGTCTGTCTGTCTCAAATTGCAGTCTCCTTGAGTAACTCCAAACTTAAAAAACAAAACAAAACAAAACTTGTCAGAGCAAAGCTTACATAAATGAAGGGTGAAACATCAGCCTCAAGTGAATGGTCTTCAGTGTGTCTTCCAGAATGCTCCTTGCTATTTTGTGAGAAAGTATCTATCTTGTGCTCCCAGTGTTGCTGGATGTTAAGTAAATATATGCTGATTACAAAAAAAAAAAAAACAAAACGTTGCTTTGGTAACTCTCTTATTAAAATGCATTTGTAACCCCCATCTGTCATGAAAGGTTATAACTTTGTTTGCTTTGGAGAGCAGCCCTATTCAGGGTTACCCTAGCAAACAATGATAGCAGTCTTCAGAAGTTGTGTGAGGAACAAGCCACTAGGGACCCACTTTTATTTTAATTGGCACACACAGACACTTTTCTGGTCTGTCAAGAAGATCAAGCTAATATGCATGGAGGGTGTTATATTCTCACTTTGGGGAGCGGTAAAGCTCCCTTTATTTAAGTAATTTAAATGATAGACTGCAAAAACTTTGCAAGTCAGAAAAATGTTTTATACTTTCTTAGGGAATATTTGTTTTAAGGGACGGAAAATGTTCTACATATCTAAAAGATGTTGAACTCCATGTTATAATTGCCTTGTTTCTTCTGACGCTGTGAACTATTCCTAAATCTGCATCCACTAAATCAGCCTGGCCACCAATGGATCCTGCATTTCCACAGCTCCCTCTGTGTCAACAAATGTGTATTCATTAGTTTCCAGATGTTTATTGGATATGTTTTCAATGCATTTGGGTGATTGATTTGCATGCAGGTTTATTGGAAACCTCAGTGGTGTTATCATATCAACATAACCTGCCCATGTAAGCAATTTCTTATTTAATGAAAAGTAAACAAATGTTGAGCTACACACTCGACAGATCTCAAGAGCATTCTGAAATATAAGGTTTAAGGGCAGCCTTTCAAGAAACAATGCTTTTTAATTGAAATTGAACTGTACTTTTGACACTT
This sequence comes from Cricetulus griseus, assembly GCF_003668045.3. NCBI lineage: Eukaryota > Metazoa > Chordata > Mammalia > Rodentia > Cricetidae > Cricetulus > Cricetulus griseus. Next base: position 129,951,877 of record NC_048599.1, read on the forward strand.
AAATAATTTGGTCCATGAATTCTTACATCAGAGGTTTGTTCTGCATAATTAAGTTGGCCCTGTAGTGCACACTCATACCCATGTCCCTTGCCAACTGTTTATTAGCAATATATTTAAACTCCATAGCCATGTCACACAAACAAGCAAATGAAACCTCACTTTCATTATTTATCTGTGTTAAAATGTTTTAAGCATTGAGAAACAGTCCTCTTAATATTCATGAAAGAATACTGCCCAAATGATTAGAAGCCAGTTCAGCAGTTCCCAGAGTTGTGACCTGAGCTGAAGTCTCCTGTGGTGCTTACATGAACAAACAACCGGGGAAGTGAAGGAAAAAGCTGATGGCATGTGACTTATCTAACTAGTTCCTTGCTTGGGAAGAGTATTCATCTCAACATAAATGAATCATTCCAGGACTTGTGTCCTCTGCTCCCACTCCTGCCATGAGTCCACTTATACCCTGAGCTATATTCATGTTTGTCCATTAACTCACCAAGTCACGTGACAATTGGACACATGTTGCCTTCATCATTTTCAAAGTGAAATGAGTTTTTATTGTTTTTATTCAATTAAGGATCAATTTAAAGGTTTTTTTTTTTTTAAATTGAGAAACCCAGTGTAGTGGAACTTCCTGGAATCTATGAGGGTACCCCTACTGAGAACTCCTACTAATGGAGGATACAGACTCTAAACTGGCCATCTTTTGTAGCCAGGCAAGTCTTCTAGTAGTGGTACTGGGTTATATTCAGCTGAATTGTTGGCTGGGGGTGTCCCATGGAGATCATTAAACAACCCAGGCAGATGCTAACACAGACGACCGCTCTCTGAAAACTGACAATAGGGTCCATCATGAAAGACAACATCCACACAGCTCACTGAAGAAGTCATGCTGGTGCCTGCATAGAGTTTCCACCCCTCTGTTCTAGTATTTTTGGTGCAAGAAGTTACTCTTCATGCTACAGAAAGAGAAACCTGGACACCAACCCAGCCACAAAACCTCCAACCTATAATCTGTCCTGCTTGCAAGATGTGCTGGGGCAATGGTGGCTTAGAAATCGTGAGAGTGGCCAACTCATGTTTGGATTAACTTGAAGCCAATATGGTGAGAAGAAGCTCATGCTCCACACTGCCTGGATGACAAGGAATCTGATAATGGGAAGCCCAGAGACCTAGGTGGAACCAAACATAACTGGCAAAAAAAAAAAAAAAAAGCCAATGAAATGATTCTTTGGATATTCTTCTGTACTCATAGATCTGTGCCCTGCCCAGTGATCATCAGACAGGCTTTCCCTCATAGAGATGGGAGGGGTTACAGAGACACAGACAGACAATATGTGTACACAGAGTGTAAACTGGAGGTCCCCATTGGATTGTCCCCTTGGAGACCAGAGAGAACCAAAAAAGGGAGGAAAGATTATAAGAGTCAGAGGAAATGGAGAATGTGGCCCACTGAATCAATTCAGCAGGGCTCACATGGATTCTCAGAGACTGAAACAGCTAGCAAGGGGCCAGAATGGATCTGCATGAGGTCCTCTGTGTATATGTTGTGGCTGTTAGGTTGGTGTTTGTGTGAGACTCTTAACAGAGAGAGCAGGTGTATCTCTGGCACTTTTGACTGCTGTTGGGACTCTTTTCCTCCTATTGGGTTGCCTCATCCAGCTTTGCCTTATTGTATCTTGTTTTTTTTTTTTCTTTATGACTGTCATCTCTTGGAGAGCTGTTGTTTTCTGAAGAGAAAATGGAGGGGCAGTCTGGGGAAAGGAAATATGAGGAGATCAGGGAAGAGTAAAGGGAAGGAAACTGCTGTGGTTGGTGTGTATTATATGAGAGAAGAATCTATGTTCTATGAAACTTTGATAAATAAATAAATAAATAAATAAATAAATAAATAAGAAAATTATCTTAAAAGTACAAAACCTCCCTTTCCATAGGATAGGCTAAATTTATACTTTTCCCTGTATCCATTTGGTATCTATTCACAAACCCTATGTGCTTTTCTTACTATAAGCAGCATGTACACCTTTATGAAAATTTGTGATCATGCAGCTCTGTGAAGGACTATTCTCCCCCATGTGGACTGAGTTACCGTGCCTTTCACATTCTCCATCACATCAGTCATATCTCTTCCAGTCCACAGAGGGCAGCCCCAGCAAAATGATCTATGCAATTTGGAACTCTCATCACATCATTGTGTGATTGTTGTTCAGAAGCTTGTCCCACCTGGGACTGTGCAATAAAAGTCCTTTCAGTGGGCTGTGACACCATGTGTGCTCTGGCTCCTTCTGCTCCACAATTTTCTTCTCTTCAGTTTCCCTTTGCAATTCTAGAATTCGGACATACAGAAATCATTTTGTTCCCTAACTATCCTATCCTAAAATTTTTGTCTCTTCCCTTAGACAAGATGGTTCCTGCTGCCACAAACCCCTGGCTTCCCCTAGCATCTCATCCTTATCAATTTAGATCTTACTTTTTCAATAAAGGCTTCCCTAAAGTGGACACCCCTACATGAGCTGTTTCTCCTTTGTCACACACACAACAGAAATCTACATTTCATTTCCCTGTGGGTCTTTCTATTCTCCTATTATGCTCTAATCACTTTGAGGTCATTGGCAAATGCCTGTGTGTGACTGAGCAACTGACAAATATAGAAGCCATTAAGATGGTAAATAGATCCACTTTATTCATTATAGTGAATGCATAGAATTTTATTGTTTTATATATCATGATAAATTTAACTCATCTTCTATTACAATAAAATCTGAAAGGTGCAAAAATGTTTCATTAATTCACATAATATAGGTAAGGTAACTTTGAAATCCATTACCATCCACTTTAGTAGGACAGAGTAGGAAAAACATTCTGAACACTGAGAAGAGCTGTCAAAGGAATCTATTTTTCCATAACCAACACAATCTAGCCTTCAGAAAATAGGTTTATAAACTGCAGGAACCAAGAAATACCAAGGGTTGTTTGGATTTCAGTGCTTTTAATTGAATTCCCAAGCCACTCTGATTTGGGGAGGGCTAATCCATACTGTCCAGGCATCCTACTGTGTGACTGAAAATTCCTTCCTGTGAGATGTGGTATAAGAAAATGGACATGGTTTCTAGAGTTTTGGAGCTAATTCAGTTTCTTGGAGGACCACAGTGACATAGAATATTTGTTGCTGATTCCTTAGAGCTTTAGCCATTGGCTTCACTGAGGCTACTGAACAAGGAAACTTTACTGGGAAATAATACTATTCATACCACTAATACTTCCATGTAGATACATTAGCTAATTTTCAGATATGGTGACTTAAGCAAATGAAAGTATTATCACTCATACAAGCCTATTGCTAGTAAGTGCTGAGGTTGTACAATAGGAATAAAAGATGCCTCCATATGTAAGTATTTCTGTGCTATTGTAACATACTTGGCAATGATTTTGAGTGTTTATAAAACATTCAAGAGTTGTTCCATGTCTACTTACATTAATGAGAACACCTGTTAGCTTTAGTGCCATACAGACTTATTTGCATCAGATTCAGGTTTTCACATACTGTACATCACTTTTTGAAACAATTAGATGCTTATAGAGAAATACAGCTCAGGGAAAAACAGCAGCTTGAATGCCTTCCGGCCCAAGACAATTCAACTCCAGGTTTCGGCGAACACCAGAAATCTGTTGAATTATAATACTGCCACTTAGAAATGAATGTAGGTGTACTTTATCGTTCCTACATTGAGGAAATATAAAAATCTGTGCCTTATTCCTCAAGTAAAATCACAGCCAGCTACAATAGTTTCAAGACAAAGATGGCAGCAAGTTAGGAACTAGGAAAAGAAAAATTCTCTGTGGTCCCAGGGGCCTCCTACCAAAAAGCTCGTCTTTGCCAGTCTTCCAAAGCTTGAACTAATGGGGGGCATGTACAGGTGTGAGTGCCTCTCATGTCATCTCCAGCCCTTTCCTGGAAAGGGAGCCCTTTCTCTGTGATGACAGAGCTCAAAGGCACGAAGATGCTTAGTCTCCGAGTCTCCCAGGCTTTTGGTCATTGTAGCACAAACATACCAAAAAAGAAAATGTGAACCATTCTTCACAAAAGACAGAGAGTTTGCTTTACTATTTCCCTGAGTAAATAATCACAACTTCTGTAGGTCCCACTCTATGACATGTTTGTCTACCACTCCACAGGGATGTTAAAGATTCTGTGAATTTAAATATTTTCAGTTATTGAAGAGAGCACTTGTACAGTTCGTCGAATCACAGCCTCTATTATCATCATTATATTTGAGAGGTGCAATATTTACACCAAAATGACTCAGTTGGTGATATATTCTAAAGATAAATGTGTATTTATGATCTACAGAAGTGTGATTTATAACTCTTTTCTCAGACACAAACAAAATCCTCTATGCTGTCTAGTAAACATAGATTAGCCAAGGCATATGTGGTGCATGATTCCCCATGACAAATGCCACTTTGTCCTAGGGAATGAGGAAAGACAAACTGTAGATCACAAGAAGTCACAGTCTACTTCATCTGCAGCCTGGCTATGTGCTTTGGGCAGATAAAGCAAGATTAAACAAGGACCCACGTGACATTTTCTGCCAGGATTCCAAGCTACATAATTCAAGAAGGAAAGGTAAAACTTGGCTTTTGGTTTCTAATCATTTTAATATTATACTGGATCAGGAGTTTAATGATGTTAGTTTTTGAATTCTTTATTAACTAGCATCATCATTCATTAATGTTGATAGACTGTTTAATTATGGAGCTAATGAATGAGGAGGGATTTCTCTTTTTCCATTATCTATAAGCTTAAATAAAGTGAAGAAATAGACATTTATACCAAAAATGCAAAAAAAATGTAATTTTGCCTATGGGAAAATACCTGTTAATTTTGAGTGATTATCACTAAATGAAACATGATGCCATGTATGGTGGAACAACACCAATGATCTCAGCACCTGGGAGGCAGAAGCAAGAGGATTTTGCAAATTCCAGGCTATGGGGTGGGGGGGAGATTACACACAGAATGAGAAAATTTCTCAAAACAAACAAACATGCTTCTAAAATTATAGTTTGGTGGTGTATAACATACACAGTGGAGATAAATAATATATGTGGAGGTAAATAACATACATATATATTCATATATATGGATGAAGACACCCAGAATTGAACAACACTTACAGAAAGTGACCTATGACTATATTATACAGCAAAATGTATCAACTGAACAATAGGCCACCTGATAACAAGCTATCTAAGATGACCTATCACCCCATGCTACGGTACAACTGTGTGCCCAAACCTAAACACACCTTATTCCATGCTACAAAATGGTGCTTATTTTGGAAATAGTAATTTGTACAAATGACAATGTTAGGAATGAAAATCCTAGTTGTACCATTAGTAAGGGGGCCATAGAATGTAATGTCCAAACTGCTGTCTTGAAGCCAACCACCAATACTTTAATAATCCTAGGAATAACTTACCTAATAAAATGGGTGTAAACCAGATCAAGTTTTGCACATACTGGGACACATGCATTGTTAGTAGTCCTTCATAACACAGGGAGTCACTTAAGAACCACCAATCTTGATTGCCAACTAAAGATCTGCCATGGTTTCAACTCTAGGAACTGAAGCAATGCCCAAAAAGTTAGCAGTAGACTTTGTTCTCAAAAAGTCTATACAGCAGGGCATACAAAACCAGCACAGGAAGCAACTGACTCATAGTTATGATGGAAATCCAAGGATTCTTATGGAAAGTGCTAGCTTCTCTTATAGTAAAGTGTAATGCTCAGAGAAAAGATTGGAAGAGAATCTTAAAAGCTAAGAGAGGTTAAATAGAAGAAAAGAAGGGGACGGTACTACACATGTGACAGGAACACCTTATCCAGGGATGGTAGGGTGAGGAAAATATATTCCTGGAGGACACAGAGGGGCTGCTCACCAGTGCTCACATGACCTCTTGCCCTTCACTCACCCTTCAGATGGAGTTACCTTAGCACTTTCTTGTGAGCCATACTTCTCCTTACTTGGACGTGCATTTTTTTCTTTAAAGATTTGGTGTTGATATGTGTACGTGCATATTTGTCCTATGTATATACAAGTGCAGTACTTGTCGAAGACAGATCCAAATGGTATTGGATCCCATTGGAGCTGAAGCTGCAGGTGGTTAGGAGTCACTGAAAGTGTTCTGGGAACTTAACTCAAGCTGGTGAGCTTTAGGCTCCTGCCTGCCTCCATCCTACACCAAGGCTTGGGCTACAGCCATGCACATCCTCATGACTGGCTTCTGACATGATTGATTGGGATGTGAACTCAGGTCCTCATGCTTGCACAGCAGGAACTTTACCCATTGAGCCATCTCTACAAACTCTCTAAATCCTCATCCCTGAAACTTCTTTTGAATTACCTTACAGATAGAAGGTTTTCTTATGGCATTTTCATACATATATAGTTTTGCTTTACACCACTCAGCCTTTGCTGCTCTTGATTATCCTACCATTCCATCCCTAGTACATTCCCTGCTACTTTCATATAATATGTATTCTATTGCCTTCCCCATCTTTCTCCCTAAAATCTTCCCTTTTTTTGCTTCCTATCATGGATCCAGTTCTACTTTTCTTATCTATATATACATTAGTTCCACAGTAGTACTTCCCAGTTCTAGCCCTTCTCCTACACACTTCATAAATCTATTTTTGTTTATGGATGAATGAGATTCCATTGTGTAAATGTAAAATATTTTCATCATCCATGAATCAGTTAGTGGACATCCAGGATGATTCTGCTTCCTGGCTTTCATAAGAACAGAAATAAACATGGGTGTACAAGTGTTTCTCCATTGGGAATTAGTTTAGCTAAATATTAGAATTATGAAGTGACAAATCTATTAGTGCACTTTTCTTCCATGTTAGGCGCTTTTTCATAACTTTTGGGATAACTTCCTTGCTGCTGACTGGAATAGTATAAACTCTCTGTATCCTCTCTTTTCTATATAGTCCTAATTTGAAACTTTATATTTTGTCTACATTTTTTCTGTTTTTATTCTCCATATTAATTATGATTAAGTTATTTAAAATCTGTGCTTTTACATTTATACCTATAGTTAAAAAAAACAGTTAACACCTACCTCATACAACATCAAGAAGGCTATAGGAAATAGAATCTAGGACAAACATTACAACAATGTCTGACGCATAGTAAGCACAGCAATACTGTTAATATTTTTGCTGTAGTTACTTGACTGATTATAGAATGAATGAAAGCTTATTCAGTTTGTTGATTCAGTATAGTTGTGCCACCAGCTAACAGAAGGCCTTGTGATTTAGGTAGCATCTGGCTTGTTAGACCAGAAGAAAGAAGTGACTGGCCACTCGGAGGACATATCAATAAGCCTCATCACAGGGTCAGAGAAGAAGACTTTTTTTTTCACAGCCACTCTCTGACTATTAAGCCAACACTCTGTTTTAGGTGGGGTCTGCCAATGTATCTCTCTGAAAAGATGGTATACCACCCCTACTTAATGATCAGTGCCTCTTCCACAGATGCCTGAATTTTCTAGCACTCTTTCTATTGATAGGGATTTTTGCTTCCCTTTTCACAAAGCCAAGGGAGCTTGTTTCTCTCCCTTTGACTTTTAAGGTGATTGAGGTTTGAATTAAGACTGTTCCTTTACCCTAAGAAGACCTTACATAATCTCCTGCTCTTTGGGTAGAGCAATTACTTGGCCATCCATCAGTACTGAGTTCTGTCAAGCTCAGCTTCTCGATGGCTTCATGGTTTGTCACCACTTATTGTGGTGGCTTAAGTAGTGGACTCAGCTGGTATAGGAGTTTTTGCTAGCCACAATGTAAGAACTGGGTCTAACATTCTACAATGTTTTTTCAATCATCACTGACTCGTTCCCCTCTACCAGTACTTGAAATCCACCATCCAACAGCCTCACATATCTAAATCATGACACATGTGATTATAAACTTGACATGTAATTTAAGGATTAGGACAATTGCTGAGGTTCTTATCTAATATTCAGGAATTCCACATAATCTGGGTGTGGTACACACCTTTAAGCCCGTAATACTTGGGAAGGATGAGTTTTAGAAGTTCAAGGTAATATTCAGATGCAATAGTGAGTTCAAGGCAATCCTCAGGATTTTTTTTTTCAAAAAGAAAAAAAAATTAGAATAATCAATGCATACTTCTAAGGCAACTTGGTTATTAGATTATCTGGAAATAACCATGATAGTATAGTCAGTGAATGCCCAAATGTATTTTAAGTCTTTGTTGGGCTGGCAAGATAGCTCAGCAGCTAAAGATGTTTGCCAAGACTGACACCCTGAGTTTGATTCCTGGAATCCACATAGTGGAATGAAGAAAGCAATTTCCACAAGTTGTCTGCTGGCTTCTATGTGCATGCCCACACAATACACAAATAAATAAACATTTTTTAAAAGAAAAAGTCTTAGTTATTTCTGGTTATAATGAATCTCTTCAAACAGCCTATGTTCTCTGGTCTAATTTTTGTTGTTTGTATTCTGTCCGGCAGACATGCTGCTTTCCAGTGGTACCAGTTCAAACTTTCCCTATATGTCTTACTAAAATATAGCATTTGGCCAGCTAGATCAGGCCAGTCTCATTGTCATTAACCAGATAATTCCCAATGTTAAGCAATACTCTAACTTGATTGAATGATATCTAAGATACCAATGTAGAGCTGTCCCTCTAATTTCTGAGGCTTCCCTTAAACTAGTGTGCCATTTATTGTCTAAAGTCCTAGGGATTAATACTTTAAAGAGAACATTTTTCTCATGAGAACATTTTCTATTATGAGAACCAACACTGAGTTTGTAATCTGCTACCCTTGATGAATGGCTTATAGCATTGGGTCTACAGTTTACTGAGTTTCCTCCACAATTTTCTTTAAAAGTTGGAGATTTAATTAGATTAGGTTTATATGCAGCTTGTGAAATTTGCCTAAAAGCAGATGGAGGAGGCTCTAAGAGAAAAATTTATTCCAAAGTTAAAGGAGCCACTGGCCTCAAGGCATAATCTGGCTTTCAGATGGCTTTGGCCATGATCCATGGTAAGAAATATATTAATGTTGCGAACCTTTATCCGGCTTTCTCTTTGTCTTTTTCACACCCTTTCGTTTTCTCTAATACACACATTTGCTACCCATTCCCTAGGTCTTCATTATTCCATCCATCCACATTTTATATAGTATTGAATATTTATACTATGTGATATTTGTACATTTATATATTTAATCTTATATAATTAAAAACTATTTAATATCCCCCTTACTAAAAGAAACATGGTCTGATATTTTCTATGTCTTTCCACTCTTTTCTGATTTTATTCATTAAAACAATGCTCACCTTAACTTATCAAACTGGCTGCAGGCACCATAGACTGATCCTGCAATGCAATCTGATAAATGCTTCCTATAGGGACGAAGTCTTAAAACCACACTCCTTTACAATACCTCTGTTTTTGTCTTTAACTATATCTTTCTCAGGGTTTACAAAATACTTTCAAAAGTTCCCATATGTGAGATAAGAGTTGGACATTTGGACCCACAGACTGTCTCATGTACCTCTTTGACGTTTAGGGCCAGGTGATCAACAACTTGTGAGTGCAGGAGTCATCACTAATAAGCAATTTCTTGCCACTTGGAAGTACAATTAGGATGTGCTTCTTCAGAATTTGGCTAAGGTCCTGGATTTTCTAAATATGCTTTAAAGTAACAGTGACTATATACATGAAGAAACAAAAACTTGGGATAATGTGCTGTTTGGAATGCATTTGAGATAGTGCACCATGAGGGAAGAGGGGAAAACCAAAGGAGCTAAAAACCTGGCAAGCTATCAGAGGCAGAGATGGCAACTATTGGTTTTCTAAGTCTCTTGAATTAAAACAATGAGTGCACTGCATGTTGCATCCTACAGCTCCTCCATACAAAGTCTGGGAGTAGTTATTAGCATGTGTCTACATGATGGGAGGGAGAAAGCTAAACATTTTAAGTGTTATGGACTCTCCTTCTCAAGTTCCCATTAATGCAAATACAGTACATATGGTTTAAGTCCCAAGGGCCTTGTAGTACAGAAATCACAGATGTGGAATAAACACTATCTAAGAACACGACTTCATAGACTTCTGGCCATTAGCAGATGCCCTAGTATTCTGTGATGCCACAGAGATACCTGATAGGAGGTTATGATCCCCAAATGGGAATATTTGAGAGTCAACTGCAAATATTTCTTGGTAAACTTTGGCAGAAATTTCTCTCTCTCTCTCTCTCTCTCTCTCTCTCTCTCTCTCTCTCTCTGTGTGTGTGTGTGTGTGTGTTGTGTGTGTGTGTGTGTGTGTGTGTGTGTGTGTGTGTGTGTGTGTGTGTGTGTGTGTGTGTGTGTGTGTTTTAACTCGCAGAGATCTGGCTGCCTCTGTTTCCCTGGTACTGGAACTAAAGATGTGCACCACTAAGCCTGGCCCACATCAAAGTTTTCAAACAACACTCCCACTATGATAACTAAGTAGAGTGAAACTTTCCTGTGTACCAACGTCACAAGAGAGCTGTGGCCCATGTTTAGCAGTCTTATTGCATAGCAGTCCAGGTGATAAAATGGCAGAATGAGATAAAACAGAGCTGGTGTATCACATGCATATGGGAAAAATTTCCCAGCTCATCTGATTCTTCTATGCTATTCCCCACAGGACTGTAATTCAGGGGTCATGGTGCTCTGAGATTGCCTTCATTTCCCCAATGTTCAATTTACTTTTACTTATATATGTCACACTTGCACAAAATTCTCTGCTTCAAAAATAAGTAAATAAAGAAATTGAGTCTCTTGTATATAGCCGGTTGTTTGCTACATTCCAAACTGTCAGTATAGTTGAGAAACTTTGAGTCCTCTCCTTACATATTGATGAACTACATTTTCCCACACATCCTGCAAGTGAGATTTCAGTATCCATATGCTGACCTGAACTTAAAACTTATATTGGCAGTATTGGCAATTGCTATGTACTGTGATTCTAGTAGCTCTAAGAAGCCTCTCTGGTGATAAACTAATTCCCTAAACCTTCTGTCTAAGGTCTGGAATTTTAATTATCATATTTTCTTCTAGATGAATCCTTTGAAACAGTTATATGCTTGGACAGTAATTCTCTATAATTATTTGTTCAGACATCAGTGTACATAGACTTTTCTAAGAAAATATATTAAAACAAACAATTTCTAGTTACATATATGCATCAACACTAAAATATATGAAAAATCATAAAATAGAAATTAATTCCATAGTTTATCATTCAACTCAACTCAAAATTATCTTATTTCTAGCTATATTAAGGCACATATCCTTTATTTTGTTTATTATAGTCTATATATGTGTTTATATATTATATATTTGCATGAATTTATATTTGTTTCTTTCATATGTGGGCCAAATTTAAACATCCCTTTTTTGTATTTTGAACCTTATGTCATAAAAGTTCTTCTGTGGCACAATCCTGAAGCATCAGCTCTATGGCTCTATACCATCCTGAAGCATTAAGTCCATAGCTCTATAGCATTCTGTGAGCATAATCAGCTCCAAGGCTCTATATCATCCTCTGAGCATCATCAGGTTTTGGCTCTATATCATCCTGTGAGCATTATTAGGTTCATGGCTCTAAACTATTCTGTAAGCATCAATTGGCTCCATGGCTCCACTGCTCCACATCATCCTTCTACAGGGATGTACTATAGCACATTTGTTCTCCAATTTTTCATCATGTATTTGTTTCTACCTTTTGTTCTAATGAATGAGGGACACCAAATTAACATGTTAGTTAAAGAAAAATCTTTTGTATTTGTTTATCATACAAGCAATTCTTAGAAAGGGAACTGCTGGGTCCAAAGCTCAAATTTGGAAAGGCTAAGGAGACACAACATTAATTAATTAATTATTTAATTCCACAGAAGTTGTCCAAAGTTGTCTTGGCATACTCAAATTTAGAAGAGAGATGTTTTTATTTTATATTTAACAATGTTAAATAATTAACAAGTTGTATAGGGAAACAGTTTTGTTAGCTTTGTATTTCTTTAATAATTATTCATTTAAATTTCTTAACTTTTTTGGATAATTTTGCTAACATTCTTTAAATTTTATAACTTTGGTGAGATTAATCTTTATTACATTGAAAAGCTTTATAAGTTTACTCAAGCTTTAGAAAAATTTCTATACATGGTATCCTAATTTTAAATGATACTTTTTTGAAACTATTTATATATTACCATGTTATTTTTAGTTTATATTATGACAACTAACTTAATTTTTTAACTTTTCATATTTATATTTCATTTACTAGAAATTTCTTTCACATTCAAATATTAGACTGTAACTCATTTTCTTGACAAATCTTTTCTCTTCCCACTGTTTTGTGACCTATTATCTACATGAATTGGGTTTTTTTTTTCACCATTTATTCACTTGCTTTGTGTGTACATGTGTGAGTACATGTGCACATATATCTGCCATGGCATGTGTAAAGGAGTCAGATGACAACTTGGCACACACAGTTCTCTCTTCCTCCACCAACTGGGTTCTGGTGTTCAAATTCCAGTTGTCATGCTTGGCAGCAAGCACAGTTGCCTCTGAGCCATCTTGATGTTCCAGATATGGTTTTTATTGAGAGCCCTTTCATTTGTTTTATGACCTGTCTTTGGATTTATATTTTGATTTGTGGGATTTGAACTTTGTTACCTGCCTCCATTTTGTTTTTTGACACAAGGTCTCACTTTGGTTGCCCCTAAACTTTGATAAAACCTGCTTCCTCAGCCTCCCAAACGGTGGGTTGCCGAGGTTACAGAGGCGTGCATCACAGCCTAACAACATTTATTTATTTTTCTTCTTTTTCTCTTAGAGAGTTTCTCCCTTATTATTTGCAATATTTACTTATTTTTCTTGATTATAAATATTCCCAACAAACTTTAAATATTTCTTTCTTCATGCAGAATATCCACTCGAATTCAGAAAATTGTGTAGTAATTTAAGAAGAATGAAAATTTTGCAAATGGTAGTACTTTCTCTTAAAAAACAAGGCATGGTTTCTCATATCACGTAGTAAGAACTTACTGTTTTATTCATAGGCACATAATGAGCTCTATGCAACTGATCATGGATGTATCTTTGGAAAAAAAAAAACAATTAGGACCCAAAAGAAGGAAAAGCTCAGAACAAGTAAATGGAAGAGGTCTTTTCTTTTTTTTAAGCCACACTATCTAGTGTCAACTGTCATTTCCCTTCCTTTTGTTTAGGGTGAAGAGATGAATACAGTGTATATTGTTAATAAATCTATAAAATAATAGTAGAGAAACATGTGAACAATGAGCAATAAACATGATGACCAATAGAAACAATCCCAATAGTTATCTGTGATGGGAAGTCCATGTCATTGTAGCTTTGGTTGGAAGTTATTGATCAACTCCACTTCTCCACACAGCTGTTAAGTGATTACTTTAATGCCTGCATCCACAGAGGCATTTTATTTTAAGTGTAATAAATACAGGATTAAGGGCTGTTATTCCTAAAATAAGAACAGCATGACTACTACAAATAAGTAGTTTTTAAAGTTTTCTAAATAATGTATCCTTCCTATCATATCATTTTCATGAGTATATAAATCACTGTCATGAACAACAACAACAACAAAAAATAACTTTATAGCAGATAACCTGTATCTTCTTTAGATTTTCCTCATATATTGTACCTATAAAATCTCTGATCATCTTACTTAAATTTCTAGTCTCTTTTTATGATTAAATTTTCTAGTTACTATGACAACTTTTAATCTACTGCATGCTTTACTCTGTTTCATTGTTTAGCCTATACCTGGACTCTTTAACTAGAGTATAATTTCCACAAGAGTAAAGTGTTTTATGTGCTTAACTATTGATTCCTATGATACATTCTAAGACTCAGCATGAACACATATCACTGCCTGACACAAAGTAGTAGTTGCTTACTAAAGATTTGTCAAAAAGGTGGTCTTAGATTTCCATCTCATATTCCATGCTTCCTTTCCTCTGGGATGTAATATTAGCATGATATAAGGCAACACTGACTGACAGTGGGCATGGTATATACATAGGCACATGCAGACTGCTGTCAGTGAATGGATGCATTAAACATATATTTTACAATAGCTCCTCTTGTGATTATGTTCACATTTCTGCATCATCAGAAAAGGAAATACCATCCAATTTTAATTAATATAACTTTTACTTTACATTGTAACTAATATAAAATGTAACATATAACAAATATATAATATATAACATTACATTATACACTATAAAAATAATCAGTATAAATTATTATAATTAAAATAAAATTTAATTAAAATACTGTTAATTTTTGTGTTTTAAGTCTTAATTTTCAGAATTATAGTAGTTCCAGTATGAGTTTTGACTATATTTAAATTATCAACATATTAATTTCATTTCCCCCATTAAAATTTCAAAACCATGAAAGTGAAATAATCTGAATTTCTTATTCTACAGAAAGAGAAGTGAATATAAAATGTACTCTGCATTATGATGGAGATATGTAGGTGAATAATCACAAGTCTTTAGAAACCTTATTCTGGGACATAGGGATAATCTTAAGCCACGAAACATTAACACAAAGCTCAATACATTCAATTAAATACTTGGTTAAGCCAGTTAGAGGACCATTGGAGATGTTCCCATATTAGAATTAACACTTCTAATATGACTGTCTCCATTTCTGCTCCTGACATAAATTAATAAGACTCTATTTGGTTTAAAAAAAATCTCTCATTAGTGTCCCATCAAAAATAGCACCATGTGCCTCATTAAATTTAATGAGGTTGTTGTTGTTGTTGTTGTTGTTCCAGGGGTAGGTGTGGGTGTGTGATATATGTGTCAATGTGTTAGACTTGTATCTTCAACTAACATGCTTTAACAGGCAAAGATTTCTCAGAAGCTAGAGAAGCTTTAGAGTAAGCTATTTCTAGAATGTGGTGGCTCCCTACTGGGCTAGGTAATAAGATGATAATATACCTTTTATTTTGTCTCAAAAGACAAAAGACATTAAAAGTAGATGTTTTTATGTCAAATACTCATAGTTAAAAATGGCAGTATCAGAATGTTGTATATTTTATATAACAAACATAAGATGTATATGTCAAGACTTAACAGAAAGACTATTTTTCTACTATATCCAAAATCTCCATAGAACAGAAACCTCAAAGTGATGAAGGGACTGGAATCAGGCTAACACCTCCACCCCCCAAGACATGAAAGCTTTACTTTCTAAAAGGCAAAAATCTTACTTCATTGATGCACTTCAAGCTTATGTAAAAACTTTAGTAACCACTTGAAAGGGCAAAAAAAAAAATATGAGAATTATTAGCATGACAGGGGTGAAAGTTCTAACGAAGGCAATGATGAGTGGTGCTAAACGCACTGTCAATTTTAAGGTGTGGTTAAATAACTCTTTGTTATAATTCTTCAATCATACAGTATATCCCAACCACAGCCTAACCTCCCTCCACTTCTCCAAGTTCCTCCTCTCACCTCCCTTTTCCCCCAGGTCCCCTGCTGTGCTCCTTCATTTCTCTTCAGAAAAGAACAGGCCTTCCAGGGTTGTCAATCCAACACGGGGCATAACGAAATGCAATAAGACAAGGCACACACCCTCACATTGAGGTTGAGCCCAATAGGAGGAAAGGGGTTCCAAGAGTAGGCAAAAGAGTTGGACACACACTCCCACTCCTGCTGTTAGGAGTCCACAAATTCCCAACCCAACCCAAATAATCACAACATAAATGCAGAGGACCTAGTAAAGACCCATGCAGGCTCTGTGATTGCCTCTTCAGTCTTTGTGAGCCCCTATGTGCTCTACTTAGTTGGTTCTGTGGGCCATGTTAAGTGTAGATACAGTAATATATTCTTAGAATTAGAGTAGGTAAATTATACTTAACATTTAGAGATTTCAATAACCTTACCCAGATCTGTCAGGAAGGAAGGAATAGAAGCAGAGGTGTACAATTGGAAAGTACATGCATACAGTGGCATGTTAATGGGAGAAGAAACAAGAAGAGGGAAAGGGAAGGGAGATGCAGGAGAGACAGAGGCAAAGGTGGGTCGGGGTGGGGTGAGGTATGTTGGGGTCTTGAGGCAAATTGATTCCCATTTTTCTGAGAAACTGCTGTGCTGATTTCTAAAGTGGCTGTACAAGTTTGCACTCCCCACCAGCAGTGGAGGAGTGTTCCCCTTTCGCCACATCCTCGCTAGCATAAGCTTTCATTAGTGTTTTTTATCTTAGTCATTCTGACAGGTGTAAGATGGTATCTCAGAGTGCCCTTCCCCTATAATCAGATTGATGACTTCCTTAACTACCATCATAATGCCTTCATCCACTAACTGATAGAAGCAGATGTAGAGATTCACAGTAAAGCACTGGACCGAATTCCTGGAGTCCAGTTGGTAGAGAAGGAGGAGTGATAATAGGAGCAAATGGGAAACCCAAAGAAACAGCTGATCTGAGCAAGTAGGAGCTCACCTACTCTAGAATAACAGCTGGGGAACCTGCCTAAGACTGAACTAGACCCCCTGAATGTGGGGGATAGTTAGGGGGTTTGAGAAGTTTATGGGGTTGCTGGCAGTAGAACAAATAATTATCCCTAGTGCGTGAATTGTCTTACTGGAGCCCATTCCTTACGGAGAGATACCTTGCTCAGCTTAGATACAGGGGGATGGGTCTTGGTCCTGCCCCAAATGATGTGCCAGACTTTGATGATTCCCCATGGGAAGCCATACCCTCTTGGAGGAGCGGATGGGTATGGGGTGGGGAGATGGTAGGGATTTGGAGGACAGGAGGGAGAGGGAACTGGGATTGGTATATAAAATAAGATTCTTTTAAAAATAAAATTAAAAATAAAATAGGAAACAAGATCAAAGCTCTTAAAGACAATATTGGGGAAATTTAATATAAATGGCAGGCTGAATACAAACATGAATCCTATTCTATCGCAGTCAAGCAACAAAAACAGAGAAGGAAAGCATAATCATAACCTTGACTCATTCAGTCAGTGGAAAATTCCAAAACACCATCCAGTTTGTATGAAAGCAGTTTAGTACAAGTCAAATAGTTTCCCAGGCATAAAAAACAATAAAGAAATCTATAAGACCACTTATAACCTAAAAAGAAAATCAGAAATATCAGACACATTTACATTATAATTTTGAATTGGTTACATGTTCTCTCTAATAAGTACAGCTTTCAAGACTGGGTTATAAAAACAAAAACAACAAATCAGTGTACTACTCACTGAGACAAAACTAAAAGGAGAACGAGGTTGAAAATGAAGGATGTAAATTTATGCTAATGAAGTGTTTTAAAAATCTTGCAGTTTCCATATCAGGAAAACAAAAGAAGTTCTAAGGATGAGCAGTAAATTGTGAGCCAAATATTTCTATTTTTTTACCAAAATAATTTTCTTCCTTGTGGAGAGACAGTTAGAGCCTCTTCCTTATTTACGTGTGAGAGACAGTCAACACTTTAGCAACTCTTTAATATTTTGCTGAACAATCCTTGATACTTCCCCCATCCAGGACCTGAATGGGCAGGATTCAGATAAACTAGAGGAAAGTAAACTTTAGAGAGAGGTTATAAGAGTTATTATCTTACAGATAATATACTCAATGACCTCTCTTGAGGAGAAATAAGCTTTGTGCCAAGACACTGAGTGAGGTGATATTTTGTTTGTGCTCTAACAAATAAAGATTGCCTGAAGATCAGAGGGTGGAGCTAGCCACAGTTACCCATAGAGGCCAGACAGAGGTGGCACACACCTTTGATTTCATTATTTGGGAATCTCATGCCTTTGATCCCAGTACTTGGGAGGCACACACCTTTAATCCCAGAACTAGGGAGATGGAGACAGGCATATAAGGCATGTGGAGAAAGGATTTCTTGCCTGAGGATTCATAGAGATAGGAGCTCAACCTTTTCTGATCTGATGATTTCGTAGAGGTAAGAGCTCTAGTGGCTGGCTGCTCTGCTTCTTTGATCTTTCAGCTTTCATCCTTTAATATCTGACTCTGGGTTTTTGTTATTAAGGCCAATTAGAATTTATGCTACAAACGAGAACTGGGATTTGCTTTCTATGGCAGCTACTGTTGTATGAAGAGCAGTCTGACTTGCTAAAACATTATTTTCACATAGGAAACAATGATGTTGTATGGTTATAGCTCTAATTACATAAAGCAGAATTAATCCATATATATATATATATATATATATATATGATCTGAAATTTCTTCATATAACATTCTTCATGTAACAATAGCAAATACAATAGGATAACACATCCACATATAACAAATAAACAAGAAAATTACACACACTGAAAGCTCAACTGTGCATTAAGCCACAAAGAATATATCAACATATATCCTCTAAAGCCATATTTCTTAAATACAGTGCTCTTACAATTAGAAATTAAAAGTAAATTCCAGAGATGTTGGAATACATCCTTAATCCTAGCACTAGAGAAGCCGAGGTTGATGGATTTATGAATTGGAGCCCAGACATAGCTACATAGTGAGACCATTTCTTTGTCTCTCCACCCAACACCACTACAAAATCAACAGCAACAACAAAAACTAAACATTAAAAATTCTATTCCCTTGGAAGTAGTAACATATACCTATATACAAAAGAACAAAAATGACACTAAAAAACAGAATTAAAAATTCTTAAAATGACATTGGATGATAAAACTTACAAGAATAGGATCAAAATGCAATATAGTAAGAAAACTAACCAAGGTAAATTCATTTATGAAAGACAATAGACATGAGAAAGTTATTTCACATAGATTCATCATTAGTACAACTGAAATGTTGAAATAAAATGGAACCAAAAATATCCAAAGATATGAAAACTACTCTGACATAGTGAGAGAGACAAGAGCTTATAGGTTTGTAAGCTCCACAATTTGCAAGGTTGCACATGTGTGCAGATCAATGGTAGAGTACTTGCTTGGCATGTCTAAGATCCCAGGTTTGAGTCCAGTATTGTAAAATTTAAGTGTTTTAGAGACTTAGCAAAGAGTTTACATCCTCATACATATCCTTGCAGAATCACCAGGTCTTATGGATAACAGAATAAATATTCTATGAACCTCTAATAAAGAAATATAGTTAATTATGAGAGCACAAAATAGGCTAGTGCTAGAGTTCTTCACATATTCATGCCCCAAAACAGTGGGCCAAGTGGAAATGAAAACATGACCCAAATAATTAGTACCCAACCAAAGAATCTAAAATCACTGTTAAGAAAGGTGGTTGCCTCTTCTTCTCCCCAACATGAGGGAAGCCTAGGTCCTGCTCCAAATGATGTGACAGACTTTGGAGATCCCTCATGGGAGACCTCACCCTCCTTGGGGAACAGAAAGGGGATGTAATATGGGGGTTAGTCGGTGGGGGGGGGTAGGAAGGAAGGGAGGGAGAGGGAACTGGGATTGACATGTAAAACAAGCTTGTTTCTAATTTAAATCCAAAATTAAAAAAAGAAAGGTAGTTGAATAAAATGAAGGATAATATTTGGATTGATATACTCTGAGAACTATAGGAACAAAAAAGAAATAAAGTACAGTGAACCTGACAATATAAAATGTTTCTTGTAAATGTGTAGCTATCTTCTAATTCATATAGTAGGCAATTTGCTTGAAGTGAGAAAGAACTGTAAGCTTATCTGTGATGATAACTCATTTTCAGGAGAGAAAATAAAAACAGAGACATGAGAAACAAAGGTTGATTAAGACTACAGTGCAAAGAAAATAGAGACAGAGGAAATTGCTCATGGTTGTTCTGTCTTGCTACAGGGACCCATATTTTACAAGGTCAAGTTTACAAATGTGTTTGGTAAAGTCCAGGCTCCTTTTGCACATTGAGGTGACACAAATTTCATTGCAAAGCTGTTTGGACTGTACATGACTTGTCTAGGGTTAAGAATCTATTTATTTATTTGTAAGTATGTATGCATATGTGTGTATGTGGGGGACTACAGAAATGTGAGGGTTCACATGTATGGTACACGCGTGCAAGTGTGTGTGTGAGAGACACATATATGTGTCCATGGAAGCCAGAGGAGGACATTGGGTATCCTGTCTTGTCATTCTCCCCTTTATCGCATTGAGACCATTCTCTGACAGAAACTGGAGCAAGGCTGGAGACCACCAAGAAGCAGCAACCCTCCTGTTTCTACACACGACAGCATTAGTATTAAATTCCCTGTCCAATATTTTAAAAACTATTTCTTCTAAATTTTGGATATGAGTGTCTGAGTGTGGGTTTGAGATTCCAGATGATTGTGAGTCAGTATATGCTACATGACAGGAAATTGTGTTTGCTGATGAATGAATAACAGTTAATAGCATATTTAAGCTAAATATAGAATATTTATGTAAATATTAACCAGAATAAAATTTAATAGAAGCCACATATGCATCATCTAATATTTATTTTAAAATTAGGAGAATGCCATGTCTTTAGAGATGATATGTTCCTAATGACCAGAAAGGCTTCTCTATCAGTTGAAGTGAAAAAACAAAGTTTTCAGTCAATGGCTGCACAGCATCCTTTACTGCCAGTGTACATCCATATTCAACAGCTACCTTAGGGGAACCATAAAAATTTCCCTCTTTGATGAAATTTTTGTTCTTACACTTTTCACCTTCCAGTATTTCCTTCATTCATTCAGTGTCACTGTCACCCTCATCACCCACTCTCCTGCTCCCCTGCCTTTTGTTTCCTGTGTCCCTTTGTTGCTAGTGTGGGATCGCTTAGGCTTCATTTTGTCCTGACTGTTCAGAGCCATCAGTGTATCCCATCCTCTACTGACTGTTGTCAAGATTTGCCACCGTGTTGGCTCTGCGTCTCCTTCCTTTCAAGACCTTAACTATTTAATACATGTAATATAATGGCTTCAGCATGCTTCTCAATAGTTCTAAAACCATAAGAAGATTAAGATTACAAGGGCTCTTGATGTAAGTTGTGGATATTTCAATGTGATATCACATGAATAAGTCCCATAACATAGCTGTCTACCTTTTTCAACTTTCATATTCAAGTCTTATTTATGTAAGTCTCACTTTGCAACTCCAAAGTGATCCTGTGTATAGTTGTTTTCCTGGCTTAAAATTATTAAGTATAATTTATGTTGGCTTTATGACTTGTGGCAGAAATTCAGCAATAAATTTTATAGTATAATTATTTTATGAAGTTGGTAAAGTTTATGTAAGAATTTATGTACCCTTGCTCTAACATACTTGATACTTCCTGAAACTCATTTTTATTTTCCAGTTGTATTACACTCATACTATCTGCCATCCAGTTCCAAACATAGTACCTCCTTAAATATTTGTCATTTAATTTGTATAAAGTCTACTAAATTTATTATCTAAACTTATTTTGAGTGGTTCTTTATTGTTTCTTGTTTCTTAACAACATGCATATACTTAAAAGTCATAACTATTGTGTTTGTCTGTCTTGATAGACTAATTAAGCAGAAATTTGGGCAAGCTTTTGAAAATAAGAAGACATATAGAAAGTATTATGACAGTGAAGCATGGGAACCAGGCATGATCAATGCAATACACTCCTTAGAACTTTACAGATGGGTTTTGTCTAGTGGGATATAGAGAAGATGTGGTATGGTTAGGTCTCAAACTTGGCTAAGGGATGCTAAGAACAAAATAATGAAGATTTGGTGGGGAAAGACAAAGTTTAAGCAGCATAAGAACTCAACATGATTTCCTCACTTCAAAAGACAGTGTATTCACTAAGTTATCAAAATTTACTTATTTCAAGCAGCCAAGTGAACATTAATTTGGCAGATCACTATCCCTTTGTTTCTACGCAGTTATACCTGAATAGCTTGCATTTTATCTTGCTTGTTTTTTCTTTAAAAAATGGATTTAAGGCTCTTTTTCTATCTTTATGAAATTAAGTTTAATATTTGTAATTATGTCAACAAAATTGGATAACATTGGAAGTCAGGCATACTTTTACAAAAAAAAAAAAAAGTACCCAAGAAGTCTGGCCTCCAGAAATCTCTCAGCCAGAAGACAGTCAAAACATAGAAGAACAGAATATTTTCATTGTGGTCCCCAAACAGCCTTCAATTAAGAGAAACAATCGGCTGATGTTTCTCATTTGTTGCCAGGAATCTCTCTGCAGCATTTCTGGGGTTTTTCCTTCCTTCATCCAAACATGAGGCTTTGCCCCTGTGACTCTGTAATTGTTTAGTAGCTGTTGGGGGCATGCTGTGAACAGTGGCCCTGTTGTGTATGCATCGTGGGGACATGCACACAGACCAGAAAAGAACGGACAGTTCCATGTTCAAAATATTCTCACCCAGCCCCTTCCAACTTCCAAAATAAAATTAGCCTTGACTTGTTATACTGGGGAACCACATATTTTAAAAACACCAGAGTTTTAAAGTTCCCGAGAGGGGTAATTCTTTTGTTTTCCCTGTCACTAAGAATCCTTTTCCTTTTGTGAACTCTAAAGAAGCTAAAATACCAGTACCTTAGCTGTTTTCTGTTTCCAGCTCTAGCTAGAGCAGAAATAAAACAACAGTATATCTGTGTATCTGTTTCATCCTACATGGCCTGAGGAATTGCTCAGTCCTTTTGTTGGGGCCTATTAAACAAATCCTGTATTTCTTATATCATTGTAATAATATTATATGGCAGGCAAAAATATAATGATAAATGATAATTTGCCAAAAAGATGAAAAAAACCCTGAGGTGTTACCTATCAAAAGTTCTCCTTCTGTCTGTGATGCAGCACAGATTGCGATCGTGACAGTAAATCTGGTGCTATTGTTAATGCCATGGCACTTGGGTTTTTGGCTTGCTTTAGTCCAATCTGTGACATGCTTGTGAATATCTTTCTTCTGTTCTGTCTGTATGGCATATGGATTTCTGGGATACAACGTCAGACCTATCCACATAACAAGTGTTCAGAGCACCTTATCATTTTAAAAAGCCAATTACTCAAAAAGACAAATGTGAAATGTTTCACATTTAATGATGAGCAAATCTGCAAAACAAATGCAATTTTGCCCGTTCTAAAAAGTTTAGTTTAACTGTAAATATTGCAATGGAGTCTTGTATGACACACACCACTGATAGTGAAAAGCTCATTTCATACATATTGTATATCATCACTGTCAATTACATCTGCACAGGATTGAAAATGAGGGTGGTGTAAGTAATTAGAAATAAAGAAAATAGAATATTCTAAACTACAAGGCTCTGAAATCACTGTAAAAATGTCACTGCTAACATTGAACATTCTAAAAAAATATTTTGAAAGTCTCACCCAAAAAACTGAAAACTGCATATGTCTGCAGAGGTAAAGGTCACTCATGAAACACTCAACAACAAAAAATACCAATTCATTTTTTAGAAATATTTGTCAATATGTAAAGAATGTTTTGTACATAAGTTCTCAGTTACTCTTGAATCAGTGGCTGTATGTAATATTCCCACATGGAATGATGTCCTCTCAGATACTTTAAAACAAAGGTTTAGTGAAGGACTTTAGGGGGACATCTTGACTGCTTTGATTTTATGCATGGCAAGTAAAACAATTAAAATACAAAAACAATGGCTTTAAAACTAGTTCTTTTATAATTTAAACTTTTATATTTACTCATGGTAGAGACAATACCTGATTCACAAGTAAGCACCTTGTCTATAACTACCTTACCCTACTTAGGCAAAACAAAGATGAGACTAAATATAAAAATAAGAAACAATTCCACTTTTCAACATCCTGTATAGGTTATGTAAATACAATAATACAATTCACATTTAAATAGCTCAGCTCCTTCGTGTGTGTGTGTGTGTGTGTGTGTGTTTGTGTGTACAAATTCTTTACAATCTTTTTTTTTTAAACTGAATGCTGGTAGCAGAATACTGTATGACATGAGACATGGAATGCCCTCAGCATTATCAGTTTTAGAAGAAACTGATCTTGATAATTTTTAACATCATATAGCAAGTGGAATAGATTTACCAGGCTTGGATTGTTGGGGTATGATAAAGTTCACTCTGTTCTTGAACCTCTATTCTACACTGAAATGTAGTTCTACAAAAAGTATCAGAAGGTAGCCAGTTAGCTGTTGCAAAGCACACATAGAAAAGTTTCTGTATTAGAAGATGAGACTAAACAATATCCCACTATTATCTGTGACATATTTCATGATAACATTTTGCTATATAGTATGAAATTTAGAGAAGAAGAGCTAAGCATCTGGTCTACACAGTTAAAAAAAAACAGAACATACTATCAATCCTAACATTACTGTCTGTAATTAGTTGAAATGATATATCTATGTAGGTTCATTTCATATGAATACATGTACTATAATTTTTACATTAGTGGTGACTGAACCCTCATCCTTGTGGAAGCCAAGCAAGTTCACTACCATTGACCTGTATCCATATTCTTTCAATTTTTTTTTTTGAGTTTTCTCTGGGTAGACCTTAAATTTACTATGTAGCCTGGGCTGGCTTTAAACTTGTGGTGTTCCTACCTCAGCCTCTGACATGATCACATTATGGATGTATGTCAGGATTCCCAAATGCATGTCCATGTTAATTTAAAGTGGATTGATATGATGATAGATAATAGCGAACCATGTGGCCTTTGGATGTATAATTACGATAAGCAGCATTGTAGATCTGCCTGAAAACTATGATGAAAAAGCACAGGCACAAGGTAGAAGCCTAAAGAACCTCTACTGAACTTGTCTGCTCTCCACTTTCCACTAATGCTTCAGAATCAATTCTGTGCTAAGCTGAAACTCTGAAATGTGATGGGTTATGTAACTCATGTGAGTTGCATAGTAATATTTGATTTCTAACAGTAGGGTCCTAAAAAATATAGCACTCAAATCCTACTCTCAGATAGTAATTTCAGTATTCATGTTAATGGCTTGAGCCAAAGAAAACTTCACAGAGGAAATCGATGCCCACAGTGCTTTGTCAAGAAGACTCAAGATCACAGAAACACAAGGTGATGGCAAACACTTATCAATGGACACATTCCATGGAGGGTCTGAACAGATCACCCTTGACTAGAGTCAGGTAGCAACAGATCTCAGTTGACAGATCTGCTGTACATTTTTGTAGTTCTAGTGCTTGTCAACCAAAGGTCAAAATCACATATTGAAGCTGGAAGAGACAGGGCGCTTAGGTGACAGTCGGAAAGATTAGATGTTAAGAACATTAAGCTTTTTAGAATGCATATCCTTCCAAAATCATTAGGCAAACCCAGAGTCAGATCCTCTGGGCTGGTAGTCCACTCATCTAACTTAATCTATCTGATGCATTGGGAACTGTCCTAACCCCGTGAAAAGGCAGCCTTCTCAGCTATAAAAGTCTGGTGACACCTATTTCACAGAGATACCAAGAAAGACAATACATGGGAAAATCCTGTAAACCACAGAGTTCTCCACAAATCCATCATGGGACTTCTCCCCATCACACTGCCTTTAGCTCCTAGTTCCCAGGGCTGTAATAGTATGCTGTTCTACTCTGCTTATCATCCACAATGCAAAGTATTGAACATCTAAGGAAGCAGCGGGACTGATATCCAGATTTTATAGACAAACACCAGACTGCTGAGAAGGGCTTTTCCCAGCATCTCATGTATTGAAGACTGTCCAAAAGGTATTTCCAGAGTTTATACCCAGATTCAATTTTTAAAATAATTGTCCAATGGGGAGGGGTGAGTAATAATGATGTAGAGTTTAACTGTGGCAGATGCAGACTTCCACAGTCAGTCTCCAGAATGTTCGTGCTAAGTGAAATGCTACTTGGGCAGTACCTGAGCCCATAAAGTGTCAGGTGGCCATTTGGAAAGAGAAAAAGGAAGAACAAGATCAACATTTCATAAGTGGCTTGCATTTTTTGCACCTGTTATTCTACAATTTCTCTCAGTTTTATTTCAAAACACTGCAGTTGGGATCTCCTTGCCAACCTGAGATGGCATAAGTCTGGATACCAGAACAAAATGTGAGAAGGTCCTTCTGTCTTTAACGCCTGTTCACCAGTGACTCAGCCTCCAATTAATCTGTTTCTTCAGTAGGAATTTAATAAAAGTCAAGCACACACATGTTCAGACTTGCTTAGTAGTGAAGTTGTGTTAACATTTTCTGTCTAGCCAGGTCAAAAATCCCATGTAATTGGATACCAGAAACCACTTTGAGAAGTATAAGGATTTTTCCATTTATTCTGAGCAATTGATGATTTGTGATAGGGAAGTTTAAAACTAAAATGAAACTACAATGAGAAGGGCCCTTCTTATTAAACATTGTAAAGGGAAAGAGTTTGTATTGTTGTCAAAATGCACATAAAACTCAACACATTCAGTTAGTTATTATCTATTTGTTTATGAACCAAAAAATTCACAGTCACTCAGTGATGTTTATTCCCATTTCACTGTGTGGGTGATGATCAGAACTGGTCATGTAGTGTTCTGTTTGGAGGAAGCTCTAAAGCAGTTGTCTGTGCCTGAAAACCGAGTGTGCCTCGGTGTGTTCTGGAGGGAATCACCAACACTGCAGATGGAAATGCAGGTTGGATGCATTTATGACTAGCTGAGATAACAACACTCAAAACCCGAGGCTTCCAAGATTCGAGCCAGCCTGCTTCATTTAAACAACTATAGTGGTGTCAAAATCCTAGGAAAACCCAAATTTTCTGAGACTTTATGGAAAGGGACATTTAGCCAATAGCTGAAATATACATTAATTTTGCATAAATCATAAACTAGAATCCCTTTACCAGTACCTCTTGACTGTCTACTTTGTAGTCTAATTGCTAATGCTAAAGAATCTGAAAACCAAATCTTGGTTTTACATTTGCAGTGGGGAAGGATGACTCATGCACACAGGCTATCTTATATAACTGTGAAAAAATTTAAGGGCATATTACTTAAGAAATCCCTATTCAATGCTAAAGGCAGTCATCTGAAGACAGAAGGAGTTAATAATGGATCTCCATATACTGCTTTCAGATTTCATCTGGTTCCACAGTACAGCAATTGATTACTTTCCTGTCTTTGAAAAGGTTTAATCAATTAATTGAAAATATAGCTATTTGTACACATTTCAAATAAATGTATAGGAATTCTATATTCCAAATGAATATGAAACATTATGAGAGAGGCCTGCATGTCAAGGAAATTTAAAATTAGTGGAAATGAAAAAGGATGGTGACATTTTAGGCTCTGCTGGAATATAAAGTACCAGAGAGATCAGATGGCTTTAAATGCTAGATTTTATCATTTGCCATCTAGGAAAAAAATAAAGAAAAAATCAAGACTGAGTAAATTGTTCTAGGGCCATGTTGTATTTCTTCATTTTGTTGCTATTAAACAGGGTTATAAAATCTCTGTATCTTCAGCATTTTCATTACTTCTGTATCTTCTACTCATTTGGATTGTACATTTTAGAACAATTTTTATAAGTGATTCAAAAATAATTTTGAAAGTGACTACCTGAAGATTACTAGCCAGAAAACTAGGTAATATTTATACAGTTATAAAAATTAATGTTTACTATGTATTTATATATATAATAATTTCATCATCATTCTTAATAATCATACTGTGTCTACAAATCAGTGCTTGTCAGGATTTTTCATTCATGAACATGGAAAAACTATTGAAACTTTGATTGAAGTATATATCATGATCTCTTGACAAGAGTTTGTTTAGACATCTCTCCACAAACAATTTTTAACCTGAGCAAGCAGAAAGAGTCTGATGGCCTTCATTGTTGCATGGAAAAAATACCAAGGAGAACAAGAACTCTTATCTTTAAACAACTCCCAGAGACAATTCAGGAATTGTCCTTCTTACTCTATTGTTTGTTCTCACCTCATTTCATTTTGTCTCAATTGCTAAATCTGAAAAACATGAGCTAAATGACATAAATAAGTTTTACAGACTTCAAAGACCCATACATCTGGCACTATTATAGTCATTACAACTAATGCTGGTCAGTCAGTGTGCTCTTGGGATGTTGAATATCAAACTGTTTCTTCTCTCCTGAATTTGTTGCCAATTGGACCTCAGTGAACATCTAGAAAACCAACATATATTCCAGAAAACGAAATGTGTTCAAGGATGGTTTGTTACTTAGGGATAGCTTAAGGTTCATGAAATCATTCTGGAAAATCGATAGAATAGTATTGGTTAAAAAAATATGTAAATCTTTATTTTATATTCTTTATCTGTAGCCTATTTTAAAAACCATTGGCTTCTTTTAGTAAGTCAAACTTTCTACTTGTTCTTCCATAGCAGTATCAAGTAGCTTGATACTGCAATTCCTGTACTCCTCTTAAGCAGCATGCCCACCACCCGTGCAGACAGACCTATAAGCGTTGATGTTCTTTCTGAATCAAGCTGGACCTCAGTTCACTCTCCTTGATGTATTAGGTAAAATACAGTACTTTCCAGAGGATGTCATCATTTTTATACAGAGAGAATTAGTAGCATAGAAACCAATGATGGTGCAGCTATTTATGGTTCTTCTGTTGCTTTTAATCAGAATCAAGTAAATATACTCATTACAACAGGAATTAGGCAATTGCATCTCACCTGTATTTTGAAAGATCATCAGTGAAGAATATTTGATTTATGACCAAAATTAAAGAGAATGAAAAAGCTGATCTTGTCTAATGGACAGTGATAAGGACAGATAATTTCAAAGTAACAATTGATAAAATACAAACAGAGCATGGGAGGCCTAATAGTTTTTCTTTTCTGCTTCAGATTTTGACTAGAACCACATTCCTGTACCACTACAACCCACTAAGTACTTTGTACTGCAGAACAACCTTACCACTTCTCTCCTTGCTAAAAAACGTCAGTAGTATCACATACTGTCAGGTAAGAGGGAAGCATCCTGGCCATGGCTCACATGAATCCATACAGCTTGTTTCCTAACATAAAACACTCTATCCTCTTCATTGATTTCATCCATACTAGGTATCTTTTGGATCATTAAATAAACTATCCTCTGTCCTGACTCAAGGTCTTTGAATGAGATGCTCTTTCTCTCTGCAATCTCCTAGACTCTCTTACCCAGTCATTCCCCTCTTCCCAATTTAAAGATCTATTCTTAGGAGGGCCTTGACTCTTCTGAGTAGATATTGCTTAAGACGATGTTGGTGCTAATTGAGTAATTTGCTTCAAATATAGCAAGGAAATGTCAATTTCAGTCATAGACACTATGAAGTCCAGAATTATGCTTGTTTACATGGAGTTAACAGTTTTAGATCAGTATTGGAACATTAACTCATATATGCATATACATATATATAAATACATAAGATATTACTATATAATGCATTTTATAATATGTTGAAATAAATATATTTTATAACTCATATAATATATGATATTTTCATATATTATTTATATATTGTATATGTAACTTAATTTTATATATACTGAGTGATTACTTGTGAGTATCTTTTGCATTCTTGACTGGGGCTATATACTCAATTCCTTCATGATTAAGATGAAATGCTCAGTCTGGAGAGACTGCTCAGTAGTTAAGACCATTGGCTGCTCTTCCATAGGACCTGTGTTCAAATAACCACATCCACAGGATGGCTCACAACCACCTGTAATTCCAGCCCCAGGGGACCTTGAACCCTCTTCTGGCCTCCACAGGGTCCCAGGCATAATATGGTACAGAGACATACATGTGGAAAGTATGTTCTAAAGACACTTTTAGAAAGTTCTAAAAAGCTTTTAGAAAGAGGAAATGTCACCTCTGTATTGAAATTTCTGATAGTCTGGTTTACTCTCCTTTGACCTTATTGGTTAAGAATGGTTCTCATTTAATTATAAACTCCTTTAATGCTAATAATTGTACATTTAAAATATTACTGTATCTCCATGGGGAGTCAACTATGCCTGGCACATCAAGTTGAGTTTGAAACTTTCTATCTTGCTCTCAATGTCTTTTTCTCTCTACTCTCCCTACAAAGGAAGCTTTGACCTCACATTTTCTGTTCCTTAAGGGTATGATGTAGTCCATGATCTTGGAGCACCTTATCATTTTCTTGCTACAATGTGCAGCAAAGGAATTGAAAATATATACTTTATCACATGATCTAGGACTTCTGTCTCCTTAACTCTTAGTTTAATAAGCACTTCAAATGTGAAGTAAATGTCAAAGTGAAGTGTAATTGTTAATTCCTTATAGTTCACAAGTGTTTAGGATAAAAAGATGCCTATTCTGAACACATCTTCCATTGCTCAAGACATTCCTTTAATATTCTATTTTTTTTTTTTTGCTGTTTGCTACTGGCTATCCAAGTCACTGTTTGGGATATAGGATGCTGAAGCAGTTTGCTATAATCACTGTTTAAAGTACAGTGCATGTTGCTGAACCACAGAGAGTATAAGCCATACACATCATATAGAGTTGAAGTCGGAAACACAAATGATTATTCTGGTGATACTTTCAATACTTTTTCATGTGACCATAATTTATGATGTAGTGTTTGTTTTTCACAATCTTTTTATTCTTTCAAAGTCCTGATAAGAATGAAGGTTACTTGATGCTTACATTCTTGTCTTGACTGTCACTAGCTCTTGAGTCACCTTGAGCATCTTCCACACATCACAGACTAGCATATTTATTTCTGCTTTCATCTCTAGGAGTCTGTTAGTTTATGCAAAAATGTTAATGAGGTTGTAGCAAAGTTGTAGGGAAGTTAAATGTTTGTCACAATGGATGAGCAAAGAAATCTACTTGAAAGCTCTAATTAAGTTGTCATTGTATGCATTGTGTGCTTATTTAGTGATCACTGTATATGCATCAATAATTATTAGCCTTGTTTTAGAAAAGAGGAGGTTTTAAGAAAGTGCTTGATAATTTTTGCTGTCTCCCTAAATCATAGAAGCAGTTTGGACATGATCTTGTGAGGCTCCACCCTTGAGCACATGAGAATGCCAATGCCAACAGAAGTTAGTGGGAAGAAGTAGTTGTAATGGGCATATTCCCTTTGTTGTTCTTATAGTAAGACTAGCTTTCCCATGGCAGCAATTGGAAAGCATTTCTGGTTTTTTTCAATTACAATCCAACTGGAAAGGAAGAACTGTCAAGGATGCAAACTTCAATAGCTTTGCTCCAGATATCACCTTGTTTTTCTTATCTATCAATTAAGTTATAATGTAATGAGGTCTTTTAATTATCCTGAGAGCTTTCTCCAAAGGATACATAATAGTGACATTGCATTCTTTTCAGCAATATTACAGAGCCTGCCTGATAATGATAGAAGTCTCACTCTTGGTGAATATAATATGGTTTTAAAATTTCAGTCTTTAAATTATAAAATTTATAATTAACACAAATCACATAATCCATATAAAACACAGAGGATGCTGATTTTGACTATCCAGGTATTTTAGGAAATTGGGGTCCACTATTTTTTTTCCTTAGTTAGTCTTACAAATTCCAAACCAAGAGCAGGACCAGAAATTTATAGAATGAAACACACTATAAATAAATAATATGGAATGAAGTAGAGCCTGGCAGTGATGGCACATTTCTTTAATCTCCAGAGGCAGAGACAGAGGCAAGTGGACCTTTGAGCCTGAGAACAGCCTAGTCTACAGAGTGAGTTCCAAGACAGTCAGGGCTACACAGAGAAAGGCTGTCTTGAAAAAGCAAAATTATTCATTTCCTTTCCCTCCTCTTCCTCATTTCTTCCTTTATATTTTAAGCATAAATTGAGCTTAAAAGAAAACTTATTATTTGTTCTTCTTAAGTGACCATGTACAATTAGGTACAAGGGAAGATATCCTCTCACTGAGAACTGAGTGATTCACCAATAGTGATGACATTTACTGGAAGAGGTAAAAATGATCCTAAGGAGTCATGCCTGCTGTACATAGTTTGTCCAATAGTCCCCCCAATATAAAACAATAATACCTCTCAGCACATTCCTCCATTTTCCACTTATTTTTCTTTAATTTCATGACTTTGTAGCATTATATAGCTGCTAAAGGACCACATTAATGGGAACCTGTTCAAAACCAGTCTCAGTTATCTTCTATGAGAGGATTATAGGTGTAAAAGCCATGGAGAGCTACAAGATATGCATTCTGGGAATATGTTCATGTCTTGCACGTACACTTCTGACTGCATACTCTCATAATCTAAGCTGGACTTGGCAGTTAATAACATGCATACAACTTTAAACCACCTACTAATGAAACATCTGTTGATATATGTGTATTATAAAATAATTCCTCCCTATGGAAGGCCTCACCATCCAGGGAGAGCAGAAAGAATATGTGATAGGTAGGGTTTTAGTTGGGCATGGTAGGGGAGGAGGGGAGGGAGAGGGAACTGGGATTGTCATGTAAAACAATCTTGTTTCTAATTCAAATAAAAAATCTGCAAAAAATAAAATAATTCCAAAAAATAAATAATTCCTCTGTAAAATATAATTTCCATATAAAGTTTAAAATATTTGTATATAATTTAAGTTTAAAGTCTTCACAATTATTGGAAAATGGAAGTTAAATAAAATCCTATATGATACCTGGCAGTAAAACTCTCAGTCTGTGGAAAAGTATTGTTGTGACTCTTAGCACACATTCTTACAAGAACTGCATAACATAATGCATAGGACTTACTGTCAGAACTGTCCACTCAGAGCCTCTTAAGTTTCTGAGCTCCAGTTACTGTATTCACTTGTCAACTCTTTTGGAAGTTAGGAACCTCTATTTGCCCCCTAGGAATCTCATATATAGACTGTGTGTCAGCTTCAAATAACACATTCTCGTCTGTGACCCTGAGTCCCAAAGAATAACCTTTCTCAGGATCCAGTGACAACATGATAAATGCTTGAATGTGTAATAATTATTTTGAAATGGGAATTAAAGCAACATTCGTCCTTGATTCTCCTTTAAAAGAACCAGAAGTTCCATGCAGCTTCTGCTTATCATTGTGCTAAGGAAAACCCTGGGTTCTCTTTGGTTATTCCAAATCTCCCTTCTCAGGGCTTGTGCTTCGAGCCATGGTGGGAAGGGAATTCTGGAACCTTTGAAGGCCCAGACAACAGTGGCTGAGGGTCACAGTAGCTAGGGCAGGAAATGGGACTGGTTGCAGGGTATGATTTTCTTTTGTAACTTTATAATTAGGAGTCAATTGAGTTAAGTGCTTACTTAATAATCAGCCTCTAGACTTAAGGCAGGCTCCTGAACATCAAGGAAATAAAACCCGGCATTGTGCTGCATAGCATGTTTTAGAACAGGGTAAAAATCAGATCTCGCTTCCCATAATAGCATAAATGTTTCTCTGTGGTTGCATCTAACAAAGGTATCACACAAGCATGAACCAACGAGGGGAGCATATTTCACTACTGTTAATTATCCAGAGTTATCCCAAGAAACTAGGTTTTATTCTGTAATCTTCGAGGAAATCTGCTGTTCCAAGCCCAAATCCTTTTCTCAGCCAGGTGATTATCAGCTACATTTTTGTACAGGAGAGAATTAATGCCACATACAGCCTAAGCGGCTTTAAAGGCAAAAAGGCCTGGACCTGTAATAACTTTTGTGTAGGGTATTGATTCAGAGAGCATGCTGGAGCACACAGTCCCGGGGCTTCTGGGGCTGTCTACCTTTTATAGTCTCTCCTCCTTCTACCTCCACTGTGAACTCTCGCATTAACTCTCCACAGGAGAGCCCAGGTAACTCTGTGGTGCGGCTGCCACTGACTGAGCCAAAACCCTAGGTCAAAAGTGAGCCCCCACAATGAAATCTGATTTTCAAGCCAGCCACAATCAATACAGCTTTAAAATTTGATAACAAGGAACTTTGGCAAAAAATAACCAGGGCTGCAGTGAAAGGGAAGAAAATTTCTCCCAAGTTCACAGCTTGTTCTCCTCAGGTTGGTTCTTCGGTGGGCATACTCCATCAAATGCATATGCTGGTGCACTCCCGGAGTATGCGCATGGGGGAGGGGCTTGCCATGGGTTTCCATGTGAGGGCAACTGTAAGCTTTTGTTGAGATGAGTAGGTCCACTTGGCTGAGAGTCGGGGTAAACGGGAACAGGAGGGGAGGGGGAAGCAGAGAATAGCCTGCTCCATGAATTTATTCAAAAGCGTTTCAATCTGCGTGCACATCTTCATCACTTCGGTGATAATTAAATCTCAGCATCACAGGTGATGTCCTCATGCAGTCTCTTTCCCTGGTTCCCACTGGGCCAATGAAGCAGGCCTCCCCGTGAGGCCTGTTAGCACAGATCAGGTGGTAATGGAGAGGGACAGATGAGCTTTCGCTGACAGATGGCAAGATGACCTGGAAAACCTGCCCCCTCTTCTAGGATCAGGCAGCAGCTGACAGGTATTATTTCATAAAATAACGTCTAAAAGGAATCGCCAGGGTCTTCGCATTAATCTGAGGCTGCAACCAGCCATGTAACGTTCATGTCAGAACAAATCTGTCTCCATGCAGGAGAGGGAAAGTGGTTTTTGATGAAGTTGTTCATAAATTTTAATATAATATGCCTGATGGTGTCAGATATAGTCTCATATCTCTTTTATATTTAAAGGCTCTAGCGAAACATAGAAATATTCAATCTTCAACAAGCTACTTTTAAATAAGTTAAAAGTTAACCAAGGGTACGGGTGCTCACTGTCTGCCTCTCTGTTGTATTTTCACTAAAGAATTGGTTCATCTGAGCTCCTTGTTTTTAAATGAAAATGATTCCAATCCCATGAATTTTTTTTTTTTTGATAGAGGTATAGAACAAAAGGAGTGGAGCTGATGCAAAGTTGCTGTGGAAAACTTGCATTCTGGAGAGAAGAAACTTGCCCAAACCCACAAGGAAATGACAGGAAGCCCCTGCCTTCTACATACATAAATAATATTTCACACCACTTGACTAGCTGGCAGAGATAGCCCCTTCATTAAATGAGCTCTCCAGGCACCTGACATTTGAAGGCTTCAGCCCAAATGAATATATGGGGAATTCTACCACCTGGATGGATTTTGGCTTTGTCTGCCCCATGCACACCCCACTAAAGAATGAAACAGAATGATGCAGCCTGAGCCTTACTGTGCAATTACATAGTAAATAGCAAAGCCACTTCAGGTTTGCCCTAAACGAACCAGGATTTCAGCAACAAACTTCAAAATCTGAAGAGGTAAAATCCTGACACCTTTCTGTTTACTTGATTTTTCACGAAACAGGAAGAAACATTTATTGTGACTGTGTTAAAAGAGGCAACATTTTTTCCCTCTTTTCTAGACCTTTTTATGGTGCAAGATTAGTTCTGCAAGTATCCTAAGGACCATCATTCAGAGAATTCATGAACATAACAGACGCACCAGTAACCTGGAGAGCATGTTTTACAAAGACAGAACCATCTCCACACCTCATAATCACATTTTCACCTGCCCATCTGGTACAGACCTGGGCTTATTAGTAAATGCACCAGACATTGAAGCCTGCCACTTTTGTCTTTCAAAAACATGTACTGAATATGCTCTGTAAGGAGGAATAAGGCCTTATGAGCAGAAATAGAAAAATATGCCAAGATATGCCTTAAAAAAACTGAAATAATGAGTTATGCCAGAAAAATCTCTTGTTTTAATTTATTTTTGAGATTATAAAATAATTACACCATTTCTCTATTCCCTTTCCTCCCTCTAAGTCCTCCCTTGTACACTCCCTGCTCTCCATTGTCTTTTATCATTTAATAGTTGTTACAGATTTAAATATGTGTATGTATTCATATTTGTGTGGGTGTTCCTAAATCATTTTCAGATCTCATTTAGGTAAAAATATTGTTGAGATTTCTAAGTCCGTTTTCCTTGTTACATATAGACCATGCCATCTCACAGCAGATATCCTCATCTTCTGGCTCTTACTGTCTTTGCTGCCCCTTCTTTTGTGATGTTCCGGGAGTTTGAGGTGTAGGAGTTCTGGGGGTAGATTTATCAGCTGAGCCTGGCAACTCATGATTACTTTTCCTGGGCATTTTGACCAATAGTAGCTTCAATGAAGCTTCTTTTTGCCATAGATAGCTACAGAAATCTATAACTGGTCAAAAGAAAATAACCTAGTATTCCTTTATATTCTTCCTTCTCAAATGATTCTCAAATGGGTTGACTTTTATACCTCTTAATCTAAAACAAGGTATGCTTTATTTTCCTATGTGTCAATTATCATTGAAAGTATTTACAAACTCTAAATTTTAAAAGGGAGTCTCATTTTGATTCAACTAGATCATACTTTAAATAGAACACATTTGCTTATATCTACTTAGTTATTTAACAGTCCAATTCACACCTTTACACACTTCGTGAAAAATCCATGACCAGTTTTGTCTACTTTATGACATTCCACCTAATGATATGCAGATGGACTGTAAGCTCTGTGTTGGTGGCTGAGTTGTAGTACAGGTTATAACACAGCTCAAGTGGAACTCATATAGTGGGAAATTACCAATACGGAGTCAGGTAGAAATATAAGGGTATTTAATAGGGAAAAGCCTTACTTACAGAGCGACCTAGCCAGCCGGCATGGTAGCAGTCTGTACAGCAAGAAGCAAAGAGAAACTAAAAGCGCAAACGCAGTCACACTACGTCACTCTGACCACGCCCTCACAAGCGTGGTCAGGCACACCTGTAGCCAGCCCCTAAGTAGGCGTGGCTGCAGCTTCCCCTACAAACTCATACACATTCCTTTTATCAGTAATGTTAATTACATTCTTCATGTTTTCAGGAAGCCACTCATTTTTTAATGCTTGGCCATAAACTGGACTGTAACTATTACTTTGATAAAGTACAGTTTATTTTGAATATCAGAACTGTAAATGTTGAATAGCTCTGTTTTAAGAGTTATAGTCAGGTTAGTAGAAAACACTTTGCTTAACTGTGTGTGATTTGAAACTTCCCCACCACTGTAGTTACCCTGTCTTCATAGTTTGTACACAAAAATGATACTTCCATTCATTGTAAATAACTGGACATGTCAACTTGAAGTGTTCCTGCATCAAGGGCTGTACTCTTGATGCTTCTCTACTCTTCAGTGGTTTAGAAAACATGGGCTTTATCTCTGTAAGCTCCATTCCCTCCCTGTAGCTGATATGAAAACCTAAGATTGGTAGATTTCTGAAACAGTCATCAATTTTATATGTGAATTTATACAACTCTTCTCTCCAGGTAAAATGAAATGGCATCCTAAGGCTTCTATCAAATGCTCGACACTATTGACATTTAGAGAAATGGAATAAAATCTCTTTCACAAAGGGATGTCTTATTCAATTCTCCAAAGAATTGATATTAGGGGAAAGTTTTCTTTTGTGGAGAGGGTTGAACCATTTTTCCCAAAATGTTCTAGCCAGAAAAGGTTTGGTTCACTTCTTCTTAGAATCAGAGACAGAAATAGATGGCCTTTCATCTCTTTAATTGTGGGTTTACTTACAAATACGTCCAGATGACAGCCTACAACAGAAGGGTACTTCAGACCTGGGTGGTTCCTGCTTGATGCCAAGGCAAAAGAAACTATTTGGAAATGTCCAAATCTCCTCAAATTTTACTTATGCAGGTGGGTTACATTCCCCTTCTATGTTCTTAGCAGTGTGGTTTCCCCCCAACTTTGAAACACATAGGCCTTTTGCCTGAGTTAAATTTGTTTCCTTAGCTGGTAAAGCTTTTCCTTTCCATATGGTCAGGATAGCTAATTTAGTTGTCTCTGAGGTGGCCAACATTATAGTGTGGTATCATAGAATGTAAAAATAAAAGAAGGTATGAAAACCTTATTCTAAAAATGAAATGAAAACAGATGGGACATACGTTTCTAACGTATTTAATTTGCATCGTCTTTTTTCTCCTTTTAAAGTTCTTGTGGACCAATCTTGCAAAAAGGCAAAACAAACCCTAAACACTCCAATTTCATGCCAGCAAGCTGACAGGCTGATCTTTTTATCTCCATCAACTCCATAAAAAAAATCAACGGAAAGAAAAAAATTCAACAGGCATGTGCTTACATATCCTGGATTTTTGTTGTTGTTGTTGTTGTTGTTGCTGGTTTAATAAGAATCTGAAATACATTTCCTACATTGTTTTTCACTGACACACAATGGAGGGATAGTCAGCCTAGGGAGGAGTTGGCATTTGCCAAAGGAGGATGATAAGGATTTTCCAGTGTGGCCCCTCACAAGCATGGAAGGATCTTTCAAGTTTAATTTTCTCTCCAAAACCAGCCCCTAATTTTAGTAGTTATAAAGATTTCATTATTCAGTCTAAGACATTCCCTCATTCCTTCATCTGAAGTCCTTAAATTACTGTATTTGTCCATTGTAATTTGTTAATAACCTACCATGTAATGCCCTTGCCTCACCAGCTACACGTGATCATGATATGGTCTGTGTGATGTCAATGCAAGTGAATTAACAAGCAAAACAATTTAAGCTACAGCTAGTGTTTTCTTCTGGACCATTGATTTTTATTTACTTATCTCTATACTCTTGAAACAACTTTTGTTGTGATTACATCAAATCAACCAGATGTAGAACCTTTTTAGAACTAACTGTAAGTATGTAGCATAGCATAGACTACATGATACATGTTATTTGTATGTACTTCCTATGTTTGGCAGAACTATCTGTAAGAAAATATTTCTAGGGCAGATGAGTTGACCTGTTAGAGGATTATAGTAACATAATGTGGTAGAGATTTGCAAATATAATTCTTTTGATATTAAAACATTTTAATTTTTGTTGCATGAATAATTTCAAAACACTTTTTTATTAGTAGCTGGCTCTAATTTTAATAAGGAGATGAAAGTATTGTGATGTTGTACTTATTTAAATAAGCTAATATGTCTGCTTGAATAAAATAATCTATTATCTTCAGATTTCAAGAAGAAAACAAAACTGTTAAAATGAGTGACAGTGATAAGCATAAAATATTACTGGAAAAAAAACTTTGGAGATTTCTTTGGCAAATACTCCAGTAGTTCTGACTTAAAAGCCTTTCTATCAAAGGTGTTCTGCCTTTTTTCTTCCAGCTTAATCAAACACTTAAAATCATTATTGATTATTGGCATAGGGAACTAAAGGTTGATAAAGGTTTTAGGGGCTGGGGAAGAAGGCTCAGTGTATGTAAAATCTTTGTTCGGCATCCAAAGAAAAAGCTGGTCACAATGACAATCTTTGTGCCAGAATGTGGAGAAAAGAGGACCTCTGAAATTTGCTGGCAAACCACTATAGTCAGTCTGCAGGTGATAGGCTCAGTGAGTGCATTTAAGGAACAAAGTGTAGTGTGACAGGAGAAGACAACCAACTTCAACTACTGGCCTCTGAATGTACACATATAGTGATGCAGACATACATTCATACTGCACATGCATCACCCCCAACCGCATCAAAATATAAGCTTTCTTAGTGTACTTGATAACCGTGGTACATGTCTGTTTAACACAATTTGGGGGAAAAAAAACATGGATGGTATTACTGACATGTGATCATTTTCTTTCTCACAGTGTTTGATAGCTTGACTTAGTTTTTCTTTCACTGAACTGAGATATTTGCCAAACAAATTCTCCTTTTTTGTTTTTTTGTTTATTTTTTCATTTTTACATTTGAATTAGAAACAAGATTATTTTACATGTCAATCCCAGTTCCCTCTCCCTCCTCTCCTCCCCTACTAAAACCCTACCTATCACATACCTTTTCTGCTCCCCAGGGAGGGTGAGGCCTTCCATAGGGGGTCTTCAGAGTCTGTCATATCCTTTGGGATAGGGCCTAGGACCACCCCTGTGTGTCTTGGCTCAGGGAGTATCCCTCTATTTGGAATGGGCTCCCAAAGTCCACACCTATGCTATGAATAAGTACTGATCTACTACAGGAGGCCCCAGAAATGTGGGTGTCAGTGAGGATACCTCACAAATTCTTTTTTTATTAATTTACTTTTTACATATGAAGGTTTTGTTTGAATGCTACATTTAAGAACATGCTTCCTGATGAGTTATTTGCATCTGATGCTACCTTTCTATAGAAACTGAAACAAGAGAGCAAGTAGGTGGTCCTATAGAATGGCAAAGAAGAGCAGCCACAATGGCACTTCCAGCCATGCAGTGTCCTCCAAACAGATAAAAGCTGCCAATCTTCTTTTTGGACACAAGGAACAAGAGCAGAAGAAATTCTGTCTTTAAATGGTATGGATTGACTTATGCTTCTTCCTTACAATGTCACGTTAAATTCCTCAACTCAGAATATGACCTAATTTGGAAATCCTTTGGGTAGGTAGTCAATTAAAATAAGGTCAGTGTACAGTGCCTTAATGCAAATGTTACCTTATCATAAAGGTGCAACTTAGACAAATGAGACACATGAAAGGAAGATGATGCATTGTGTCTTGTGGCACTGGTGCCCAGAGTTTGCGTCATACAGCTGCACACCAAGTCAAGCCCCAGATTGCTAGAAATACATGCAGAAGAGGTAAGGGTCTGGGTTTCAGAAGGGCCGCAGTTCTGGAGATGCCCTGATTTGGGACTTCAAGGTTCTAAATAATGCAAAACATGAAGCTATTATTTAAGTCACTCACTTTTGGTTCTTTGTCACAATAGTCCTAAGGAATGAATGGAGTTGATGAAACAGGCCAGTGAGGCTGGTATTTGGAAATAAAGGCAAGAAAAGGTGAAGAAGAATACCAAGACAACTGTGTTGCCCAGATCCAAATTAGGGTGAATGTTTTGAAGAAAAAAATGGTCAGAACCCTATGGAAGGAGAAACCAATAAAGACAAGATCTCCTGATTTGTGGAATGTAAACAACCTTTTTGTACTCAGCATTACTATTGTAATGTTGTTGTTATTTATTATATCTTCTACTTCTAACCTTTCAGATTACCTTCTGGGGAAAAGAATTAATTGCTAGGAAGTTTTGGACAGAGGAACACAGCTAGGGGCTGCATTGACTGATTTCAATTCCTTTCAGGATAAATTGTGAATGAGAAGAAGAGGATGGCCATAGTCTAGCAGAGAGAGTCTGTAAATCACTGTGTAAACACCCAGGAACTGCTCACCCAAAGTCAAGAACCAGTCAAGCAGTACCAGCTGTAAAAATGGAAGTGTGCAGGAAGTAGAGGATTCCTCTAACATCTGTTGGGGCCATTAAAAATGAAAACTAAATCCAAACTGGCAATATAAGAGATTTATTTTTCTACATTAACCCTGACAGCAACTGCCAAATTTTTTTTCAATCTTTGCCACACAAGTACCTTTCAAGGGGCATAAGAATCGGCGCCAACTGCAAAGCAGCAATACGTGGGGAAAAAAAAATCAGGATTAAAACAATTTAATATTGATGGCAAGCATCCAATAAGATGAGAGTATAGGAGGGAATATGAGAAGTCAAAGCTGGCGGGAAGACTTTAACATTCCCCAGGAAAATATAATCATCTGGGGAGAATATAAATCTGAAGTGCACCTTAAAACTGCAGCAGAGCCAAGCAGCTCGCAGTAGGCAGTCTCACACCCTAAAACATGCAGAATTTCTATGAAAGCCTCTCTATGTTATGAGCTAGACTATTTTGAAATAAATGCAAACTACCTCAAGTGATGTTCAAGAGTTTTCAAAATAGAAGGAGCATGATGATGAAACATCATCCACACTTAGAGATGCAGATACCCAAAGAATAAGAAGGTCTTTGTTTGTCATATGCTTTTCTAGGAGAGGCTGCTCTCCCTGAGTTCAGCGCTACACTCACAATGTGTGTTAAGCAACGTTTTGACATTTTATCTGTTTCTTCTTCATTCCTTTACTCTTTCTCCAATCAGCTTGATAACCTTAGGAAAAGTTCATATCCAAGCATCATGAGTCCTCCTGTTGGTCATCATAATTGGAATGTTAGAGTTTGTAGGTGATAAAGTATTTGCTTTTAGTTCATTTTATGTATGTAAGAACTATTTAAACAGAGGAAACATAGTGACAGAGTATGTGTTTGGCCACCACTGGCCTTGGACCTAATCCTCTAACATTTGTTCAGCTATGACACTCAGAGTTTTTAATCATTTCTAGAAACTTTAGAGTAACATTCTTACTATGCCATATTGTTATTTTGAGGAGGTTAAGAAAGAGGCCAATAAGAAACAGTACTAACATGTCAGTAGCATATATTAGTGCTCAGTATTAATCTACCTAATCTATTTTGTTTATACTACAAGATGCATTAAATTCCTCAGTAAGATTAGATATGCTTGGGAGATATAACAATAGGTCTGACACATTCATCTCTTCCTTTATTATTTTTCTTATACAGTCCTTCTGGACTACTACATAAAGTTACTGAATAGGGAGTTTTATTCTCCTTGTTTTAATCCACTGAGTAGTTTGAGGATATAAAATGAGCATCTAGCACAATATACTTGTTTATATGATATTGAATAAACATCTATTTAAATTTTGCCTATTTGCACTGGCTTCCTTCTTTTAAATTTTTCCTTTTTGGATATTAGTTTTATTTTATCTCTATCTGAGTGGTTTGCCAACATGATGTTTTGTGCATGAGAAAGTGTTGGGTCCTCTGGAAAGTGTTGGGGGTGTGTGAGCTACAATGTTGGTCAGAATACTAAAGGACTTGGCTCCTCTGGAAGAATAACAAGTCTTTCTAAGTCATGAGCCATCTCTCCAGAAAACATAGCCATTCTTTTTTTCTACTTAAGCTTTTCAGTATTTATTTACTCTAAAGAAGGGAATCTTTATACATACATATGAGTCCTTCAGTTTGAATTTAATTCTTATAATTTTAATTATCTATACGTCTCTAAAGTTGACAATATATCTTTGTGTAAGGCAAAAAGAGTAAAGATTCAAATGAATTAATTTGAATTATGTTTTAAGACACTAAAGAGAGAATTATACCACCTATGCCACTTTGGAACATTATATATGGTGTCTATAAAAGTCTACTGTGACAACTAATAGGGTCCCTTAACCTGAACCCAACTACAGCAGTGATCAACAGAAACAGGTAAAATGATGTGCTTGGAAAAAGAGCTACTTACCTTTGAGCATAGTGAGTCTTTTACTCTCATTCTTTTTTTTGCAATTAGATATGCATGTGAGAAACAACTATTTTCTTCTTTTAAAAATTCACTCAAATACAGACTTCTAAAATGCCAAAAGTTGTGCCAAACTTCGCAAAATTTGAAATATCCATTCTATTGATAGCAATTTTTAGAAAAGCAATTTAAAAAAAAACACCTATAATTCCACAGTTGTATTGTATGTATCATAAAATAGAAAATAGTCTGCCTGTTCCATTCAGTATTTTCAACTTATACACTGTGACATTTATCTACAGTATTTCTCCCAGTTAACTTTCAATACTTTACAGATTGATTATTCAGTCTGTGGAAATAATTCCAGTCCTTGATTTATCCATTTCCCCCAAGCATCTGACCTTGGGACACTTATTTTCTCTTTAGAATCTTTGCTACAGGGTGGCAGTGGATGGAAAGAAGATAAAACACATTCATCAACGATTCTATTTCTAGCAGAACTGGTAGAGAATGGTATATAATAAGACGTTGACAGGCTCGCTGAAAACGATACTCTTAAGCGAGTCAAAGTTTTCATTGATTTTTGTTTTGAGACTACATCTCTTTTTTCCTTAAGGCATTAAGCACAAGTTTATAAACTGTGTGTTCCAAAAGAGAATTCAGCACAGGAAGCATAATGGACTTGGTCCTGTTTGTTATCATTTTGGATCCATACTGGGTACTGACCACGATATGCCCAGAGGTAATGTGAACACGTAGTGTAAGCTTGATACACAGAGAGAGGTCCACAGATTCCAGCGGTGTGAGTGGCATCAGAACTGTAGCTTCCTCCACACAGGAACAAAGTCTCACCATCAAACCAGGAGAGGTTCTTGATGCTCTTAGTACTTGCAGAACAAAATATTTCAGAATTTCACAGGAAAGTGTTTGCCATCACCAACAGTGCAAAATGTATAGTTACAGTTTGACTAGCTGGCTTTTAAGCATATGCCTGTGACCTAAGGAAGAGGACAATGATTCTTTTGAAGAATGTAGGGTATGTTGCACAAAACTGAAAACTCAGAATCCCAAAATATTCAACCAAAGCTAAGATAGGTTTATCATTTTTAAAGCCCAAAGGAAAATACAGAAATGGGAGACTGAGAGAAGAAATTGGAGGTCAAATATTCAATGCAAAATTTAAAACATTGTAATAATGTTGGTGTATTTCCTGTGGTATATTCTTGATAAGTGGTATGGTTAACCCAGGATGCTTCTGATTCTTTGTATTCTCTCTCCCTAGCACATGCTTGTTTTCAAATATATTTGATGCATTCTAAGTCTGACCACCTATAGATATACTGCAGACTTGAAGTTAATGAAAACAAATACCCTTAGCGGATAGTCCAAAACACCGTATAAGTTTGGAAGTTTTGTTGATGTCAGCAACCTCTTCTAAGCCAAACAACAAAGTAG
The DNA here is from genome assembly GCF_003668045.3 of Cricetulus griseus. Taxonomy (NCBI): domain Eukaryota; kingdom Metazoa; phylum Chordata; class Mammalia; order Rodentia; family Cricetidae; genus Cricetulus; species Cricetulus griseus. Next base: position 129,996,467 of record NC_048599.1, read on the forward strand.
GCCACGATCACTGGAGTCTATAGATGAAAACTGACAGACATGATTATTTGCTAGGAAATGTTGCCATTGATAGGCTGTCCTGAATCCTAATCCAGTACAGTAGATGTTAACATAGCACAGGAAATGCACAATACTCTGGCAATAGGAAATTTATTGATTTTTCTTGTTCTTTCAGGATGAATAAAAAGTCTCTCATTTTATTTTTAGCTTTGTTATTTAAGTCTTTTTAAAACTGTTTCAATTTAAGATTTAAGGATAATATCAGCTCGCAAATTTTAGTCAACATAGCAAGCCCCATGTCCAAAAAACAAAGCCTAAGTTTCAGCTCACTCTGTTGCAATTAAATAATTCAGAATAGTCATAGAGCAAGTGAAAATATTAAATCATACTAATGAGGAATGTTTTCAGAATGCATTGTTCTACACACCAAACTGTTTACAACTAAAGAAATGTGGCATGTGACAACATATTTACAAACATGTTTGGCTATGGTTGATAAGGGTATGATTTGTTCACTTGTTTTGTTCATTGATGATAAATTTTAAAATGTGAGTCTCTTCATATCTACTTTCTTCTTAAACTTATTTTGCTTCTTGAAAGCATGCTGTTCTTCAAACATCAGGAAAGGTAAAATAATGTTTGCAGCACTTGAGTTCTCAGCTGGCATTTCCCTGTTGCTAGCTTTCAGTATGGATTCCTTGGTACTGTAGTGCTGACAGAAGTTTTGGGGGGAACATTCACCCTAGGCTGTGAAGCAGTGGGCCAGACTGCTCTCTGCACTTTAAAACCAATGTAAAATCTATTTTTCTCCCCATTGAAAAATGCATCTCCCTCCCACACTCCCAGAGCAGGGTAAGATTTCATTGCTAACTCACTGGGGTTTTCAGGGAGGCCGTGTCTTCAAGTATACCAGATCAGAAACTCCCTCTCTGTTGTTCTAACACCTAGTGATCCACACAGTTCCCCCTTACATTCCACATATGTGAGAGTATATTTTCCTTAGTTCACAAGTGCTTGGCAGAACTGATTCCCAAGGTGCTCGGGTTATGTTGTTCTGAGTTTTCATCACCAATCAGATTACTTACTTTCAATCCATTAAAGTCGCAGAAAAGAATTTGGGAAATTTATATTTAATAGGGCTCTGGGGAGGAATGGCAGGATGGGCATTGAAGAGTGGAGGAGAGAACATATCTTCAGATCATCAGGTAGAGTATTGATTCTAAAAAGGATCCTAATAGTGCAAGTGTCAGTGTTATTATACAGAACTGTATCTATTATGAGATACACTTCAAACAATTCAGCAAGCACTTGTTTTTAAGAGTATACAATGCTGTGCAGTAGTGTTTGTCTCATTTAGAAGGACTCAGTATGCATTCAAGGTCCATGTCTATGACCCACACATCCAAAAAAAAAAAAAATCCCTTCTGTGTAAGCTATGTTTGCTTGCTGCTTTGTTTTATAAATCCAGATATTCTGGTGATTTCTACCTATAGTGAAGCTATTCCTTCTTTCTGTATTCTAATGGGTCAATTCTGCCCACATGTAGAATGATAAAATTATTGTAAGTATCAAGTAGACAATTTATGGCACCTGTCCTTTGTATGATAGGCAAGGAGTAATTCTTTCAGTAAGTACCATGGCAAAAGTGAGGATTAATTAGGACCGATATGTAAAAATTACTCATGTATCCCAAAGAAGAATCAGAGTAGGGCCATTTCTGTCCAGGATCAGAGGGTGGGACAACTGTGGAAAGAAGGGATGGGATGGGAAGCTGGCAAGAAGTCCTCAGCTCTAGGGGAAAGTGGCCCATTCCAGAAAAGGCTTCCCATAATTCACCTATAGCACACTTAAACTCCCTTTTTGTAACCAGGAAATGAGCAATATGCTCCCTGTGCTGTTCTTTTCCCAAAGGTTTATATTTCACCCATTATAATGGCTTTCGTCCACTGGCTTTGCAATATTCTCTGCCAATTGTTCAAAAGGTAACAGTTGCAAACTTAGTCACATGTGAGTAACAGGAGAATTTTATCTCTCAGATACACAGTGGTTAGGATTTATTGCTATGGGTCTATTTCTAAGTGCTAACCATAATTCTAATAACAGTTTAAACTCGGTAAAATGGTTTTGAAGCTTTGTTAGATCCAACAACTCTTTCAACACTTTGGGATTTCTTATTCATGAACAACTCAAGTCTAATTATATTTACTCTTTCCTGTGGAGATATAAGAGAACTTTATTATGTTAATCTAAACATAGTAAATCATATTTAACTTCATGAGGCAACACCTTAATCTAGGCCCTGTCTGATTCTAGTCCTTCTTTAATGCCTTACTCAAAAGGGATATGCTTCTGAGTCTTTCCTAGAATAGCAATAAACATATTTGCTATTTTAGCCTGCATCCCATCCATGTTATTGTACATACTTCAGTCTGTCATCCTTTGATGTGAGGCAATGGTGCAAGTGTTAAGTGCCTGGATTATTGGAACATCAGCCCTGGATTAAGTCCTGAGTCTGCCACTGAGTATATTCAGTATTCTGTAGTTGTAGGTAAATTCTACTGTTTCTCTGTGCCTTAATAGTTGTGTCTTATCACCTCTATGTTTCCTCAACTTTAGAAAAGGAGATACTAGCAGTGTCATGTGAATAACACTGGTGGCTAAATATACAAAAGAGTGTATTGGCCAAAAAGATGGGTGTAGTGTCACCTATCTGTAATCATGCTAATCATGTGAATTGCTATCCAGATCAAACTGAATCTATATCCAGATGTTTTCTCTCATGGTTAGGTGAGACAGGGCAAGAGATATAAGGTTGGGGAGATAAATACATAGTTTGAAAGGTAGACTGATAGGTAGAGATTATATGTATATTTATATATTAGATAAAGGATAGGTAGGTAGATAGATACATAGATGTATGTATGTATGTATGTATGGATGGATGGATGGATGGATGATTGATGCATGGATGAATAGATATAGAGACAGACAATAGAAAGAATGCACTGGCTTGACAACTTGAAAATTCAAGGTTGGTAAATAATACATGTAGCTTTTTCCTCACTGTTTTGCCATGAAGAAGTCATCACTAACTGATCCTTACAGTATGTGTCTTTCAGATATCTTTCTTGTCAATAATACTTAAAATATTGTGTTTACCCAATAACATGATTTGTCCGAAGCCAATTTAGAATAAGTTACTATAGTGCCAAATTACAATGAAAAACAACAAGTAATAATAGAATCTTTCCCAACTGCAGGAGATAAATCTCAGATAATAATGAGATACATCTTCATAGCTACACTGGACCAATATACTGAAAGAAGCAATAACTAATAATAAGTAAAAACAAGACCTTTTGATTTTCATAACCAATTGAAGTATGAAAAAGTAATCACTGTACTTTTGATGTGGAAAAATGGATAAAAAAGAATAAATGTGACAAAGGACTGATAATATACTACTATAATCTCATATATCATATAATCTCATATATCTCAATACTCAGGGTATCGAGAGTATCATAAACTGAAAGACATCCTGAACAACTTAAGTAAAATGCAATAATAATAACTGATAATAATAATAGGTCTGGAACTATAATACAGTGACAGAGAGTTTGCCTAGCGTGGGGAAGATCTAGTTTCAATTCTCAGTATTGAAATCACAATATAAATAAATTTGAAAATTTTAAATAAATGAAGAGAAATACTATGCTTGCCTGATATATCAGGGAATAACATTCAGAAAAGCAACTTGAATTCACCATGAGTAACTATTTGTGTTTGATTTGATCCCTGTCTTGAGAAATACTCATTAATGTTAATGATTATGACTATGGTCAAACATATATAAAACATTTTTAGAAAGGACATAGATATTATATTGTAAAAGACACAAAACTTAGGTCAAATTATTAGAATGGTTCTAAATTATTACCAACCTGCCTTTGGATACAGTGCTTTGAAGTAAACTGTAGAAATGAAAATCAATATACAAAATGTAAAAATCCTAAGTGATTAAGTAAGAAAATAATTCATAAAATTCAATTTTTGAAGTTTAGTATTAATGAAAAATAGGAACTAAACATATCAGGAGAAAATGGATATCTTTACAGTACTCTATTTGTTGCCTTATGTCTGAATTATCATTACCTAGGGTCTAAATAGCTTACCTTTATGTGGCTAAAGTGATAAAGTTCTTTAAAATAAATAAGAACTAGTTTGTTCAAAACTTACTTACTATTTGACTATTTCCTTTCCCTGATGACAGTTGTGTTGCCTCAATGGTAATGAGGATTGCCTTCAGAACATGACAGGTGATTTGGAATTGAATCCAAGATTAACATTTGTCAGCTGAATACTGGGGAAATTATATAATTTCCTTGAGATTCAACTTCTGGGAAATAAGTTATAAAAGTGCAATAGGAATGATAACAAGTAGCTTACTTTTTGTGGAAGGCTGTGATATTGCATACACTATCCCAGTAGCAGATCTTGATCTAGTATTCCTCCAATTTATCACAGCAGCATTAGCATAGCAAAATGATTTAATGGGAGTTTAACATAGTTTGTATAGATAGTGTATGATTTCTATGAATCTAAGCCCCACATTACTAGCTTCGCAGTTAGACTTGACATTATATTAGAAATTTAATGTGTTAGGTTGAGAAAGTTGACCAAACTGTTGTGTTGCAAATCTACATTGAATGATCTTATCAACGTGACTAGATTTTAATAAATTGATGACTTTTAAATACTATATGTTTATAATTAAATGGCATATAAATATAGTTAATCTTCAAGGACAGCCTAGTTCTAGTTTTTGTTAGAAAAATAAAGAAATAAAATTTACATGAATTTCCATCCTAAAGAAAAATTGGCATAATATTTTTGATATTTACAGTCTTTCTCTGAGATAGTCTATAGTTCATAAAACTGCAATTTAGGATAAGAAGAGATAAAATCTCATAGTGAATACTATTTGTAGAGCATAAGTGTCACTGAATTAGATTATGCAAATGAGCTGAACAATATACTATGAACATAGTTATGCTTTCTTATATGGTATGTAAATGTGCAAATTGCATTTGATTTAGAATGAAATTCTGCCATTTTTAGAATTTACTACCATCAGTGTTCATTTTACATGAATGTGTGGGCATTTGTCATTGTTTTGGGGGACTCACTTGCTCTGTGTTAAGAAGTCTGGATTTGTCACTACTCAGTTATGCCATAAAAATATTAATTCAATAATCAACCATTTTTATTTTATTCATTGACTATATACATTCTGTTTGTTGAACTATTAATCACAACTCACTAACTGTTGCAAGGTTGTAGTTATCTAAATAGTGAATGCAAACCGGAGACTATCGAAATGAAAGGAGGCTAGAAAGGGGTGTTCTAATTAAATTGTTAGTGTCCTTAAATTCTGTGGAAAAATTAAGTGCCACTGGTTGCTTGATAAATTCTTATGCCTATAGATGATTTTGTTACAAATGTCTCTGGGTTTCTTTCTATCTAATCATTATTAACAATACACAACCCTGAGAGGGTGTAGTGCCTCAGACTATTGCTCTCTTGTTTCTATCAGAATTGGTGCTTCTTCACTTTCAATGGCCTATGAGTCCTACTACTCAGGAAATTCCAACTTTCTTAGAAAAACACACTGATTTCAAACTTCAGTCCTGCTACTGACCCTATTGAAGTTATTATCCATGCACAGGGTGGAATGATGTTTCTGAGCCTGGCCATCCTTTCATGTCTATCAGGCCAAGGCGGGAGGATTCTTGATACACACTGAATTGCTATTTGATATCCAAGTACGTTGTTATGATTTTTATATTGCCTTCTAACTCATTTAGTACATCTTTATTTGTTTTAATTCTATGATTTTTTCAAAGGTTTTCTTGAATTAAGGTGTATCTGGCTTTAACTGCAAAGAGCACAGAAAAGCATGAAGATGCATAGTATTAGCAAATACATACATCTATCAATTTCCATGGAATTAAATACCTCAAAAGAGCTAAATATATCTTTCATTTCATTTATTTGCTTTTAATAGACTCCCCCTTTCTGACCATGAGTCAATAAATTATCTATAGTCTTTTTATTTTGCAATATTATTTTCTATTTTTTATTTAGTTAAGACCTATAATGTGGCCATAAAGAAGGCTGGCAAATTGTAGTACAGTGAATCCAAACCTATTTTTAGATGATCCAAATTAACATGGTTTGTGACAAACATACAGTGGTTTATTTTATAAACCCTACTAATAATACATGAAGCATGAATTACAGATATGAAGGCACATTAAAAAGCAACAGCAAAATAATACACATATGAGAAAAGTGAAGTGAAATGGAGGTTGCAAAAAGGAATCTATAAAGAAAAGACACAGAGAAAATGAAAAATCCTGAAAGATAAATTAATGCATGCCCAAAGGCAATGAATGCCATTTAGTAATAAATATACTGGAAATAAAAACAGAGCCAATTAGTATAAACAAGAAAATGCAAAAATAATCAGGAATAAGAAAGAGTAATACACAAGGCAGGTTCCATAAAATTTAAACCAGGAAGATTATAAAAATGAAGTCAAGAGAGAACATAATGGGAAGAAAGAGAAGAGGGCAAACAAAAGGAAAATTGTTCTGCTGCTGATGATAAATAAGACAAGACTTTACAATGCAGTGAGGCCAGGATGTCTGGCCTCAAAGGGTGGCTGTGATAATTTATTGACAGCCAATATGGAGGAGCCGAGGAAACAAAATTAATTTTGTCCTCAGTTTCCACAAATAGTAGAGTGACTAATGTGGCAGACGCAGTCATCAATTTCCAGAGGGCAGAAAAGAAAGGCTGATGGAAATTAAAATTGTTTAGGGGCTTCTTTGGAACATTTCATCTCATTTAAACTAACAATAGCATGTTTAGCATTGACTGCAAGTATCTGGAATGTGTTAATTATTTGAAGAGCATAAACAGCCTTTACAAAGTATCTTTAAGAGAAATCCAGTAAACACTAGGCCAGCAGAGTTGTTGAACTAAAATAAAGATTTAGGCTACCCTTTATACATTGTGGTTTACATTTCAGAAGAAATATATAATGATATAACTGAGAATTTTTCAATTGGAATTTTTAAATTTTTTTTTCTGGGTCTGGATAGATGGTTGAGAGGATCAAGTTCAGTTCTCAGCACCCACATGGGGGCTTACATCCATTTGTCACTCCATTTCTATGGATCCAGTGCCCTCTTTGTCCTCTGTGGGCACTAGGCATGCATGTGCTGTGCATATATACATGTAGGCAAAACACATATACATAAAATAAGGATAAATAAATTAAACATACTTTTATTAGTTAAATTTGGGGTGTTAAGGAAATAATAAACTATTTCTGTGATATCAGATTTCACATGAAAATAATTTCTGTAAATAAACTGAATAAATCATCTTATAATAAACTGAAATGTAAGTATTTTACTTTTTAATACTTGTGTAGAAAACAATCAAAAATCAAAAGAAAATTCATACAAAAAGTCAACATGTTACTATAAGATCTTATTATCTCTAGTATTAATATTACATCTCTAATCTCAAAGCAAAACTGTATTATTTTTCTTGTGAAGCCTTTAACAAAAGTGCAAATTAATTCTTGTGGATTTGTGATTGTGATTTCTATTATACAAATGTAAGAGAGCTGAACTGAGACAAAAATGCATGTATTCTTTATTTTTCTTTCATATATTACATTCCAACCGCAGTTCCCCCCCCCTCCTCCCCTCTCCCTCTCTCTCCCTTCCAGCTCCTCTCTTCCCCAGACCCACATCTCATTTGTTGCACTTCAGAAAAGAGCAGGCCTTCCATGAATATGGCACAACCAAACATGGTATAACAGGTTATGATAATACTAGGTACATACCCTTATATCAAGGGTGGATCGGGCAACCCAGTAAGAGGAAAAGGATCCCAAAAGCAGGCAAAAGAATTAGAGACAGGTCCTGCTCCCACCTGAGTTCCATAAGAACATCAAGCTACACAACCATATGCAGGTAACCTAGCTCAGACTCATACAGGCTCCCTGATTATCACTCCCATCTTGTGAGCCTCTGTTACTTGATTCTGTAGTTCCTTTGACCCCTCTGGCTCCTTCCTCCCTGTCTTCCACAGGACCCTCATAGCTCCAACTAATGTTTAGCTGTGAGTCTCCTCATATGCGCCCATCAGTTGCTGGATGAAGCATCTCTGATGATGATTATGCTAAGCTCAAGTCTATGAGTATAGAGTACAGCAGGATAGGTGTAGAATATAATAGGCTTCAAGTGGTTTGAAATATTCCTATCTTGACCACACAAAAGTTCGTATCTTATTAGATACATTTGTCTAAATCTGTTATTTTACAATAGTTTAATATCAAAAAGAATAACTTTGAAAAAATTGATGTACCCTGAGTATATAAAGGATCTGTTGTTTGAAATCCTACAATCTTAAACATTGTAAGGACACAAATTTAAATACATGTCAGTAACTTTCTGTTTTAATCACCAATATCTCAGATATCAACTTACAAAGCAAAGGTTCGTTTTAACTCACAGTTTCTGAGGTCCCTGCCCATTATCCATTGGACCAGATGCTTTTAGACCTATGCAAGTCAGCACAAAAACACAGGGGACACAAGCTGCTCACATTGAGGTGTCAGGAAGCAAGAGAGGGAAAGAGGTTACCTGTAGGTATCTCTTTAAAGGACAGCTCAGGGACCTAATATCCTGCCATAGGCCCTTCCTCTTTAAGGTCCTAACAGCACACAATATCACTTTAGCTACTGAAGTTTAAACCTTTGACACACAGGCTTTGGGAAGAATACTTAAGACCAAAACACAGCAAAACTTGACACATACTATCTGAGATCATATACATCTGTGCTGTAATTAAATAAGGTAGATAAAAAACCCTACCATAAAAGAATTTCTGAAAATTTGGGGAAAGATTTATGATCGCTTGAAAAATCATTTGAGAACATATCAAATAAAGATGACCCAAAGTTACAAAGACAGGAAATGCAGAATAAATTCAGCCACTGTCAGATAATCTTTCTCCTGCAGTAGATGGGAACACAGAAATCCACAACTGCAGAGAGAGAGTAAGGACATTCAGTCCTACATGGGATGTTGCATCAAAGCCTTCCCCTCAGGGCTCAGGAACTAAGCAGCAAAGGGGGGCAGAATAAAAGTCAGAAGGGAGGCAGAAAATACCAAAGAAACTGTCTTACAGACACATCAGGACTGACACTCATATGAACTCAAAAAAGACTGTGTCTGCATAAATAGGGAGTGGACAAATTCAAACCAGACAGGGTCCTAGCACTGAGATGGGGAAGTAGACAGGATCTCCTATTCCCAGCCAAGAAGCTATGTCGAATTTAAAACCATCCCAAAAGAAAAAAAAAATTAGTTTCTCCAGGGGAGTCTTACTGGGTACACAAACCACACTTAACTACAGACCACATGCCCAATAGTAGGTGCCAACACAAAATAAATTCAGACATAATGTTGTCATTTTTATTTGCCTATTTGCTTTTGTAAAAAGAGAGTTAGACTGGTGTGGAGTTGGAAGAGTAGTGACGTGGTGGAGGAGCTAGGAGGACATCAAGGAAGGGAAACTGTAATCAGAATATATTACGTAAAATAATGTTATTTATAATTAAAAAACTTTCAGTAAGTGGAATAAACTTTCCAACACAAGGAACTGGGAAATCAAAAATGAGGATGTAACAGCATCTATTCAGCATTTAGTCTGTGACTAACATTTTACACAGCTTTCATCACTGATTCTTAGAACATTGGTCCATCACAACAAAAAGAAATTGTGGTTGTGACTCCACTGTGTAACTTATTCAAAGGTTAGTATGATTATTTTGATTTTGCATGGCAGATAACACAGAGAGATGTCATGTGGTTTGGATACTGTTTGACTCTCTTGCCCCTTATGCTCCGTGTGTTTAAGGCTTGTGCAATGGTTAGTTTTAATCAGACTGAGATGTGTTTAGGAGATTAGTAAATCTTGTGTCATCATGCAGCTAACAGAATACTTTCTATATAGAAAACTCACTTGGAATGTGAGCATCACCATCCATCCACATGGAGTTCAAGGGGGGAAATGAAGAAAGGCATCTAGGACTGGCATTTTCTTTCTCTGCTTCATGGCCTCCAAGAGTGAACTGTTCTGATTTTGAAGCCATCAGCCAAAAGAAACTTTCCCTCCCTTGAGCTTTTTTCCTCAGGTTTTTTGTCACAGTGAAAAATATCTGACTACAGTTTGGTCACCATATTGGGAAGTGATAGGTCCTAAAGTGTTAGGGACTTTTGGGTAATACTTAAGTCACAGTGTCTGTACAGGACTTTGAAGCCTGTTTCCTTAGCTTCCTGGTATAAGATGGGATCCTTTCATCTCACACACATTCCTCCCATTGCCATTTATCACAAGATACCATTAAAAGGGCTCCTACTGCAAGTGAACAGATGAGGATTCTCCACCCTTGAACCTTCAGTATGCTGAGCTAAGTAAAAATTTTTCTCTGTAAGTAACTGGTGTCTAGTATTTCAGTGAAAACCTACCTGGGTGGTACTCTGGAAAAGATACTATTTAAGAACTCTGTAGTACCTGAATATTTGGTTCCAAGAAGTTCTATCATCAAAATCCAGTAACATTTTGTTGCTATTGGTTTATTTTGTTTTGTGTTTCTGGGAATTGAATATAGAACCCTTGTGTGTGTGCATGGTAGGCAAGCACTCGACAATGGAGTCATAATCTTATTCCCTCCATCAATTTCCTGTTTGTGATTTGACTGTATATATGTAAAGATAAAAGACTGAATTGAAGTAAGAAGGATGTGCCAAATAATGAGGGCAGCGTGACTGAGTGCTTAAAATACAGTGTTAGTGATATTCTATCACCTTCCAGATAGAGGAATTTATATTTTCATGCAGAAACCACTAATGACAACATTAATAAAAAAGGGTTGTCTTTTTGAAATTTTAGGTTTTTTACTTTATCATACAATATATTTTGGTCAAACCTTTAATACCTGTAGAAGTTCAAACTAAACAAAATTACAGTGGATGCCAAGTTTCTATCCATAATCAAGAAGCTGTTTGTGATCCGTAGCTGCCGGGTTGTCTTTTCTTTTTGCAGAGAATACTATAACCTTGTTTTCTTATTCAAGGGTAGTGGCTCATCTACTGTGACAGGACATCCAAATGCTTCTTTTTTATAATGTGCTCAAATTTTCTGTCTCTCGATGTTCTTTCATCCTTTCCTTCCTCTCTCCCTCCCTCTCTCTTTCTCCGTGGTAAAATTGGGTACATATTTCAAAACCAAGCCTTTTGATGTACAATGTAGACTGTTCTAACTCCTCTAGTTTTCCTTCCCCTCTGACTTAGCACTTAATGTTACAACATCTTATGTATTTTTACTATCTCATAAGGAAAATTTTACACTCGTGGTTTATATTCACTATATTTTATGATGCCTATTGAGTGTTCAATAAGTATTTTCTTCAATAATAAATGGAGAGATATTTCCTGTACCAATTAATGTGTGAGAACAAAATAACTTTGAAGTAAAACTCTGAGGAAGATAGCAGTGAGGTGTTTTGTTTTTGTTTTTGTTTTTTGTTTTTGGCCATTCAATAAAGACTGTGGTGGATATCCACCTAAGCCCTTATGTTATTCTGATGTCTATTCATCTTTAGATAAGCAAGTGGAACACTGACTCCTTTTGTTACAGCTTCCTCTGTGCTTTACATTTATTTGGTCACATACTCCATACTCCAGGAATAAATAGTTGAAAAACAAGTTTCGCCAGCACTTGTATGGACATCCACTACTTTGCGACACCCTGTCCAGTCTAGCAGGTCAAAGGAGTATTTTTAATGCCTGCTTATTGTTTTTATTAAGATCCATGAAGTTTGAGGGGAAAGTTAAGGTATGTTCTCCTAGTCCACATGGATTGATTCTCAATATTAGTATTTTCTAAAATCCACTCACATGATTGCTGATCCTAACCTCACATGCAATTGTCTTTATTTATTTTACAAATACCGAGACACTTGTTGCTGGTTGAGACCTAGCTGAAGGTTCTAGAATAACTGTGATGGACATGAGAAAATCAATGTGCTGACAATGCTATCATTTTGGTGACTCTGAAGATGATCCAGAATTACTCACTAATGGATAAACAGAAGGAATTCTGTGAGAAGCCTGAGTATAATATAGACCATTAAAATGACACAATTATTCAGAAAAATATAATAAAAAATATTGATTACAGAAATACGAGATAGTGACAACTGTTCTATAAAGTATTGTGATCACAAATGACTAAGCAGCTCTGTTAAGGAAAGCTTAGGCAAGAAGGTAAAAGTAGATGACAGGAAGAAGAAACAAAAGAAATTTAAAACCAGAGAAACAAAATGAATTGGTTGTGTAATGAAAGACCAGTGTATCCAGAACAAATCAAAAAGAGGGGGCAACACAGAAACAGCTGACCTGGCCAAGAGGGAACTCTTGGTTCCCAGACTGATACCTGGGAAACCATCATGGGACTGATCCAGACATCATGAATGTGAGTATCAGTGAAGAGACCTCCGAAATCTATAAGGCCTCTTGTAGTGGATCAGTACTTATCCCTACTATAGGAATGGACTTTGGGAGCCCATTCCACCTTGAGGGATACTTTCTGAGCCTAGACACCAAGGGGGGGGGGCTAGGCCCTATCCCAAAGGATATGGTAGACTCTGAAGACCCCCCTATGGAAGGCCTCACCCTCCCTGGGGAGCAGAAAGGGTATGGGATAGGTAGAGTATTAGTTGGAAGGGGCAGGGGAGGAGGGGAGGCAGAGAGAACTGGGATTGACATGTCAAATAAGCTTGTTTCTAATTTAAATAAAAATGGTGAGAAAGAAAAACCAAAAACAAAAAGAGGGGGCAAGAGGAAAATATGCTAGAGCTCTTGGAAGGGAGTACATGGTCAGTCAAGAGGAAATGCTCAAAATTCATTTGAAATAGAATTAAAATTGACATATCACTTTGAATAGGTAAATGGCTTGGCTTCACTCATGTATTTTAATGGCCAATCTGGCTATTATTGAAGAATGTATGACAAGAGGCTGGAAGAGAAGCATGACTGCTGAGAAAGACTGCTGTGTTATCCCATCAGGAAAGCATGGTCATTTGGGCAGAGATGTGAAGTTGAGAAAGGCAGAGGTCAGCAGGTATTCTTGTATTAGTTACAAATAGCAATATTAAAAGGTCTATGGGCAAACCCAAATGCAAACATATGAATGTAGGCATCTTGTGGCTAGTTTGAAATCATACTCCCAAATTAAAACATTTAAAATAGTATAGATATTAAGGCAATATCACTTATGGCTGAGCCCCAAGAAACTCTGTAGGTAAGAATGGGAGAAGGCAGAAACCTAGAAGAGATGGGTTGTCCTTAAGAGTATGTACCAGAGTGTCCAGGAATAAAGTGATCAACCATGGTATTACTGCTTTTTTGTTACCCAACAGCATGGCTTTGAGTCCAAGAGGGAATGTGGCTTTAAAGCTTAATGAAATCCTTGTTTTAATAGGAGATGCAGAGACACAACTTCACTCTGATGTACAATCATGGCAACTTTAAGGAGATTATGGGAGTATAAAAGAAAGACATATATATCCAGTCCTAGATATGAGAAAGGGTGATTAGGAATGGTTTTATTGAGTGTGAAGATAAGAGAGAGTTTGATGGGAAAGAACTTAGGAAATGTGTCTAGATGGACTAGCCTTTCTCATAAGCAGAAAACTGGATTTAAAAAGAACTATGTTTGATAATGTGTGGGTAGACACATTATCCAAAAAACCTAGGTTCAGCAATCTATAAAGAGGTAGAGACCAAGAAGGGATAAGCTCTTTGGAAATTGTCATAAAGATATTGAACTTTATTTTCTAAAATGTATGCAGAGTTATAAAGAAGTTATTAAAAGCAGACAAGAAAAAAATGTGTTTTAGAATGATCTTGGCAGCCAGCCTCAGGATGAATGCTTACAGTTGATTGAGAATATCTGAGTATTATTTAGGAACCACTAAAGAAAATCTAATCCAGGGAATGATTAGCATGGGGACAGAGGTAATTAAAATATATTTCAGTTGAAGTCCCTCAAAACTTTATGTGGTTTAATAGGTCTTAGGAAAGATGGACACTATTTGTAATTAAGATAGAGGGTAAATTTGTGCCAGGAATGGAGCTTCTTAATTTGGAATTTGGTCAGCAAAAACTGGTAAATAATTCTTGACAGATGGCAACACAAAATCTTCCATGACCATTAACACCAAGATCTCTGCTTTATGCTCCATCCAAGAGCTGCAACTTCTGACAATATCACCATTTCCAACTCTATAATAGGTCACTTGCCATCAGAACATCATTCCTGTTTTAAGTAAGCAGGGGTGTCTGTTAATTAATAATATTTGTGATAATGTTGATGGTGAAGAATATACGTAGTTGGAAGCTATATATACTACAATATAATTGGCATATGCTTGGTAGGTGACAGATCAAAGTGCCGAAGAGTCACTAGAGATCTGAAACCACTTCTAAGAGTTTTGATGAGCTGAACTTCTTGTTCAGCCTTCAGTTCTTAGTTGGTTTCTGCTTGCTGTCTTTGACTCACTTCTGCTACTCACTGGTCCCCATTAATTGTGAATATAGCTATTTTCTACACTTTCATACTGCCCCCAAATATGGGACTTATGTATGCAGCACAGTTACAGTGTTTATCATTTCATTGTCCTGATACATGGAACACGCCTCGAGTTCTATATTGGAAATTGTTTCCATTGTTAATATTTCACTTAAAATGAACAAACATGTCACAAATTTTGTATCAGAATATGCCATGAAATTTTTAAATATAATGTTGACTACATAGATGTTCTTTGTGTTAGGTGGGTTTGAGTTTTACTAAACTGCTTTTAGGTAATGGGTCACCTGTTGCCTGGAGACATCACCTGTATTGTACTATTTATTTGTACTCAATTCTATTTACCTCTGAAATTCATTTATTTTAGCATCATATAGCTATAGACAGTTTGGGGGGATTAAAATGCTATCAATCATTGTATTAGTGCTATTATTATATGGCTAAGGAAAATGGTCCACAGAAACATGGATACATGTTCATATTTCTGTAATGGCAAGGATGAAGAGAAATCATGGACTTTTAGCATATTGTCTTTTTGTAAAATCTCAAATGGAGGAGATATGTCTTATACCAAAGGCAATGTCTTATTGTCTTCAACTCTTTTTTAATAAAAAATTTTACATCTTTTGTTGATTTGTTGGTTTCTAATTATTTATTGTCATAAAAAGTCTTTCCTGTTAATAACAGTGTGATTTTGCAACATGCTTGCATCATTACAAGTAACCTTTAAGGTTTTCTCCATTTCTTTTATTGGGGAACAGAAATTACATTAACTCAAACTTTTGAACTTATCTGAAAGCATATGAAAATATTCCTTACTCAAAATGTTAGATAGTTGTGAATTATATAATGTATCATTTTAGGTTAGGGAATGAAGGGATAAATTACTTTCTGATCTTGTTTTATAGTAACATTCCTAATAAATTTATGAAAATTGATGTAAATATCATAATTAAGTACATACTTTTCCAATGAGAGGTGGAAAACGTGAAAATTAACAGGCCCTTTATTGCATGGACACAAACCATACCTAACGTTTCCCTACTCTGTATCTCTTTACAATCCTAATCTATACATATCTCAATCCAGGTGGATTTCTTGAATGCAAGATGGGGCCATGAAGGATATATACAAATGCCTTCCTTTAATTACTTATATCAATTTCTGAAGAAAACAATGCTATCAGGAAAGGCTTAGAAGGTACTGAAATTAATTTGGAAAGAGGTCAATAAAGAAGAGAAAGTAGGACAATATTCTTAAGTGTAAGAAGGATGAAATAAGCACTTTCTACAGAGACCAATAGAAAAATATGGTTATGGAAGGAGTTGATGAAGAGCACAGGTTACCCACACACACTAGAGGAAGAGGGAGAGTTGTGTCAGCTGGAGAAATGTGAATGCTGAAACAGGATTGATGACAGCTAGAAGTTTACTAAAGTCAATGGATTTCAACTGGAGCATGCCTTAGAATGATTTGCATAGAAAGAATGTTGCCTAAGAAAATGAGGAATCATGAAAATTCAGTAGAGAAAAACTAAGAAATTTTGTAACATTCACTGAGATCACTACCAAGTTAAAGAAAAATCATGAAAAAGAAAAAAGAAAACCCTGTGGTATGGCCCAAATAGTGTAAGAACCTGCTTTGACTCTTGTAAGAGATTATTGTGTAGGCAGGGTATGTTAAGTCAGTGCTATCCGAATGGAAAATGTCGACATTTTACATGTATTTTGTTTTATATGAGTACTCCATGATTTCATTATAATAGATATATATGCATTTTATCATTTAGGGGTTTTGTTGTTGTTGTTTTACATTAAACAGATGGCTCTCGTGGTCCCTTTTCTTATAAATGCTTAGAATCTGGCTATCCACTCAATATTTTTATTTTGTCATTTTGGTTTATAATGACTGTGTTGATAATGAACCTGTCCACAGACATAAGAACATACGTATATATGCATAAGTATTATATATAGAAAATTAATCATTTAGTATTTTAAAATAAAAGAAGCATATGTAGGTAGGTATAGATACAATGTTACATAGCTATATATTTCCTTGTGGAAGGAAAATATTCATATTTACAGGCATTTATGGAATATTCCTTTCTATAACATCCAGTTCTACAAGGAAAATAAAATGTCTTTTCTATAAATGCTTCTTTCTTTTTCCCGATCTCAATGTATTTCTCTCCAATAACAAAAGTACAGTTCCTTTTAAATGCCTTTTGCATAATGTCACATTAAATGTGGCTTTTAATTATTGGTTTTGATGATTTTTGAAGATTTTTGTATTTAGATGGCATACACATTTTCAATCATGTCTTAATTACTTTTAAAAATGCTGCACTGGCTTAGGGACAAGACAGATAACTTGTTAAGCATTTGAAATTTCTGAGCTGTTTTCTCAGTTCTGGCAGTCACTACCCAAGTCCAGATTGTAACCTCCTTTCTGCCTCCAAAGCCTGCCTTGGCTCCGTGTCCAGCGAGGGATTATGGATTTAGCAAGGAAGGTAAGTGTGACTACAAGCATTGGCTCACCATCTGCTCCCCAGCAGAGCGTGGGCCAACCTGCATCGCCTGCAGCAAGACCAGGGCACTGTTCTCCAGCCAGCCCTTTCCAACCTGGCTCAAGGCACACTGCACATTCAGTCAGATGATTAGGTCTAAGTAGTCCATATGTAACAGAATATTTTTCCTAAATACCAAAATGAAAACAAAATGAATGCCATTTTTTTCATTCTCCTTACTCGATACATCAAGTTTTACACAAATAAATACTCTCTTAAGGTTTATGCAAATGATAGAAAAATAAAACTATGCATTATTTAGCAGTTCTTCCTATTTCAAGATCTAACAGACTTTATTCACAGCGTGTTTTTCCCTAGTTTATGCTGGCCTTCTTTTCTGATTCGACTTTTTAATTCATCTTTTTAAATTATTCCTTTTTAAATCATTATCTTATGTGTCTTCATAGATTTTAATGTATTAATCTATTATTAATTTTACCATACTCAACTTAATCTTAAGTTGTTTAAAGCTCTTTTAAGAGTAAACACTTGACTGTCCTTTAAAAATAGCTTGTACTTTAATATTTTGTGTATTTGATCCAGTAGCCTCATTCAAGCCTGTCACATAAATTGTAATTTTATTGTGGCATTTTACACACAGGGTATTCAAGTATCAAACAAGAAGATTAACCTTTGGGTTCAAGAACCAAGATTATTTTTCAATTCATAAGAAGATTTTTAGTCACTGATATAAACACATTTATTTCTATTTGAATTTATTTTGTTTCAGGTCAAGAGCTTAAAAAATAATTTCCATAAATACCAGAAGAGCATGCAGTTTCTGCCTCCTTTATTCCTGTTGCTGATTTGAGGCCATAGTGAACCTGAAAATAAGCTAAGCAAACACCTCACCCTTTTTACTTAAACTGTTGTTTTCCTGACTGCAGAATACACACAGAAAACAATCTAAAACTGTATAACCCATAATACAGTATATTAAATTACAACATTGGTCAGTAATGGAAACTTATTCCCAGATATGAATTATTTACAGCCCATTTAAGTAATCCATATTCAGGTGTGGCAAAGAAAAAAAGTGCAACATAAATCTTTAATGTTGACCGGTTGAGAGAGCAGAGCTGAGGATTACAGACATTTTAAAGAAAAAAAAAAAAACTAAACGAATTGATATAGCCTGTTCAGTGGCTTACTGCACCAGCGTGCTAATAAATTGACGGATGGCATGTCAGGGGTAGGAGGTGAAACCCTAGCATTTCTAATAAGGCGGGATCTAACATCACACTACCAAAATAGAGTTCTGAACCTGGCTGTTACAGGAAATCGCCTGCACCTCTTTTGTCTATGCTAGTGTTGAAAATGTCATTTTGTAATATCAAAAATCCATGAGGAATTTTATACAAACAAGTCACTACTAACTGCATTAGTAATTTCAATGAGAAATGGAGAAGGTGGTATAAAACAGAGGGAGGATACTGAAAAGAAGTGGTTCTTCATCTTTTGTGTGGAGCTGTAGCCAATGCCATATTTGGGGAAATAGGCTTATCAAAGAAATGTTTTAACCTTGTTTTAGATTTCTGTAGCATATAGAAAAGAAAATACCCACTAACTTGAAGGAAGAAAAGTCTTTGGAGTTTTTTCTTCCTATTTTTTTCACATACTGTGCAAGTTGTTAACTACCTCAAACTGAAGTATGAAAGATTATGCATGGTGGGGAGAATTTCACTTGCAATTTCTTTTGTTTCCTGGAGCAATACCTATATTAATTCATCTTATAAAGATCATTGCTCAAGAACTAAATTTTGCATATATTAGAGAGCAGAATTAGCATTGCACTGTGTACAACATTCGGCACTAACTTCTCTCCAAGCAACCATTAAAGGTCATGTTTTGACGACTGAATGGCATGTCTGCACCTAGGTCCCCTGGAGAGGCATTCCCCAGGTACATGCAAAAGGTTATTAAATTACCTTCTGAGCGACACTATCTCTTTGGATGAAAATAATTACAGGCTTTTAGAGGCATCAGAATGCTTTCTTTCTTTCCTTCTTTCTTTTTTTTAATAAGATGAAGATGCAGTACCTAATGACCATTTTTGTGTGTGAGTCATATAGCCTGTCAGTGGTGACAGGACAAATGAGCATAATGGCATAGCTTAAAGGGGAAAGGTTCATTTTAAATAGTGACAAATAATATTTAAATGGCATTGTTGGAGACCCATCATGCTTGTAAAATGTAGTTTGTATCCCTCCTTCATCCTTTAATTTCATCACTGTCAAGTGGCATTAGCTGCTAACATACAACATCAGGTGCAGATATAATTTTTAACTGTTAAACATGCCCCTAACCAAACAAAATGGATCTTATTTTTCCTGGATTTTTCTTTGCAATATGGATAACTCATTAAATAATTTATACATATACACATATATATATTCACATATATGTGATTTAATTGTAGAAGACTACTTTGATGAAGAAAATAGTTTTAAAACTATAATGCTTTGAATATTCTTTTGTTATTAAGATTGAACAGACATATATGGTTTAGATTTTAGCTTAACTATGCAGAACACCTTGGAAATATCTTACAGAAGATGTCCAGGTGCAGCGGTTTGGTCATATATATCCAAGAAACATTGTAATGAATCACTGAGCATAAACACTCTCTTTTTTATAAGCAAATGAATGACTTCAAAGATGTAGTAGTGTGAATCAAACTTGCAGCCATAATTTCCTATTCTTTGTCTAGATACAGAACTTTTAATAAAGATATTAAAATGAGTAAATGCTGAGATGTCTTGTGCATAGAACTGTACTTGTGACTTCCAACTTTCATAGAGAGCCTTTGAATTCTTGAATAATTTTACATAGCTTCATCTCATTTATTACTACTTTATTTTCAGATCACTTAAGCCAAAACTGGAGACAGTTTAGGTACCTTTGAGTTGTTAAAAGTTATAGCCAATTTTCTGAAAAATTATACCAGCTAAAAACACAACATTAAATATTTACCCTGTTGGATGTTAAAAAACGCTTACAATGAAAAATGTTCACATATTGACTATTCAAAATGGCCTGCACTTTGAAATGGTGAAATGGAAGGGATTGCAGATGTACAAGAATAAATATAAAAACAAATGAGTTGACTTGAAGTGTTGCCGGCTTTCATAAACATGCTACTGCAATAACATGTGACATTAATATTTAATTACAAAAGCACTGCTGCAAAATCTTTGAAATTAATGTTTTGCAAAATTAACATTCAGTGCACAGAAGCAAAGTCGTTCCAGGCGCGACTGTGATTAACAATGCCATTCACTTTACATATTATATTAATATATTATTCAAGCTACGAATTAACACCTCCTAATTTAAATAAGGTGCTACATATCATGATGAGCTAAAATGCTTTTCTTAAAATGGCCCGTCTGATTTTAAGCAATCTGTGTTTATCATTTAATATTTTGTTATTGAATACTGTTCTCTGTAAAACTCTTTCCACTTTAATTTCAAGCAGAGACCTCATTAAACTGGTATGTTCCGTTTCTAGGATTGCTAAGCCATTTGAACCATATTTTGTTTGCCTGCTTCCAGAAGCATTGAAATACTGTGTGTGAGTCGGCTCTGGGCAGCCATGCTTTTACTTTGAAGGTTCTGAGGGATCCTTTCAAGCAGTGTGCTTTCTGCTTTCAGTAAGACACTTGTTTGCATGAATGTGGCCATTGCTATTGTGCCTTGCATCAGATTTCTGCATATTTGCTCAGAATGAGATGAACACAGATCTGGGAGGGGGAAGCTGAGATCCCCACATTGCTGCTCCACTGACTCACATGGAGCACCTGTTTCCTGCAGAAGTGTGAAGATGCTTGGAAATGGTACTCCCTTCTCTTTCTAGTGCCTGGATGAGAGTGATTGTCATTCTTGTTCTCATCCCATTCATCAGGAAGTAACCCAGAGGACAAGTTCTGTTTTGCTGAGGTTCATACAAATGTGAGCTTCTCTTTTCAAGGAAAGAACAGTGGACTAAATGAAATCACAACCCAGGAAATGCCACTTTAAAACCTTCAATGCTTGTAGGTTTTATTATTGTAAATTTGGGCCCCCGATTTCAATGGCAATTTTGTTACTGACATTTTTGAACTGATGACAGTTACTGACATGCTAATGGAATGCTGAGCAACAAAAATCAATTATTAAGATACCCCAGGATAAATTTAGCGTATTCTAAAAACAGTTTCTTATTTATAGCAGCAGAATTCCTTAGCTTCCAATCAATCAACCAATGTATGATATGATGAAATCTTCATGCACTCACTTCACAGTTTAGAACCCTAGACTTAAAAAAGAGCTTTATTCATTGATTTTAATCAAGGTCCATAGGCTACATTTCTAGATATCTCCCCCCATGTTGTATAATTCCAACTCAGGTTCACTTATGTAACTAAATGGGTGTCAGTTTTGAAATCATCAAAAAATTGAAGGATCTTTTGCAAACAATTAGCCTAAACATTGTATGTCAAGACAAAAAGATATTTACCTGTGCCAAGTAGCTGTTAATGCACTGTTGCATTTTTCCAGTTTTAAAAACATAAGGCAAGAAACTCAAGCAAGTTCCTCTTAAAGAACTGGGCTCATCTTAGTCTTGGCCTTTGATGTCAATGGCTCCTTGCTTATGTGCCTTCTAATTTGAAAGATGCCACACCTTTTTTTGGTAGGCCAGGCTGGCCTTGAACTCAGGATGGAGGTTCTCAAGGCAATCTAATTACCTCATCCTCCAGAGTACTAGGATCCTAGTTATTCACCATCCTGCCTGGTAATTTTACATTTTCACTGAAAAAGAGATTGTTTTCATAATCTGGCTATGCTTTTCTCACCCTCAACTCCTTCCAGATCTTTTCTACCTCCCCACTTAGAAAATAATCAGGCAAATGTCCTACCAGTGAGCTATAGCTCCAGTGATACCTATATTTTTAAAATCTTTTTTTTCAGAGTTATTTATTTCATTTCACATGTTGTAGTGTTTGCCTGCATGGATGTGTGTGCACCACTTGGTTTTGATGCTCACAGAAGTTAGTTAGACATGTACTCAATTCCTTAGGACTGGAGTTACAAATGGCTGTGAACCACAATGTAGGTGCTGAGAACTGAACCAGGTCCTCTGTAAGACCAACAAGGGCTCTTAACTGTTGAGCCACTTTTATAGCCACTCCCATTTTTAAAAAAAAGAATACTTCATTTAATTATTTTGTAAATTTTTGAGGAATTTTATATTAAAGTAAAATTTGAGAAGACAGTTTTGATTATCAGAATTGTGTAATGGGCTTTCAAAGATTATTTGCTCATAATTCAAAAACACACTGTTTCCAACTGAGTAACACATTTTGGATAGTCAGTTATCAAATTAAAAGGTATGAAGTTAGAATTCTTTATACACACACACACACACACACACACACACACACACACACACATATATATATATATATATATATATATGAAATTTGATGTAAGTAATCACCCTCTGTGCTTTGTAAAACAAACAAAAAAACAGTTGCTAGAAACACATAGGTAGTTAGCATGTTATGGGGAAAGGTGGATTCTGCATTAATAGTTGTCTTTTAAATATTCAAATAAACCAAGAAATCTCCTTTGTTAGAACTTTTCACCACCTTTGCCTTTCATAGACTTTACTGGATTACAGCACTGGAAATTTCCACAAATTGGTTGGAATATGGTTAATTTTTTTCCAGAGAATGTGGGTGCCATAAGCTACATTTGAGAAGTAACTTTTCTAAAGTAACAAACAAGCAAGCAAAACCAAAGTAAGGCTAATGGTTGATTAATGAAATTATAAACAATCCCCAGTATTTGAAGTTTTAAAAATAGTGACATTGGCCAGGCATTGGTGGCACATGCCTTTAATCCCAGCACTCGGGAGGCAGAGGCAGGAGGGTCTCTGTGTGTTCGAGGCCAGCCTGGTCTCGAAAGTGAGTGCCAGGATAGGCTCCAAAGCTACACAGAGAAACCCTGTCTTGAAAAACCAAAAAAAAAAAATAGTGACATTGTACTGATTGGTATTTTATGAAATGATGATAGAGGGAAGGGAAAGCAACTCCGCAGTGGACTACTTTATCTACTAAATAAATCTTTATAATATAGAATATATAATATATATAATATAATATATAATATAATAATATAATATATATATGGAGCTATGGTTCTGCAGTTAAAACAGCATCTGCTTTTCAGAGGACTGTGTTCAGTTCTCAGCATCCATACGTAGTTGCTCACAACTGATACTAACTCCAGCTACAGGACATCTACCACCCTCTCCTGGCCTGCACAGGCACTGTATTCACAGGCACATGTTCATATGCAGAAATACATATCTACATACGATTAAAAGTAAAAAGTAATAAATCTTTAAAAGCAGCATTTTTAGCAGTATTTCTTAAGAGTGCATATTGATTTATTTAGACACTAGTAGTTGTCACAAAGAAAATACTTGGATTGATGCTTCCCAAACTTTTGTCTTTAGATGACATGAGAGATGCAACTCACCCAATGTATTAAGATATTCTATACCAGAGAAATGAATGAAAACATTTAAATACTGAACAATACAAAGTGAGGAAAACCATGGAAAAAATTGTGTAATGGCCATTGAAAAATGGGGATAATCAAGGATATTCAGGGAGAAGGCATTGTCTTTATTCCTGGTAAACTATGTCAGATTCTAACAGTTTATTTCAAGGTAATGATTAGTAAGAAACTTATATTTTCTGAATAAGTAAGTGCTATAAATACTGGCTGGTCCTAAAACACTATTCCAATGCCTCATATATTCAGATATGTTTTAGATTAAAATATTATGAATGAGTCGGTAATTTCCAGGAATAAATGCCACCCTCTGTAATGGACATGAACAATAGCTTATTTTCAACTCCATGCAATAATACAGCAAAGCTCCAGGGTACCAGAGTAGGTCATTTCCTAAATACCAATTAGCAATTAGTTCAATTTTATTGATACGGAGACAATATTGAAAGATGGGGAATCTTCTGCAATTATAAATGGCCAACTTGGTTATTCCCAATCCCAGCTCTCCAGGTTAAAACATCATTTCTTGTAGAAGACATGGACTAAGGAACTGGTGATTCTCACCACCTGGGCCAATATTTGATTTTCACAGCAAATAAATTCTGTTCAGTTGAGCTTTTTGCTTAATAAGGTGGAAGTTGGTTGATGTTTCAGCAACAAATTGAGCATGCTCAATTCTGTTCTCTGCTTCCTGTTCTGTTTTCCTCTTTTCCAGCCCCTACCCCAAATCTCCTTTGAGATCCTCAGATAAATAGGGGACAATTCCCTGTTACCATCAAACATCCCTGTATACTAGGAAATCATGTCATCAAACCAAGGTATACTCAACTAGCAGCCCTTCCATGTGTGAAGAACTTCATGTTAATACACATAATTTAGGCAGTTATTATGGGCAGAAGCTTCTTCCATATAGCTTTTGCATTTTTACCTCATAGTTTTATAGTAATTCTGTTCTGATAGTACCAAATTTCTTCTCATAGAGACATGAGTATGCTTCAGAATACAATAGTACAGAATTTGTGGAACTCTGCCATATCGTGAGTATTTCAATCCATCCCAGGAAGATACAGAAAGAGAGTTGAGAATGTTGAGCAAATGTTTTGTGAGTTCTACTTGCTCCTTAAGGCCATCTTATTTATGAGGGAAAATGAATAGCAACATAAATTAATGAATGAATTGGCATTACTGTAGCAATTTTAACCAACTTTAACTGATTTTCAAGGGTAATGAGATTTCCTTTTTGAAGGAAAGCATTGTTTTTATGCTCATTAGAATGTGAAATTTCTCACAAAAATTTCTAAAATTCATAAACATTAGAACCTAGGAAAAAGATAAAAAGTCCCTGGTTGTTTGAGTGGTTTAACACAGAGAAGACACAAAATTTCTTATCACAGTCAAAGATATGTTTTGTAACAAATATTGAAATTAAACTGATTTGTAGCAATTAAGATATAAATTCATTTAAAACGGGTTTCATTAGTAAAGTGAAAATAAATAAATAAATCTGAATTATTTGTGCTAGTAAAATATATTTTCATATGCCTCCTGCCATTTTCAAGTCATTATCAAAATAAGGAAAACATTAAAAATTGACAAAGCTGTTATTACTATTACTAGGATATAGTATACAATAAGTGTTTATTTTCAGCAGTTTGCTTCAAAAAATTTGACAATACTTTAATAACACAAAATTTATGTTGAATGGCAGGCTCTTATGCAGGTCAACATGTATCAAACAGATCTTAGCATTTGATCATCTACATAAACATCCTTCCAAGTATCAAGACACCAAGAAAGCATAGATTTATTAGAGCAGAAAAACTGAATCCTAGAAATCTAACAGATTCCCTCAACAACACACAGTAATTTGCTTAGCTAGGGCTTGAATTTGCATTGAGTCCAGAATCATTTGCTGTCTTGTGCTTGACCTCTGGATATTGTTATGGACACAGGAAAAGCAATGATCCTGCACATAAGGTAATCATATCATTAAAACAACATAAGTGATATTTAATATGCATCAAGGTACTTACATAAAGATCTGGTTCTCTAAGTAAGTAGAAATGTCAAAGAACAAGAACAAGAGGTGGGAGGCAGGGTGGAGGGGGAGGAGAAAGATGAAATGCACCTATTGGCCTCAACAGTCCCTTAAAGGAGACTGTAGAGGAGGTCCACTCTTGCTTCCAACATAGATAACAGAAACATTTTGGAAAATTACAGACTAAACAACATTATTTTCCACCTTTTAGAATGAAGGGGAATTAATATAGGACAAAGATGTCCTCTTAAGGAACTGGTGAAAATCATAGCTAGTGAAGAGAAGACAGGAAATGAACACTCATTGGAGACAGGTAGGATCTCATTCCTCGTAAATAGACTTTGATGAATTGATCCTGTTTCAACAAGAGTTTATGCTTTCAGCACGTCCTTTCATCCTCTCACTGAAATCGATCTACATTTCTGAGGAGTTCAGAATGACCATCTTCATTGGCTGGCTTTCCTAAGTGCTGACTGGATACATAAATAAAAGGGTGATCCTTGAGTTTCTTGTGAACAACTTGCAGCAATGTCAAACAAGTGAAATTTCATTGTATAGTGAGTGAAGCCACCCCAACTACTTTTTATCTACCCAACCCTTGAAAGACATGTTGGAAGGTCCAGATACTTGGACAAGCCATCACTTTTTCTATAGTGTATATGTGAAGAATTACTTTATTCCTCCCAGGAACTTCATTTCTCTTTCATGGACACATGAATATCTTTGAGGTTTTATTATCTGGTGAAATAATTTGACAAAAGTTATCTTCTCACTCTTCTAATTTGAGAACTTTAAGTTACTTTTTGAAGTCTCCAGGTAAACACTATGATGGGAAGCAATTGTTACAGCAGTATATAATCCATTGCTTTCTACTTTACTTTTCTTATTTCCATATTTAGAAGACAGTACAAAACCACCTTATGAAAAGAATCTGGAGTTTTCAATATTTTCCAAAAGGCCAAAACTAAAATGACAGTAAAAGAAAAGAAACAATCTGCCATTGAGATCTTACTATAATAATTTACAATTATATAATTCAGAAATCCTTAGAGATAAGATAAAAGAAATTCTGCACACAATCCTGCCTCTCTAGGCCACTGCTTATTTCCATAGAGTCTGAAACAAACACACATAGGCATTTTACCACTTTTAGCAACCTGAATGACTTCTTGTTGCTAACCAGGGTGAGACACTTCAAAAAAGTCACTCTAGGCAAGGACTACAGGGGTAAGAAAATGCCAGCTTAACACTGTTGGATTTTTGTTTCATTAACATTTGGAAATAATAGTTTTCTGAACTCATAAATAATCAAGCACAAGTTTTAGTTGCTGAAAATTCCCCAGACAGTTAAAGTATAACATAAAATGACAAAGACACTCTCAAAACATAATGTGGCTACCACAGTAAAACAGTGTTCCAGAGAAATAGTGTACATTGGACGACTATCAGGATTTGCATAACTTAGTTTGCATGAATTAACTACAAAGCATAAAATTCGACTTTGACTTAAATGCACATGGATTTGTCAAGTCACACCTCTAGGCACTGCAATCAAGACATCAGTGTATTTCCTAAGTCATCAACAAAACCAGGAGAACATGGCTATGACATATGACTATCATGTCCTGATACACGGAAGAGAAATATGGTCCTGTCGGGAAAACAAACAAAACAAAATATGAAACCAAACTATGGCTATGATTGACTATGCATAGGGATCTTTGAGATAGGCACTTGTCATTGGAGTCCATGATGACCACTCCAATGTATCAGGTTAATGGACTGGGTTCCCAGGAGGAAATTCAGGAATGTTGGGATCTCTACGGTTATTAACTGTCCAGAAAATCAAAATCTGATATTTAACATCTGTCCTATTGATTTTTATCATTTATCTTCTGATCAAAATTTCAAATGGTGCCAAAAAAAATCCCCAAGTCAAAAGCATTTGGTGGGGGGTATCTTTGTTTCTCTCCCAAAGCCTAAAAGTTATACTCAACTGCAGCACAAAGAGTAAAGAGGTTGTTATTCATATTAACTACATTTACATTCCTAACGCAACATCCAGAGAGCTAATAGTGGGGTTATTAACATAACAAACGTAAATGTTCTATATAAATAATACTGTTTCAGGCCAGCAACCGCTCATCTGACAGCATTTAGGCACAGGCTCAACATCTGTTTATGAACACTTTGCCTAATGATATCATCAGATATCATTAAGTGCGGCAGAATACAGCATAGAGGCAGGTGCAGCTGCCTTCACAACCCATCACAGAGAAAGAAAAGAGCTGCATTCCCCATCCGAAAACCCATCATTAGGACAATTTTCTTCGACAAACCAGCCCTGTGATTTCAATCTGTATATCACCTGTAATTGTAGTTTTTAGCAAGAAGCTGATTCTATACATTTAGCGACGAATCACGTTGATGGCCTGAATACTGGAAACACATTTGTGGTACCAGCTGCGGCAGCTTTTTTTAGAGCCTGTGTTAACAAAATACTGCTAACAAGGCAAGGCTTGGAGTGCGGCTTTGTTTCTCTTTCTTGTTCATAGTGTTTAGATGTGCATAATTATGGAAATTAGCAATTGATTGCTTCTCAATAATAATTGATTACTGGTCACTGAACTCTGTTGCAGCAGTTTCCTGGAGGTGAGTAGATGAGATAAGTGAATTCCTTCCAGTTCCAGCCTGACAGAAAGAAAGACCAAAAGAACTCTCGATTGTACATCAGTTTCCATGATAAACAGACCAAAGGGATAATAGAATATCCCAGAATCTAGTTTGCCCTGAAGCAAATTGTAGAGATCATAGCAAGCCTGCAGAATTCTCCCTGTGGACCATGTAAGAAACATACATCATTTTTATATATGTCAGTTGGTCTTTGATTTGAAAATATTTCTACCCATTTAATTTATCTCTTTCAGCCAGTTTTCTTAAATTGTACAATTTAAGGGTTATATCAAAAAAATGAATACCAATTCTCTACACCTCTCAAATTGAAACAAACTGACAAAATAACGTGAAGTCTCTTTTTGCAAAGAGGTATAAATTCAGAAGCCTATCATGCTAGACAGACACAGAGCACTTCAAAATGACTCTCCTCGTTTTGATTTGCTGTATATCCATCAACATTTTGGTCAGTGCCGACTGACTTGTTCAGTATAGCGTACCATGCCTTGCCAGAGCTCACATTTAAAGGAAAATGCACGTATTTCTTGGCTTATGCAGTACTATCAATTTGAACACAACATATCCAATTCAAATTTGCTGCAGTACATGGAAGGCTCACAGACAATAAAGAAGCTGAGCTGTTTGTTAAATGGGAAACACTGTGACTCATGGTGTTTCAAAGATGTGAAGATCAGTAAGGAAAACAACAGCAACAAGAAAAGCTTTTTATTTAAGAAAAGTAAAGTGTTAAATGATGCCCTCCCTGTGTGTGTGTGTGAGAGAGAGAGAGAGAGACAGACAGAGAGACAGAGAGAGAGACAGAGACAGAGAGACACAGAGTGTGTGTTTCTGTGTGTGTGTGTGTGAGAGAGAGAGAGAGAGAGAGAGAGAGAGAGAGAGAGAGAGAGTTAATTTACAGAAGACATGGCTGCATTGTGACAACCAACTTTACAACCCGATTCATAAAAAAATGCAGCTTGGTTAAGTTAGTATGCTTGATTTCAATAGTGTTTTTATCCCCAAATGGGTAGCAGATTGTACAATCATGACTCAAAAAAATATGCACAAGTTATAAGAATTAGGCAACAGTTTGAGAATAAAGCTGAAATCCTTCTCTCTGCCACAGAAGTATTTCTCACATAACGAGCAGGTGCATTTCCAGAGACCTCTGTCACTGAGATGGCCAAAGCTACTGTTTGTTGCTTCCCCAGCAGCAACACAAGATAATACGGTGATAAAACTCTTGACCAGAGATGAAAATGCCACATTGCATGTCTGTACAATTCTAATCTCTTTGCACTGTCCTTTAACAGGAATCTATAGTGCTACCTTACCTCTGTAACTAACATTTGTGGACTGAATAATATGATTTTGAAATTTCCTACTATTTCAAAACCAAAACCTTAAAAAAATAGAATTTAGACACTGTGGGTGAGTCTGTGCACACACGCTATTATGTTAGTGCCAAAAGCATTTAAAAAAAATACAGACAGATCCTCTGTAATATATCTCTGGGTTTATTATCAGCATGACATTTTAATGCTTATTATTAAAATTGTATTTTAGGGGTTGGGGTGGGGTTCAGGTGGATGAGTACTTTGAAATATTAGAAGAAGCTGCACATAAAATTATTTTGGTAACCTAGTGATGTCCTTGACACATGTTGGCACTGCAGAATGTATCTGCTTAAAGAGACATATGGCTTAAATGGCAGAAGTCAGAATTTGAAGGGTATTAGGAAAACCATGTGGGGCAAGTTTGAACCGATGTTGGCTGTGCTCTGACTTCACATGCTCAAAACCCATGCAATAAATATACCAACTGAATCATACTTCCCAGCTTTTGGGGTACTTTAAAATTGCATTAATAGGAAATGAGGTTTAAACTGAAACTGCCTGCTAATAATGCTAGGAGACTTTAACATACTAAGGTTTAAACAAAATGGCAAATGATTCTGGACAGAAACCAGCTGGTGTGGTTTGCTGTTGCTAAATTCTCCATGGCTGAAATCAGGAAGCTTTTCAGAGAAAATCAGAAGTCTACTACATCTCATTTTCTGTGCACCTAACAGTTTTGTACATCAGCTCTCTGACCCCTCTCTAACTTCAGTCTCACCAAATCTTAATGCCCACTTCCCAGTTCTGGCAGTTTACCTGTTCATCTGCTTACTATTCCTCCCCCACCTTTCACTTAGTGATTCCACTCCCAGGAGCATCCTTGTTGATGTCCTCTATTGCTGTCCTCCTGACCCTTATAAAAGCAATGAAGTGTGCCATTTACATGCCACAGTCTGTATGAGGTCCTCAGCACTTCCTTAGGATAGCCAGGGTGGACTAATATACTGTAGATATGGGAGGCCCTGTAGATAGTTTCCATGAAATACCATGTTGTCAGTGACAAATGAAAACTCTCACGTGGTGTTAATGACAGTGTATTTAATCTTGCCAAAGTAAGACTTTATTCAGCAAAACAAAAATAGCTTTGAGCTTTTTTAATAATAGCATTTTAATATGATGGTACCTAAACTTTCCCTTGAGTAGTTTTATGTCTGGAAGCTTAGCTCAAAACAATTTTTTTAATGAGGCCAATTCCTATAACCTTAAAACTTGTCATACACCTTGTATACAAATACTAACTGAGACACAACTTAGATTGTTCCCATACTTGGTAAATGCATTAGTAATATTTATTACCAAAGGAAACAATTCCAAATTATCCATGCTATTATTTGAGACTGGTTGAAAATGTCACTTGCTCTCAAGCAACTACCAGGGAAGACGACTTTCTATTTAAGATATAATTCCTGTAGAGATGAGATGAGACAACGAGGGGGATGTTAGTAGAAAGAATTTGGAGGGAGTGCATTCCCAAACGTGTGTACATCAGAGATTCCTCAACGCCCGCCTGGCAATCTGTTTTTATGTAAGTTTGTTTTTGTATGTAGTGGGGAGCACTGATATTTAAATTTGCATGAACTACTTTCCATACTGAATTAGAAGTACATTGCTAAACTTGATTTGCAGCTAATCAATTTTGGCAGACAACAAAAAGTCAAAAACTGTTTTTGTTTTTCAAGTTGAAAGCGTCTCTTTCAGGCTCTTGAAGACTTTCAGAGAAGACAGTGGGAGTGTCCAACATCAGAGTGATAAAGGAACAGGTGCTGCCGCTGTGAGGGGCTGGAAAGTTCCTCAATTTTAAGCTTCTAAAATATCGGGTAAATTCTTCTTTCCCATTAATTCTACCCATCACTTGGGGTTGTTTTGTTTCTTTATCTATTGATATTTTTAGTGAAGCTTGGAAAAAAATCATCAAATTATAAGGTCAAAAGTAACTCAAATAATTCTCTCATTAACTCAACAAATCTTGTGTTTCTGTAAACCTTCCACAGTCCTGCAGAGTTGTCTTCCTGGGCTAACCGTGCATGGCTGCTGTCCTGCAGAAACTCCCCAAACATGGTTTATCCTGTAGTGTCAATGCACACCTCACAATTCACGAATTCTTAGGAATCCAGCCTCTACCTGTTTTCTGATCTTCTTTTGCCAATCTTTTTTTTTTTTTTTTTTTTTTTACCTTCCTGGTCACTATTCCTTGCTAAACAGTCCTCAAGAGCATCTGGCTTTATCCATCTCAGAATCCATGGCTCCTTTCCAACACATATCCTCAGTGTGGCTCTCCTAAGTGCTATCCTACCCCAAAATGCCCTGTCTCCATGCTTCATTTTCTGCAGGATGAACGCCTATTCATCTAGCAAATTTTAGCATAGATATGACTTTCCTGATAAACACTTTACCCAACATTGACTTTTCATCATTGTTTCTGACACACTATCAACCATAGCATCTTCATCCTGCAAGTACTCGTCAAGTTTCCACTGTGTTGATGGAGCTAAAACTCAGTGGTGCAGCATGTGGCTCTGAGTTTGACTCAAGCACTTTAAGACAGCTTGTGTGGCATGCTACACAGTGAGGATACACTACCAAAGGAAAGTAGGCACAGCTTTCTAATCTCATGGAGTTTACCCTCCAATTACAACACTAGAAAATACATACAGGCTCTGGATTTGACCCTAAGCACTATAATAAAGCTTGTATGGCAGTGAGGAAACACCGCTTGGGGGAAAAATAGGCAAAGCTTTCTAATCTATGTTAGTGCAGAACAAGCAAGACATTTTGAAGCTTAAATGCATGAGTGGCTTGGGAAGATGAACCAGAGAGGGATAACCTTGGAACAAGCCCAGCCAAGCCATCAAGGAAGCAAGAGGATATGGGGGTCTGAGGGTGGAAACAAGCAGATTGTGTGCAGCTTCGAAAACATTTCGGGAAAATATGTTAGCTGTATGTTTGTAGGTGTTATTTATGGTAAAGAGAATATCATATGTTGCCTACCTTTTATTCATATGTATGCATGTGAGTATATGTGTGTGTTAGAGAGAGATCGTGAGAATATATGTCAATGTGTATCTGTGTGAGTGTTAAGTGTGCCATGACATGTGTGTAGTGATCAGAGCACAACTTGTGGGAGTCAGTTCTCTCCTTATGTCATGTGGGGCGTGAGGAACAAATTTAAGTCTTCAGCCTTGGTAGGAATTGTCCTTGTGCACTGAGGCATCTCGTAGACCCACCAAAATTATCTGAAATCTGTTTCACTGATAGTATCTCCATTCCAATGACAGTCTTTCTGAGGTTTTCTTGATGTTTTCAACTAAATACAAAAGTGTATGTCAGTCCAGTTTAATAAGCAGCTACTATTCATGTTTTTTCCCCAAGAGAATAAGGTTGAAAGAAGAGTGTGATGGTGCTTCCTGTCTCCATGAACTCCCTAAGGATAGGTGTCAGGGGTAAATAAGTATAGTGCTTAGTGTAGCAGGCAGCCGAATCACAGAGGCAGAACCTGTCAGCACTTCTGTGTCAAAGAGAAAGGACAGTCTTGTGTCTTAATAGAAAGCAAATATGCAAAGTATAAAGAAACATCAGAAATTAAGTATCCTCACTGCTGTAAAAATGACCATCAATATATTTTGCATTAAGAAACTGGTCATGACAACTACAGCATCATTCTGACTTCTTATCACACCAGATTCTAGTTTGTACAATTACAGTTTTTCATGTAATATTTTAACATTGCTCAGTTAAATGTCTTCAAAACAGAGAAAGAACAATCCTCTTTTTTTTTTAACAAATATTCTTCTTCAAATGTTCCCCACCCATGCCTCTAGAATGTGAATGTCCTATGAGCAGAGGGACTCCTTGACATAAAAGTGCCTTTAGAAACCTGAGTCTAATGGTAGGTGTTGTCCAGATAGTAAACATCCTAACCACTATTTATTTTGGTCCTATTCTGAGTTCTCACACACAGAGATTGTCAAATGTGTGATTTATAATTTACGTCATATGACTGTCCTCTAAAGCATAATCAATTTTTAAACAAGCTTAAGAGGAAGTAAGTACCAATAAAATGGGGGTTTACAAGCTGTAATAGTTGAGTACTGAGACACAGAAAACCGTCAATTTTGTCCCCAATTTTATGATTGAAAGTCACATGTGTGGTGTACATCTAGATTACCCTATCTGTTAGGTTCAAATGCCAGAAATGCTCACTTAAAACTCAGCACCTTTTGGCCCTTATTCCTCCTTTCCAGACCTCACCCCATTCCTCTTGCTTTCACTGTTATATTCTTGGACACCCACCCTGAAAGGCTTCTAATCTCTCTTAATTTCATTTGCCGTTACAGCTCGATACATTATTCCAATGAATAACATCCAAGTATAGAAATCCCAGTAGCCAACTCCTAGCCAAATAGCAAAACACTCTCCCCTATTTAAGTGTAAGATATGACTTCATTTGTGAAAAATCTTTGTTTGAATATCTTTTTTCTGCTATATGTATAGTGTTTCTTATGTGAGAATTTTAAACATCATTTTTTTAAAGAGAAGGAACACTGCCTTTGGGTAAGTGTCCTAGTCAGATTGACAAATCTTGAGTTATCTAGAAACACAGAATCCCATGAAATAAAAATACTGCTATCCTTATGGATTCCTAGGAATTTCCTTAGTACCAGGTTTCTCACTAGCTCTTCAATCAAGATATCTTTTTTCTTGCCCTCCCTGTCTGTCCTGCCCCACATCTTGACCATCATATTCCTCATGTTCTCCTCCCCTTTCCCTTCCACCTTTGCTTCTCCCCAACCCCCTCAGCCTCCCAATTTTCTCATGAGATCTTGTCTATTTCCCCTTCTCAAGGGATACATGTATGTCTCTCTTAGGGTTCTCCTTGTTACCTAGCTTTTCTTGGATAATGGACGATAGCCTGGTTATCCTTTACTTTATATCTAGTATCCAGCTAAGATGATAAGCATTAGTGAAGAGGGTGCCTGAACTCGCCTTCCCCTGTAATTAGATTAATGACTACCTGTGTTATCATCATAGAATCTTCATCCCATAACTGATGGAAGCAGATGCAGAGATCCACGGAGATCCACAGAGATCCACTGGGCCGAGCTCCCAGAGTCCAGTTGAAGAGAGGAAGGAGGATAATATGTGCAAAGGTGTTGAGACCATTTTGGGGATACCCACAGAAACAGCTGACCTGAGCTAGTGGAAGCTCACTGACTCTGGACTGACAGCAGAGGAACCTGCATAGGACTACACTAGGCCCTCCAAATATGGGTGACAGTTGGGTGGCTTGGGTAGTCTGTGGGGCCACTGGCAGTGGGACCATGATTTATACCTCGTGTTTGAACTGGCTTTTCAGAGCCCATTCTCTTTGGAGGGATACTTTGCTCAGCCTACATATAGGGGGGAGGGCATTGGTCCTACTTCAAATTGATGTGCCAGTCTTGTTGACTCGCCATGGGAAGCGTTGCTCTCTCTGAGGAGTGGATGGGGGGTGGTGGATGGAAGGTGGGGAGAGCAGGAGGAGGGGAGGGAGTGGGAACTGGGATTGGTATGTAAAATTAGAGATTATTTTAAAAATAAAAATAAAGATTAAAAATGTAAAAATGTAGAAAATGTAGAAAAGAAAAACCTCTAACAGAGTGGTGGTAGTACATGCCTTTAATTCCAGCCCTAGAGAGGCAGAGGAAGGTAGATCTCTGTGAGGCCAGCCTTATCTACACAGCAAGTTCCAGGACAGGCGCCAAAGCTAGGGGAGGGTCTAGGCCCTGCCCCAAATGGCTTGACAAATTTTTGATGATCCCTCATGGAAGGCCTCACCCTCCCTGGGGAATGGATGGGGCATGGGGTAGAGGGGTTGGTGCGGGGCATGGGAGAATGGGAGGGAGAGAGAACTGGTATTCATATGTAAAATAAGATTGTTTCTAATTTAAATAAAATCTATTTAAAAAAACAAAACAAAATAACAAAAACAAAAAAAGCTTCAATCAGCAAATCTGTAGTGCATTTTCTTGATTAAAGGTATTTTGGGGCGTGTCTATCACACTGTGGGTGGTGCCACCCTTGACAGGTGGTCCTGATAGTATCAGAAAGCAGGTTGAGCAAACCACAGGAAATAAGCCAGTAGCAGTGTTCCTCCAGGACTTCTGTATTAGTTTTTCCCTCAAATTCCTGCCCTGATTTCCCTTCACATAGGAGTATAAACTGAAATGAACCCTTTCTCCCCAAGTTGCTTTTGGTCACAACAATAGAAACCAAGACAACGAGTCTCACACCTTTAAAACTCAGCCTGAATTGCTGAAAGATGATTCAAGTTGACTGTGGGCCATCTAAAAATATGTGAGGATTCAAAATCTCTCTAGGGAGTTTCATGTCATAAGTGAGGAACAGGATTATCATAAAGAACCAAAACAAACAAACAAAGTTAACAATGGTGCTGAATACAAGTAAACTAAATTTTAAAATCTGTTGTGATTTTATAGGAATATACATAATACCTGATGATGCAGTCATAATCATTAGTAATGAAACCATAGACACCAAATCAAGATAGATGCAAAGATAATCAGTATGGAATGGAGAGAGGGCTGCCATTCATATTCTTAATGTAGAAAAGTCTTTGAGGAATGACTTTGATGGCCCTGTGGCCTGAAAGTATAACTATAGACTTCTCTCCAGGCAATCAAGATGATCAAGAGTATAATAGTACTATTGATCTTCAGAGACACAAAACCCAAGATAAAGAAGTCATAAATCCAGGAGTAGACTTGTCTCCTGGCATCCATCTGGGAGGACTGGGCCTGTTCTCGCCCTACTACCATTACCTTTTACCCTATCTATGCCACGTTGCACTCAGAGACAACACAAACAAAACCACAATCCTACCTGCTCCC
Organism: Cricetulus griseus; assembly: GCF_003668045.3. Taxonomy (NCBI): domain Eukaryota; kingdom Metazoa; phylum Chordata; class Mammalia; order Rodentia; family Cricetidae; genus Cricetulus; species Cricetulus griseus. The sequence continues at coordinate 130,033,337 of NC_048599.1, forward strand.
TAATAAAATGATTAGAGTGACATTTATCTCTTACAACCAACATGTAATGGGTACTAGATTAATATTTGTGAAAAAAAATGGATGGTTGGCCTCAACTGAGAGCACAGTATTTCAAACCCCTTGCTTCTGATGCTCTTGCATCTTGTTGCCCGGAAGTAGAATGACACAGTGGAGCAATGCATGCTTCAGAACCCAGGGCTTTCGTCAACAACACAGTGAGACAGATACTATTATTTCTGATTTTATTTTTTAAAAAATGAGAATGAGAAAGGTTGAACAGAACATAGAAGTGGCTCAGCTGTTGGGCAACTGAAGAATTTAAGTCAAGTGGCCTGGTCCTATGCACTGATGTACAGGTGTTGTGGCCTTCATTTTTCCTAGATAGGAACTTGGGTAAAAATTCAAACTTGATGTGAAATTCTGATTTTAGCTTCAAGAGGCCAGCAGGTTCACAAGAATGAAGTGTTAATTGAAATGCATAAAGTTATTCTTACTTTTGTCATTTAACTAAATTTAACACTAAAATAACTCTATAAAGCTTTTTTTGTTGCCTGCCTCTTTTTATGTAATTTCCCATCAGTGGTGTTTGCTGAAGAGGTCTACACCTTTCACTCACAGTGTTTCAATACTACAGTTTTGCTCCTTGACAATTTCTTTGCAACACAGAGGTTCAAAGAATTTACTCCACTTAATGGGTTAAATACACCAAGGCTTTTCTCCATAAGTAGCACATTTACTCGGTGTCATTAAAAGTGCAACTGTGTGTATTAATATTACTCACTTTTCAGGCAGGGTACTGCAGTGTTTAACCACTATGCACAGGACTAGACTTTACCAGTTCAAATCTCCAGTTGGCCTCCCTTGCATTGGGTAAATTAATTCTCTGAATGCTTCTGTGCCTTGTCTGTAAAGAATACCCTGCCTCATGGGAGGGTTCGTGAGGTACTGAATAGGAAACTTAGATTACTACTCGACACCCCCATTAAGCAGCCGGTATATCCTGATACATCCATTGTTTTTGATAGACACTTGCAGGTACATTTGGGAAGCAGGAGCAAAAGAAAGGAATGATACCTTGGAGAATTCACATTATGAGATGTCTGACAATACCACATTAAGGGGAAAGCCCTTGGGATTTAGAAGTCAGAGAATTACTAAATAATTTCCAGCTGAGCAATTAATCTAATGTTGTTTTTTCCCCTCAAGTTAATTATCATAGGTCAATGGCACTCTCCTTCCAGTGTTTTCCATAGGTTTTAGATAGCTCACCTTCCATTCCATCTTTTTCTTCTTTCTATTTTCCTTTTAATGTTTGATATTTTTCCAGTCCTTGGTGAGTTTTGTTGACCTGGAGTTATTCTGAAAATGAATCTTTTGATCCAGAAAGGAGTTACGTAATTTATATTAAATTCAAAAAATTTACCTGGCCTTTAATACAATGCAGAATCTTAAGTAGGCAAAATCCTTACATGCTAAAAGTAAAATTTGACACAATTTCTACATGTAGCATGCATCATGTAGTGGCTTCCCATTTTGCCGTAGATAGGTATTAAGCCTTGAGGTCAATCTGATATACCTTAACCTGGCCCCGAGGCTCCAGTCCCCACCATTCCTCCCTCTCCTCTACTTCCATTGTCGGCACCCAAAGGATCCCTCCTCACACAGTACATTTTCACAGTCCTTCCCTCAGTTCTGGCTTCAACTTCTGCCTATCTTACATGAGCAGAGATTTCCCTCCCTCTGCCCTGACTGACCAAACCAACCACTTTTGTGTTGTATTTTTTGATCTAAGGATTCCTCCTGCCTGAGCCCCACCAGCATCATTTGTTCAGTCTCCCTATTTCTTAGAAAGTCCTTGGCAATAGCAACATTTTCTACATGTGTTGCTTTCTCAATGGCTAGGCCAAGGCCTGACAGATCCTATGATGTACAGTGAAAGAAAGAAAACTAAAATTTTTAAAAGAAAACAAATACAAATTAACCAGTTAATTGGACTTTTCTTGGTTGTGAGAAATTCCTGAGAGAACAACTTAGAAGAGGGAAAGATTGATTGTGTCTCATGGCATCATGAGGTTTGGTCCCCATCTTAGTGGATGTCTAGTGGGACAGATCATTGTGGCAAGAAAGACACTGTGCAGCAGGACTTATCATTGCATAGCAGCTGGGAATCTGTGGCAGACACAAAGGGACAGGGACAACATTCACTTAAAGACATGCCCTCACCTGTGTCCCAACTCCCCAAAATATCATCATATTAAGAATCCATTACATGGCTGGAGGGGTGGCCTAGAGGTTAAGAGCACTGGCTGCTCTTCCAGAGGTCCTCAATTCAATTCCCAGCTACCACATGGTGGCTTATAACCATCTGTAATGAGATCTGGTGCCCTCTTCTGGCCTGCAGACATACATGCGGGAAGAACACTGGATATTCTTTTTAAAAAAATCCATTAAAGGATTTATGCATTCATGAGGTCAGTGCCTTCATGGCTGAGTCACCTCTCAGTGATTGCTTCTACCAGGTAAGGACATAGATCTCATCACTGTACATGTTCTGTTTTCTCCGTATGTGGAATAGTGATTTAAAACCCCTCTTCACTCTGCTCCAGACTCTTTTTCACTAGGCTCCTAAGGCCCGGACTTGGGTCTGAGAAAGAACTAGACAAGTGGAGAGTAAGGCACAGGGTAGTTCCCTGGGGCCTTTCAAATCCACATCGCTTCTGCTGAAGCAGAGCCATGTCTGCCTCCTGCCTTTCCACTGCATTGTCTCCAAAATCCATGAGCAAGATTTAGAGGCTAGAACTAGTTTGAAAATCAATGACAGAAGGCCACTGTGGAATGCACAATTTGTTTTCTTCTGTCAAGTTAAGTCCAAATTGCCCTTGGTAAAATGTTATATAGGGCATTGTTGTTCTGTTCCTCAAAGTCCAGTTCTAGGGTATAGGCATCTTCTAAGAGCTTGAGCATACACAGATTTAAGCTAGGCTTGGTGATATAGGCTTATAACTCCAGCTCCTGAAGAGTCAGAAGCAGGAACACAATGAATTCAAGCCAAAAGCCCCATGTATTTATGGAGAACTTGTCTCAAAATTTAAAAATGGACTTGGAATAGAGCTCAATAGTAGGGCATTACCTAGAATGTGAAAAAGAATCATTACCCTGTATTTATAAGAAGAGGAGAATGAAGTGGGGGTGGGGAAGAGAGGGAAGAGGAAAGGTGGGGGGAGGGAGAAGATAAGGAGGCAATGTAGACAAGGCACAGATCTGAGATTTCTCTAGCAGTCTATCTGTCATCCATCTATCTGTCTCTCCCTTCAAAGTATGGGGCTCTTGACTATGGTGCACTAATACCAGGAGGAAAATATCCAAGTCCATGGCATAACATCTCAGAATCCCACCATTGACTTCTTTACCATTCCCTACCCTCAGGTTCTTTTTCCAAGAATACTCCCAGAACCCCCTCCCCATGTTCTGTCTATGTGCTTCCTTGTTTCTTTCTTTGTTTGTTTTTAATGCACTTTCTCTGACTGAATGATTCCTTCAGTTCCATCATGAACTACCTCAAATGTTACCACCTGCCTTTTCTTTTCTGGATAATGTACATAAACCCTTACTATATACACCAATAGGACTTTGTGACTTTGTGTCACACCACAGCACAGGCTTGCCAGTACTGAATTTGTTGACTTTTGTCCACTTTCTTGCCTTGATAGCTTTCCTGACAGACTCAGCCATGGTTTTACATCCTAGGTAGGGTCTGGCATGATAAGTTGATCCTGAGGAAGAGAAGAATTGTCACTTTGAACTATTCCTTGATATTTAGACATCTAATACTATTTCAATTCATTGTGACAAGCTCTAAAATATGTGCCATACAAAAATTTTCTGAATCCCAGTCAAAATTATGCCCAGAGACCACTACCCATGCACACCCTTCAGCTGGGAAGCTCTTGGACCACTGCCTTAAGCAGTTTCTCACTTTTATTTAGAATAATGTCTTAGCAAAATAAGAATTTTCAAGAGGCATTGCATCCCTTAATGATCTAAGTACTTTTTAAATTTAGAAACTTGAAGAATAAAGAAAGAGGGTGAGTTTTCGAACTGCACTCTTAATCAAGGGTTCTGGTCACTATAGGTCAAGGCCAGCATTTCTCAAAGTATCTCTAAGACTCACAGATCCCTTGAGAACTTGGACAAAAATGCTCATGATCAGGTCAGTTTGGGAACACTACATTCCTGGTCTTGCAGAGAGCCTTGTGGTGTGTTCTGGCATATTAAATTCCCTGAGAAATTGTTCAGGAAAGAAATCTACTTTATTTAGCTTAACATTTCCTGAACTCACTTGATGGCAAGCCTTATGAACATGGTAAGAACTCACTGTGGATAAACTGGCCTTGATTACCACATTCTCACTCTTCATGTTTACTTACTAATGACAGTGTGCCCACATGCAAGGTCTGGAGCTAAAGCAATTATTTGGGGCAACTCTAGCTAACATCACTTTTTTATCTTGAAATTCCATAAGAGGAGAACAAATTTTTTTAGATGTGTCTTTCCTTATTGCCTAGAGTGAAATACATAACTTCTTAATTTTATACTTTTGTTTAGTAACCAGGGGTGAAGCAAATACATAACCCTTTATAACATGTTTCATAATAGAGAAATCATGTTGCATATTTTGGGCAGCACAGTTTCTTTGCTATATTATTTATATTACTGTGTCATCACTGTAACTACAACCTAGCATCCAGCTACAGTAGTTACTTTGTTGGCTTGAAACTTAATTTCCATTTAGAACTTGCTATCTAATGTTTTGCAGTCATAAGGTTGATTTTGACAAACATATATGCATATGCTACCAAGAAGTCTGAGCTAAAAGTTCACAAATAGCTGATGTGGTAGGCAAACATTAGAGTGGACATATATAGAATGGTAAGTATTGTTAGCATCTACTGGCAGGTAGCTTTATGTCCCAGGTAAGGTTCAATCCAGAAAGAGGTTAGCATGTGCTAGAACTAGAAAATTCTATGTCCAGAATAAACCATTTCCTTCCAGACCAGTATTTCCTATATCTGAGATAAATTAGATTTAAATGGAAAAAAGGGAAGTCTTGCTTTTGTCTACTTAAGAAAAAAATATAGCCTCCATGGTTCTCTGGTGCAAGGTGAATGCAGAATGCCCCACTTTGATCATGTGTATACCGAATGTACCAGTACAAGCTGTACCTGGGGTTCTGCTTGTTAGGGTGTGTAACATGGAAGTCTGAACGCTTAGGCTGTCACCTTAAAACAAACTGTCGCACATTTTTCTTCACACATTTGTAACTCAACTTATCAACCTTAACAAGTGTTGTTATCAAAAGAATTTTGGTGCCTTTGTTCTTTCCCCTTTCCAAGTAAATTACACTTTTAGGATTTATTAGGACAAGAAACAATTTTTGAATAGCAGGTCAAAACTCTCTGCGGAAAAATTCTCATTACTTTCTAGCCTGAAGCAGTATTTACAAGCCAATGTATCCATCTTTTTCCTGTTTCTTCTATATCTATATTTCCCGAATCTTGTTTCTGGGCCTAATGCTATAACAGTGAAGCAGTTTGTTCAAAGCAACACTCTTATTTTTGCTCTTAGCCAGTGCTATACAAACCCTGATCAATTATTGAAGTAGAGGCCCTGAAGAAACACAGCCATTACTGCAGCAGGCGAATAAAAATGGAACACTTTTAGCTACAATATATTTACCTTCCAGTTTCAGCAAACAAACCCACAAGTTAAGCCACCTAGTCTTTGTACTGCACTTGATGCACTATTTTCAGCCACCTTCAAAGTCTTATTCTTCATAAGGTCCTCCTGTGAAAATTCTAGTTTCTTTGGAAACCATGTTAACCTTGATATTTATTCAGAAGATCTGGTAGGCTGGACAGGAAGGGAATGCAATGCCTCCCCACACATGAATTCCTACAACGTTTGTCTATGTGTTGTCTTCATCGCGTAATAGCACCACAAAGAATCTGTGATGATGTTTAAAACAGCAAACAGCATCACTGGGGGAAAGTATTCATTAAAGCTTTTCAGAAAAGTCAAATTAGAGGTGGAGAAAATTTCTCCTAAGGAACAACCACTAATCACATTTGGTTTCTTCTTCCCCTTTGCTTATTCTATTATTCACAAAGGATTGCCAAAGATGGTGTATTTTTATTTTTAAGCTGCTCCCTTATTTAATTACACAGAATGCATTTGTTCAGGTTGCCAGAGAAGGCAGTGAGGACTCATCTTCTGATGGTGTGAACTGCATCTGCAGCCTCAATAGAATGGTTTTCTCCTTTTCATTTTAAGTGTCTGTTCTGAGCTTTAAGGAGTAAATGATAGTGAAGATAACTGGAAATGTTCCAAGGTTTTTATATGCACTTTGTAGTTGAAACAAAAATTGGTAGTTAGATCCCAGAACTAATAATATTTGACATTTATTCTTATCATTGCCTCAAGTTTGGGTGGAGAGTCCCAACAAGTTTCTCAAGAGTGTCTGAAGACAATGCTAGATGCTGGCATAAAGACTTTGGAATCTACACAACACTGCTGGCCAAGCAAATGCAAGCTGTCTGCAAAGCACAAAGGTGAGAGCACTATGACAAACACATCCATGGATCCATATGAATACCATCAAAGCCACTTGAAGTATCATAATATCTGAATAGAAAAGCCATGAATTCAAAAAGGCATATGAGTCTGGAAGCTCATAATTTAGGATAGTTTATCTCCATGTCTTATTACAAAGTGATGCTCATCTTTCCCCTCCTGTTCCATTTAAACACAGAACACAACATAAAAATATCTCAACAGAAATGTATGATAGATTATGATCTTATCAAACATTTTTTAAATATGAGGACATTTGTGTCTCTGGCTTTATGAAAGCAGCTATATCTCCACATCAGGACAAACACTCTTTATAGAATTCCCAGCTGCCATTAGCTGTAGGCAACAATATTACATTATTATAGTTTCAACTCCCCCTCCCTTATTTCAAAGAAAAGAAATAATGCATTTGCATGCCCAGTCCCTCAATGTGTATTTCTTTGTTTGAATTGATATCAAGGACTGAACAAATGGGTGAAGAGGCTACAATTTTATCTATAAATGTAAAAATTGACTGAAAGAGAGATGAGCCCTTTATTGACTCAAACATCTGCGTTATTATTTGGTGGGTTTCATGTCAGCTAGCTCCTGGAAGGTGGTTTCTGTAACAGGAAACATGATTGGAAAAAGGGCAGACCAAGATGTGATTTGTGAAACTGCTCTTCACTGAATAAGCGCTGCATCGGGCAAACAGGCTGACAGATTTATGAGGTGTGAAGCTTACAACAATGACTCACAATTTAAACCTGAGGTCAGACTTAAGAAATATTATTAACTGTTGCTCTGTTGCTAAAATATCAGTCAGATCCCTTTTCACCCCCCAGAGCTCAGCCTTTCCAAGTGTCAGCACATTTCAGACTTTCTTACATACTTCCTAAAAAGCAAATTGTTGTAATTTCAGCAATATTCTTTTTAGAACCTTTAAATTAGTTGCTGAAGGGACACATCAACATAATCCTTCCATGAATTCACTATCAAATTTTCACCATATTCCCATTTATATATTCTACTATTTAGTGATAAGTAGAAATTGTTTTGAGTGACTACTATGAATTATGTGTTTACTTTGATTATGAGAAAACAAGCCACTTACATGTCTCCAATATCACTCGGATAGTCTTGAGAAGACAGAAACAAGCAACCTCTATGATTAGATCACAGCATGAAGATTCTTAGTCCATGAAATACTTCAGAGCTTTGAAAACGTTGGGTTTTTTGTTTTTGTTTTCATTTTGTTTTGTTTTTATCACAAAGAGGGGTTTGAGTGACAACTTCACCAAGAGCTTGTAAAGGCAATTGGTTACAATGACCCAAAGAACATGACATAGTGAAACATATATTGCTTAACATACAGTCCCTAAAGGTAGTATATACTTGGTTAATGTGTGCTTTAATGATGTAGAGAGGACAACCGCAGCTTCTATGAGGGTTCCTGGCAGGTGAAGGTATTAATGCTTATCTGACTCTGTCAACATTTATGCATCAGATGGAATTTCTGTCCTTTCAAATCCAAATATATGATAAATGAGAAGGGCTGTGTAAAATGGAAATAGTGTAATGATAACATCAACTTAAAACCCTAACCAAAGAAGAATTTGTTTAGGGAGAAAGTGATACCACTTTAGCAGTAGCTAGGTGAAAGTCTTGAGGGAAACCTAAGGAAGACAACATATAGTGTGGTCTACTTACACTAATATACGATGAGCACTTTCCTTACAGATATCCAAATTGATTTGGGGACATTGAAAGTTACATAATAAACATATTACTCTAGAAATGGAAAATTACAACTTGTCTTGTATATATTTTTTGCCTCAAGGAGTTTTCCAATATATGTCTGATGGAGAAATGGAAGTTTGAGAGAAAATTAAATTAGAAAAAAAGTCATAATTCTATTTAGATAATATGTTGAAACTGCACAAACACTGTGGCATTTTTATGTATGTGCTGCTTCAGAACTTTGGGGACATGATTCACCATCTTTCATTGCACTTCTACAATGTCCCCAAGAACCTGAAAATAAAATGGCAGGGACTTAGGAACAATGGATACTTACAAAATACTTACAAATGCAACACTAGTTACTATGGATATTTCATAGGTGTGTATTATACTTGAGGATTCTGCTTCTGTTATGTAATGCTGAAGCATTTTACAAAAATGGTGATATAATTGTATCTATAGATTTTGAAATGATACATTGAAATAATATAACCTTAACATTACAGTATAAAATTTGTATTTTATAGATCTGGTAGGTCATCTTTTACACAGGTATTTCTCTTTTGTTTTTGACAATTAGATACTAAACTCTGAAATTTAATGTCAAATTCCTTTTTATCTCAAAATTACTCTTAATTACCAGGCAAAAAAAATTACCACACACACACACACACACACACACACACACACACACACACATATATATATATATGACATATAAGTGTCTGTGTGTAAAACATGTCATGTCATGTTACATAGCAATTTCTGTAGCTGTGTTACTGACACACTTAGCAGCTCAAAGCCAAAATGTAATTTTATTTCGTATTTCAATGGGTTTATAGGATAGAAGAGTAAGTGGGTTCTTAATCTAGGATCTCACAGGCTATAATTAAGATGTTTAAGGTTCTGTGGTACCTCTTAGTGAACATGTGTTTTGGGAGCTGCCTCCACTATACTCAGTTCATAGAATGACTACTTTGCTGGTCTAAGGCCAATGTAAACTTTGTCTGCCATATCTGAACACTTTGAAAGAGATAGCAAAATCAAATGAGACCTACCCTCAATAATATCCTTATCTGGGAAAGTGCATGTTCCAGTTTATAAAACTCTATTCAGTATTACTTTAAACCAATTTCATAAATATTGCCTATAAGTAAACACTAGGGTAAGAGAAGATGGTAAAGAGTGAGTACCCTTTGGACATTCCCCTATTGTCTTAGGGTTTAATTGCTGTGAAGAGATGCCATGACCAAGGCAACTCTTAGAAAAGGAGAGTATTTAATTAAGGTTGGCTTACAAGGTAGAGGTTTAGTCTATTGTCATCATGATGGGAAGCATGATAGTGCATAGGGACATGGAGCCAAGAGTTCTACTTCCTGATTGGCAGGGCAAAAGTAAGAGAGACACGTTGGGGCTGACTTGAGTATCTGAAACTTCGAAGGCCACCCCAAGTGGCACACTTCCTCCACACTACTCCACACAAGGCCACAACTCCTAGTAGTGCCACTCTCTATGAGCCTATAGGGACAATTTTCATTCAGACCACCACATTCCACTTCCTGGCCCCATTCGCTTATTGACATATTATATTGCAGATATGTAATCAGTCTAACTTCAAAAGTCACCTAGTCTATCAGTCTCAACAATGTTTAAAAGTCCAAAGTTCTATTAGGTTCTGACTATTATAAATAATGCTGTTATGAACATACATGAGCAAATGCCCTTGTGGTATGATTGTACATTCTATGGCTATATGCCCAAGAGGGGTATTGCTTGATTTTCAGGTAGACTGATTCCCAGTTTCCTGAGAAACTACCATCTTGATTTCCAAAGTGGCTGTACAAGTTTGCACTCCCACCAGCAATGGAAGAGTAGGCTCCTGGAGTTCAGTTGAAGAGAGGAAGGAGAGATCATATGACCAAGTGGGAGGTTAAGAACATGATGAGGAAAACCACAGAGATGGCTAATCTGAGCTAGCGGGAGCTCAGGAAACCTGCATGGGACTGAACTAGGTCCTCTGAATGTGGTGAGAGTAATATGGCTAGATCTGTTGGGCGGGGTTGGGGAGGAGCTGACAGTAGGAACAGGACATAACCTGTGTCCATTAATTGACTTTTTGGAGCCCATTCTCTATGGTGGGATATCTTGTTCAGTCTTGATACAAGCAGGGCGGGGGGCTTTGTTCTGCCTCAACTTGATATAGCAGACTTTGTTGACTCCCCAAGGAAGGCCTTAACCCTTTGAGGAGTGAATGGGGATAGGAAGGGGGAGCGGAAGGATGGAAGAATGGAAGGGAAGGGGGCTGGGGTTGGTATATAAAATGAAAATAATATTTTTTAGATAAAAAAGTCCAAATTCAAAGTCTTTTCTGAAACTCAAGGCAGTCTCTTAACTGTAATGCCCTGTAAAATCAAAATCAAACAGCAGATCACATATTTCCAATATACAATGGCACAGAAAACATATTACCATTCCAAAAGGGAGGAAAGTGAGCCTAGTGAAGAAATACTGTACCAGCGCAAGACTAAAAACCAGCTGGGAAAACTCAAAACTATCTCCTTGTCTAAATTCAAAGTCCTCTTCAGATCTCCAGCCTCCTTCAACTTTGTTGCCTGCAACACATTTCTTTCTCTTGAACTGGATCCACTCCCTGTTAGCAGAGGGTATCCCATGGCTCTAGCATCTCTGACATTTTGGGGTCTCTAAGGCTGCCCATGCTTCTCCTTCACAGCTTCACACAATGGCTTCTCTGGGCATCCATGCAGAGATATCCCTGATGCATGCCTGGCCTCAGTGGCTTTTCTTAGTCACAGAGAGATTTGATAACCCTTTGGCCAGAACCATGTGGCCAAATCCTATGGCTTGCTGGGGTTGGAACATGGTCCCCTCATTCAATTATATCTTTACCAAATTTTCTGTTTTCAATAGTTTCCTTCATTGTCTAAGCTTAGCTGTTCTGGAACTTGCTCTGTAGACCAGGCTAGCCTTGAACTCAGAGATTCACCAACCTCTGCCTTTTGAGTGCTCATATTAAAGTTGTGTACCACCACACCTGGCTCTAAGTTTTTCTTTCATTCCTTTTCACTTTTCTTTAATTCTTTCTCACAAGTTGGAAGCTTATCTGGACAGGGTCTTTCTCTGAGGTCACTACTTCCTTTATTCCACTTAGCATCAGGCTTTTCTTTAATTTGTTTATACTTCTGGTACTCCCTTTCTGCCCCAAAACTGTACATTTTCTATTTTTCCTTGCTCATCTTTCTCCTTTTCATTATAGGTCTACATAAACGTGGCCAATAATAACCCAGCAACACATCAGTACTAATCTGGGAGTTAATCTATAACTCTTCAATTTAGCAGAAAACATATTTTTTGGACTAGGGCAAAGAGCAGCCACATTCTTCACCAAAATAATACAAGAAACAATTCTAGGCCTCACATTAACAGTCGTCTCTGAAACCTCTTGATCCCGGCCCCTACAGTTCAAATCACCCTCAGTACCAGTGTCTTCTGCACTCCTATTAGTATGGCCCCCATTAAATTACCCTTAAGATGTCCAATCACTTTTCTGTCCAAAGTCCCAAAGTGTTCCTTATTCCTCCAGGCAAAAGTATAGTCAGGCTTATCAGAGCAATATCCCAATACCTGGTACCAAATTCTGTCTTAGTTCGTTTTTTTTTTTTTTTTCTTCTGTGAAGAGACATCATGAGCACAATTTCTCTTATAAAGGAAAACATTTCATTGAGGCTGGCTTACAGTTCAGAGGATTAGTCTATTATCATTAAGGCAGGAATCACACAGGCAAACAGGCAAACCTGGTGCTGGAGAAGTAGCTTAGAATTCTACATTGAAATCCTAGGGCAGTGGGAAAAGACACCCTGGGCCTGGACTGAGCATCTGAAACCTCAAATCTCCTCCTAATAGTGCCACTCCATAGGAGTCTATGGGTGTCTCTTATGGCACCTTATTTAGCATAGTAACTGCTTAAACACTGGAGAAGGCAAGCCTATATAATCAGAAATCAGAGGAAATATTGGCATATGTATGTAGGGACACATTAGTAAGTTGCTTTTTTCATATCATAGGGAAGAAAAATCAGAAAAGTCACCATTAGAAAATTCCGTTCAGAAATAATATACGGAGTTATAATGTGATGCCTGATTAATTGTTCAAAGGAGTTATTTCAAGTAACTCAGGAAATGAGTGTTAGTTTCTGGGGAGGGCCACATTAAAATAAAAAGACTTAGACTAGTTTATAAAAGGTACAGAGGGTTGGTCAACTAGACAGAGACAGAATTTTGGCTTATGAAACAGTTTCTAATTCTTTTTCAATCATGCATTATCTACCCAGGTATATGTGTGTTTAAATTTCAGTTGTATGACTTAGGAGAAGTAATGTGAACTCTCTGAACTTCCATTTCTTTATTTCTATAAATGAAATTTTATAATCTACTATACACATTTTAATCAAGGACTAGAAATATTTTTTTGCATTGCTTACACTTCTATTCACTAGAAAGAATGTAGCAAAAACATTAGGTGAAAAAAGGACCTTGAAAACTATAGTGTCATAAAAATCTTGAGGAGTCTTTGAAACACTTCACAGTGGTATTTTCCTCATTGGTTAATTGCCTTTGCAGTCTTTCTTGACTTCATATTTGACCTAATAAATATGTATGGAGTCTTAAGGCCACTCTAAATTTAGAAAGCTTACAAACAGAAAACTAAATGTTAAAATTATTATTTTAAGCAAGAGTATTGAAAATTTAAGGCCACAAACTTAGAGAGTGGATATTTCAGAAAATGTGAAGACCAGTGTAGATGATACACAAAGGCTCCACATTTACTATGCTTTTCAGAGGTCATCATTCTAACTAATGATTATTTTTGGCATTTAATAAATAAAAAATGAAGCAAAGTTTCACTCAGTAGCATTATAGATGGAAGTCAATTATTTAATTCATGAAAGTATATCCAACATGAAGGTACTGTTCATTATAGATAGACTTCCGATAAAATTACAATCTCAAAGTGAGGTCTTTGTTTTATTTTTATTTTTGGTACCTATACATGAAACAAATGACTTAATATCTCTAGGTAATAAATTTATCTTGTAAGCACCAAAAGTTTCAATTCATAGTTTATATCTTTAGGGAAAAATACAACTTAGATAGACACCAGTTTTCCTCCTAGATTTCAAGTCTTTTCTGTTTGATAATCATTGGAAGCTAGGTGACAAGCCAGGACTCTGGGAATATTTATTGAATTGCAAAAAAGAAATCTCACAAACAATATACTTAATCACTTTCCATTTATCATCATCAGTCAGTGACAGGTTATAAAAACAATTGTAGTAAAATGTATTTTGTTGAGGATGAGGCTCTGGAGTATTAAACAAAAAAGGATTTATATTTGAGTAAATAAAATTCTGCTGGAACTAGAAAATGAAGAGTATTTGAAGAAATGCTCTGAACTATGGTGACTGATTATTCTTCATCTATAACATCTGTTACAAGCTGTCTTAAACATAAGGTCTAAGAAATCTTGAGTGAAGACAGTATCCAGCTAGGGAGACACACTAACTTTTAAATTGATTATTATCTAGGAGATGTATTTTCAGAGCTGCTGAGGTAAACTGGAGAGGGTGTATGTTTAGCCAGCTTTCTTCTGATACTTGCATCTCTGAGGCATGAGAAAAAAAGGAATTTATAAGATATATTAAAGTCTTGAGATTCACCAGTAAGCGTTCTTCTCCACCCACGACTTCTGACCCACTGTCTACATGCCAGAGGATGAATCTCATTTTGAATATTCATTATAATCATTTTTTTAAAAAAATAGAAAAAAAAACATTTAATGTCATGCAGAAACAAAAGCTCTTCACGGGCCACAGCCTAGTCACTTAGGTTTACCACAGAGTGATGAAAATTCATCAGAGTGTCAAGAGATCTGTACTTACCAAGTTTGATGAAGAAAATCTGACAAATACAGTCTAAGATAAGTGGCATTTTTTTCCTAATTGTTTTCATACGGATGAATAAAAATCAAGGGCCCTGCTACTTTGATGAAATGCTAAATGGCTTAAAAATTTGTATTTACACAATGGAGCAGCATACAAACTGAACCTAAGATTATTGCTTCCAAACTAGCATGCACATTTTTGTAGCTAAGTGACCATGTTCAGAGGCAGTAAAAGAAACACCGGTGGATACTTAAACCTGAAACAACAAGCCAGTTTCAGTATCTTTGCATTCTTTCACTAAAATGAAGCACAAGTGAGTATTAGGTTATGAAATCATGCGGATTATTTTCCGTAGAGAATAGGTCACACTGTCTGTGCTGGTGGCAGTTTATCAAAGACACATATGAATCATCTTAGCAGGCAATTCACCTCTGGAATTACGTAAACATTAAAAGAAAACCGTAGACTATTTTTCTTGTCTACAAAAAAAAAAAAAAAAAAATGTGTCGCAATTCCCAGGAAGAAGAAAATACACTAGAAAAACAAACAAGGAGACACAGCTATTATACCCAAGGAAATAAATGATTTTGTGGTAAGTGGGTTTCTTCCTACAGTTTTATGTGAAGGCATGTCCATGTGTGCACAGCACCTTTAGTGTTTTTTTGTTTTGTTTTGTTTTAAACAAAAGGCATAGCTAAACTAAAGCTAGTAAGTGAAGACTTAAGATTTGAACCTCAGATCTCTTGAGCCAGCACTAAACAGAGTTTTGAACTTTTCATATTTATAGTTTTCCCAGAGACAATTATGAAACACTGTTAACTTCTGTGATTTGAAATTCACTGAAATATGTTCCAGAGACTGCTATTGGGCCCCTGATCAGTGGCCTTGTGCTCCTGTATGCTTTATGTAAGACACAAACCTTTGGCAGAGAAATCTACTGTTATTTGTGATAAATCAGTAGTTACCATAATTACTGTGATATTGTGAATATTAATTTATTTTTTATATAATGTCCAAACTAGTGTACTGAGGACTTTAAATGACATTGCTGTTGTCTCACACAAGCGATTTTCTCCATAGCTCCCTGTGTTTGAACTCTTAATCCCTAGCTGGGGGCTCTATATGGAAAAGTTGCTGAAAGTTTAGGAGTAGCCTGGCTGGAGGAAGTAGGTCACTGTAGCTGTGATTTTGAGGTTTTTGCTTTGTTTTGTTTTACCTTGACTCTCCTGGCCGTTCATTATCTGACTCCTTACTACCAGCCAGCTTCTTGTTCTTGGAATCCATGCCTTCCAAACCATGATGCAAGATTTCTTATATTTCATGTATCCCCTTCAACTGTGAGCCAAAACAAACTCTACTCCTTAAGTTGCTGCTTGTCATGTATTTTGGTACAGCAATGATAGAAATATGTAGCCTATCTCATTTGTCTTATTTCTTACTCTCAGGCTGCAGCCAAGTGAAGAAAGAAAGAAATGATAACACTCTAGGAGAAATTCTCCCTATAGCCTTACAGAGTTTGTTAGCCTAGGGTCCTGGCCCAGCACTGCATTAGTATAATTAGCATGACCAACTTTGATATTGGGAATCTTCTTATTGCTGTTACTTTCAAGCCAAGAGCTGATAATGTTTTCCCATCTAGAAGAGATCTTCTCAGCTTGGCAGCCACTGTAGGCCATGACTGTACTCCAGTTCCACCTTTCTTCTCGCCTTTGGCTGCTAGGAAGCAGGACCCAGGGAGAGAAAAATGATACAGCTGATTGAGGCAATGTGCTATTTGAAACCTCAGACTTTGCTTTTAGGTTGTCACCCTCCCTCATGTGATCCACCTGTCTACCTATGAAGACAAGGGTAGGAACAGGGACAGAGGAGAGATTTAAAGGCTAATGTTATAAAACATACTTATTATGACACCTATGGCAGTACATTTCTGAGAAAAATTTGTAGTTGATAGCTAGAAGTGTTTATTTTTGATTTCCTAGTAACTAGCAGTCTTTAGTTTATGAAACCTAATAGCTGAGGAACATTTGGATTCTTACTGGACTCAGCAGATCACATGAAGAATGTTTCTGACATAGCCTTTTCATCCTCTTTGAAATGCTTGATTCTCATGAGTTGTATATTTAACTATCCACCTGTTATTTATTATTTTTGTTTACAGAAAATAATAAGTGCACAGAACACATAAAAGGACCTATAACGATGAGTTTTCTAATCCAGTTATGATTATAATACCTTGGGCAACTGACAAAATATGCAAAAACTAGAAATATTTTTATGGCACAGATTGAAAGGGTATTTTCACAAAAAAATGTAAGAGGAGTAGACACAGAAGAGCGTGTAGCTTGGGAAAGACAGAGTTTGGGAACATAACATGTAATTTAAAATATAAATTAATAGTATTAAATCAAATAACAGTGGAATGCAATAAAGGAATATTTTTCAGATATGCAATAAAGAATCAAAAAAGTCAAAGAAAACAGAACAATCAGACAAAATTGCAACATTGTAAAATACATTATAATAAATAACAAACAAATTGTTAGCTAGAAGACAAGACACTATTACTGGGTTGAGTACTGTGGCCCAAAGGTGAGGTTGGAGTATTACTATTTAAATCCATCAGAAGAGAAATGGTTGGGTTGGAGATTAAGGAACTTTTCTTGGTTTTACAACTGAGGGCCAATGCTAGAAAATATTGTGTGGCAGTTCAAGCCTGACACTTGAGACTTCTTTGGTCACAACATTCATATGAAAAGTGACTTCCAAGCATCAGCATCAATGTGGGAAAGATACTGCTACTGAGGGAAAGATGGTCCACTTGTGTGTACTGATTTTCCTCTCAGCCACAGTTTGTGGTTTAACAATCCTCTTGGTGATCTAGCCAGCTTGACTTTGATCGTCTCATTTTTAGTCAAGAGCACTTTTGCTCAGGAAAAGAACAATGAAAATTTAAAGATTTGTGAGTATGAGAGGCTGTCTGCCTAGCTGACACAGATTTTGGAGAATAGGAAGAAAACCTTGAATTGGCTATTTGAAAAAATGGGCCTTTTATCTTGAAGTTACAGCTTTGATTGATTGAAAGATAAACTCCTGCATTTTAGTTTCTAGTTACAAGGACTGCTACACCAAGACATAGTCCAGTTGTTTGAGCCTTAAGTAGACATAGACTGATAAACTATACTAGAAGGAGGTTTTCTATGCATTTGTTCAGTGCCCTCATATTCCGAGTAGGAGAAGGTTTTGTGGGTGTTTCATGTGTCAGGCATTGAAGATGTTGGTAATAACTACTATTACAATTTTTCCTTTAACATGTGCTTCTTAAATTTCCCCATATTAGTTGATTTGCTGCTTCATCTTCCAATGCCAAACTTTAATCAACTGCTTTCAGGTATGACACAATTGTCAGTGTAGTGGTACTGTCTCTCCTACACACAATTCACCCTGCATATTGGCTACCTGAGTCCTTCTATACAATCATTCAAAACAAAAACTTAGTTTCTCATAAACATTTTATAGAATAGAGCAGAAATATTTATTTTTGGTGATAAAGCCAAGATATAACAGTTTCTAGTCATCTTTCTTACAATGTTCTAGGCATGCTCACATTTGTGAATAAATGCTCCATATATTTCATCTTGAAGCAGCCATGTACCCTTGTGATACCACAAACACCATGTTATCTACTGTCAAGTGGCTTTCATTCTTCTGTTTCCTGTTACTGAAGTCATCTTTAACTTATAAAGAATTGATTTTTGTGCATTATAGGTGCCCATATTTTTACCCATTTCTCTATTGCATTTACATTGTGTGTCTATGACATTTACCTGCCCTTCTTTAGATATTTAGTTTTTCATGGTGTCTGATAGCAAGTTCTCAGAATTTTTTATGATGATACAGGCTCATTTATTGTGCATTTCCTAGACCAGTTGCTGGCATTCTGTAAAAAGTTATTTATGCCCCCTGCTTTTGCAGCCCTATGTGCAGACCATGGTTTGTTAACCAAACTAGGAGGAAAGCATTGGAGTTTTCCTTAAATAATATACCATTTGGACCATTTTCAGATGAAAAAATTCATCTGATATTATGAGTAAACACAGTATGTATTTTTTGGAGGTAGAGGTCATTTAAGAATATAAATATGACAGACCATTGTCCAGGTTAAACATGTTGAAAAGAGTAGACTTATCAGTGTTCCTTCAGGTCCAATTATTTATATAATGATGGCTAATACTGTCCTAGGACCCTTGTTTCTAACTGGTAGAAATGGTAGCATGCTGGTGTTGTTTACTACATCTGAAAGAGCACATGGGGAGCTGTGTCCCACCCCTGTCAACATAGCAAATGTTCTGCCCTCTCCTAATTTCCAAAAGACCACCTGAGTCTTAAGTATAGCTGTGTTTAAGAGTCACATGTAAGTATCTCTGTAAGTGACTGTTATTAAAATACTACCTACTTCTAAGATAGATGACGTATTAGCAGAACTGGACTAAGATTACAAGAGAACTAGATTTTTACAATGAATGCTATCTAATTCTTTTTTACAGTGTATTTAAAAAATAAAACTCTAAATATAGGACTATGAGGTTGTATGTCTAGAAAGCTATTTCAAAATCCCCATAAGGATTGGAATGATGGCTACAAATTAATGGCATCTGATAGTTATATAAATGTTTTTTCCTTTATTTAAGTCTGATATATTGACATTTTACTTCTCAGAAAAAAATATTGGCAGTAATGTAATTGTTCCAATAATGCCTATTCACCTGGTATAACCTGTAATCATTTCTGAAAAATCAAATAGCTGCCTTCAAACATACGTATGTATACATATATACAAACAAATATACATGTATGTGGTTGGTTTATAGTAAAATCACATAGATTTTCTTGCAGTACAAAGAAGTATAATATTAAAGTTGGATACATCAGAGGTATTGGGATTTCTATTAAATGGTGGATTTGGGATTAATGAACGAAATCACATTGTAATGTCAATCATCATGAAAACTTCTAAAAGAATTTTATCTTCTATACAAAGAGGAAACACACTTCTGCAAGGCCATTAGCCTTTACATTAAACTCTGTCTTAAGAATAGCCAATGGCCATTTAAAACTGTTTTTAGGAAACTTTAAACTTCCTAAGATCTGTCTCCCATGTTTCAAAGACCAGAAAGTTCTATTTTCTCTTGAGTATATTATCAACTGACAATAAAAACAGATCTTACTCCAATTCTGTACTCATACCTCTCTTCCAACTCTTGAGCCCTGAGCAGATCCTATGGGACAGTGTGCCTCTGCAAACAGCCAAGAGCTTGTGTGCCTGTAATCACTGTGACTTTCACTCACCAGAGATGTCACAGCCACACAGTGGAGGTGCAGGGAGAGAGCTGTCTATTCTGATAAGAGTTAATTGTAAAGGTGAGTTAGCTGGAGACTCTTCTCTAGCAGCTTTAAATGTCATCCAGCATATTTGGATGAGAAATGTACTTTTTAATTAAAAATAAAATAAAATTCACGTATGTTGAAATATTATAAAAGATTGGTTTCTTCCTTAGCAGAATGTAGGCTCTGGCAGAAATATGGTTTCAGGTGTGGGTGTAGGAGGGAACCGAACTTGGATGCAGCAGGATTTTATCTTCCTGGGGTGGGCTGCCAGTTAAATCTCTGCAAATAGCAATGTCATAAGCATGGTTTGAGAGAAAGACCGTGTGCTTTATAGAGTAGCAATTGAAAGAAAAACAACAAAATTACAAGGAGTGTCATGTAAAAAGAAAAGAAAAAACCCACTCTGGTTCCTTATGCATTTTGAGTCTTGCAACATAAAAAGGCATTAAAAATATACAGTGTACAATAACACTTAAAAATCAGAGCAAAACAGCATGAATCTTGAAGTGTGCCTGCTTGGTGAACTCTGCTATCTGGTACTAAGATATAAAGGTTAATTAAAGAAACGACAAGTTCTCTCCTTCCCTAACGTGGCTAAGGAAGACACATTAGCAAAGCCACAAAGAAAGCTGAACAGCAATTAGAGAGACTCAAAAAACAGACACACAAAATGGAACCTTTGGCAAACCTGAAGAGAAACTGGACCTCAGCATCTGCCATTATGTTACAAACATCTAAAAACCTTACGTTTCTGATTTTTGCTTTCATATTCCATCAACTTACCCTCCCCCCTCCCTCTTCCCCAGACACATGCTCCTCTATCATATAAGGGTTTCCTGCAGACTCTTAAGTTAACTGGCATTGCAAAGGACACCATTCAAGGCAAGAGAGGGGAAATGACTATGTGGGTATAACTGAGAATAATAGTAAGAGTTCTGTGGAAACAATTTATGTGTGAAGGGGTTGAAATATAAGGAGGGTAGTCATGTGATTTTCTTTGCATGAAGTTCCTGCCACTATTTAGGAAATATTCCTTTTGGGGCTTCATCTATGGCAATTGTACTTCAAACTTTGCAGTTCAATGAACTTCTTGTTTATTTAAAGCTAACTCTCTCGCCCTCCCTCTCTCTTCTTTCTCTCTCTTCTCTCTCTCTCTCTCTCTCTCTCTCTCTCTCTCTCTCTCTCTCTCTCTCTCTCTCTCTCTCTCATCTGTCTTTCTTTTTAAGTCTCCTGAGTCATTTTTAACATATACTTAGGAATTTTTCCAGCCACTTGAACATTCTAGCCTCTTTGCCTGAGATTTAGAATATAGTACTACAGTAAATTGCTGCAACTGGTAAGAACATTCTGGCTTGATCAGTGCAACTGTGGTGTAAAGTGTGACAGACAGAGTTCTAAACTAAGAGGACAGCCTCATGCTCACGTATCACTCTTGAGATAAGTAGGAGATTAAGTGCATTTAAATGAAGACATCAGAGATTTATCTGTATTTGGATGATATTACTAATTTGTTAACTATGATAAATTCACGCAGAAACCCTTTTGTTGGAAACCAAATTTCTCATGTAATAATTAGCTGTGGAATATTACCCCAAACAGGTGTCTGTAGCCTGTCAAAGTCAGAACAGGTGATTTAGAATTAGCGTATTAAAGGAACTGTGAATTAGCGAAGCAAAAACGTGTTAATTTCTTGTTCCATCTGTTAATATGAATTCACTGCCAAATATTTTACTTTGTAGAACTGTGCTGGGATTGGCAAGAATATACACTATAAAAAAAAGTTTAAAGGCCTGAATGTTTAAAAATCATGACATACGTTACTGCAAAAATAACTTCTACATTTTTTGAGCATGCTTTTTTTCTCTTTTTTTCTTTGAAAAAAATAACTGCAGAGATTGCCATATAATATAGAAAGTTAACTAAAGAAAACATACGATCAAATGTTAGGCCTTTAAAACAAAAACTGGAAGAGAATATTATTCAAGAATGTTTGATTATAAATGAAGACTAATCCCTTGGTGGTGTTCCTCAGTGCATCTGAGATCTGTTCTGATTGCTGAGAGACACGGAAAAATATCCCATGCTGCCATGCAGCTCATCTTCAGTAATATCTTCTTATAATGAGGCCCCATTATACAGACCATATTTTTTCCAAATATGTAATCGTAGGAATTTGGTACAATTCAGGTCACTAGACCACAATTTCTGTGGGATAACTTAATCTATTGTTCACTAATTTGGTTTTGTTTCTTTCACCAAATTTTTCTGGTATGGATAAAATCAAAATGTCTTTCTCTCCATAAGCATGTATACAAGTGTGCCTGCCAGTGGCAGCTACACAGGTGGAGGGTCAGAAAGGGGGGTGAAGGCAGTAATGAAGCCTAACAATTCTCTACCACGTCACCATTCAATCTGCAAGGATATGTGGCTTCAGCCAGGAACATTTTCATCCTGAAAGCTTTAAGAAAATCTGGGGCCCATGAATGACTAAACCTATTTGCCATCTTCATATCTCTTTTCTTTGCAGACAGATCCAAGGGAGAAGGAAGGAATTTAAAGTGAATTGAATATGCGAGCTTAGACATATGCTAAGAGTACAGTTAACTTGAGTTACTTTTTCATGCTGCTGAGTTGGGTCCTGAATGAGGCGGTTTTGTGACTTAAACAGATTTCACTAATTTTCCTGCCTTGCACATTTAAAAAACAAACCACACTCTCCCATATTGCTGTTTGGGTTTTAACGGAGCTGCGCATGCACACTCCATTACTATAAGTACTTTAAGTAAAGCTTAAAGAGATGCAGCATGTTCTTAACTGCAGACGATATGATAGGTAGTGTCTTTCCTCTCTAGTTTGATGTCACATCCAAGAGATTAATCCTCTCATGAATCATCCATAATGACTAGAATAATTTGGGAAACTGAATGAAAATTTCAAATTATTTATATCAGGAGTGCATAAGAATATGAATGGTAGGCTACACAAATACAAGCCATACTTACAGAAGCTATATACAAAAAGAAGGGTAGGCAGAGTCAAAACATAAAATACTTTCTATTTCTAAAACTGGTCATCACTGAATTGACACACCATGTCCTAGATACTTGATAGTATGTGGACCCATTACTGCTTATAAAACAGCTAAGAAAACTAGTGTTTAAAAGTGAGTAGAAATATATTTTATTGCTTAAACAACACAGAAGTCTCTGAGTATCAACATATAGTGATCATATGATGCAAAATTCACAATAATTTAAATAAAATATCAATAATATTTAAATACAGCTAGTTATTTATGTTTCCTACTTGAAACAACTGAGAATGAGTTTTATAATCCTCCCTATACATGATCTCAGACAAAAGACAATATTCTCTTTGCCTCTATAGTTAATAAACATGGTGTTATTATAGAAAAATCATTGATGAAACAGTTCCAAACTTCTATATTATTAGCTTAAAATGTCATGTAAACCATATAACATATAAGACATTTTATGGGGAGTCAGATTGTACATTCATCCAAGCTTTAGTTGACTTATCCAGAAAGACATTTTGGGTATGTAAATAAAAATGCAAGGAGAAGAACCTGTCAGAAAGTAAATAGAGTATGTAAATTAAATAAAAGGTAAGGCAGCTACACTTTTTTATATAAATAACTGCGTTAACAGAGCTTTGTGCATATTACAATATATTCAGATGCATAGCTTTTGCAAAAATAAATTCATTGCTTCCCTCCAAAGAATGGATTAAAACAATTTATTTTATAAAATTTGGATAGATAGGATAAGAAATGTAATAGCCATCCATGGAAAATAAATATAAAAATTATTCAAGCTCCATCTACTTTATGTTAGTAATGAGATGCACTTCATTCAAATTCCTTTCAATTGAAACAGTGCTGAGGAAGCAAAAACATGATTCTAGAGGAAATGATTTCTAATCTTCATGATAACATACCGATATAATACAATTATTTACAATTGACTAAGAGTTAATTTCAATAGTATAACATCTTTCTTGCAAAAATGTCAGCTTTTATTGATGAAACAAACTAAGAATAAAACATTTTTACTTGTGGTTCCACAGTGCTGTTTTTCATTCTGTTAACCAAAACAACATAGTAATACTGTAAACAGAAAAATAACATCAGACTGCTTGTGTTTGCAGGATTTTATCAAGAACCATAAGCAATGCAAAGAAGAACATTAGCTTTAATTTTGGAAAATACTCTGTACTTTTAGATCATAGATACACTACATTCAAGATAAGAAGGAACCAGTGGTCAAATTGTCTAGTATTGTCTATTATTGTTTTGTCTGTTATGCTAAGGAAAACACAGAATTAATGGTATAAAGGTATTTATCTTACATATTCATGTTAAATGATATTAAATATTACACAACAGACAACAGTAGCTATTGTTACTAACTTGTTCATTATTAGCCATCTTTATAATCGTTCACAGAAGCATACCAGTGCATGTACATAAGTACTTCTCAAAATGGTCCAAACATTTGTAGGGCTTTCAGGTGCCCTATCTTGGAGTGCAGCACCATAATGCAGTGTTTCTCAGCCTGAGGGTTGTGACCTCTTTGGTTCTGCATATAGGATAATGCATCACAATCCATAACACTAGCAAAATTACAGTTATGAAGTAGCAACAAAAATTATTTTATGGCGGGGCTCACCACAGCATGAAGAGCTGTATTAAATCACACAATAGAGGGGAGAAGTCAGGGGTACTGCAAACCCACAGGACAGTTTCCACAGCAAAGAACTATCTGCTCCAAAATATTCTGTGCACTGGGTTGAGGAACCTCAATAATTGCCCAGACATTTCTATTGTTCCTTATTCTCTTTAAATGAAACCCACAGAATATTTAACCACTATGGAAACCTTTGCTATCAAAATGGATACCTTAGAAAACTATCATTCTTGAGAACATAGAGAAGCCAGGGATGGGGACGTTGTTTGGGTATTTGTTGTTTTGGTCAATTTTTTTTTTTTTTTTGAGATGGGGTCTCACATAGCTCAGGTCAGCTGCAAGCTTGCTGGGTAACTGAGATCAACCTAGAACTTTTGATCTTCCTGCTTTCCCCCTCCTGCTGTGATGAAGGTTTACATCATTGCACCTGGTTCATGTGGTGGAGGCAATTACACCTGGAGCTCTATTCAGGCAAGTACACTGCCAGCTGAGCTCACAAAGTTCTTCCTGGTTTGTTTGTACATACGCATCTTCTGAGGGAGAGTCTTATGCAGGCATGATTTGGGACAATCTTCACTCAGTGCGATCATTTACAGACTACCAAGTAAATAGCCAAGCAATAAAGTGACTTCCACAGATACACATTGGTGGGGCTGTTTTGAACTGGCTTTTCTTAAGTGGGATTTTAGCCAATTATTTTTGTTTCTGAAATTCTGCTCTTAGGAAAGCCCAGATCAGGAATGGTACCTGCATGATGTTGATGTTCATTTTGTGTATTTTCCTGTATATTGGAACTTGCTTTGATAACCTTAAAGGAAATCTTTTTTATGTTTGGGAAAAAATAGATAGTCCATGAAGAAAACAGGTGGATTCTACAGAAACAGGCCTATTAACTGAATAAATCACCTTCATTGATACATATGTGATATGTATCAATTGATACCATGGATATATATATATATATATATATATATATATATATGGTATATGTCACAAGTGTTATTATAATATGCATATGTAATAGAGTATACAAACATAAAATTTATTTCTGCATTAATGGGGATTAAAGTCAGGAGGCCTCATGTGTCCCAGGCAAGTGCTCTACCTTAAGCTATATATCCAGTTATATATTAATGTTGTTTATTTTAATGTTGCATTTTCATTTTTGGCTAGGCATCTCTTTAAAGAATGTTGTTAAACTGAAAAGAGCAGATACTATACTTAATCTTAGCCAAAAGTGGTTCAGAGGTTAAGAGCATTAGGTGCACTTCCAGAAGACCAGGTTCAATTCCCAGCACCCATATGGCAACTCACAAATGTCTATAACTCCTGTTCCAGTGAATGCAACACCCTCAGACTGACATATATTCAGGCAAAACACCAAGGAACATAAAATTAATTAATTAATTTTAAAATGACATTTATATCATTTTTATTTATATTTTATACTTTCATACATGAAAACTATAGTTACATTATTTCTATTGCATCCTTGAAGGCCACTAAAGCAATAAAAACCCTTTGGCAATATTTAGATTGTTGCAATTTTAAAAAGCAGTGCACAAGAGAAAGATGCATGCGACAGAACTTGGGTGGAGGGTTTTTTTATTGGGAAAAAATGAATGGGAAAAGGGAAGAGGGGAGGAGGGCTTCTGGGGACAAAAGCAGCAGAAGAGGTGAGAGAGGCAGAGAAGAATAGAAAGAGAAAAAAAGAGAAAGATGGGAGTTGGTCAGGGGCCCTTTTAATAGGAAATATAATGAATGTACATAGGTGGTGCTCTTAGTGGTTGCAGCTGAGAGAATATCATGTCCCCTCAGGACCCCAAGGACAGGCCAGTACAGATGCCTGAGTAGTAGCACTGTTATACAAACAGAAGTAAGTAATAGACATCAGGACATAGTTCATAAAAATTTTCAATTTTTTAAAAGTATTATTATCTTTTTTATGTTCTATGTACTAGCAAGGTCAGAGACAAATCAAATTTCACTCACAGTCAAACCTCCAATCCTTATATTTATCATTTCTTTTTATTTATCTTTTTTTCTTGATTTGCTTTTTTATATATATAAGATATGGGTGTGCATTCTGAATTCCCTTTTTCTGGCTGGTTCACTGAATAGTGTCATGAAACAATGACATGACAATGACTTTAGAAACAGTAGCCCCATGCATCTTCTTGCTTGGAGTCACAAAATGATTTCTCGCACATTTTTGATTTCCATTGTGAACCATCAGGGATACTTATTTTCATATTAAAAAAACTCTTATTTGAAAAATATAATATGCCAGCCTGGTGGTGGTTGCACACAGCTTTAATCCTTGTACTCGAGAGGTAGAGGCAGTTAGAATTCATGTGTCTGAGGCCAGCCTGGTCTTCAAAGGGAGTCCCAGGACAGCCAGGGCAACACAGAGAAACCCTGTCTCAAAACAACAAGTATATATAATATAATCATTTTAATATTCCATATAATCATAATTTTATTGTGCATGTTCTTACCAACTTAGTGATTAAGCTGGATACATTTATCCTTATTTTACAGATTGCTTTTTCTTTAAATAGGACAGCATTGAGAAGGCCTGTCTCTTACTCACTTGTCTACTACCACACGGAAAGCTGGAGACAACTCTGTAACATCACAGATCTCTCTACCAGCAAAATTCTTGCTTATTTTTGCTTGATTTGTTTGTCCAAAAAATGCCTGAAAATTTTGAACTTAGTTCAATAGAGTGTGAAATAAAATTCTAAAGTAGAAGCTTAAATATGATTTAATTCTACTTTGTGGCTATTTTTATTGAATCTACTTAGTGTTGATGAATTTTGATTCAATTCTGTTTCTTTCTCCACCTCTACTCCTACCATGCCATGTAGCTACAGTACAGAAGTAATACTCTGGAGGAGTCAAAATATTTTACCAATTGCACACAGCTCCTTGTCTATATGTTATGTGCTTTCCAACACTGTTTAAGTATGTCTACTGGGCAAAGTTTTAAAACTGTGTATGTAAGTTCATGTTAAAGAAAGGCTAAGATTGACTCAGCCACTTCCACAAACAGAAAATTGTATTGACACACTAAGTGATGCTTCAATTTACTTGCAACTGGTAGCACAAATGGAATAACACTGTCAAGACATCTATTGTCCTGAGACATAATGAAGGCTGCTATAATCAACTTTCTTACCGAGACTCCATGAGGTTTGATTGTCCCCAACTGTAAGTCATTCAAAGGAAAACCAGACTTGCAGTAGCTATTTTAGATATTTTGTTGTTGTTGTTGAGGAGCAAAGATATGTTTCCTTCTTCTCCTTTCACACTAACAACTTCCTACCTCCAGCTATATCCAAACTAATCTTCATCAATTCAACTCAGGGTATGTAACAAAAAGATTCTGATAATAACATGTCAACTGCTGATACTTCATTTGCATGTTGAACCCATATTTTCTTCCATTTTTACTAACCCTCAGCACTTAAACTTTACCCAGACTTGTCAAATGAAATGTCCCTTAGTAAGTAGACAAAGTCTAGAGATATAGAAGGTGGAATTCTTTCATGGTTCCCATAAAAGCATAGAGAAGTCCTCTCTCTTCACAGTGGTCAGGACCTGTAGTGTGATGAATATGACTCACATAGTCAGCAAAGAGACACTGTACATGAAAAGAAGATGCCAAATTCATTGAGGGAAGTTCACCAAAAAGTACATTAACCTGCATAGGCCTTACCCAACCAAATGACTTTCAAACGAACACATTTTTAAAATGTAATCATTACTTTCCTGAAAGAGATTCATTTGTTGTCATAGAAGAAAACAGTCAAACCAATTCTGACTGCAGGACATTTCAGTGTCCTGATCATCCAGAAAATGCTCACAGCCAGAGAGAGAGATGGCAGCCCTCCCATTATATTGGCTGAAGCCTCAAAGAATAGTCAGGGAGGGTCCCAGAAACTGGGTGCTTTGACTCCTAGTTCTTGGAAACTGAGATGATGGCTGTGAGTTGTTTTTAGATGTCAGAGTTGTGGCGATTTGTTGTAAGGCAATAATAGAAAACTAACATAGGTCTGATCAGTAAATTGGTGAGATAGTGTTCTCACTCACAAAAATAAGTACTTGATCCTGAGGAGGAGTCAGTGGAGTATTCATGTTTGTCTGTAGTATCTATTCCTAAGTAGTAACAACACAGATGAATAAATACTACCTTTGAGTGTTTGCAAGGCACTGGTCAGATGTCAGGTGCCATACAAAAGAATTTGTGCATGTTTTTTTGCTTTGTTCTCTATAACCATCTGATACACAATATCTGAGATTACTAACTTATTTTCAGATAATATATTCAATGGCATGCATTGATCAAATGCACTTAAAAGCAAACAGTAAAGAGGAAAATTCAAAGGCAGATGTCACCTAGTCTGAACCCCATGATTTGAGCAGTTGAGTGTTTGTACTTCCTTTCCAATAAAAAGCAGTCTGTCCCATTCCCTCTAAGCTGAACACTGTCATAGTCACCATTCTGTTCAGTGACTGCCCATAACCCTCATAAAGGTTCACTGTCTTCCTTACATTTTGTGTAAAGACATGAAGGCATTTTCTTACTAAAATTTAGCATTTTTGACTTGGCTAGTAGCAATGAATCCTTATATAAGAGATCCACAGTGTGCCCAATATTTCTGAGGCTGTTCCAACATATTTGAATGAAATGATGATGAAACAGGTGTTTAAAAAATTGTTTTTCCAAAAAAATTAAAAACAAATCTTAGTTAAAAATTCAGTTTAGGCAAATTGTTTTTTATAATAAAATAAACTTATGTAGAGAATGTCTTAAAGAGAGTGTCAACTGGTTTTATTTGATTGGCATTCTCTTGGCACTGAATGATATTTATATATTTTAAATTACCCTTAATTTGTTTATAACAGTTGCTCAAATTCCATTTGTATAGAAGGACCATTTTCCCCTTAAGTGCTAACATTCTACTACTTCCTTCATATTAGGCAGTTATTTTTCACCAGGTACATTGACAATTGGAAGACTGTAAAAAGACTATTGGTGTGTCTCAAATTTGACATAACCATGCATTTTTGGATATTTTCTCATTATTTTGTTTAATTTATAATTAAGAAAGAATATGCTTTGTAGAGACTTAAATGATATAATATTTGCCCATTTTTACTCATGGAATTCAAGATTTCTTATTATTTAAACAAGATAAATTATATTCCCAATAAGCTACATTTTAGGGATATATTTTTAACACAATCTAATTGAGTGAGTTAAGACTACAAGCTGGGGAAAATGAGATAATTGTAGCATCCTGTGAATGTTCATATAACTTTATGCATGTCTGCAAGGTAATATATTTATCCTTGATTATGGTAGCCATTATGTTTATTCTACCCAGTTTAAAAACCTTAGATTATAAAACCATAACAGTTTACTTAAGGTCAAGTTCATGATTTACTCATTTTAGTATTATCTTTGATAAAAGAAACAATTTATGAGAATGTAGCACTGTCTTGATTCCAGCTGTCTCCTGGCAAGGGGTTGGAACTTCACTGCCTGTGAAAATTTAGAGTTGTCTGCAAACTCAGAACTCCTAATCTTCCTATTCTTCCAGGTAATACTTGTCAGAAAGGATCATAAAGCAGAACTTCTTTCCAACTTCCACATTCTCTGTGTTAAATAAGTATTTTCACCAGAAATACAGATTTTTCAGCCCAGAATTTCACACCACATTGGACTGAAATTTTCAAAAAGGATATAAAGTGTCTGAATTATTTTTAGTCAGAGCAAGAAGTATTATTTATACCTAGCTATCATTTTTTCCTGTGAAAGTTTAACAAAAAAATAACTTGGAGAATAGAGTAAGTTCTGAAAGCATGCTGCATTACAAGTCCTCAGCAACAACAACTTTCTGGAACAATGTCAGTAGGGTTAAATCATGGTGGGAATGAGATATAGAATTCAAACTCCATAGAAATGAGAAAGATTAATAGGCATGGAACACTAAAAACTCTATATGCATCTGACATTCATTGTAGTAGATCATTTTAACCAACACATAGAGAAAAGGTTATCTATTTAGTAGATTCAAAGACAGAGGTTAGCGAGCTTAAAAATACATCCAATGTCTTCCTACTAGTACATCTCAAAATCTAAACAGACCTATTTTAGATACACAAGCGCTCACCTTCTCAAACTCAGATAGTCTATGTGACTGATAATTAGATTAATCAAATGGGATCATATTTACCATCTAAAACCATTAAAAATTATTACATATGTGTATGTACCTATTTACCAACACATTATAGATATATAAAACATATTTGAATATATCTTTTATATCTATAGATTACTTGCATAATCTATAAATTTTCAACAGCATTGGACTAGCAACTCCAATAATGTTAAGTTCACATTAACCAATTTTTGTTATGGAATTATTTGTTATTAAAAATATCCTGACATGTCCTGTAAGGATAGGGGAATTAGAAAAGGTCAAAACAGTAATAGGGTATCTTATACACATACCAAGTGATCTTTGTTACACATGAAAGTGACTTTTATACATATTGCTCCTATCTTTATTAATACTATTGTCACCTTTAAGGAAGTGATAAATCAATGAAGTTGGTTAAAAAAAAGGGGTTCCATTTGTTATCTTCAAAATGTTATAGAGACAGTGAACAGTGTGATCTATAACATAGTAAAAATGTGAAAAGATATTCTTGTGATTATTACATTTGATTGATTGGGAATTTCTCATTAATATTTGACTTAGAGTTCATATTAAGGCATCACTGCTGGACCTATCTACAGTCAAACACGTGACCATGTGTAAGATATTTATCATGTAGTTACTACATCCATACAATGGCACTATTGCTTCACTGATTTGGTAATTCTCTGTTAGGTATATCATACATATAATACTTGAGAACTCTGTAGTAACTTTTCTAAATTGTACACAACTGGCTTCCTTATTATCCATGTCAGGGTTCTAATCAAGGGAACATAGTGGTACCAGATGACTGTTATTTCTATAAAAAGACACTGGTGCAGTTCTGTCTCTTGACCGCATGTACCCCTTGCAGCTTCCAGGTGTGGACAATGAGGCCTCTGGATCAAGCAAAGCCACAGATACAAAGGATTTCTTGTCACTGGCTAGACTCTAGAGAGCTGCTTGTCTAAGAACCTCCAGTTGATAACATTGTAAGAATGTTGTAAGTCAAGAGTGGAAGCTATGTTTTGGTTGAACCATTATACTAACACACATTTTCAAAATCTTTTTGATTACCAAAATGAATAGTTAACAGATAACTTCAAATCACATGTATAACAGTTTGCTGAGTGTCAATATGTAGTTACATAAGAAAAAGGTTTATTAATTAATCATGTATGCCTAAGGCCACACATGATTCGGTTCTGCTTCATCTTAATCTTTTAGAATGCTAAGTCATCGCTCAAGAGCCATTATATATAGCTATGCTTCTCTAAAACACAAGAAAGTGCCTCATCTTCATAGATACTGAGCTAATATTATTTCTATATTTAAAATTCTGATTGTCTGCCCTTAAGCAGTTCAAAGTCCTTTCCTATAAGAATAGGCTATGCAGTTTGTTTATACAGTTTAACAATCTGTTCTTTATAAGCCCATATATTTCATTAACTAATGCTGTTAAAAACAATTGTATAAGAAAGAAGTACCTTGTTAATGATCTGCAAGGATTTTATACGTTTTCATCGCTATAGAAAGAATAAAGGAGACTGACTTTATTGATTAATTCTTGCCTGAAGAATAATAACCATTCTGCTTTCCACAGTATTATTTAAATGATTTCCCAATATGATTCTTTCCAAATCTCATGCAAATATTCCTCAGGAAAGGAAACTATTGGATCTATTTTTAACTCACTGTAATTTTTAAACATGACTTTCAGTGCTCTTGAGTTACATGTCTATGGAAAACACTTGGATTTCTTAAATTAGAACTCTTAAGAGATCTTAAGTTGAAGACTTTAAATGTTTAACTTAGATATGATTTTGAGGAAGTAGTTTCCTCAACATGGGAAACAGTAGGAAGAAAGAAAATGACCCACATGATGCACAAGGATTAGGATGAAATAGCAGATGAGGAACTCTACAGACATTTGGAGAAATTCAATGTTTTAACCAGTTATCTTCCACACCACAATGATCATCAATGGTCATGCAATAGTAATACATAAAGTAACTCATGCTTACAGCAAGATGTCTTCAATAGGCATTATGTTAAAGTATATACAGCACATATGGGCAGATGTAATACATGTGTAGCAGGCTTCCATATAAAGGCTAAATGCTATCTCTTCTTATTTAAAGAAGAAAACCTCAATCACTGGAAAATTATAACATGGAAACAAATTTAAGAATGGAGAGGTTTTATCCAATAGTTCTAGACTCCTAAAATTATTTGCATTCTGCTTTTAGTTATTAAAATATACATTTTTAAAATGTTTCTTATAATAATAAGTTGACTAAATAAAGTTGTACATTTTTATTTGCTAATCTTAAAAGAGTGTTGAAAACAAATTGGCTCCTATTTCTCATCATATCAATCATAAACATGATTCTTTCTTTTTGTGCTGGTGATAATTCAGTGGAAGGAGTGATATCCTCCAAAGCTTCATGATGTACCCCAAATATATGACCCCAAGTTATCAAACAGCGTCTTTTAAAGGTGAATTAGCAACCTGTAAAATACCAGCAAAAACTCTTTTTGGAAGGTTAAACAAATTATTGCATGACAGCAACTAACAGAGTATCTGATGTACTACTTAGTAACAAAATTATGTTGATAATTTAACATGCTATAAAATATTTTAATTTTTTCCAAGTGTAATATCCATGTACACTATTGCCACATATGTGAAGAGATTCAAGTCATGCGTGTGGGTTTTATTAGCACATTTATTTTCAGATTAAATCTTTACCTAAATGTAGTATGAAACTGACATTAATAAGAACACTCAGTTTGCATGGATTTGCTGAAGTGAGATTCAAATCGGTATAATGAGTTTAAGTTTGAAAAGTACCAACATGTCTTAGAAAATAATTATTAGGAATTTTTATGGCACTAATTTCTTCATTCACATGAATGAGGCTTAGTGAAGCTGTCATAATCATCTTGTAATGATACAAGTGGAAATTCTCAAAGATGATGTTTTAATAAGGTAAAACAAAGTGCTATCAATGCCATGGTGTACTAAGAGGATGATAAAGAGCCTGAGCTAACTAGGGATTATAATCATTTGAGGTATAATCCTAACATTACCTTTTACTGACTCTGGAATATAGAAAGTCATAATAGATAGCAGGGCGCAGTATCAGTTTAGAAATCCAAAGGGCAGTGCAGTACTGAAAGGCTAGATGGAATCACATTAGTTTCTCCTTGTCACTTGGTAAGCGAATATACACCAGGGTATAAGAAGATCATTAAGAAACTCTTACATGAGGAAATTATTCTTGTAAGCCAGAATAATATAACTTAATAATTAAAATATGTGAACCTTAAAGGAATATGTGTTGGTTAGGGTTACTAATGCTATACTTAACTGCCATAACCGAAACAGGTTGGGAAGGAAAGGGTTTCTTCAGCTTATGCTTCTACATCATAGTTCATCATCAAAGGAAGTCAGTATATGAACTCAACAGGGCAGGAGACTGGAGACAGAAGCTAATACAGGACCATCTAGGGTTGCTGCTTATTGGCTTGCTCAACATGGCTTGCTCAGCTTGTTTTCTTACAGAAGCCAGGACTACCAGTCCAAAGGTAGCAACACCTACAATGGGCTGGGCCCTTTACCATCAATTACTAATTAAGAAATTGCCCTTCTGGTTTGCTTACAGCCAGATTTTAAGGAAGTATTTTTTTTCAACTGAGGTTCCCTCCTTTCTGATAACTCCAGATTTTGTCAAGTTGACAGAAAACTAGCCAGCACACAAAGTAAGAATGTGGAAGAATAGTCTGATCAATGGTAGGACTGGAATGGCATTACACCTAGTAAAATTGGGACCAAGATTAAATAACTTATTATATCTTGATTCTTATAAATTTTCCTTGTCAAAATTGGCTACATAGAGAATTTAGAATTTGACATTCTACAGAGTTTAGACCCTTCATTTAAAAAAAAGAGTTCTTGACAAAAGAGTGAAGACAGGCAACCTGCCTAGCAGTTAACAAGGCACCTGCATTGTAGCTGCTACAGAAAGGTAAAGATCTAGAAAGAGCAGCCTACTCAACACTGTAGAACCTATAGGCCTGCTCAAGTTCAATGTGCTCTCCATGGCATGAGAGCATCTGACTCCACCAGCAACTATCACTTCCCAATTCTGAAATGTTTCCACTTGCTGGTGAGGCTACTCCAGTAATACTTGGATTCAAGTTCTCTCATTTGCTATTGTGTTACAATAGTCATAAAAATAATTTGATTTACAGCAGACTTGTCTGCTTCCTTTTTCTAAAGACTTTCCCAAAAGAGACCTAGGTATCATTTTCTTCCTTTTTCACTTTGGACACTGCTTTTTTGATATATAATATATTCAAATAGAGGAAAAACCAGGAGGTAACGTAAGTGTAAAATGAATATTCTATTAAAATCAAGATACTGAGACTGCCAACATATAGATTAAAAGTCTCTGAGATTTATATGGATTTTCACTAAAGCATAACTCTTTATTCAAAGGATTCTAGAAAACTATGTACCCCAGACTGCTTCTGCTTATGTTGATACTCTTAGGGTGGGAGTGCCGGAAGCATGTTGGATTCAGTATTGCTATGACATTGAAAAGCCACCTTTCAATATTCATTTGCCTCTGTACTTCCCTAATGGTGTGCTTATGAAAGCTGTTTTCTTTCTTGTGAATACAGGTGTCAGATGAGTTCGAAAGCAACACCTGTCTTCTCAGCTCTTCACTGCATCCTCCTTCTCAGCAACAACAAAAATTATGCACAGCAGTGATACCATTGGAACTGATGTGTGATTGACCAGTCAGTTCAGAGGTGACCCCTTAGAGAATTGAGAACTCCTTTCTCATTCTCCAAGAGACTTTTTCCTTGACTTGAAAAAAAAAAGTGAGGTATTCTCTACACAAATGATCAGAGACAGGAAGTGATGTAAGATGGTCCATTATTCTAAAGACAGATAGTTGAAGGATAGAGTGAAGTCTTGTGTGGAATCCTAGAAATGCTGAGAAGACACAAGGTACACTTTTGAACTTTTGGTAAGTAGCATTTGTTTGGAAATCCCTCCTCAAACTTTGCTCGAGGAGCCCAGGATTCATTTCCCAGTGACTATATGAGTAGTTCCCTAGATAAACACTAGTATTGTAACAAATCATGGAGTGCCAGGCCCTACCAGATGGTTACATAGAATTAAAAATATATGCAAAAATAGGTTCTAAAGTAAAGTGTATAAATATGTAACTCACTAATTCCTCAATTTGCCTGCTATCACAGCCATGGGTGACAAATCCTATCTTTATCTACTGTAATCCTGGTTCCCACCACCCTTCTCTGTTAGTCCCTATACTCTTTCTCCTCCTGAGCAATTGCCCATGGAAACTAAAGACCAGTGAAGTCTCACAACCTTCATGAACCCCCTGACAATGCATATGCATTGACTGCAGTCTTTTGGAAAATCCTGTCTTTTGCCTTTTATTTTAGATTCGTTTTTTCTACTGAGTTTACCTTAAAGTAGAGCTTATATTCTTGGAGATCACAGGCCTCTTCCATCTGTTCCTCTCTGAGACCATGGGACACAGAAGGGTGGGAAATGCCCTTCAGAGCTTGGGCTCTGCAGGGAAGAGATGAACCATACACATGTACGATTGTGTAATCAGAGCCAAGTAAATGAGACGACATTTCTTTTATTCAGGAAGAAACAGTTGCCCTCTTTCTTTTCAAACAGCATTTTCTGTCTTTTATGAGGAATATGATAGTATGGCACACCTCTAGGGATGAATCAGGATTCAATACATTTTTATTTCATAATGTTGAGTATTTTATCACCCTGTACCTCACTTCTACATCTTGAAGAGATAAAATTTCTTTAGCAGTACACTATTAACTAAGCCAGTATATCTAGTATATAGCTTAGATTTACTGGCTATTATTTTACTATGATTAAAGTTATTCTCATTAGCTTAGTTTTCAGTTAAGATTTCCTTTGGTTTCTCTCCAAGTAGATATTTCTCTTCAAAAGTAGTGCATAGTTGTAGGCTAAAAAATAGCAATTCAGTGACTAGAAACTTAGGCTATATGTTAAGAGAGTTGACCCTTCCAAATTCTTACCCAGTTGTAGTATTCAGGTTCTCCTGGATCATTGCTGGTATTTTTCAATTTTAGAATTATTTGGGAAATGCCCCCTGACTATCTACATACTTGATGTGGTCCACAGTCCATGATACATTTACTAGGGAGCTGCTGAGCACTGGCGAATGTGTTTGTCATTTTGCAATTGTTTTCTAAGAAGGGTTCTTGCCCTTCCAACTTAATCAGAGGTAGTGAGTACCACCCCAGTCAAATGATGACCTTGCTCATTGTGATCTGATTGGATTGAGGCAGATGAACAGGGTGATCCTGGGAGATACATATTGAAGATGCTTGTTCCATCAGAAGAAAAAAGTCCAGGTTTCTGACCTACAGTCTACAAGGAATCAGCCAGACAATCAGTTATTTTAATGCTGAACACGACATGCGTGGATGTCATGTTGGAGATATTCCCTGCATTTGGATGGATTCGTTAGAACAACTAGTGTCAGCCTGGTTAATATGCTATCCACACCTAAACTGGAGAGAAGTATATGCATCTTACCAGAAGTTGAATATTAATCTATAAAATAGCTAAGCTTCAGAAGCACCAAGAAGTTCATGTGATAAAAGTCTGTCAGCAATGCTAGGCCTATGGGCCAAAGATGGATGCTGTAACCTTGCAGAGGAACCTTGGGTGACTGTTTAGGCAGCCAGCTGTTTTTTATCATTTCTCACAGTTTTTGGAAGTTGCTAGCTCTTGCTTCCTGTTAACGCAGTTAATATTATTTCCTTCTTGGGTCTCTGAGGAAGTTGAAGACTAAATAATTCGTTATAATTTTTGTTGTTTAACATACTCGGAAAAGAAATTCACTAAAGATATATAAAGAATAAAAGGTTGAGAGACATTAAAAGATAATTTGATAATGCAAATTAGAATAAGAAATAAATAGATACAAGACTTTGGACTCAACAAGATAGGATAATGAAACATTTTCTCTGAATTTGTCAAATGCAAATTGTAGGGGAAACTGTAGCCACACGTGCTTAGGGGCTGGCTAAAGGTGTGCCTGACCACACCTGCGAGTGCATGGTCAGGGTGATGTAGAGTGAGAGGTTCAGGTGACTGGGTTTCACTTTCGGCTTGCTGTACAGACTGCTGCCTCGCCGGCTGGCTAGGTTGCTCTGTAAGTAAGGCTTTTCCCTATTAAATACCCTTGTATTTCTACCTGACTCCATATTGGTAATTTCCCACTTTATCAAATAGACTAGACATTGTTGACAAAATAATTGCCAGTATATATTGTATAAATTTATTGTGCTTACTGTATATAGTTTTTCTTATGTTAGTTGTAGTCTTCTTTTGGTATTAGACAACAAAGAGGAAACTTAGTGATATATTTATGATTTATTAAAGCTTGCCTGAGGATTCAGAAAAGCAAAGTCAGCCATGAGCCAAAGGAACCAGTCACACACCTTTAATCCGAGCATCCAGAAGCTAGGAGGTGGTGGTACACACCTTTAATCCTAGTACTCAGGAATAAAATGTAGACAAATCTCTCTGATTTCAATGCCACCCAGGGATACAGGAGATTGAATCAGTCTAAAAGAGTAAGTAACAGATCATGCACCTTTAATCCCAGCACTAGAGGGGTATAAAAGGTAGAAGTAGGGTCTTCAGTGTTCAGTAGGAGTCATTAATTCTCCAGACACACTGAAGATCAGGCATTCATTCTCCAGTCAGACTGAAGATAGGAGAGATTCATTCTCCAGCCACCTTGAGCATAGGAAGACTTTGAAGTCTCAGGATTCTCCGGCCATGCTGAGGAGAGGCAGCAGGATCAGCCCATTCAGTAGTGGTGGCCTACCACTTTGCTTTTCTGACCATCAGCTTGAAGTTTGAACCCCACCCCCCACCCCTGACAAAAGAAGTTCATGTAATAATATTTTCCCAATTGGCTCACTTATTCTAGTAAATTGTGTTAAGATTAAAAGATAACTTGTTCAGATCTTTCATATGTTTAATTGCTGTGGTGAAAAGGGTTGACAATTGCAGAAGACTGTCTCAGTACCTTTAGGGTGCATGTTAAAGAAATTCGGTTGTTACAATAGGAAAACTTGGGGTGGATGGTAATTTATCCATATGGAAACACAAGGAACGTTAAGGAAAAAGGTTTAGCAATGGAGTGAAGTTTTTAGAGGTCTCATGAATTTTCCTTAAATGTGCTCTTTTACATATTAATCTGAACAGATTACTTACTTTGTACTTATCTCTGTTTCTAAGTATGTATTTTTCAAACTGAATAGGCAACAAAAGAATACGGTACTCTGAGTTTTTTATGTTAAGTACTGGTGACCAAAAAAGAACAAAATTTAATTAGAACATAAATGAACCATTGTCAAATGCTATTTCCTGATCTTTCCAATATTTATGTTCTGAACAGGAATGCTCCTTATACTGCATTTCCAGAACAAGCAGTCTTAAGATTCATACTCTGAAAATGGTTCAGCTTCTGCATTTTACCCAGAACACACTGAATTAACAAAGCCTGCCAATTAACGTGGTTTAAAGCTTTGAAATCAGTATTAATGTACTCTGTGCCTTAAGACATAACGCAAATTGTTAGTTGTGCAAAATGGGCATATTTTTGCCCTAGCCTTTATCAAGTGGGCATATAAATATCTATCTCAAGACAAGAATGCATATGAAATGTTCATTTTAGATATTAATATATGAGAGTAACAAAATCAGCTAAGAAATGTCTCAAAACATTTCAAATAGTTTCCCATGTTGTGAGATTGATTTGGGACTATATCAGACACTTAAGAGAAACAACAAGATTATTTGTCATTATTTTTGACAATTTTTGTTTCCTCTCCTTGACAGCCTTCCTTCTTGAATAAACGGCTCTTTGAATGAGTACTAGATCATAAGACCTTTCTAAATACAGGGAAACCACCTTAATTAATACAATGATGGCCAAAGAATATCAACTTTATCACACCCCAAACATATACCAAAATGGCTAGAAGAAAAGATTAGCAATTGGAGAGTCTAAGAGTGTTACTGTAAAGTAAGTTTTTTTAAAAAAAAATGAATTCTAAGATGATCAATTTAAAATTTATATTTATGCATGATAAGCTAAGTGAAATATGAATACTAACAAAGGGTTTGCAGAAAAAATGATTAAAGCCAGCAATTCTGGTACTATGGGATTAATATTTTAGCTTAGTAACATTATCACTTAAAACTAATGGGGTCAATATATATTTCTAGAAACAATCAACAAAATAGCTCCTAAATTATGTTTATGCTTCCTAGCACTGGTAAAATTAATGGTCTTATAAAATTCCTATTATAAGAATACATTTTCAAGTACTATAAAATCTGTCATAAATTATTTTGCATAAATAATTATTTTTTTAAAAAAATCAATGACTATTTTAAAGTTTTGGAGCTAAAAAGACTTTTTAAAAGTTGCTTTGGAAATGATTTATGAAAAAATTACTCTTCTTTCTATCATAATAATTTTTAAAGGACTGCCTTTTCTATTAAAAATTTTAATTTAATTTTACAGGCTGTTACTCTATAAATAGAACAATCCATTTAAAATGGACAAGGTGAAGTATATAAATGACATTATTAGTGTTGCAACTAACAAGTTTTGAACTATGCATATTTACACATAAATAAAACCAAGCCAAAGAGAATACAAATCAAGAGTAAATGAAGATTAGAGTGACATGCCTATTATTTCCTTAGTTTAAGGTGTAAATGGATCAGAATAATTGAGTAATATTGGCATTTTCTTGTACTGTATATGAATTTATATTGGTAAAAAATTGAACACTAAAAGTCAGTAGCAATACTTATATGAAACTTTTTAAATTTACCTTAATATTTCATTTTATAATATTATAAATTATGAAGTAGAAGTTAAATTTCACCCCACATGTCAGATGAAATTGACTGAACTGTATAAAGCAGAAGCAACTGAGAAGAGAATGTTCTTTTAAGGCAGAAAAGCTCAGTAAGTATTGTTCCCACTCATTATCATTGATTTGGTGGCAGTGATACAGCTCCCAACAAACACTACCAAGAATCAAAGGGTGTTTTGGAGAAGAATTTGCAGCTTTTCAAAGTGTCTTAAATTTCCCCAGCTCTTAAAACATTTTTATATATGTTTTATACATGTTTCAGAAAATTTACAATATGTTTTATCTATCAAACCTAATTTACTGGTTAAATTTGACTAGCATCTGGGTGCAAACTTAAAGGTAGTAGCACTCTTTACCAATATTTTACTCTTTTTTTATTTGGTTTTGTCTTTTGTTTTTACAAGACAGGGTTTCTCTGTGTAACTCTGGTTGTCCTGGAATTCCCTCTGTTTACCAGGCTGTCCTTGAACTCAAAGATCTGACTACCTCTGCCTCCAGAGTGTTGGGATTAAGATGTGTGTCACCATGGTCAAGCTAAGAATTTACTAGTTTGGATGATTGTCTTGGCCTTAATCTAAGTGGTGAGAAGGAAGATAAGAAAAAAAATATTACAGGAGCAATTATCATTACTTCCTATTTTTTATTAAATAATCTGCTTTACTCCTATATATTACCATCAAAATTTCAGTGTGTGGTTTAGACTGTTGATATTTCTGAGGCCAGCTCTGCTATTTGTCTCTTAGTCTACAGTGTGTCAGCCCCTCTCTTCCTAAAGTGCTGTGACCCTCCTTTTCACCATCCTCTTTCCCTTCCATCATACTTCAGTCATGGAAGTGAGGAGACTCATGAAGCTGTGGCAGAGCTGACTGGTGATCTGTGTCTGCTTTGAGCTTGTCTGTTACTTAGCACTTATTATATCAGAGTCTAATGATGTCATTAATCATTCAAACTCGTTGCTCCTTGAAGACTGGAACACTAAATCTTTATGCCTTTTGAAGCCCCATACCTGTACTTACCTGAGAATGGAGCAGCATCTGTACCTTTAGCTTTCCATTAAAACTTTCTCATAATGACAATTTATACAATGAGATTGTTCAGTTATTTGGCATCCTGTGAAATATGAAAGCCAAATTTCCTGGATATGAAATAATCCTTACTCCCTATTTTTAAAATTATTTGTGATCAATTGTAAAAATCAAATGTGATTTACACCATGGTGTGGGGATCACTGAGGGAGGATTGGCAAAACAGGCAGTAAGAATGAACATACCTGTGTTAGGAGGACACTAGATTAAAAAAATAAATGGTTCCTGTGTACATCATACAACAGGCATGAATTTACACATGAAGCCTGCTGCAATGCCAGGCACAACTGGGTGGCATCAGAGGGAAGAAGCTTTGATGAGCTGTAGTCTGTGCCCTTTACAACTAGGGTTTCCAGCCTCATAAACTGCTTTCGTGTATACTGCTTTCCACAAAGATTTGAAATTCATCAAACAGAGAAAGTGTATATTTAATACTCACATGAGGGAATACAGAATGCCTTTCAATACATCAAACTCGTAAACCTTTTACATCCTTCATTTTTAAGCTACATGGATTTTGATTTGTACAATTTTAAAAATATTCTGAAGCCTAGTCAATCTAACAGTAAAAAGCACTGTTGCACAGTAAGAAATCAAGAAATACAATTCAGCAAACCTGGTATAGTTGCTCCCCAGGGACGCTTTGTTCCAATTCGGTTTGTCATAGCCCAGATCCATCATGTCATGCTAGCCTAACTTACTACTAGTGTCTTTCATTTTTCCCCCTTTTTGGCACACTCCAACTATTTTCTGTTAAACTAGCGCTGTCACAAGAAAACATATAAAAATGCTCTTTTGCAAACACTCTGTCTGGTTCTCTCCTGAGCCCTCTCTACAGAGCTTTGGGTTTCTCTCACTGTCTTCATTGGGGGTGGATGCTGACAGATCACTGAACCTCACTCACCATCAGCAGTGACAAGCTTGATGCTGTTTCACTCAAGGTGGAGAGAAATAAAAATAAAGCAGGTTTTTGTGCCCTGTATCTAGATGTTCCCTCACTCAACAACAAAGGCTTATGTTCAAAGATGATTAGCTTAAAGGCATTTCAGAGGTTTCTGATTGTAGCCACAGTTGGGTGTCTTGCTACTGGGTGAAATATGTATTCCCCCGAGAACAAAGGCAGCAGCCACCCTCTTCTGCTGAGATAGCACCTTTAATAATTCCATGTATTTATCAGTATTTGTGTCAAGATCTTAGGGATTTTACCCTTTAGGTGAAATAAGAGTAGATGGAGTGGATAGGGTCTTAAACAGTCCTCTAAGGTCTGCAGTGGGAGAAAAATGTCCCAAGGTACATAAGGCAATGAGAAGAAAATATTCCTTTGGATGAAAATGTACACAGCACAGAAAAATACCTCTAAGGCTTCCAAAGGGAAGAATGAATAGCCTGTAGGTTACTCAGAAAGCCCCAAGACAAGATACTGCTCAAGAAATCATGAAGCACTATTTTTCAAGTTTGAATCAAACATATCGAAAGAGTTGTGCCTTTTAAAAAGTTAAATCTAAAGAAAGGTAAACTTATTTTCTTTTCAAATAAGATCTCCCAGCTCTGCATGTGCGGTTGCCATGGATTTTTCCTGCATAGCCATTCTGCATATTGTGTACGTGATTCCAGAGGAAACATGTTCAGTCTGCTTTAGGAGGTGTGGAATGTGCACAAGATATAACTGAGTGTGCATACATATGAATGGCACTCTCTCAGTGACCTGTTGCCTAGAATGACACCTTCTGTCACCATCTGAGGGTGATTGATGTACAACTGAATTATGTGGCACTTTTTCCCATGTGGATTGCACTGTGCCTGGTTCTTCATGCCTTTCATCAAATGCAAAGAGCCTTCACACCATGTGTGCAAGGGTGTGTGAGCTCAAGAAGCAGCAGGGAAAACTATGCACTTGTGTTTTCGAGTGGAAATGTTGATACAATCTCTTGTTTGTAAAAACTGGAAAGTCAATTGAATGGAATGGATCCTCTACCCAAGACAGAAGGTACAGACTCAAGGGTCAGTCAAGTCTGAGGTTTACTGCTTCTGGGTAGTCACATAGAGGTCAGAAAGGCTGTTAGGATCACTCCCCATTTTCTACTGTTTTGGTAGGTAGTGAACTTTCAAGACACATCTTGGGATGTTGTAATTTTCAGGGGGAGAGACTCATGTCCTGAAACATGGTTTCAAATCCACTGGAGTTAAAGGAAGAGAGTCCTGGCATAAGTAACTGCAGCAGATAATTAAGTCTGATCTCTTCCATTGTCCTTTTTCTGCCTGTACTTTATTGGTGTCAAAAGCTTACTGCTTTTCTAATGACTAATGGATTGTCACTAGATAACTTATATGGCAACATTAGAGTATTTTTAAAAAGGATAATACACAGGCAGACAACCACCAATGATATAGAGTATACTTGTGCTAGGTTATATCTAGAAGCATACATAGTATACATTTGTTTAGTCTATTATTCCACTCCCAAACACTTAAATCAAATGGTAAGTGGTATAGGTCAGTGAATGATTGTATGCTTTCACATGTCCCAGGCCTGAATTCAGTCACTACAATCAGTCAAAGAAAAAGGGAATTAGAAAGTAAATAAGCTA
This sequence comes from Cricetulus griseus, assembly GCF_003668045.3. Taxonomy (NCBI): domain Eukaryota; kingdom Metazoa; phylum Chordata; class Mammalia; order Rodentia; family Cricetidae; genus Cricetulus; species Cricetulus griseus. The sequence continues at coordinate 130,077,635 of NC_048599.1, forward strand.
ATTAGGTCAAGTCATTTCCCTACAGGCTTTGATTTCTGTGTGGCTATTGAGAATTCCATTTTTTTGCCTCCCGTTTTTGTCTAAAAGAAACATAATAATCTTTGTATAATGGAAAATCAAAGGAAAAGTACATTTTTCATCCTTTAGTCACTTATTTCATGCATGTTCACATGTATGTACTCACATTAGGCAATATATACAAGTAGATTGTGCATTCTGATTATGCTGTGCTCAGATAAAGAAAATTCAATAAAGACAAATTAAAAGCTTGTCATATCTGTAGCTCTATCATATGCCCTATGAATATACAAGGGAGGGAAATGAAGATTTGCATGGAGTTTGGCATATCAAGGTCTACTCGAAAGAACCCTGTGCTGGCATTGGGAGCATTGGACCTCCAGCCTACGATTTGCCATTTTTCCTGGTTATGATGATGAAAGCAGCTATTCACATCCAGGGGACTTCTCTCATCATTAAACATGCAACATTCCCACTTTTCACAAAGGGCACTGTGCAGATTAAATGTTATGCTGCATGTAGGAACACCGTGAATTCAAATACAATGAGCAAGTGTAAATGAGAAAGATTAAATCACAAAACTAAAATTTTATTCAAGAAAGTTATGGGTTATTTGGAGTAGACATTGTTTTCCTTCATAATTTTGTGCATCATGAATTTTCATTTCAAATTGCAGAGGATTTTTAAGTTTTTGCTAAAGTCAACATTTAAAAATATTGTATGGATGTAAAATTATTTTATCTACACTTAAAGGGTATATAATGGTTGATGTTTCAGTTTTCATGTGTAATGTAAGTCTTGTTCAAACACACCAAAGATAGAGTTTTATTAGGACTGGCAGAGATTGTACCAACATGCATTCATGGACTGATTCCATCTGTATGGAATATGTAGATCTCACTCTAAATATAGCTCCTAACTTCTCTGTAATGCCTGAGCTAAAATCCGAAGTTCAATAAACCAATACTATAGTAACATGAATTTAGTTACTCAATTTAAAGAAATATGCATCTCACAAACTATTAGACATCGAATTCAAAAAGCAAATGTATGTAGGTCCACAGCAGCCCTGGCAGAATTCAGTACTCATTATGCTGTAATGTTTTATCAATATATTCCCCACTTTCAGTTTTAAGCTATTCATATTCAAACCAATTAGCTACCCTGTGTAGGTGAAGTGAATAGCAAAAGGTAAATGGTCATTTCTGCAGCATGAATGGACAAAATAGAGTTCAGCATCATGACTTATCTAACCCACAGTCAACATGGATTTTGACCTGATAATCTGAATACTTAAGCATAAAGTCTTAATCAGGATATGATTCTAATTTTCATTACTTTTATTCAAAAAACACCATTAGAGTACATTGAAAACAATATTTAACTAGTTGTATTCCCATTGCTCTTTAATTTTCTCAAATAATATTGGATTTAGAAGTAAAATTCCCAAATGGAGAAGAACCCAATTTTAACTTTATGTAACTAAATTTTGAATATATTTACATGTGCTTAACTTTATTCGTATAGGTATTTTGCATATCTTTCACAGGATTGCTGTATGACATCAAGACCTATCTTTTATTTTTCACTTGTACATTTTCTGATTGTCTTTAGATCAGTTACTGCACAGGAGTCACACCCTGGCAATAGGGATTAGCAATTCTCATTATAAATCTGTTGCTTCAAGAGAGTATGATATTGATGGCAGTTAAATATATTGATAAATTTTACCACAAAATTATTTGTTTTCATTTGAAAAATTACATCTGTCCGGGCAATGGTAGTGACACCTTTAATTGCAGCACTTGGGAGGCAGATACAGGTGGATCTCTGTGAGTTCAAGGCCAGCCTGGTATACAGAGTGAGTTCCAGGATAGCCAGGGCTGTTACACAGAAAAACCCTGTCTCAAAAGAAGAAAAAGAAAGAAAAATTAGGTTTGACAAAACTCTCTTTGGTGACCATTAGTTACTTTGAGCAATGCTCCCAGGTTATGTAGCAGCATCTGGTCCCAAGCATTCTTCTATGGTAACTCCTATCTCTTGTACTTACACTATGATCCAAAGTTTCAAGCATGGGTGTCTGGATGCATGCTTCTATTATCAAAAAATTTAGTAACTCAGAAGAAGGACATGGTTTGGGGATACCACTGAGGATTCAACATGAAGAGAAGTAAATTATCAAAGAGCAAAAATTGCCAGTAGACAGCCAGAAATAAATAGCTAACAGTCAGATGAAGGGGTAAGATTGGCCACAGAGGCTAAGCAGTGCTCCTGTTAAAGACATAGTTGACGGCTGGAGAGATGGCTCAGCTGTTAAAGGCTAGGCTCACAACCAAAAACATAAGACATAGTTGAAGCCATGGAAATAAATGAGTTCCCCTATAGAACTCATATGAAAACATTCACAATGTGAATGCAGGGACATAAAAAGGACTAAACATTTGAAGAGAAAAATGATAGAGCATGACTTAATGTTGGTTCATATGTATTTAACTTTAATTTGTGCACAATATCTGTAAAAAGTTAAAAATCCAGAACAACAGAGGTTGAGTATTACGAATGTGGAACAGAGTGTCCCACTTGGTGTGACAGTAGTGCAAAGACCATTTTGGAATATGCTTGGATCCTGGCTTGGAACAAAAGTTACATCAGAAGACATGCAGTCCAAAAACCAAAAGTACTATAGGGAGTGTGGTACATATGATAGGCTGGTACAAGGGCTGAGGCATGTGTCTCACTGTTTATGTAAAACTAACTTTAAATTTCTAAACTCAGTTTTTTTGCTTTTCCTAAAACTTTTGAATACAGATTGATCACGTCTATTTTAAAGATACTATTTATTTTTAAAAGGTTGGGAAAGAGTTCCTACTCTCCACTTAAATCTTAACTTTTCGTGTTGGCAGTTTGTACACTGAAGAAAACGGTGAGAACAGAACAGTGTGAAATTATTGATCTCTTGCCTTGTGAAGTTTCACGAGTCTTTGCAAAAATTTACAAGTTTGCTTCAGGGCAAAATTTGATCATTTTAGACAGGGATTGAATATTTTGCCTTGAAAAATGTTAGCAAAAAACCTCCTGGGGGAGAAATCACAAATTGTCAAACCATTTGGGTATAGAAAGTCATCAACTTTATGTGGTGAGTGGCAATTTATACTCTATGCTTAGCTTTCATGGAAAGCAATGACAAATTTGGAATCAATACCCCTAAATGATCTGCTCCAACAAGAAATGATTGTTTTCTCTGGGTTGAGAGCTGATTACAATGCAATTCAAGCAGATATCAGCAGGGGGCAGCACTGATGGCATGTACATAGGTGTGCAGAACTAGGCATGGGCTGCATTTTGGAACAGCTTGCTTGTGTAGAAAGAGGGCAGGTTTGAATACTGAGTAAGATGCAAATGCATTTTCTACCAGTGATCACCTATGTGACATCTGGCAAGTTTTTCAAACTGGATTGCACTTGTCTTGGGATAAAATGAGGGAATTAATATTTTCTCAATTATGATAGAAAAATATTAGACAATTGTGTGGTGTGGCCTACCTATGATACTTCTATTATACCTTCACATGCTTATAGCACTATTACCAAAGCCATGAGACATCTTCCCTATTTATATGGATTAAAGCTATGCATCTTCTGGGGGACATCAAAATTTGTATACGTCATACATCATAGAATCCTAATAAATTCATTTCTCAGTATGGAAAGACAAGGAACAGTTTTAAGAGCTAACTCTGAAGAAAGTTACTCAAACTATAACCTGCAGAAAGAATGAACTCTTTTATACTAGATGGTAACCTTATTGGATTGCATGTATAACAAGTTCCTTTAGTTTGGGAGTGAAGAAGTTACATAAGCTTATGAATACTGGATTCATAGAAGACTTTAAAAATATTTTTGGCTAGGTAACACTTTTGCATAGTTCAGCAATCAAAAAGCATAAAAACGGAATAAAGTGAGAAGTTTTTCTCTTCTCTTTATCTCAATAGTGGGATTTTTAAAAATGGAAAGTAGCATATTTTCAGCTCATCACTGAATGCTAGGGGAGTCTTTGGTAGCTGCTGCGCTACTGCATTTTAACAGAGGACCTTAGAGCATGGTGACTACTGGCTGTTTTGTCACTGTAACCGAGCAGCACCATTCACACCTGGTCAGTGTGATAGAATGTGCTCCTTCACATCAGTGTCAAGAAGTTAGGCTCTCAGATCTGTGCCCGACAGGCACATATGAACTGTGAAAGAGCCATAGCTTTGTGCCTTTCCTTTTCCATTTTCCATTGGTTCAGCTCCTGCTGTCTAGATGAACCCACCTTAAGGCCTTATGTACAGATCTCCACTTTTAAGCCAATATTCTTGACACAAAAGAATCCCAGGAGTCTTATACCTTATCATACTACCATCTTGTTCTCTGATGCTCTTGAGTTTGGCTTGCCGCTTAGGGCTTCTCTTATTAAACTTCAGGCCTCGATGTCTTTCTAGTCCCTGGTGGCCCAGTGATATGGTTATTATTCTTGCCAGATTGTCTGTCTTTGTTTTAAGCCTGACATTTCCCAGTTACTAACTGCATGGCTAGTGTTATTTGTTTTCTGTTGCTTGTTGCAGTAATAAAGCACTCAAACCAAAATCAACTTGGGGAAGAAAGGGCTTATTCCACCTTATTTTTCCAGGTTATAATCCATCACTAAGAGAAACCAGCAGGAATTCAAGGCCAGAACTGGAGAAGAAACCATGGAGGAATGCTGCTTACTTGATCCCTCTCTAGCTCACAGTCAGCTAGCTTTCTTACACAGCCCAGACTTCCCTTCCTGGAAGGGAAGTGACATTCACTGTGGGCTGGACTCTCCCACCCTATTCATCAATCAAGACAATCTCTCACAGGCATAGCCACATACCAGTCTGATTAAGACAAATCATTAGTTGAGGTCCCTGTTTCTAGGTGATTCTAGGTTGTGTCAAGCTGACACTAAAAACTAACCAGGACAATTGCCTTGATCACATAACTTCAGGTCTCTGATTAGTACTTTCCTTGGTTTGTAAAATTGGTATGACAGTAGGGAATATTGAAGGATTAAACTAGTAAATACATGTAAAACATAATAACTTACGCATAACTATCTAAGCAGCTCTGCTACTTTTTCTTTCATTTAGAAATATATTTATAAATGTCTTTATTCTACCACAAAAATAAAAGAGGATGTCCTTTTGTGCTTTCTAACTCTTTGTAAATAAACTAAAGCATGACACTTGATGGACTGACTACTATTCACCTTATCTGATTGGTGGATGTAGGGTGGGAGGGGCTACAATTGTTAAGGATTGATTACCCTTCAAGACCAGGATTTTCTCTCCTCAAAATTCATTAAATTCTTGATCAAAACCTTAAATCTCAGGTTATTTTAGGCTAATATTGGCAACTATCTTGGCTGTGTATTTTTCAAAAGAAGGCATCAAAAACAGATTAACATTTTGTGGGGTAGTAAATGAAGATGCCAATACTATGAAAAGCTATATCACTGCTAAAGAAAATGAAACATTTGTTTCTCCCTTCTCCAAGGCCACATCCATCTCTACCTACTGTTCTAATTTCTGCCATGATGTTTATGCTGACAGTATTACTTTCCAGGGCAAGGCCTGAGTCAATGGGTGGTAAGTCCTAATAGCGCTTTTACACTCCTGTTTCTGTGTTGACAAAGAGACCTACAGATGTCCCGACTGTAAGTTTTTTGTTCCTCTACTGACTGTGCATCCTTCTGTCTTTTGCCCTTTTCCCAGGTCTCTATGTTCCTGATTGCTGGCAGACTGAGCAAGTCTGGCTTGAGTATGTTAGGAAAGCCACATCTCTCCTTTAGTACCAGAATTATAAGGAACATAAGAAATCTTAGCTTTTTAAAATGAGCCTGTAAATATGAAAACCAGATTCAGACTATTCCAATAGCCCCATTTCAGCTTTCAAAGAGGTCTTTGATTTTTTGACTTATGAAGATTTACAGATTGACTTCATCTCTAGAACTGGTGAAATGTGAGGTCACTTCAGGCTGGCCTGAAGTACTGGGAACAATCTCAACACTCCATGATGTCCCTAACTGTGGTGACTTCCCAACCCCTCGGGTGGATTCAGACTCACTTCCTCCTGAGAAAAACTACATCCATCTCCATCTTTAAGGGCTTCCATGCCACTGGACAAAAGGCACAACTCTGAACTTCAGGGAAAAGTTAACATGATCAAAACGTAGAAGCTTTCTATCTGAACTCTGCCGCTAAAATCCATCCATGCAGCAACTAAGTAAAATCGAGTCTAACAGCATAAAAGAGAAACCAACTAAAGCTCTGCTTTGAAAAAAAATGACACATAGGTTTAAAAATGGTATGTTTTAACTCTATAACTAACAGTGGGAATTCTAGTAGAAAATCAGAGTGTTCTGTGATTGAAATATGAAAATAATATTGCTTGAGCACAGTTAACATATAAACGACTTGAGAAGCTGTATAGCAGAATGAATAAAGATCATGCTCACATATTGTTGTCCTTCTGTGTCTAAGATGATCTAACTAAGATAATTTCAGTTGTTAGTGGGTAAAAGGTCTTCATGCCTTTTGCTTTAAGATCGACAGCTCTAAACAATGTGGTACATTCAAAACATGACTCAACTTGAAACAGAGACACCCAGTGTCTGAGAACCAACACTAAACTAAGAATTGCTGTCATACTTCTTGGTAGAACTTGGGACAGGGTCTAACCTTATGATCTGGCATGGGTCATAGTCTTCAATGTAGGCACAGCTTGTTTCTTGACAAATGCAACAACCACATACTGGCAGGACAAAACACTATACTGTTCAGGAAATTCAGAACTCGCATGCAATTCCCATCATCAGAGGCAGTACTTGAAAATCTTTTCTCTAAGCACAACTACTTGAAGATGAGAAGGGTTTCACAGGATAAATTAAAACCCACCAAATTGGCACTTCAGCTGAATGAAGAGGGAAAAAACCCAGAAGGGTGGACTGTCCATAAAAAAGACACCACTTCATTCTCTCCTAGAAATAATAACATCCTTTATATGTCCCCCGTCTCTATGAGGAGATTTAAGTGCTTTATCTAATTAATCCTCCCAGCTTCCCAGAGAGGAAGATAGGGGGCAGATATTATGATCTGAATTCAGCAGTGGTAGAAATTAAAGTGTCCTGATTAAGTGACTTAGAAAGGAGACAGCATTTGCACTTAAATAAGTACACTATGAATTCCATGCTATTTTATTAGAAATAGTACCCACAACATATATTGAATCTGCCTTTTTCTAATCCATCTTATGTAAAATATAGCCAGAGAAACAAAAGTACAATAACAAGAAAACAACCATTTAAGTGTGGGTGGCACAAAGGACAAAATATTGGTAACTCAAACACATATTGTAGATTTCATAGTGGTTTCTGGTATCAAGAGAATAAAGTTTATTTTTTAAAGGAATCTATAAGAAAATATCATATATTTTGAAATTGTCATAATAGTCAGTTTAGTATTGTTTAAATAGCTGTGTATGAATTGCTTCAGGAATTCCATCTGAAGGTACATGAAGTCAGGGGACCAACACAACAGACCCAAATAGTTACCTACTCAAAATCTGTGTCTTTTCCCTGGGGGCAGAAGCCATGCCTACATTGAAGATTGTTTGGGGGAAGCCAGCCTTCTGCCCTCTGAAACACAGAATCTCTATTTTTCTTTTGAGTGTTTCTATTTAATGTGTGGAGCAGCCATGTAAATAGTTATCCCCAGGGAGAAGTGCCCACAGTGGACCTTCCTTGGAAGGCTTTCTTTATTGTCAAGAGGTATAAGAAGAAACTCTTTAATCTATTTAAATTTGCAAGTCCCTGTGAACCACCTGGTCTAGAAATTGCCAATATACAGCCCTGAGTGAGAAAAGCTGATGCACACAATAGCAAATAGGAAGAAGGCTTGGTGTCCTTGATAATATCATTGAGCTATGGAAGTGACAAACTCTGAAATGTTTTATCTTGGCACATTCCTTCTATACATACACAAGATAAGTGTGTTATAATTAATAACAAGTACATGTTTTCATAAACACTTGTATGTCATCATAATTATCATCAGAGACTGTACCCAGGGACTTGTGCATCCAAGCAAGCTGAATTCCCAGCCCCAATCCTTTTATTCCAATGGCTCCTCAGATCTGTTTTGATAATCCAGTATAAAGACACTGAAGTGAACATAAGCTTTATGAGATGCTAGAGACACACAAATCTGACCCTTAAATTTCCAGAGAGGATAGAAAACCAATTAATACTTTCCGTTGTATGGACAACATGGAGCAACATAGGCAGAGAAAAGTCCCTGAAGAAAGCTGTTAGGACAGGAAAACAAGGGCAGAATTCAGATGCTGCTTGTTGGAAGTCAAAATTATGCTCCATTTTATTGTGGACCTAGAAAATAATCCTCATTGTACTGCATAGTTTCCTATGGCCTAGTTCAAAGTTGGCCTAACATATTGATGTGGTAAGAAAAATTACCCTTTGAAAAGTTTCTGCAAACTGTTCCACAGATAAATAGTTTAAGATTTTAAAGTTCTAACTGTCCAAATAATTAAGAAGATAGAACATCCCTGTGGCAAGAGTAGGCTTGATACAATGAACATAGAGGCAAAGAACATATACTTTGGATTGGGGCATGGATCATGAGTACTATATTGTAGCCATTTGATATTCCTGTTTCAAAAATAAGCAATTCTTTCTTCCAGCTACTCTAAGCAAATGATAATGAAACTGTTCACTTTTCTTATGGAGAGGTGAATCATACATGAAAATCACACTACTTCAGTTCCTGCTATTTGCAAATCAAATGGTAAGGAATGAGTGTACTTCCACTTGTCAGTTCCCAGGACACACTAGAAGGGAAGGGAAAGAAAGTTCAAGAGGCTGAAAGGCACAAATTTAATAAACTCCAGGACAAAAACAAGACACACCACCACAAGAAAAGACAGAGGAAGAACACGGCAAGGAACACTGTGGTCATCCATCATGTGAGCCAGAAGAGCACTAGGGTGGTGTGGAGGCCATGTGGTGGAATTTCTAGACAATCTGCAAGTTTTGTTCCTGTCTGTTGTGTGCCTAATGTTGAGCCAATGTCTTAGTAAGATTCAGAATTAAAGCAAATAGAATAAACACAATGCAGAGACTCTCCATGAAATATACCATGCCAAGCAGTGAAGGACATTCAAGAAAAGTGATTGTGGTTCTAGCTTCCAAAGACACAAAATGTAATTATAACAATGATGCACAGGCCTACAAAGAGTGCAGAACATGCTAAATCGTAAGCTAAAGTAACTCCTAAATAAGATTATTAGTACTATATGAACAGAGACAACACTGTTTCATTTACATGCAGTGACATGTAACTGTGGGAAAGAAAGGTAGCAGGGAGACTTTTTCAGTGGCTTTAAAATCCTGATTTATGCAAAGAACTGGAATAGCACAAGGGAAACACTGTTCTGTGATGGGGGAAATACTTCTGTGTATGTTTATCTTGTTGATTGTTAAATAAAGTACTGGGTTGGCCAATGAGACAGCAAGTTAGGCTGGACTAGGAGTCAAAGAGGATTCTGGGAAATGTAGTAGAGAAGTGGTGTTCCAGGCAGGAAGTGACAGCAAGGAGACTCATATTTAAGAAGAGGAAAAAGGAAGTGTCGCTCTCTTTTCCCGTTCCTGCTCCAGTGGCGGGATGTGATTCACCAGCAAGGAGGGACGCCAATAAGATGTCCGATAAGATAAGTCTCATAACATATATAGATGTATGATAATTGAGACTGAGATAACAGATGAGAATCCTAGTCATTGGCCAAGCAGCTTTGTAACTAATACAAGTCTCTCTGTGTATTCATTTGGGCCTAACTCGGGTGGGCGGCTGGCGTAAAGCTCACATGTGGCGGTGGGGCTCAGGCAGCTTTTGGCGGAAAGATTTATCGTAACAGTTCTGTGAAAGTCTTTTCTTGTTTTCATCTTTTATTGGGGATGGATTTTTTTTGTTGTTTATTTGTTTTTGATTTTCAAGATAAGGTTTTTCTGGGTAACTCTGTCTGTCCTGAAACTTACTTTGTAGACCAGGCTGGCCCTGCTCAGAGATCCACCTTCCTCTGCCTCCAGATTTCTGGGATTAAAGGTGTTGAATCTTTCCGTACACTGTGTGAGTACATGCAGCTGTGATTGGTTTCATAAACAAGCCGACTGGCTAATAGTTGACTAGAATAAAGTTAGGCAGGAAAGCCAAACTGAGAGTGATGGAATGAGGAAGGGCAGAGTCTGAGGAGTCATCAGCAGATGCAGAGGGAGCAGGAGATGAATGTGTCATGTTAATAAAGGTACCGTTACTTGGCAGAGTGTAAATAAGGAATATGAGTTAATTAAAATGTAAGACTTATTAATAAGCCTGAGCTATTGGCTGAGCATTTGTGATTAACATCAGCCTCAGTATGTTTATGTGAGAGTGGCTTCAGGACAGAAAAACTCAGCCTACAAATGATCAAAAGTACATGGTAGAGGGTGGCAGCACACCTGCAGAGACCAGGTGAATAAGGGTCTCCAAAAGTGCATCTGTGCCTCCTGACAATTTTGGCAAGACAGCCATTCTGCCTAAACTGTCTCATATAATTTTTCTACTAACCTTTATAGGGTCATGCAGCCTACACAAGCATAGAGTTGAGAACAATTCACTCTAGTCATAAGAGTAGAGCAAAATGTTTATAGAAGGACTCGTAAAGATGGGTGCATACTGAGTTAGAGGAGAGGGGATAGGATGGCTTGCCAGGCTGGGAAATGAATGAGCCCAGGAATGTCAGACTTGAATTGAATGGCAAAGCTATAGGGCAGGTCAGTCATTCCAGAGTCATCAAGCATTAGCATCCAAGGTGTATGGCACAAGCATGCCGGTGTGTCAGAAGTCTAATGGGTCCAGGCAATCATAACACCTCTAGAAGGAACCACAAGTAAATGATTGGCTAACTCAAGAGCAAGAGGTTTGCTTTCAGAAAACTGTGATTGCTTGATCTTGAGAAATAAGTAAACTGGACTGATTTCATGTTTACAAACTCAATGAAGAAAAGAAGTAAAATCATCTCATCGAATGGTAATTTTGTTTAAATGTCGATTTGAACAATTTTTAAATTACTTCCTTCAAAATAATTTTCTAACACTACCTCACCATTGCCAAGATGAGCACTATGTGATGTAGACATCATAATATGTGACCAATTTTTTCCAATCAATATTGCTCCTTGCAGCAACAGTTCAGTGATGGAGTGTGCAGCCTGCTCAATGCCTCCAACCTTCTTTCCAGTGAAAAATCAGAAACTACTCTGTGCCCAATGTTTGACAGGACATTGCCCCCCCTGCCTGGGGGGACTCAGTATTTCTCCTGAACCCCCTTCTGCCCTAGAGATGTGGCCTTTTTAGTTTGTGGGTGGTTTCTGTGTTTTCTTTATATGTGGGTTTTCACTGAACAGAAGGGCTTATTCTTTGTTTTCTTTTTGATTCAAGGATTTTACCAAGAGTGGTGGCCTAGTCCATTGTGACATTTTTCAGTATATATTGTTAAATTCTCAAAGTCTATTGGGCAAGGTGTCCTGGGGAAATCAAAATTTATGATTGTCATTATGAAACTCTGAAATTAAGACCACCTTGCAAAACAACTGAGTTATAAAAGTGGTGTGTCGTCTGGTTACCCAATCAATTGGCCAGTAACAGGAGACAGCTATTAGTCTGTGCTGTGTGAATCTAACTTCCTCCTCCTAATGTGATGGAATTAATTCACACAACCTGATAACAAGGCTATTACAATGCGAACAATGGTTTAAAAGTGGCTTTCGTGGAACAGCCAGGCACCATTGAACATTTCAGATCAAAGGTCTATTGAACAGAAAGAACAAATAGAATCAATTTCTTGAACTGTCTCTGCATTTCCAAAACTTGCAACATTATACCACAGAATGTGACTTAATGAAGTACAGATGAGAAGACCAGAGCAAAGCTAGTTTTAATGTAACAATGAACATTAATGGAGAACTTTGGACTTTTTTCTTCTATGGAAACAAACTAGTTATTAAAGACAGCTTTGTACTCCTAAAATTCTAGACTTTAAAGCCAGCCAGGACATAGATAGTTCACTTAAGCCCAGATAACAAGGGATAGAGTCATACATTTGCTACTTTTTATCAGGGCTCTAAGGCTGTATGCTGCATAATTTATTTGTGTTTAAGCCAGAGTGTATTTAATGAGGTAGAGTGACCTAATCTCACTCACAAAAGTAATGGAAGATGCATGGACATTTTGCTTTAAAAACCTGAAATGAATAGTTAAATAATGACCACAATTAAGTGGATTCTGACTGAATAAAGACTGTACATTATTTTAGGTATCTCAGCCTAATTACTTTGGGTTTTGGACACAAATGACAGATATAAGGGTTTCAGTGCAGTGGTTTTTAAGTAGGAATATTTGAAAACAATTCAAGATCTGCAACTGCATATAGAGTGATTAAAGGGCTGAAAACGTAGCTCCACAGCAGAATGGCTGTCAAACATGCCCAGGGCCTGGGTACCATCCTCAGCACCACTGCAAAGCATGTGACGATGCAATAGAATACTGTGAATAATTCGTTTCTCTTAATCTTTAATTTAAAGCAATCTATTGAGAAGTCACAAAAGAATAATGGAATGACACATTGTCAAAGTCCTAAGTGCTTCAGTGCATAGAATACACCATTTACATGGATATTGTTATCTCTGTATTGTCAAATATAAAACACAATGCAAAAAAGTACCAAAAAATCCCACTTTCTATGGCTAAGTATAAATTTAGAAAAACATGGGCTATTAAAAGTAGGATTCAAAGCTGACTTGCTGACAAAAATGCATATTTAATATCTTCTGAAACATTCATGAAAACATGGAAGAAATCAAGCTATGGCAGCACTCAAGATTAAGGATATAGATGGGTAATTCTTATGAATATTGATGTTAACAATGCCACAACATGCCACAGGTTATCTGGGCCTAGGTAAGTAGCACCATGTTCCTAGCCCAAGATATCAGGAGAAGGCATGAATGTTAAGAAGGGGCCTGAGGGGCCTGAAACTGCCTCCTTCCCAATCACAAGAGCCTAGAATGGTGAGATAGATGAGAAGGGCTACTTCTGGAGTTAAAGGTTCAAATCAATGTTAAATATGATTCAATCTGTATGATGACCATAATGTACTATAAACCATTTCTTTTTTAATGTTTAGGTTTGACTTTATTTTGTTTTTCTTTTTAAGCTAAAATGTTGGAGATGGGGCAGTTCAGTTTGGTCCCCAAGCTGCCTTGACCTAAGAAATATGAGTCAAGTCAGAGTTTCTGTCCTGCCAGCACAGCCACTTGACCAGTCACAGATGACTTAAGCAAGCCACCTGGCAACCACAGCTGCTTGCTGCCAAAGCACTGATCCAGGCAAAACCCCAGCAGTGCTTCTTTCAAACAGGTCCTAGTGGGCTTACTCCTTTTCTGAGTCTCATTCCAATTTAGATGCCCTTGGGACAACCCCCAACCAGGCTGGAGGAGCAAGGACTGTCTTGCCCAGCAAAGACCCTGTTGTGACTGGTGTAAGGCAGACGTCTCCACCATGGGAGTGAACAGAGCACGTCATGTATATGAAAGTGTGCTGTGTTTGGTGCAAACATTCCATTTTTAGCTGCATAAACTGGCTGAGGCTGGCCAGGAGACATTCTTCTGTACTGTCCCTCTATGCTAGTACTGAAACACAAGCCCTTCAAAAGGCTTTCTCTTCAGCACTGATAGAGTAGGCTGATCTTGTAGCATGTCATCAAAGGCTGTGGTGATATTTTGTTTATGATCTAACAAACAAAGCTTGCCTGAAGATCAGAGTGAAAAGCTAGCCACACTAGTTAGCCATAGAGGCCAGGCAGTGGTGGTACACACCTTTAATCCCAGAACTCAGAAGACACAGGCAGATGGATCTCTGTTAGTTCAAGGCCACCCTGTGCTACAAGAAATTGATCCAGTCTAAAAGGGAAACAGAGCTCACACAAAGGTGATCCAAGAACTTGGAGTGGCATGCCTTTAATTCCAGCACTAAGGAAGTGGAGATGGGAAAACATATGGCTGGGTTTAGGAATATAAGGAGGGAGGAGATAGGAGCTCAGGGCAGTCTAGATACTCTGAGGCATTCAGTATGAGGATTTGAAGAGACAGGATCACCCATTTGGTCTGAGGTAAGGATAAGAGTTCATGGCCAGATGCTTTGCTTCTCTGATCTTTCAGCTTTCCCCCTCCTAATATTGGACTTGTGTTGTATTATTAAGAACAGTTAGAATTTGTGCTATAAAAAGCGATAGCAGTGGTAGAATTAGTGGCAAAAGTAACGTAGTTATGCTCTGTTGAGTAGCATCAGTAACAATGACAAGCACAAGAGCTTGCTGAAAGAGTTCCAGAGAGCTTAAAGGCAAAGAAACTGTAACCCAGTCTGTGCCAAAGTGAATCACAGATTCCCAGCACCCTAGGCCAGAAAACTCTACATTGGTCACCATAAGCCTAAGGGCTCCAGTCCTGGAGATTTGCCTGAGAGCTGTTAGAGGTCACTAAATACAGCAGCTTGCAGCTGCCTCCTGCCACAGCTCACTACTGTCAATTGCTGATGATTCTAAAAGCTGCTAAATGTCAACTCTGGAAGAGCTTCTCCTGGCCTACCAAGATTCCTATCAGGGTAGAACAAAAGTACTGCAGCTACTGCTACTCATTGCCATGTCCTACCCATCTCCACCTATTGCTAAGGACATAGCAAGCCTCTTGTGAGAAAGAGCATTTTTTCCCTTGCTTGATGAGTAAAAATAAAAACAAAAATGACTGAAAATTAAAAAGAAGACAGCAAGTAGTTCGTTCTTCAGAAGAATTGCAGATTTAATTCATGCCCACATTAAAGTAAAAAAAGAACTAGAGGCTACTTAAAATTCTTCAACCGTTAGTCTGTGAGCTAAATCTATCTCCTTTTGAGTGGCATGTAGAATACAAAAAGATATTAATACATTGATTCTTCTCTCACCTTTAATATGGAAGTGAACATTTTAAGTGAAAGCAAACTTGTTAAACCTGTAAGAAATATTATATAAAAGCCTAGATACTATAAAAGAGGGGTTTATAGTTCATAAGAAAAGATTCCTTGAAGAATATCTTGAGGAAAGCAAAATGATTTGTTGGAGGAAATTAGGAATCTACTTATGTTGCTGTCTTCTAGTAAGTAAAACATGGATCGGAGTTTACTTGGTCAGAAATGGGAACATTGATTTCTGAAGGTTGGAAACTAGTGAATGAAAGGGTAGCTGAAAGGATGAAGAAGCTAAACCTGCAGCTATTACTAGATATCAGATCTTTATGAGGACCACAAAGGGCAGAACTAATGCTGCAAACAACTATATTAACACAGAGAAAAGAGACAGAAATTCACAGAACAGTAGAAAAACACAGAAAATTTTAGACATCATAAGGAGGACATACTGATTTCCAAAGTAGTCTTACAAGTTTGTACTCCCACCAGCAATGGAGGAGTGTCCCTTTTTCTCCACATCTTCTCCAGCATAGACTGTCATTGGTGTTTTTTATTTTAACCATTCTGACCAGAGTAAGATGGTATCTCACAGTTATTGTGATTTGCATTTCCCTGATGGCTAAGGATGTTGAACACTTTATGTGTCTTTCAGCCATTTTAGATTCCTCTGTTGAGAATTCTCTATTTAGTTCTGCACCCCACTTTTTAATTTCACTTTTTGGTGTTTTGGTGGCTAGCTCCTTTAGTTCATTGTATATTTTGGATATCAGCCCTCTGTCAGATGTGTTGTTGGTGAAGATCTTTTCCCATTCTATGGGCTTCTGTTTTGTCTTACTGACTGCCTTACAGAAGCTTCTCAGTTTCAGGAGGTCCCACTTATTAATTGTTAATCTCAATGTCTGTACTACTGGTGTTGTGTTCAGGAAGCAATCTTCCGTATGAATTCACTCAAGGTACCTCCCACCTCCCTCTTCTAAGAGGTTCAATGTGGCAGGATTTATGTTGAGGTCTTTGATCCATTTGGATTTAAGATTATCAGTCTACCTCAAGATCCAGCAATCCCAAAGAACGAACATCCATACAACAAGGACATATGTTCATCTATGTTCATAGCAGTGTTGTTTATAATATCCAGAACCTGGAAGCAACCCAGATGCCCCTCAACTGAAGAATGGATAGAGAAAATGTGGTACAGTTACACAATGGACTACTACTCAGTGGGAAAAAAGCAATGGAATCTTGAAATTCGAAGGCAAATGGATGAAACTAGAAGAAACCATCCTGAGTGAGATAACCCTGTCACAAAAAGTCAAACATGGTATGTACTCACTCATATATGAATTTTAGACATAGAGCAGAGGATTACCAGTCTACAATACACATCACCAAAGTAACTAGGAAACAAGAAGGACTCTAAGAAAAATGCATGGACCCTGGAGAATGGGAAGGGGACAGGATCTCCTGAGCAAAATTGGGAGCATGAGGGTAGGGGAGAGGGAGCTGGGAGAATGAGAGGAGGAGAACAGGAGGGCAGAGGAGGAAATGGGGGAGCAGGAAGGTTGAGTTGGGGGAAGAATAGAGGAGAGCAGGATGAGAGATACCATAACAGAGGGAGCCATTATAGGTTCAAGGGGAGATCTGGCACTAGGGAGATTTCCAGAAATCTACAAGGACGACACCAACTAACAATCTAAGCAATAGTGGAGAGGCTACCCTAAATGCCCTTCCCCTACAATGAGACTGATGACTACCTTATATGACACCCTAGAGCCTTCATTCAGTGGCTGATGGAAGCAGAGGCAGGTACCTACAGTTAAACACTGAGCTGAACTCTGGAACTCAGTTGCAAAGAGGGAGGAGTGAAGAGCAAAGAGGTGAAGACTGGGCTGATGAAACCAGAAACCCACCGAACCAGCTGACCTGAACTGATGTTTGGGAGGCCAGCACAGGACTGATCTAGACCCCTGAACATGGATGTCAATGAGGAGGCCTTTGCACTCTATGGGGCCTCTGGTAGTAGATCACTATTTATCCTTGGCTTAAGAAAGGACTTTGGGAGCCCATTGCATGTGGAGGGATGCTCTCTTAGCCTGCACACATGGGGGAGGTTCTAGGCCCTGCTCAGGATGATATGACAGACTTTGGGGATCCCCCATGGGGGGGCCTTACCCTCCCTGGGTAACAGAAGGGGGATGGAGTGGGAGGCTGGTAGGGAGTGGGGGAGGGAGAGAGAGGGAGACGGGATTGACATGTAAATTAATTTAATACTTTTTTTTTAAAAAAGGAGGACATGTGGGCTCAAGAATACAGCAGTGGGGATACTTCAAGAATGGAGGGAGGGGTAGGGTGCCATAGAACAGCTTCAGCCAGGCATACGATGTCCATTCCTCTCTTGAACTTTCAGCTAAATAATTATTAGCATAACTTTCATAAGACTGGGCCCTTCAACATTCTATCACGCATGGAAGAGGGGATCATGAGCCCAGCTTCCACTCTACTATAGGCGGTTAACATCTCCCAGTGAGACAGAGATATTTTCTTCAGTTGTATAGCCACTAACAAGCCATCCATATTCCTGAAAATAATCCTTCACCCATGCTCCTTTAAGCAACCAAGTGAAACTCAGTGTATAATTGAGGAAGCAGAAAGACAGAGAGAAAGGAAGAAGGAGGGGAGGGATGGAGGAAGGGAAGGAGTGAGGGAGGGAAAAGAAAAGGAGAATTAGTTGTGAAGAGGAGATTAGTAAAGTGAGGACCAAAGCCATTAAACATATGTAGAAAAATATCATAATGAAATCCTTTATATGTAACTAATTAAATATGTATATGATAATAAAACATTAAAAAGCTTGAAAACCAAACAAAAAGGAGACCACATTCATAAAGCATTAGATTTCCTCAGGATGAAAATTAAAACTTTAGTGATTATCAATGATGTCAACATTAATGCAATAAATGGTTTGAATTTCATTGAATATGTATTTAAAATATTTTGAATGTAATTAGCATATTAATAGAAACTAAAATATGATTTTAAACATTTTTCAAAATAAAGCTCCAAAATAGATTACATACAAAGATCAGTCAGATTGCTTTAAACTCTACTAATATTCTAATATAACAAATAATATTAATATAAATCTAAAAAGGAAAAGTCAAGTAGGAGATTTGACTTTCCAATGAAATATAACTACATTAAATTATAACAGGATAATTAAAACAATATGGGTACCATATCAAAGAAATCAGTATCTCTGAAATATATTTATTTAAAAGGGAGATAATACATAATTAAAATAGGCATCATAAAACCACAGAGAGGCAATCCATTCCCCATAAAATGATACTCAGTGATTATCATTTCCTGGCACACCAAAATGAACTAGAAATGATTAAATATCATTGATGTGTCAAAAAGCCAAATGCTAAGATGCCCTGAACTTCTTTCAAAAGCAGCCACATAGGTGAAAGCTTTCTGTGTCCAAGATAACATGTCATGGAATAAACAGCTCCATCATCTGAACAGTAGGACCAAATGACCAAGATGGCAAAAAGGAAGAGTTTGGGTGCAAATTTATTGCAAATAACATATCATGAATGGAATTCTCTTAAGTGTGACAAAAATTTCAGCTTTAACAAAGCACAGCCTGTGTTCATCAGCATGCAGATGAAAAAGGAAAATGTAGGGATTTTACTCATCCATAAAGAAGGATAAAGTCATGCCTTTCAGAGGAAAATGGACAGAGCTGGAGATGATCAGGTTAAGTGAAACAAACCAATCAGCCAGCATTGATGCTTTCTCCAACATGAGAATATGGGGCTCAGTATTTATTAGTGTATACACACATATGTGACACGGAAGTGAAGGGTGTATTATAGCGAGTAAAGAGTCTAAAATGGAGCTTGAGAGAAAGAAGAGAGCAATGAGAGACACAGAGGAGAAGCAATTCTTGTTCTCTTCCATGTGGATTAAAACTTTAATTTATCTAAACACACATTTGCCATGAATGCAATCTATGTGGAAGGTGGGATACTGTTAGGAGAGGAAGACCAGAAAGGAGGGTGTGTGCAAATAGAAGCAAAACATAATGGTATATAAATATAAATACATGTATGTAATGTTACTATGAAGCCCATCAACCTGTACACTAATTAAAAATTTCTTAAACTTTCAGAAAAGAAATATAGTTTAATGGAAAAATTCAACCGATTGTTCTAAACAAAATGTAAAACTTTATCTCTGAGCCCTCTTAAGACATTAGAGATTTTCTTTTTAATTTTTTTTCTCATTCATTTTACATCCCAACCACAGTTCCTCTCCCTCCCTTCCTCCCTTTCCCCTTCCCCTCTCCCCGGTTCACCCCCATCCACTCCTCAGAAAGGGTAAGTCCTCCCATGGGGAGTCAACACAGCCTGCCACATTCTGTTGATGCAGGACCAAGCCCTCCCCCACACCCAAGGTTGAGCAAGGCATCCCACCAGATGGAATGGGCTTCGAAAAGCCAGTTCATCCCAGCTAAGACCCCTAGTAATAGTGGGGAGGGTGCCTAAACTGGCTTTCCCCTGTAATCAGATTGGTTACTACCCTGTCATCATAGAACCTTCATCCAGTAACTGATGGAAACAGATGCAGAAATCACAGCCAAGCACCAGGCTGAGGTGTGGGAGTCCAGTCAAAGGGAGATAGGAGGGATTATATGAGCAAGTGATGCCACGATTGGGAAATCCACAGAGACAGTTGACCCGAACTTGCAAGAGCTCAAGGACTCTAGACTAACAGCTGGGGAGCCTGCATGGGAAGGAACCAGGCCCTATGCATGTGGGGGACAGTTTTGTAGACTGGTCTGTTTGTGGGACCCCTGGCAGTGGGACCAGGATCTATCCCTAGTGCATGACATTAGAGATTTTCATTCTCTGTTTGGGGCGTTTATGAATGGAAACGTTTAGAAGTGTTACTTAAGCAAATTTCCAACTCCTAAATGAATATCTGAATAGAATAGAGAGATGTGTCTTAAGGTTTGGGCATATGAGGGTCAGGCACATAAACCGTAGTGTTTCCACCTACTTAAAGAAATCTATAAGCATATGTTCTACAAGCAGCCTGTGTCATACCTCTAAGAACAGACGATGTTCCATTTTAACAACTGTTTGTAATATACTCATTTTAAAGGGCAGACACCGTGGGGCTATGTTTTTGCTAGGCTGAATTTTTAAAATCAGTGTTACAAATTGATGCTAATTCAACAAGTGCCAGTTTGTTCTATACCCCTGTTAATTTCAATCTTTACTCTCATCTTAGTTTCTTTTATATTCTTTCTCAGCATGGGACCTGTAGTTTACCTGGACTTGATAGCAAGTCCAGTGTCTACGAAGTATCTGTAGATTTAATAAGCACTTTGTTTAAAATCTGTAGATTTAATAAGCAAAAATGCTAATAATAAATATCATTATTATGCTATTTTAAAGATAATTTATAAATTACATTTTCTAACTCTTACATCTGTAATTTTTTAAATATATGCACACACACACACTGGGTTTTTAACTGACTTCCATTAAACTTATTTGAAGAAAAAGACCTTATTTTGATATGAGGTACAAAACATTCTTTAACTTTTTGTTCCAAGTTACAACTATATTACACAACAATTGGCCATTCCTTTCTGATTTAGATCTCATTTGTTTTCATTGTTGATAATTTCAATTATTTTGGCTGCTTAGCTAAATTTCTCTGCCTTCTCTCTGAAGGTGTAGATTTTTCACATGCCAATAACATGTGCTAAAATATTTCCCAGGAGTGGTAGCTAACAGCAACTTGGTTTACTGGGATTGTTTGAGTGCTTTTTTGTTTGCTTGCTTTAAAACAATATACTCTATGTAAAAAAAAAAAAAAAATCAGTCAAAGGGAGATAGGAGGGATTATATGAGCAAGTGAAAGGGCAAACTAAACAAAACTAAACTTTGCCATGATAGCTGCATACATAGAGTTGGTTTGAAATCATTCTCATTGACATTAGTTGGTTCTTTTGCTGAAATAAAAGTTGTTTTACCTGTACAAATCTTTAACACTAAAAACGAGGCATATGCCACATTTTGGAAATTCAGATAGCTTTATTCACTGTCAAAATTTGTTGTTTTTGCAATGGAACAATCTACATTGAGGGCTTCCATGTTTTGAAGCCCACCTAAATATTATTTAATAAATATATTGATATAAATAAACAGATATATTTCATCAAACATAATAGAAAAATAATAATTTCCAATGCTTAAACTTTAGAAGATATTATTCCAATAAGGCCCCTTGCCTTTGACTCACTCTGCTGAGTGTTTCTTGTGAGTCCAACCAAATAAATCATCATATTTACATACTTTATATTTTAAATACATTTTGTAAATGACTACAAATTGAACATAAATATGTTACAGGATGTATAACATATACTCAGTTATCATTAGAAAAATGAACAAACCAGTAATATTGTTCAAACACTAAAATGAAAATACTTTAAGAATCTTCCTTCATTTGAGATTCTTACTGAAAATACTTATTTCGTCCTGAATTCTCTGACCTTTAATTCTTATCATGTGTGCGTCTGCCTTGGACTTTAATTATTAATGCCAATTTTCCACATCCTAAACACTTCTGAACTAATTTTAAAATATGACTTGGTATGCAAGTTGACACCTTCAACAGCATTTAGCAAACAAGCTGAGTGGTTCCTTTAAATGAGTCATTATGTCATCACCACTGACAAGTAAACAATAAATTGTGGAAAATGTTCTTACTCCTGCAAAGGTGAGATGCAATTCACTCCATCTTAACAATAGCAACATCTAACAAAAGGTCCTTTAATTTAGATGATGCAGATGAATTGGATGTCTACTTGGGTAAAGACTGCTGTAGGTTCTGTGACTATTCTCATTGCAAACCAGGGGATCTTGCTGCAAGTGGCTTTGCATATTGTGGTGGGTGGCTAGGGCAGGGGTTAGTGCCTCTCTGCTCTAGTAGCTGTTGACTTATTTAGCACTGTGAAATATAGACAGATGTGACATATGTCCCTCTAAACTTTGTGACACAGAAGTGAAGGGGGTATTGCATTTGTCATATGACAAAGACCTGTTGGTTTTAGAACATCTGTGCTAAACAGTCTTTTTCATCAGCCTGGGTCCAAAGTGAAGATAGTATAACCACCAGAAGATGCCACACACACTCTAGAGTACACTAAAGCCTATTTTGGTTAATCCTAGGGCCAGACATTAAAATGTGGCAAAGAAAAACCTTAATGATACGTGGTCTGTTGTATTTCTTCATTAATTTATTACATTGCTTTCACTATTCAGAAACACGAGTGCCTCCTGAGTAGCTTCTGGAAATCAAAGACTATAATATGATGAAAGCCCAATGCATAGTAACTTCAGAAGTTGCCTCTGCAACATCTCTTGGCCTCTAGGATTGGACTTATTGAAGTAAAGAAAACTTATTCTCCCAGAAACATTTCAATTAAAATAATCAAATTTAAGAAATTCATATGCAAAAAATGAATAAAACATAAAGTGCATATCAATAATCATAGTTTTCCATTGTTTAAAAAGCATGCCTTTAGTTACAGAAATTCACTTTAAATAGCCACCTATGTCTGTCCTAGTTGGGTTCCAGAAGAGTTAGGATTCACACTATTCAACAGTATTCTAGACAAAGCAAATGCCAACCTCTTTCTCAGATGTTGCATTTGAAATGTACTCTAGCAGCTTTCTCCAATAACTGAGACTTTCTTTATAGTTCAATCTATTTTGCGTTGGAAAACACGTTATCCCACTGTAGTAGATGAGCTAGTATTTCTTTCCCCCAGAAATGTTTTATATGAGGTGAGAAAATGTATTGAAAAAGTAAGAAATACAATGGAGAATAAGTAAATATTATTATATTTCTTAACCTAAAACTGGACATTTTGAAAACTTACTCTCCAAAATGCAGACCTATGCCCAGTGCTGTGGAAGACTGACACCTAAACACACTGAACCTGAAATAGCTATGAAGGGGTTAGTAGACACCTAGAGCAGTGGTTCTCAACCTGTGGGTAGCAACCCTTTGGAGGTTAGATGACATTTTCACAGGGTCACATTCAGATATCCTGTGTATTAGATATTTACATTATGATTCACAACAGAGAAAAATTATAGTTATGAAATAGCAATGAAAATAATTATATGCTTGGGGACTACCTCAACATGAAGAATTGTATTAAAGAGTATAGTTTGATTAACTCAATTATTTTATTCCTTTTCTTTCTCATCAACTTTTTCTATTGAATATAACCTGCTATAAATTCAGAAATATAAACTTGTGATTTTAAAATATAATTAGATGAAAAAATGAAAATTTAAATCTCAGACACAGCAAGCCTAAAATTTAAACATGAATATTTTTGGTTTAATTGGAAATAAAAAGAACTCTGAAGGGGAACAAATAAATTAAACCACCATGTTTGCATATTTTGGGGGAAAAATGGAACAATGCATTAAGATAGACATATTTTGAATCAAATGTTTATACCACAAGTATCTGGTCTGGAAAAAAAATCTGTGAAAACCTTTAAAAATAATAAAAATGGCAATTTCCAGATATACCTTTTAAAAATCAAGAGTTGTTACAATATTAAAATCCAAAAGTAGCATTTCCTTCATAACTATTCTTAACTAATGACTTTTAACATGTAAGGTCATTTTCAACTTTTAAAAAACAAACAGAAAAATACCATTTGAAATATAAATATAAGAAATCTAATTTTCTCAGGCCATTTGCAAGTTTTCCCATCAACTGCACAGAAATCAAATTTCTTTTCTTTCCCCTGGAAAGTCCGAAATGCCAAAACTTTTGGGCTATGTTTAGATTTTCCAACTGTATTTCTATCTTCTCTTAGTCTTACAGCCCAGTTTGTGTGTTAGAACCTCTTAAGTTGTTGGCTTAACAATGATCTGTGACAACCCTAGATTCTGTTGGTCCACGTTGTTTTAAAAAATAGCAAGATATACACTTTTCTCTTATTTTCAAGAGGCCAAGAAAGATACCATCTTGAAGCCTCTGAACACACTGTTCCCTGAGCATTCTCTGTCGGTTTTTTTTTTCCCCTTAGAATTTTCCAAGCCTGGTTATGTTGCTTCCACCTAATGTTGCAAACATTTTGGGTGAAAGCCCAATGTGATTCTGAGACTTGGGTATGATTCCTTGTAACCTGGCATCCTTCCTGGAAGTTAACTTTGTTAGGCAGTTATTTCTATAAACATACTGAGTAATAGGAAAGCAACATGGCCAGATGAAGTCTACTACCTGCCTTTTCTCTACAACCATGTAGGATGGAACTGGGCTATTAGTTATTAAAGCTGGCACAATGAATTGTTGTCCCATGACCTCTTTAAAGGGTTAAGTCATATTTTCAGAACCACTATTGCTTCTCATAAAATTAAACGTTTGGATTATATTTGTAGATGCATGATTTGGATCAGCCAGCTATTAAGTCTGTGATGAATGAGTCCAAAGTTTAGAGGCTTAAAACAACTACTTATTCCATTAAAGTTACCAATCTCACTCTTACTCAGATATTTCCATACAGTTACATGGCTGTAACTGGCTTAGATGTATATTGGGCAATAACAGTATTCCTGGAAGCCACTGACAGAGCAGAGTGGCTATTCCCATCACAAACCAATGTCCAGGCTGTGGTATTTGTACTTTGACTCTGAGGACACAAGATTCAAAAAGTTCAAAGAAAATCTGGAGTATGCTATCACTGTAACTTTTGTGGTAGGTTACACTAAAAGTTTCACACACACATACTTTTAAAGCTTATGAGATGATGGAGGAAGACTTTGTCTTTGGAAACAAAGAAACCTCAGAAATTAAAAGTTGTAAGTTTTGGCTCATCACCAAGTCAAAATAAATAGCAAGTACCTGATCATAGATTTTCAACAGACTATATGGCTTTATATTCTTCCTAAATGTTTGACATTGTCAAGTCTACTAAATAATGGGTTTCATGGTGTCTTAAAATAAATGTGAAATAAGGTGGCATCTTAGAGAAAAAAGTCTGCCATACCACAGCCCAAGTGCATACACTCAAACTGGTCATCATGGTGACATATGACACAACATTCCCCAAAGCTAGACCATGTCTGTCTAAGAACCAACACAGAAAAAAGAATAGCCACTATAGAAGACACCTGTAATATTTATGTTTCTAAGTTTTCCAATCTGGTCTTTGATGGAATGGAAATTATTGTTCTTAGGATAGGGAGAGGTTTGCTTCTAAAGGTGTCAGTAATGTGGTAATTAACTTAAAACATGGCCAATGGCTGGTAGCTATGCACACTGAAGATATAGACTAATAATACATTAAAATAGCTGATTTATTCATGGAGAGAGCTGGCCTTTCTAACAATTGGGTACCACTGCTTCTGTATACTGACAGCAAGAATGGTTCCAGTATGTAGGTAATTCAGGGAGTGGCCCCATGTTGCTTCCATACTTGGTGAGTGCAGTGGGCTGTCAACTGCATCAAATGGTGGAGCCAGGAAATGTTAAGAAAACAGGATCCCACAACCCTTGGACATGAAATATGTGACAACAGGAAAAGAGAACATGACAATGGTTGAAGAAAATCCAGAACCACTGATAATGAAATATGCACTGAATGCCAAATACAGCCCCATACACGGTTGCAGGAAAAGGGTGAAATTTTTCACTAAAACTTTTTATTAGCTCTTCTGTAGACATGAGACCAGTTACATCTCTAAGGCTCTGGATAGCATTCAATGTGAGATACATGGATATTTGAATGTTACTAGTGTTAGCATTCAGTCACCTCTGGCCTGCCCCTTGGAAGCCTCTCAGAGTACTTCACCCCTGTTCTCATACCAAGTAAGCAGGCAGTACCCTGGCATGCTGTGTGGTCTCTGTGTACATGCAGTAGGCCCCTCCCTTTAAAAGGAGGAACTGGCCTTCTTTTGCTCTCTCTCTTCTTTCTCTTCTTTTTCTCCTCTCTCTTCCCCTCTCCCCAGACCTCTCTCTCTCTCTCTCTCTCTCTCTCTCTCTCTCTCTCTCTCTCTCTCTCTCTCTCTCTCTCTCTCTCTCTCAACTCCCATGAGAGCACTCTACACTCCCTTTCTCTCCCCTCTCTACTTAACCCCCATCCCTACTAATAAAACTCTCCATGTGAGACCTGTCTGCCTGGCATGTCTGTCTCTCAACCACTGTGGAGCCCCTTGGCTCCGAGCTGCCAAGGTCTCTCTCTCACACCATTTTACAACAACTAGGAAAGACTGCATCATACATTGCTGTTCTCCTTCCTCACATCTCACCACATCTGTGCCTGCACTAGCTGGCATGCATAGCTGCCTACTTGTTTCAACCTTCTCCAGACAGCTTGCATCTTGCCTCGAGCTGCATCATGTATCTGTTGCCTTCTGTTGTGGATAGCCACAGGTTCTATAAAGAGAATACCTGGAAGAGTCTTTTTGTCACCACATATAGCCAGAAAGCTGGAAAGAGCTAAAGACACCAGCCCAGAAGGAGGCATCCATAAGCCAAGAAAAAACAAAAACTGTTTAATCATTTTAAAGCACTTTAGGTGAAAAATTCTAGTTAACATCATGCTGCCCTGTGATCGACTTTAAAAGTCCTTTGTATCTGCCATTTTCCTTGTTATTTCACTCTTGCTGGCTCTGTTTTCTGAGATCTGCCCATTAATAAATTAAGAGCAGAGCAACTTCTAGTTTCTCCAACGTCCTGATAGAGAGAACCCAACTTAAGCCAGAGGCTCTTATGACACCAACATATGCTTTAAAAGATTGTTTTAAACCTTCTTAATAAAGAAAATGAGAGTTTCTCACCTAGGTGACGATGGGGAATGTACTGTGTATGTTCATCTTATTGATTGTTGAATAAAATACCGTTTGGCCAATGGCAGCAAGTTAGACAGGACTAGGAGTCAAAGAGGATTCTGGGAAATGTATAGAGAAGTGGTGATCCAGGCCAGAAGTGACATAGCAAGGAGACTCACAGTTGAGCAAGGAGAAAGAGGAAGTGTTCCCTCTTTTCCCTTTCCTCCTCTGCTGGATGTGAGCCACCGGAAAGGAGGGACGCCAATATGGCATCCGATAAGATAAGTCTTATAAAATATATAGATTTGTGATAATTAAGACTGAGCTAACAAATGAGAATCCTAGTCATTGGCCAAGCAGCATTGTACCTAATACAAGTCTCTTTATGTATTAATTTGGGCCCTAACTTGGGTGGGCAGCTGGCATAAAACGCACACATAGCGGTGGGGCTCGGCGGCTTATGGCAGAAAGATTTATCGTAACAAGATAAGGCTGTCAGTATTACAATTTGGCATCCACCAACACACTACCAAACACTCCACTATGCAGTAACATGGAGCAATTGTATAATAAAATGCTTAAGGTAACATCATTTGTTACAGTTTCTGAATAATCCTCCTGACTAAATAGGAATGTGATGTTAAATTGTAGAAGGTGACAAAAAAACAATGCTGTTGAGATAACCATTAGCAATTTATCACTAACACTTATGTACCCTGACCATAGGTTTACTATGTCAATTGCAGAGCTATTACAAACTACTATGCAACTGTACTCAAGCCTACTTGGAGAAAGATCTACTTTAAAATGTACACTTACAGATGAAAGAGAGATAACTGACATGGCTGTTACTTTCCAGACATTGCCTGTCGTGCTGTTGCTTGCATCGCCTTCCTGAGGAGACTATGGGGAGAAGAGGAATGGAGGATGTAAGGGAATTTAGCCTTCTTCCAGGGAAGATGGGACATGGTTTTTGATGAGCCAGATTAAATGTATTGAAGAAGGAAATATTTTCAGTATCAAAAGTAGCTAGTAACAGAGGTAATAGCAAATGCATATATACATAGAATCAAAGCCGTCCCAAGAATTTTAAAATAAAATCCAAATGTCTTTCTTTAAAAATAGTCGCTTACAACTTTTATGGTAAAGAATAACATTCATTCAATGTTATAATTCTTTCAGTGTAGTGCAGTGCCTCTTTGTTGGTGAGTTTTACTAAGTCATAAGGCAGTTTAATGGCAGGGAAACACACACTGGAATGTGAACATTAACTATTAAATACCTTCTCTGAGAATTCAAGGAACTCCAGCCTCCCTCCTGGGGCAATTTTAACTCATTATATCTTATGTTCTTCAAAGACTTCTGATCTACATAAATATCCATTCTCAGGTTCATATTTTACCACATACAACGAGCCTGTCTACGATTCTAGAAAGTTTTAGAATGGTCCAGGACACAAAGGTTTTCTTGTCTGAATGAAAATGAACCATGAATCATCAGCCTCTTAAAGTGCAATGTGACCTGAATATTTGTCATTAAATTTCTAAATCCTCAAAGATATATTACTTTTTAGGTTTCTGAGTCATGTACAATTAATCAGATTTCTTTATAAAACCCTTCCGTGACTGAGATAGAATCTCAAGTTTTATGAATTGCTGTTCATTTTTCCTTTTTGATATTATAAATTGTATTATTTCCAAAAGCAGACTCAGTGAATGATAACTTAAGAAAATTCATGCTTAGATCCAAATGAGGGATTACAGCATCTCACATATATTCTTATTTACACAAAATAACATATCTTTAGATTCGATAAATCTTCCTAATATTTGAGTACATATTTATTTGCCAACAGAACTGAATGTCAATAAAATTTGTCAGTCAACAACAGCCAAGAGGAACTTCCTTAGATAAACCTTGTAAAATATACATTCACATTAAGGCCAAAAATGAGTAAGTATTGCACTAGCTCCTTGCTTCTTTCATTCTACCACAGTGTGGAGAGCAAGGACAGTCATCAAGTGAATGGCATCTAAGACTAACTGTTCACTTTCTTTTTCACCACCCAGAGCATTGTCATGCATCCCTCACACAAGACCCAGTCAAAGGGAATTAGCAGTCTGTGCTGAGCTGCCAGTCGGCCACCAGATGGCAGCAATGCTTTTATGAATAATGCAGCAGTCTGTGCTGCCCATCTAAGATTTCCTGTGTTAATAATAGAACAATCCTTACTTCAGTAAAA
Organism: Cricetulus griseus; assembly: GCF_003668045.3. NCBI lineage: Eukaryota > Metazoa > Chordata > Mammalia > Rodentia > Cricetidae > Cricetulus > Cricetulus griseus. The sequence continues at coordinate 130,106,879 of NC_048599.1, forward strand.
GGGCAAATTTGTCTGCAATGACGCCAGCCACGTTTTCATGCCATTAATTGTATTTTGTGGGACACATTTGTTTTCTAGCACATGGGCCTCCAAATATTTATTATGCTGATTAAACATTAAATGCGGCTGAATTTCGTTTGCTACTGAGCTGAGGACAGCTAGGGGCTTGTTCCTTCCTTTCAGGTGAGCAGTAACATCTGCACTGTGTATGTTCCAGTGTGTCTACCAAAGAAAAAAGGTTCCGCATACTTCCCACCACATTTATCCTCACATCCTGTACACCTAAACAGTGCACTCATAATCCCCATCATGATCTGAGTTCAAATCCATCGTAGAACCAGGCATCAGAGGTCTGTCTTTGACTCGATCATGGGTGTGAGACTCTTAAAAATGAAACATTATCAAACAGCAGGTAAAACACAACAGAAATTCCAAGGTCTGTCTCAAGTACTAAAGGAAGTTCAGTGTCAGCAGCTCACCTGTCACTTCTGCAATGTGTTAAGTCTGTCACTGTAAACAGCTTAGTTTGACCATTCACCCTACAATGAGTTTGAAAACCTCCATCTATGCTGGATATAAAATGCTCCATAAAATGGTGAGACTAGGCCTGGGGGTCTCTACCAAGAAGAAATGCATTTACATACTCTGTGAGAACACCAACCCCAGACAACAACAGCAGGAAATTGTTGCTGAGCTTAGTTAGCTTCCTCCCCCAAAGCCATTTCATTCCATTGTTACACTTAAGCCACCACTTTTTCAATATCCTGCCCTATTCAGATTCCAAGAAGCCTTAACTGTGCTTCAGCCTTTTATGTCCGTGTGTGTGTGTGTGTGTGTGTGTGTGTGTGTGTGTGTGTGTGTGTGTGTGTGTACATGGTATATGTGTATCTTAGCTTTGTTTTCTATTGCTGTGAAAAAGACCATGAGACCATGGCCAAAAGCCACTGGGCAGGAGAGGGTTAATTGGTTAACAGATCAAAGTTCAGCAAGAGGGGGAAGCAGAGGAAGGAACCTGGAGGCAGGAGCTAAAGCAGAGGCCATAGGGGAACCCTGCTGACTGGTTGACTCCTTGGCTTGCTCAGTCTGTCTGTCTTATACCATACAGAACAACCTGCCTAGGAGTGGCACCACCTACAGTGACCTGGGAGGTCCTGATTTAATAATTATTCGAGAATATGCCCCACAGACTTGCCTACAGGCTATCAGATGGAGGGCTTTTCTTAACTGAGGATCTTCTTCCAAGATAACCCTAGCTAGTGTCAAACTGACAAAACAAATAACAAAAAATGACTGAGACAATGTGACTTGTGTGTATTTTCACATAGGATGGGGTGGGGGGCAGTGTTGGAAGCTGGCATCTGTCCTCTCTCACTGAAACTAGAGCTACTCTGAATCAGGAAGCCTTAGAAATCCTCCTTCCTACCTCCTGCAGTACTGCAGTCAGGCACACAGGGTCACCCATAGCCTTTTACAAGGGTGGAGGGGATTTGAACTCAGGTCCTTGATCTTAACAGCAAGTGCTCTTTCCCATGGAGCCATCTTCCTATTTTCTATATCCTTGCCTTTTGAAAAATTGAGATTATAATTTAATTACAATTCTCCTTTCCCCTTTCCTCCCCTTCAAACCCTCTCACACACCCCTTCTCACTCTCCTTTAAATTCATGGCCTCCTTTTTCAACTAATTGATTCTATTCATACCTGTATTTGCCTAAATTATATCCTTGCTTTTAAAACATTCTGCTAAATTTTTAGCACAATGTACATTCATATATTGAAAGATTCTGCATAGATCCCACATAAGGCCTCTCTAGTGAGTGAGTGCTGGCATCATAAACTGGCTGTTTGTTTTCTTGAGTTTATTTCAAGCCTTTGTTTATGATGCTTGCTTTGTTATTTTCTTATACTGCTTTAAACATTGCTCTGAGGTTTCAGAGTTTTGCTTACCACTGCTCAGATTTTTCTCCTTCTTGTGGCTAGTGGCATATAAACATTGCGTGCGCATGTGCCTGTGTGTGTGTGTGTTTCTTGCCTTCAAATACAGCCCCATTACCTTGTCTTTCTAAAAACTGCATGGCACTGGCTATTTATCGGAAGGTGATTTTGTGCTTTCCTAAGGTACTTGATTTTATTTTACTCTGTCTTCCTCACAGACAGGCTGTAAACTGTGTTATTATTTATTGGCTTCATATATTATATACCAGCTTTTGGGATTAAACTATTCTCTTTTGGGGGGAATACATCTGTTTGCTATTAAAAAGGAAAGAAAACCAGACTCAGCATGAAGTAAACATGGCTACTTTGTTTTACAAATATGAAATAAGAATTCTGAAACAGATATGCAAAAGAGAGCCCTTGGTTGGAATGTTGTCTTGCCAGAATCAAAGTCATATTTTCTGTACTTTATACAAGATGAAAATTCACAAGTAGAAAAATTTTAGTACTTAGTAATTTCACTTCAATCCATCAAACTTTTCCTAAGGCCCACGATGTATGTTCTCACACAGTTTTGTACAGTCTGAAGACCTAGGTTTTTTACTACTGGCTACCTGGAAGCCTCATCTTGTGGATACCACCAGGAAACTGCCGTGAGCCACAGACACCTATGGAAAGCCTGGAGACCAGCACACAAGCTCTACCAAAGCATGAAGAAATAAAGAAGTTTCACGAGTGGTGGGAGTCCCAGCACAAGCCCAAGGACTGAAGGGCAGCTTGCTACAGGCAGTCTAAGATCAGAGGGAAATTCAAATTGTCTAAATAAAAGGCTCTTATCTCCACCCCACACCCCAACTACTTCAGAAGTCATAGGGAACAAAGCAGTGGCTTTAGCCCATTAGGCCATATCCATCTATTCTGAGAAAAATGCACATGACAAGTTCATTCCTTTCAGTTCAAATGTTGATCTAATTTATGTCATTTTTGGAAAGATTACATCTTAGTTCCTTTGACCAATTTGGTTGTAAAAATCTATCAATACGGTTGGTGTAATGTCTACTGCCATCCAGTTTCATTCTGTTCTGACACTAGTGTGAACAGATAAAATCGCAGTGCTCTAGCAATGGGCCTTTAGTAACTTTAGATAGTGAGTGAACAGTGAGAGGGAAAATATGCTGAGCCTCAGATTTACACTCTGGAGCTGGACAGGCTCAGCCAGGTAGGATAAACCTGATAGTGTTTCCTCTAACAACATATTTGATTTTTGTATCCTAATTCCAAGAATTTAGGTCAATAGACCTTTATTATTTTCCTCAAAATTAAATGAGTAAAGAGCCAAGGTTTCCCAGTGATTTGGTCTGAAGGGATGGGCGTGGTCCTTAGCTTATTGATGCACTTAGACCTATCTCCGTTTCTACTCTTCCTTTACTAGTCAAAGCTAATGTGTACATTCATTTTTCTCTTGTGTTCAGGATCTTTTTTTATTTTTACAGCCAGTCATATAGGTGTGTGTGTGTGTGTGTGTGTGTGTGTGTGAGAGAGAGAGAGAGAGAGAGAGAGAGAGAGAGAGCCCTAATTCTAAAATTAAGTCTATGCTGCATAATCTCACTGACACACTGAAGCCAACATTTACAAAATAATAATGCTATTTCCTTCCAATCAAAAGAAAAGTTTCCTTTGACACCTTAGAAGGGGAGCAGGAAGTGTCCCTTATCTCTCTTTTATTTGGGGACATTGTTACTGAACTTGTCTCTGCAAGTTGCAATTCAGAGCTTGTTAGAAAATACCTGAGGGATATGCTTCTGTTACCATGTTAACTTGTGTATTCCATTCATTAGCTGGTTTACACCAACTAGATATTGTAGCAATGACATTTTCAAAAAAAGACTGGATACTAAAACCTAAACAAGGCAGAATGACACATACCCTGAGAACAATAAATGAAAATATTTTTCTTTTGGCCTATTAAATCTTTAGCAACTGAGGGCAGTGCATAAAAGTTGAAGTGCTCTGAAGTTAGTTGCGTTTTATTATATGCATCACCCTCATTGAGATTCTGCTGAAATTCACAATTGGAATTTCAAGCTTAATGTTATGAGATGATTTGGTTAGTGATCAAATTAATAATGATGAGCATCTGTATTTGTATTAAAGTTACTCCTTGGTAGTTGCCTTAAAACACACCAAAGGGCCTTCTCATTTTTAACGAAGACAGAAGGCTGGTAGGGGAGGGCCTGTTATCTCATCCTTTCTCTGTGGGATATACTGCAAGTTGGACAAGGAATCCTGCCCTCAGTCTCTATGAAGTTCAACTGAAAACATGCAGGTCCCCAGATTCAAATGTGTCTCCACTATGCCGATGAAGAATGGATGAGTGTTTAGTAGGCAAATGAAATGGTGGAGGGCAAGCCGTGAAGGAAATCCAAGCTATGCTAGATATCAATGCTTCTCTTTCTCCTGGTTTCTTTTTGACTCTATGCCTTTTAAGACACTGTGAGCAATTCTGCCAACTGTAACCAGTCTTACTTCAAACTAATGCATCTATAAATATGAAGAATCTCCCCTTTACATTTAGTCTTAACTATACACCTTGCAAAATGAAAGAGAAAATTGGTAAAAGCTCAGATTTATTCTAAACTACCCCTCTTGACACAAGAAATATATAAAAGGGAAATACCAGTAGTTTTCCTTTTGGCTTAAAGTATCGTTTTCCAGGATGTTATTAAATTATCTCCGCATTAATAAACTTAAGTAGTACTAAAATATGGTAAGCTAAGACATGTCAGATCAGGATGAGCAATCAAATTATGTTTACTTGTAATGCATATCCATGTAAAATATTACATGAATATATTTAATATAAGGTATAGCCAGAGGAATTTACCCTGAGTCAGGAAAGTAACCTGAGTCATTAAATGCTAAACCTACTCCAACTTTACTTTCCTTGTAGGGAGCAGGGCCCCTCTCTGCTGATATGTTTCTATATTAAAGAAACAATGTCAAATCCTAGACAACTGAACACAGTATTTATATTCTAAACTGCTGATGGAGATAAAGTAACAGTCATCTCCATTTTTTCAGAGACAATTGACACAGTTCTACTCATTATTTATTAACTGGTAGAATTTTACAACTTAACACGCCTAATCTATAGAAAGCCAATAAATTCAACAGCAAAATTTTATAAAAGTTGTTTATAAAACACCAAGACTTATTCATCCATATTAGGCCTGAGGAAAATAAGTCTTCAGAAGACAAATAATTCAATATCTTAAATAATTAGTTACTATCTTAGCTCCTACTGAGAAAGAACCAAGGGGGGGAGACAGCATATCATCAATTCCCCACCCTAGACTTCCAAATACATTTTTCAGGTAGCCTCAAACTCAAAGGAAGGAAAGGGCCCTAAATGAACATTTCCCTTCAACTTTGAAACAAGATTTTTTTAAAGTTTCCCCAAATTTTGTGTTTCTGTAACTAATTTCACAACCGTGTTAACAGTTAAATTTCCTGATGCAAGGCAGTGTAAAGGCCTAATGTGGCCAGGTAGGAAAGAGGAGATACTAGCTCCTCTTATGCTTTGGATGCTGTCTTACAGTACTGCCACCCTTTAGCGGAGTTTTGTTTAGTTATTACAACTATCTCTCTGTAAATGACATTTGGGATTATTTAAGATTATGTTGTAATCCCTTTAATCCTTAGTACTTTAAATTTCAGGCTAAACACCAAAGAGCAAACCAGCACTTAGCAGAAATGTTTAAAACATGTGATTTGCACATAAATCTTTTGCCTAGACTTTCCCTGATGAAGACCTGACATTGCTTTTAGTTAACCAAGAAAACTTGTCCAAAGTTCATCCCAAATTACTCATGGGCTAAATGCTTTCTCAAGCTACATCAAAATTGTGATGTTCCATGATTTCACCCTTTCTGCAGAATTAAACAAAAGTTAGAGCAATGAGCATTCACTAATTAAGCTTAGAATTTGTGTGGCCCCTTCATAAGTGCAAAGCTGTGTGTGTGTGTGTGTGTGTGTGTGTGTGTGTGTGTGTGTGTGTGTGTATGTATGTAAATGCTCACTGAATTTCTTAAAATCAAGTAATTCAATATCAATGTATACCTAATTATCTTCTTTAAAGATATATTCTTACATTCTTGGACACCTGTGATTACATGTCATAGATAATGTATTATAAAAGAGAACAGCACTTTTTAAAATTACTTGCTATTAAACAATGCCTATCAGCCAAAAGTAGCACATAGATTCTGGTTCCAAAATAGGCAGAGGTTCCTGGTCTCAGAAAGTGAATATCATTTTGATTTATTTTGGTTATTACATACTAAAGTTATAATTTTGTCACTCTGACATTTGCATGTACTATTAGAAGAAGATGGAATCCACAAAGAGTTTGATGGAAATTTGACTGGAAATAAAACTTGGATTTTGTTAAATACAGAAAATGAACAAGTCAGATGTCTAAAAAGTACAAACAGTGAATGAAAAATATTCCATTTTTGTATCAAAAATGTGTGCTTCCAACATATCTCAGGCACTCCCAATTTTTTGTTTGTTTTCCTATTCATTTCAAATTTGACTTCTCTGTAGACATGGTAATTATGTGGTATATAATTGCCAATCCATCAACTTTTTAAAGACAGATTTCAAATTTTAAATTATTTCTAATTTTGCTCTTCTTTGATTCTTGTGGAACTAAATATCTCAATAGTAATTTGCTGTCTGTAATCTATAATTCATAGGCTGAGATTGAATATCCAGCCTAATTCAAACTTGGAATCCTAAAACTATTTTTGATGTGGTACCTCAGCTAAAGTTAGAAGGGTCTTTTTCAGTCAGGAAGAAATGTTTCATTATTCAGTAGGTAAAGAGGCCCTTACACACACTCAGACAACCATCCATGCCTTAATACTGTGTTTTTGAACTATAATCATGTTTATTCTGATCAGTTGAGAATTAGCCCACTAATGTATCTAATCAAATATTGATGCATGTCATCTGGACTTAGTTGTCTAGAAAATTCTTCCCAATGTTTTTTTTTTGTTGTTTTGTTTTTTTTTTTTCCGTTAAGAGAACTATAAAAGTAAGTTATATTATTCTACTCAAACAGCTGACTAATCTGGTCTATGGTCTACTCTATGGGAGCATATTAATAAATTTTACCTAAGCTCATGGCAAGTCAGATGACCTTTCCAAAATGAATGAACAGAAAAATGATAACAATTTTCATTTAACTTTCTTATTCACAATATCATTGTAACTTGTTAATTCTCTCTATAATACTATCAAGAATTTATTCACCTTTCATCCATATATCATCTACCTATCTACTCATCTGTCATGCTATCTATCTGCATATGTACCCACCTGTCAATCATCTGTCTAAATATTGAAAGCTCAAGGTCCCATGAATTGTTCAATTATATTACAAACAAAAACAGATGACAAAGACTAAATCTGTAAAAGGTGAAATAGACTTCAATGTCGTTGGAAGAACCTGCATTTAGAAATATATATATATATATATATATATATATATAATATATGAATGAACGTTAACAATATTTCAAAAAGCTAAGGATAATACACATCATCATTTGTGCATTACACAGAGTTGACAGCAGACTTATTTTTGCTCTAGTTGAAACCTTGTAAGTGATAACTGGAGAAAAACTGCCCTCAAAAATTTAAGAAATGTTCCATTGTACAAACATTGTGTTCTTAAAATTGAGCACAATCTCCTTTTACAACTTTATCAATTGGGGACCCACAATACAGGTAAGCTTATCTGACCACATCTTTTGTAACAATAACTCTTTCCGCCAGCTGTCTGGGTTCTGCTGCTGCTTTAGGGCCCTCAAATAAGACAGAGTCTTATATTAGTTACAGTGCTTCTGGCCACTGACTAGGATTTCTTATTTGCTAACTCAGTCTTAATTATCAACCATAACTACTAATCTATATATTTTTATAAGTACTATTCTTTTTCGAGGATGTTAGCCCTATGCGTCCTCTCTTCCTGGGATCACATGGCGACCCTCTCCCTTTCCTACATTTCCCAGAATCCTCCTACTGTCCTAGTCCTGCCTAACTTGCTTTCCTATTGGCCAACAGTGCTTTATTTATCAACCAGTAAAACAAACATACACAGAAGGACTTCCCCTATCTTGATCTGTAGTTCTCAACCTTCCTAATGCTCTGACCTTTTAATACAGTTCTTCATGTTATGGTGGCCCCCAACCATAAAATCATTTTCATTATTACTTTGTAGCTGTATTTTGCTACCATTATGAATCATAATGTAAATATTTTTTAGAGATAGAGGTTTTTCAAGGGGTCATGACCCCAGGTCTTGGATTGTAAGCGACTAGAATTATGACTTTTACATTTTATTAGTGATGTTAGAATAACACCAAGAGAAAGAAATCAGAGGAGAGGATATTTTTACTTATCCTTACCTTCTCAGTCTCAAACAAAGTTCATTTCATTATTTATACCTTGATTCTCTAAATTCTCTGCCGTTTGGTTTGAGATCACCGCTCTCTACATGTGCCTTCCTGCCTGCCTGCCTCCTTCCTTCCTTCCTTCCTTCCTCTTTCTTTTTTAAAATTTTATTTTTAGTTGACAGATGATAATTATATCTATCCTTTCACTTAATTTTTGGTTTAAAACATCTCTATATTTAAGAAGAGTAAAACTAGAAACAGAAAGATAATTTATTCTAGGACATGTATAGTTTTTTTTCTTTTTAAATCTGAATATTTTAATATATCTGAATAGGTTCCTGGAGGATGTAGCCCATACTGGACACACTGGAAGTGAACTACTTCTCATATGAGTAGAAGCAGGAAAAGCCACCCACCTATGCAATTGTAAATCCCTATACTGATGTCATCAATGTATTTTGTTACATAATAACTGCCTTTTACTTCAAAATTAGAATTGCTGCAGAAAAAATATTTATTATTAGTAAAGAAGTATGAATCAGCTTCCTTCACCCCTATTTGGAATAATTCTAGAATATAACAAAATTGAAGATGTAAATTTTGTATTTCACCTAAAATGGAAAAAACAGATCAAACTTATAATCTAAAATACTGCTAAAGAAAAATATGTCAAATAATGATTTGGTAATATCACGTGTGAAGTTCCAAAGTTTCTAGTTTCCAGTCATTCAAGGATTTTGTGGTTTATTTTACACTCAGTGGACTATGATTATGGCTATTAATCAATCATAACAAGTTTTCCTCTCATAGTGAAAATATTCAATATAAAAGGATCCAATTTAAAATTTATTATTAATTAAATTTGTGCTTTGATAATTCCCACATGTATATAATGCATTGTGATTACTCTCCCACCTCTCTTTCATATGTCCTTACTGTCACCATCAGGATGCTCTGCTCCCCCTTACTTCTACTGGTAAATGTTGTTAATGACTGGAAGGCAGGTGTGGCAATGAATGAGAATAGCTTATAATTAGTGAATTGTAATTTGTGTATATTCGAAAGTTTGCATCACATCTATTTAAGTAAAGCATTCGAGGTTGGCACCCTAAACAGCTATCAAACACATAGCAAAATTAAATGATGCTGTTGTAAATAATCGACACGGAGTGTGTATGTTTTTTGTTGTTTAGATAGTAACCAGTCATCATGGGAAAACACAAAATAAACCCATGGCTCCACAAGGAAGAGGAGTCAGAGTCAGCCTTTCATAATGACCTTCAGATGAATAGTTCATGCACATGAAGACACCACAGGAAGGTAGTCTTATTCTGATTACCCAAGAGAGCTCCAGTTTAGAGGAAACAGGAATAAATTGAGTACATGTGCCATTCCTACCTGAAAGACACTCTTTCTGCTCGATTTTTCCTTGGCCCATTCTATTTGTGCACCACACAGATCCACGATCTCTGCTTTGTGCCTGGCTTTCTGTAAACAAAAATGAAATAAGAATAAAGATCACACACCACCAAAGAAACATGTCAGAGAAAGGAGTTCACTGTTAGAGGTTATGCATACATAAGCATGAAGCCTCTCTTTGTTGCTGCCCAGGGGAAGCTAATCTGCTGGACTTTTACTGGGAGGGGGGGTTATAATTCTAAGACTCTAAAACTAGAAGTATTAGTTTTAAACACATTTCACTAATTATAGGTAATAAATGGATCAATACTTATATCAATGATTTGACATAATATTAAAGAAATAGAAGCTTGAGAATCTGCTTTTCCACCCTGTATAATATTGTTAGTCATCAGTGGAAATGAAACAAATTAAGTCATATGCCTGTTAGATCTGAAAGTAAAAGAAAAATCATAATGTAATGGAAAAGTTCTAGTTTTAGTTTTGTGTCATCAGTGAAGTTACTTAGAACCTAGCTACATCATCTTCTAATTAGAGCACATGGATTCACTTTAATCTCAAACTCACCTCAAATGTTTGCATTTTGTATGTTAGCAAATTCAGAAAGTAGCATTGTCACCAATGTTCGTTTTTTAAGGTCACATTTTAGTTGTACATGGTGGCACATGTCTTTAATCCCTCACTCACAAGGCAGAAGCAGGTTGATCTCTGTGAATCAAAGGTCAGTCTGGTCTACATAGTGAAACACTGTCTTAATAACAAAAAAGGAAAGAAGGAAGGAAAGAAGGAGAGATAAGAGGGAGGGAGGGAGGGAGGGAGGGAGGGAGGGAGGGAGGGAGGGAGGGAGGGAGGGAGGGAGGGAGGGAAGGAAAGATCCACGTTTTAGACTTCAGGAGTACATGTGCAAATTTAATGTAATAAATTTATTTAATAAATAGATCATAGTATTTTCTTTCTTTTATGCAAAGTGCATGATAAATGAAAGTCATTTCATTCTAGAAATTCCTAATAGCCAGATAATATGAATGTTAACTACAATTGTCTAATTTTTTTGTTTTTGTTTTTGTTTTTGTTTTTTCAAGACAGGGTTTCTCTGTGTAGCTTTGGAGCCTGTTCTGGCACTCTCTCTGGAGACCAGGCTGGCCTCGAACTCACAGAGATCTGCCTGCCTCTGCCTCCCGAGTGCTGGGATTAAAGATGTGCTCCACCAACGCCCAGAAAATAATTTCTTTTGACTCATACTGAATAATATGCACATAAGTTTAAATTCCTACAACTTCAAATATTACACAAAGCTTATTTTTGGACATTACTATTTTCCAAGGAGGCACTGTATAGACATGCTTTGCAACAGTTTTTGTGTGCTTTAGGCAACTATGGGTTTCTTTACTAAGAAATTCAATAATTTTCCCATGTTTTCCCTACAGAACATCCTGAACAGTTAATATAGAAATGTTTTAGGCAACTTTCAATGTCATGAACTTTAGGTTAAAATGTAAAATTAGAAATATAAACATGTTGAAAGATATTTACTGTCCATAATTGTTGCCTTATATCCACTATGCCCAATTTTATTGCATTTAAAAAAATATAACTTAGGAGTAGGAAGATTTCCTTTGTTTTCTTACCCCTATGGTAAAATGATTTTTGCCTTTAAGCAACTAAAGTAAGTGTGTAAGTGTGTGTGCGTGCGTGCGTGCGTGCGTGCGTGCGTGCATGCGTGCGTGTGTGTTTAAGTGTGTGTGTGTGCGTGCGTGTGTGTTTGTGTGTGTATGAGACACACACACACACACACACACACACAGAGAGAGAGAGAGAGAGAGAGACTATGTGTGTGCACATGCAAGATCATAATTTTTCTGAGGAAAAAATTCACCTCGGTTGGATAACAGTCCACAGTATGCTTTTACTTATTTATATTCAGTAGGAGCCCTGTGGGAAACCCTGTAAAAATCAGCCATGCCCCTTAAAACTATTGCAATCAGTGAGTTTCACAGGTTCACTCAGCATCGATACCCAGGCTGTCACTACTGTTGATCTCATGAAGAAAAACCAACAAGTTGCTTCCTGTAGAGTTGGTTAAATCTATTTTACTCAGAACCAACAATAATCATTAAGGGAATAAAACTAAAGGGTTTTATTTCCCCATATAATGCAGTGGGGTGGGAGAGGTGGCAGTAGAATTACATTCTGTAAGAAGCACTTTGCATGTATAAAGCATTTCCTTAACTAGCATCACCCTAAGACTAGACTATCTCTTAATCCTTACAACAGTGTGAGGCAGTTATTATTATTACTCCTGTGTTATGGGTTATAAGGTATGTCAGAATAACTCTGGCTGTGGAGGTTTACCAAGACAAACAGCTTAAATGGGTCTGAATTAAATTTTTATTTTAAATTATTTCATTTTATTTTATGAGTTTGAGTTTTTTGCCTGCATATGTGCCTATGCCCCACTTGCATTCTTGTGGTAAAAGAGGCCAGCAGCTGCCCCAGAACTAGAGTATAGATGGTTCTGAATCACATTATGGGGGAATTGAACTCTGGTCCTTTGGAAAATCATCAAATGCACTTAACTGCTGAGGCATTTCTCCAGCCCCCCAGTCAGTATCTAAATTCAACTAGAGTCACTATCTTCTTTGTGCAGATCAAACCTGGCAAGTTTGTTGTACATTGGCAAGTGCCCTACCACAGAGATGTACCCACAACTCTCAAAGTCTGTTCTTAACCACTATGTAGCCCTTGAAACTGGAATTATCATTGGACTGATACAAATGTTAAAACCCATCAGAATTTGGAAAATGCTGTGGCTTGTTCTCTGGACTGCAGTATAGGCATTGATTTTGTTTTTATCCCCTTTACTAAACTGATCTTGTTGGAGATCCATCATCTCTTTATTATTTTGCTTATACTACCCACATTGCCTCCAGATCTTCATATAGTTGGCTCCTTTACATCAGCTCCCTGCTAAAGGCCCCTTGTCACCAGCAGTGTTTGAACTCTGTGGAAAGCAGCTGTTTGCCAGCACCCCTGGAGACATCTACCCTATTTCATACTTCACTTCACTTCCACCTGAAAGTAACACATTCTTTTTATATACTGACTCTCTGTGTTTCTCCCTTAGAACTGAGCTTCCTCAACTTGGGGCTTGTTTTCTTTTTCCTTCACTGTTTTTTTCTCAATGTATGGAATGGTGCCTGGCACACACTTGCTGTTCAGTGAATATTTACTGAATTCTGAATGAAGAACAATATCAACATGCAACTAACTTCTCTGCTTTGGAAGGAAATCTTGACTGTCTTAAAATTTTGTTTTACATAAATTAAGACTTCTAAAATTTTAGGAGCTATGCAGTCATTTGTGATTTGGGAAAGTGATTACAATAGCTTATTGTGAATTTCATGAAATCATTCTAAACCATTCCTTGTGCAGCTTCGTATCAATATGTGAGCTATGCTCCATCCTGGAACTCCAAAGTCAAGAAAAGTATTGACTGTTCCTTTAAGATTTTTTTTTTTTTTTTTTTGGTTTTTTGAGACAGGGTTTCTGTAGGTTTGGAGACTGTCCTGGAATTCCCTTTGAAGACTAGGCTGGCCTTGAACTCACAGAGATCCACCTGCCTCTGCCTCCTGAGTGCTGGGATTAAAGGTGTGTCCCATCAATGCCTGGCCCATTAAGAATTTTATAGTGGGGCTGAACATATGGATCACTGGATCATTAGCATACACAAGGTACTGAGTTTAATCCCCAGTAACACACACACACACTCACACTCTCACACACACATAGGGGGTGCACAGAGACAGAGACAGAAATTTCCATATTAGGAGCCTTGAAGACTCTACCTAATTATCTATATTCACCCTATGATGTTGAAATAGAGGACCTCAATGGATAAAGAGCAATTCAGGGTTTTATATTCTTTACATCCTTTAGCTATCCTTGTCTCTAAATGTCCTTTGCATCACAAGCTAAACTCCATGGCTGTGACATCTGGTTTGTGATTATCCCAATCCAAATTTCTGTCACTCCTTTGCTCATGCTAACACACCTTTCCTGATCATGCCCTCTTGGTGTCCCATACTCCTCATGTTCTCACTCTTCCATTTCTTCTCCAATCCAGGACTTCACTGTACTTCTTATCCATAGACCTGGCTGAGTTCTGTACAATTCCTTCCTGCTCCCGTCACTCTGGTATTTTTGAAATAGTCGTGGTATAGCTTTCAGTCTTCTAAGACCTTTTTGGTTTCATCTCTTCCCCCATGTGTGAGCCTGTGTTCCTGATTCAACAGTCATTTCAACCACCCCATAACCCACTCTGTTTCTCACAGGTCCTCTGCTTATTATCTATGTGGCTAGAAATCTGGAAATTCTTTGTCTACCCAAAGAATTCTAGCTGTGCCTCTGTGATCTGTCTCTAGGTCTCTAAAGCCTCATTCCTTAGCATGAGAGTGGCCTGCATGTAAGTCAGAAGTTCCTGAAATATGGAGGACACTGATGACTCAGCTTGTGGCCCGCTTGACCCCAGAGCAAGAATCAAATCTACCCAAGGTGTATCTTCCCTAACTCGTGGCTCCATATAGAGAATTCAAGCCCTCTTTGTTTCTTTGCTCTTTGGTTTCCTCACTCTCTGACAGAATCTAACCTTCTCCAGCTTCGGTCATGAGAGACAATGGAGGAATGCTGTTTCAAAATATCAACTCAAAAGCTTCACTTTCATCCACCTTTATTATGATTCCATTATTTCCAGAGTCACAAGGTTCCTGAATTCATGGTTTTCTATTGCTCATGTCCCACGCCCCTCTTTATGCCTATAGCCTGGGTTTTGCTCCCTTTTTGGTTACTATAAAATGTTTTAACTGTTAAGTTCAACATAACCCACCTGAAAACTACTAGTCTTTTACCATCAGAACTTACCCTATTCAGTTCTGCTGCCATCTTCCAAGAAATGCTCTTCCATGGTAGAGGCATGTTTGCCCCTATTATATAAGCTCAACTTCCCAATTGACAGTCCTTTTCAGTTCTGTTTGCTTTCCTTTTCTCTGCATGCCAGCCATGCTCTCTGTACCCATGGGAGTTTTCAAAATACAACATGTTTTCACAGCATTTGAACTACTTAAATCATTTATGAGCTGGATGGAGACTTGTAATAGAAAATATCCAAATTCTGTCCAGTGCTTTAATGATTATAAATAAAAAGCTCATCTTTAGAAAAGTCATTTATGAAAGAACAAATAGGCAGGACCTCAGTAGAGACAATCATATGGCAGAGACAGAGCAAATAATAAAACATGTACAGCATTCTAGTTTGCTTTCTGTTGCTGTGGTAAAACACTGACCAAAGTTACAGTTTCCATCCAAGGAAGCCAAGGCAGGAACCTGCAGGCAAGCTACCACCTGCCAAGGGCTGGGCCTCCCACAGACATGCTCACACCCCAGTCTGATGGGGACAATTTCTCAATTTGAGGTTCCTTCTTTCTAGGTGTGTCTAGTTTTGTATCATTTTAAAACCAACCAAACAAAAAAACTATTAGATTAGTAATGTGGTGAATTTAGAGATATAATAGAAAAGTGGTTATTTGAGCAATATTAAATGATCAAAGATAAATGCTTTGTGACAAGAACACTAAGGTAAGGAGATCGAGGATCATGTGAACTATGGTCCTAACCTGTACTTTGTTTTCCCCCCAGTTAAGAAGAGACCTGGGCTGGAAAAACAATGTTGGGCACTAGAGAGTATCAGAAAAGAAAGCCTTAGTATTTAAGTGTTAGACATCAGAATAAACAGTTCAGAAAATGTCATACAATGTATTTTATTCAAGAAGGCTGACATTAAAGAATCCTTTAATAGAAAATGTATTTCTGATTCTACAGCCTAGAAATATCAGCAAGAGTCAGCTAATGAACTACATGAAGCCAATGGACAAGAGAGCACATTATTATAAGAACAAAGTTATTTTTTTCAATTTATACCATTTTATCATGGTTATAAGTTGACCAAATATGAATTTAAATCTAGGGATATGGATGTTATATCTTCTGTGAGGATAAATTTAAAATAGAAATGACTGATTTTAAAAACTATCTTGATAGCTCTATTGAAGAGTTACGGCCTCTGGACAGGAAAGCATGGGAACCTCTTAGTTGGAGCAATGTGAGGTCATTAAAAATTGATCCTGTGCCTTAGCCACTTTGTATTTTTATTACTCTCATAGTCCATCTTCATGGTTTCTCAATAATCACTGACAGAGTATTCACCACAAAATGTGTTTTTCTTTGTCTTAGATTAAGCCTTTGGGTTTAGTTTTCTATTTTACGAGCTATTGGGGACATGTAGTTTTTGGTGTGTATTAGGAAGTGTCTCAGGGTGGACAGTGTTTTGCTTTACAGTGTTTTTTGTGATGGACAAAAAACATGTACAGCATTCTAGTTTGCTTTCTGTTGCTGTGGTAAAACACTGACCAAAGTTACAGTTTCCATCCAAGGAAGCCAAGGCAGGAACCTGCAGGCAAGCTACCACCTGCCAAGGGCTGGGCCTCCCACAGACATGCTCACACCCCAGTCTGATGGGGACAATTTCTCAATTTGAGGTTCCTTCTTTCTAGGTGTTCTGCTCCTCTCTGCCTGAGTCCTAGATGTGTTTTAAAACAAGATAAAGCCCAGACTTTCTGAAGTAGATTATTAGCTACCATTTTTTATTTTGGATTAATTGCTGTTTTTTGGAATATGGACTGAGACTGTCCTTACAATTTTGAAACACAGAACACAAAATCGGTTTAGAGGAATTAAGTTTAACCACATAAATTTCTTTGATTCTGGAAAATCATTTATGGAGGAGGACAAAACTTACTTATCAATTCTCATCTCAGAAAAATGATTTAAGAAAGAGTGAAGAATTGATACCTAATCTTATTAATATCTAAAGTATGGCCTCTGCCAACACAGAAGAGGAGACTGATTATAACATGTGGGTTTTCTGCATATGAATATAAATGATGTTAATAATAACCAAAATCACTACTATAGTAGCGATTGGTTATATTGCTAAAATTTGTGCTTTTATTACTTTTTAGAGCGAAGAGTGTTTTCTCCTTTTAAATAAATAATAGACCTCTCTTGGACTTTTTGTTGTTGTTGTTTTTGTTTTTGTTTTTGTTTTTGAGACAGGGTTTCTCTGTCGCTTTCGTGGCTGTCCTGGAACTAGCTCTTGTAGACCAAGATGGTTGGACTTCTTTTTCTTTCGTAATCAAAATCTTTCTAGAATAATTCAGATAGCCTCTTCATAGATTGCTTGTACTGTATGCTAATTCTCACATTTATATACCTGTAAAGCTAATGGAATTCTCCCAAACTTGTTTCTTAGACTTCCATTCACTCTACTTGCTGTCACTGTAGGTGATCAACCCTACTTGAGCTATACGGCCCCTCATCTTCCTAGAATTACAGTTCTTCCTTCTGCATGGCCAGAAAATAGGTGTGTTCTTAGTTTCTTCTAATATTTCCAGTGTGGATGAATTGCCATTTTTACAGGTATTGGAATCAGGCTTTCTGAGGAGCTATTAAGGGAGGGGACAGAGTCTATATGGGACAAGTATGTAAGACTCTGACTGATGAATTTAAGCCAAGGGAAAGCAGGACTCAGAAGAAATAGGGCAGAAAGTTATTTATCCTTCTCTTCTGTCCTCAGTCCCTCGAATTTCTTCCTGTGTTTTTCGGAAAGTCTCTCTGTCCAGTACATCTGTCCAGTGAGCTTCTGCCTTCTTGGACTGTACAGGGGTAGCCAGCATATCAATGAGTTCCTACATTTTCTGTCTCATTTGTTTGTCACTTATCTTTGTCTTGGAATGTATACTTTCTAAATAAAGGACAGTGCTTAACCATTCATTATTAAAATACAACAAGACAAAAAACAAACAAAAAACCACACACACACAGAGCTACAATAACTGACATTGCTGTTCTTGTGACAAAGAGTTCTCCACAATACAGCTGGTGTTTATTTGAGTGTCTAAAGTTACTCCATTTTAATTCAGTGCCCTGTGGATCAAAATGTAGCCAGTTACTTCTTACCAATGGAATGTGAAAAAATGATGGAAGACCTTGCAAGGCTTTAAAGAACCTGAACATCTTGCCCATGCTATCATTACCTGCCTTCATCTGCTACTATTTTTTATTTAAATTAGAAACAATCTTATTTTATATATCAATCCCAGTTCCCTCTCTCTCCCATCCTCCCATTCCCCCCAACCCCCATCCCATCTTCTGCTCCGTAGAAATGCCTTCTATGGGGGATCATCAAAGTCTGTCCCATCATGTGGGGCAGGGCCTAGGCCCAACCCCTGTGTCTAGGCTGAGATAGTATCCCTCTGTAGGGAAGGGGCTCCCAATGTCCATATTTACCCTAGGGATAAATACTATTCCACTACCATGATGGGGGAAGTACTTCTGTGTATATTTATCCTATTGATTGTTTAATAAAGTTCTGCTTGGCCAATGAACTTGGCAAATTAGGCAGGACTAGGAGTCAAAGAGGATTCTGGGAAATGTAGTAAAGAAGTGATGATCCAGACAGGAAGTGACATAGCAAGGAGACTCATATTTAAGCGAAGGAGAAACAGGAAGGGTCCTCTTTTCCCTTCTGCTCCTGCTCCAGCGGCACAATGTGATCCACCAGCAAGGAGGGATGCCAATAAGGCGTCTGATAAGTCTTAAAAAATACATAGATTTATAATAGTTAAGACTGAGCTAGCAGATGAGAAGTCCTAGTCATTGACCAAGCAGCTTTGAACCTAATACAAGTTTCTGTGTATTCATTTGGGCCCTAACTCAGGCGGGCAGCTGGCATAAAGCTCACACATGGCGGTGGGGCTCGGCGGCATTTGGTGGAAAGATTTATCGTAACACTACCATAGGCCCCATAGACTGTCCAGGCCTCCTAACTGACACCCATGCTCAGGGGTCTTGGTTCAGTCCTATGCTGGATTCCCAGATGTCAGTCTGGAAACTATGAGCTCCCCCTTGTTCAGGTCAGCTGTTTCTGTGGGTTTCCTCAGCCTGGTCTTGAGTGCTTTGCTCATCACTCCTCCTTCTCTACAACTGGATTCAAAGAGTATGTCTCAGTGCTTAGCTGTGGGTTGCTGCTTCTGCTTCCATCAGCTACTGGATGTAGGCTTTAGGGTGTCATATAAGGTAGTCATCAATCTCATTATAGGGGAAGGGCATTTAAGGTAGCCTCTCCACTATTGCTTAGATTCTCAGTTGGGGTCATTCTTGTAGATCTCTGGACATTTCCCTAGTGCTAGATTTCTCTTTAAACCTATAATGGCTCCCTCTATTAAGGTATCTCGTTTCCTGCTTTCCTGTACTCAACAATTCTATTCAACAACTATTTCCTAGACTCAACCTTCCTGCTCCCTCATGTCCTCCCCCCTCCTCTTCTCTTTTTCTCTATCTCCCTCTCAACTCTCCCCATGCTCCCAATTTGCTCAGATCTTGTCCCTTCCCCCCCATGCTCTTAGATAGATAGGATCAACATAGTAAAAAATGGTATTCTTACCAAAAGCAATCTACAGATTCAATGCAATCCCCATCAAAATACCAGTACAATTCTTCACAGACCTTGAAAGAACAATACCCAACTTTATATGGAAAAACAAAAAACTCAGGATAGCCAAAACAACCCTGTACAGTAAAGGAATTTCCGGAGGCATCACCATCCCTGACTTCAAACTCTGTTATAAAGCTGTAGTACTGAAAACATCTGCTACTCTTAACAACTATGCTTTTTTGTTTCCTAGTAGTAGACAAATATAAATGCAATTAAGAGTCACTATGTTAGCTCTGTGTCAGGCACATTACGTCACTTTTGCCACACACAGTTCTCTGAGGTAAGGTGCACCTATTAACTTCATGTTGCAATTGAGATAACCAAAAGCTACATAGCAAATAAAATGTGAACCTAATATTTGTAGCCTAAGTAGTCTAACTCAAAAATTTCATATCTGCCTTATATGATAGACCACTTATCATCAACTTCTGGTTCATAAATGGCTTTTTAAAGTCTAAATATATTCATTGCACAGTGTTTGTTTTTTTGTGTGTTCTGTAGGGAAAATGTTCATTTTATTCTAGGGAAACACAATCTCTGAAACATATATTATGCTGACCAAAGTGATAGAACACAAAGTCAAGCTCCATAATTAAAATAGTTTTCTGAGAGAGCCTAAGGTGAGGTTTATTGAGGGATAGCAAACTATTATCCATTTATAAGTCTTCTTATCAATTTAATTGATTTTTGTAGCTATTAAAAATTATGGAAGATATAGAATTTATTGTGGTTAATGGGCAAATCTTAAGAAAATGATAACCAGAGAACACAGCTTCATTTACAGTAATATTGATCATTGGATTTTTCTTCTTACAAAATTTATGCTAATAACATAATGGAACCTACTTTTCTCCTTTTTCTTCTTTTATTCCTATTTTTACCTGTCACCTCCAGATTTTCAACTCTAACCTTTTTCTATTTATTAAATGTATGATGAGTTCACAGGACAGTATACTGTGCAGTTGTCATAGTAAAGCCCATCTGACTGCAAGAACAGGATCATGAGATTAAAATGCTAAGCAGGGACTTAAGATGACCTTGCCAGGATAAGATTGTTAGATCTACTCTTGCCTTTCCATTTTTCGGGGTCTTATTGAGCAGGAGTCTGTGTGAGGGCTCAATATTCACTCTATAAAGATAATATTATCCTGCATTCATTTGCACAGATACTCAATAATTCATGAATAGTGTTTTAATTGAAACTATTTTCATCTTTCTGGTCTCTCCCATATTTTGCATCCATAAGTTCATGTAGTTGTTGAGTTCACACTACAGTGAATCAGCCTTAGATCTTGTGCTTACCTAATTAATGCCTAACACGTTTTTCACATTGAAAGTAAACAATATTAAAGAAAGCAAACAATTTAAATGAGGCCTTCTACACTTCTCTTTTGTTGTTGTTGTGTTTTTGAGAATATAGCTGAATGGGTGGTTTGAGAACTTAATAGCTTATTCAATGTCCTCAAATACTTCTGTAATTAGATATAACCATTTTAAGGAAGTGTATCTCACAGAAGTGAAGAATAGAATGGTGGTTACAATTTTGGTTAGATAAGAAGTTGCAACTGAGGCACTAATCGACACTGGTGGACAGATTTAAAATTAGATCTCTAGATCATCATGGTAAAACATGTCCTGTGTATTCCTCAGTTTATGACTATCACCTGAAAAATTACTCTGACTGGTTTAGACCAGAGAATGTTACAGTAAAGATCTGAATACACCCTAGGTGCTCCAGGTGTAGACATGATATTATCTCTTCCTTCATGAGTCGTCAATTCAGTTGGGCATGCCACGGGAGCACTCCAATAGCACAGAAGTCAACCATAAGCCATGCTAAAGAGGTAGGAGGAACACTTATCCCTGTGATAATGTGATTTTCTCTCCCTAGCAGTATCTCAGTATGCTTTGTGGGGTACCCTGGCTTTCCTTAGTCTTTCTCTGATGCTCCCCCACCACTGTCCATTACAGGGCTGCCCTCCATGCCTAATAAATTTCATGGCTTTCTATCTTTCTCTCTTCCTCTTAGCTCCCTCCCTTTTCCAACAGCTGTGGAAATTTACAACTTGCCTGCCTTGTGAATTTTCTTCAGGCTTCCTTTTGAATGTGTTCTTAAATTCTATTATCAGTGAGACTATGAACCCCAAGAGGGAAACTCAGATTTCCCAGTAACATGTGGCAACTCTGCCAACAGTCACTAAAATTTCCCTTGACACATGAACAAGGACGGACTAGTACAGACATGAAACACAAGATGGGAGTTTTCCTTCCCTCAGTATTGTAGAACTGAGGGTTGCAATTTTGGGTTTTTTGTTTTGTTTTGTTTTGCTGATTTTTTGTTTGTTTGTTTGTTTGTTTGTTTTGTTTGTTTGTTTGTTTTGCTGATTTTGTTTGTTTGTTTGTTTTGATTTTCAAGACAGGGTTTCTCTGTGGTTTTAGAGGCTGTCCTGGAACTAGCTCTTGTAGACCAGGCCAGGGTTGTCTCGAACTCACAGGGATCTGCCTGACTCTCTGCCTCCCAAGTGCTGGGATTAAATGATTGTGCCACCACCATCTGGCTTAAAATGTTTTACTTTAAGAAAATAAAGAAAACAGAAAATAAGCAAAAAATAAAGAAAAAAATTTTGTTCTGCTGGAATTCAAACTCAGGGTCTGGTGCATGCTAGCCAAGTGCTTTATTGCCAATCCCTATCACTGAGTGAGCCCTAATTTTGGGTGTTGAGAGCTATTGCCACATTATTCCATGCAGTTCCTTCCTTTTGAAACTACATAAATTTGCATTTTAAGAAAGAAAATGATTCCCCATCTTTGATTCTAGCCATCCCCGGCGCAGAGAATACTAGTCAAGGCCTTCCACGCTTTTGATTCCCCAGTCCAGAACAAGTACAACAAATATACTTACAGATCCTGACATTCTTTTACTCTCCACTCCCTGATCACTCCTAGTGATAGCCTTTATCTAGCCAAAAGAGGAAGATTTTAGACACTCCTTTCCTTCCTCCTCCAGATGCAGTTATCCCAGTGTTTGATCAGAATATGCGATCTCAGCTTTCTGCAAGGAGAGATAGCTCTTCTGTAGCTATTTTTAGTTGTTGTCTGTTTTGATTGGATTACACCTATTTTTTGTTAAAAAACAAACAAATGCCCTGGCAGTGGTGGCACATGCCTTAAATCCCAGAACTTGGAAAGCAGAGGCAGGTGGATCTCTGAGTTCCTGGCCAGCCAGGACTACCAAGTAAGTTCCAGGACAGCCAGGACTGTTACACAGAGAAACCATGTCTTTAAAAACCTTACCAAAAAAAGAAAAAAGCTAAAAGGAGACACATCAGTTCTTTGGGATTCTTGTACAACATGGGAACTGTACTTAATAATCTACCGTGTACTTGAATATTGCAGAGAATAAGTTTTTAATGTTCTTACTATGAATAATGTATGGGAGGTGATGTGTTCATTACTGTGATATAATCATTCCCTGGTATGCCCATATCAAAAATCACCCTCTACAACCATAAATATGTAATTAAATACTAAATTTGAGAGTGAGGAGGTCAGTGGTAGAGTATTGCCTACCATGTGTGAGAACCTGAAATTTATTCCCAGCAAAACAATAAAGAATAACCCAGAGCATAGATTTAGTTGTTACTTCTTATTGAAATACAAGAATAATATGAAATGTAAATTCTTAAAGTTGTATAACCAAACCAGACAGAGCTTCAATATTGAAGTCTTTTATTGACTTCACAAATTTTAGGGCCGAAATATTACTAAAAATACACATAAGGTTCTAGAGTTTGTGCTTAAAATGACACTAAGTTTTCTGAGTAGTGTGTGAGAATTAAAACAGAAACTATCTAATCCACCTAATTGATGAGGGAGATCCACCTGCTCTGATCTTCATGGATATAGAACAATAGAAACTACTCAATCCATGCAATCACAAAATGTTCTATTTAGAGGTTCTATTCTAGGCTTTCTGGTTATGCAGCTGGTTCTGGATGATACACCAATGAGCTCATGTTCTTGTAACAGGCCATTCTATTACTAAAGGTCAAAGACAGGTGAGAATATCAAAATACTCTTCTCAGTGAGAGATGATCTATGGTTTACTACAGTTGTACAAATGGCAAACAGCCAGTGGGCAATCTTCTCTCTCAGAAAGAAGAGAGGTTTTTTTTTTTTGTTCTCACCTGCTTCAACAGTTTTAGAACATGTCTGTAAGATCATACAAGCTCTACAGTTCTTTACAATTAAAAATACAGAAAAATTGTTATTCACCAAACATTCCCTACTGTCACTGAGGTTGTCCTAATCGGAGAACATGTAGTACTGGATATGAAGAATTCCTCATGGCCGGTAGGCAAAGTGATGTCCTTGCAGCTCAGGTCTTCCCTAATCCAGTTACACACTGAGTTTCTAGCCAGGGCAGTGGCTTCCAATTTCAGAAACCAGCTGAAGCTTGTATGATGCAATCCCAAAGAGGAATTACTCCCAGCTGTTTCATAGAAGCAGCTCACAACCTGGACTACAGCACACTCACTCTGCCTGGGAAGACTGATCAAAATGACTAAATCAGCCTAGATAATGCATGGACCAAGAGGAGAAAAAAGAGATCAATAGCTTTGTGAAATAATTCAATTAAGGAATTAAATTGCCATAGTTTACCATTGCTTATTTCTTACAGCCACATAAAATATTTCCCCTATAATGCCTACATCAAAATCCCATTTATCTTTCAAAGGGAAGCTCAATGCTGCTTCCTCTAAATATATTTAGAATCCTCACTAGCTGGAAGCAATCACTTTCCCTTCAAGTTACCATACAGCTAGCCCAAGTCATTGTCATGCCTTTAGGACAGCTATCAAGGGCCAGCTTTACTCTGTAAATCAATTTATGGGCGTATTTCCTTTCAATTGGCTTTTAGATGCGAGAGAAAGGTTTTAATCTCTGTTTTCTTTCTTCCTTTTTAAAAATAATACTTTAATTGTCTAATAATGTATTTTAATTCTATTCATCAGCTCTTCCACATCATCTCAGGTGCACCTCACCTCCCCAACCCATTTAACTTCATGTACTCTGTCTGTCTATCTGCCTCTGTCTTTCTCTCTCTCCCACTGAATCCAATTTGTGCTACTGAAATACTCTTGGGTGTGGGGCCTGCTTTGGATCATGGACCTACCAGGGGTCACACCCTTAATGAAAATTAGTGCCTCTCCCAGCAACTATCAGTTGGCAATAGCTCCCAAGCTGGAGACAGGAAACTTTAGTCTGGCTTGAGCTTACTTGCTCAGGTCTTTCCCATGCAGTCATGATCATTGTGAGTGACCTGCTATATCCAGAAAACAGTTTTCTTTCCATCCACTATCTCTAGCCCTCACAGTCTTTCATCCCCCTCTTTCACAGTGGTCTCTGAGCCTTGGGGGGTTGGGCTGTTCCATTTGGGGCTGAGTACTCTATAGTTTCTTGTTCCCTATATTTTGACAAGTTGTAAGCCTCTATGTTGTAAATTACTATAAGAAGCAGCTTCTCTGATGAGGGTTGACAAGTGCACTAATCAATAGAAACAGTGATAAGTCATTAGAAGTCATTACATACTATATCCTATTAGAAGAATAATGGTGGTAGGTTCTCCCCTAGGCTTATGATGCATCTAATCTCAAGTTCTTAGCATTTCCTACAGCAGGTATGTGTTTCATCTTATGAGGCTGGTCTTAAATCCAATCAGAAAGTGTTTGGTTGTTTCCATAATATTTGTGCCACTAGTGTACCAGTGAAAATGTCTTGCCAGGCTGGTCATTATCTTAGTTCACTCAGTGGCTTCACAGTTTGGTAAGACTGATAATTAATTTTATCCTCCACAGAGCAGTGCATTAAACCTTCTAGCACTATCAAAACTAGATAGTTGGGATGAAGCTCTTGGGTCACTGCCAACTTGATTTTTCCATGTATTATGTTTCATGTATGAAGTAGCTTCAACAATAGGGCTTTATTGTCAAGTTCTGGAGGGTAAACAAAGCAATGGCAATAAGCCAGTAATTTTTATGAGACCCCCCAACTGACTTTAACTCAAAAATAGATAACCCATTTCTGATACTGGGGTTTTTATTTGCCCTAGACTGTTTTTATTTGCCCATACTACATTACCATGTAGTATGTAGTTGTGGTCTTGTTTACTCCCATTCTAAACTGACCTCATTTAAACTATTTTAAATGTGTATGTGTATATATTTTAGAAAGCATCTACAGTAGTAAGTTTCCATATGACATTTTCAAGAGGCCTTTAATATCAGTTACCTCTCACCATATCCCCTCTCCCCCCCCCCCTATTTAATCTTTCTAGTTTAATTATCGCACTTGTCCCTCTACCCTTGAAAGATTTCCCCATCCATTATTGTCCCTTATTAGTTCATGGGAAGTCAAAATGGAACATATGTTTCTAAAGATCAGTCATAGCATCCATATATGAGAGAAAAAAAAACATAGTTTGCTTTTTAGGGCCTAGGTCACAGTCACAACACTCAGAACAATTGCACTTTCTCAACAGCTGAATAATATTTCATTGTGTAAATGTACCACATTTTCATTATCCATTCATCAGTTGGTAGATACCTAGGCTGTCCCCATTTCCTGGCTATTATGATTAGAGCAACAATGAACATAGATGAACTATTATCTCTATAGTAAGATGAATCCTTTTGTGTATAAACTCAAGAACTGGTTCTGGTGGTTTGAAAGAAAATGGCCCCCAGAGGGAGTGGCACTATTTAGGAGGTATGACCTTGTTGGGGCAACTATGTCACTGTGGGGATGGACTTTGAGGTCTCTTATGCTTCCATCAGTGTGACAGTCAGTTGACTTCCTGTTGCCTATAAGATGTAGCATTCTCAGCTCTAGCACCAAGACTGCCGGCATACTGCCAAGCTTCCTGTCATGATAATGGACTGAACTTCTGAACAATTGAATGTTTTCTTTATAAAAGTTACTATGATCATGGAGTCTCTTGACAGCAATAAAACCTAAGATAGAAGTTGGTTCTAGGAGTAGGGTATTGTTGTAATAGGCTTGACTATGCTTTTATTTGGAGTAATATGGGCTTTGGTACTTTGGCAGTAGAAAAGCAGAGAATACTTAAGCATTGCTTAATGGGGCCTACTGGTAGAAGCATGGAAGAAAATAGTGCTGATAATGATTTGAAATATGCAGAACTGGCTCAAGAGGTTTCAGAGAAGAATTTTAGTATGCTGCCTACAAATCTTGTGATATTTTCGTGAAGGAAGTAGCTGGCTTTTGCCCTTGTCTGAAGAATCTACCTGAGGCTAATGTGAAGAGTTTTGAATTAATTTTATTGGCAGAAGGGATCTCAAAACAATCTATTATAAACTCTGTTGTGTGGATACTCTAGTGAAGATTTATAATGAAAAGGAACAAGCTGAGTAGGGTAAATAACAAAAAGTAAAATTTGAGGAGTAAAACAACACCAGGAAGTGGAATAATGCTAACTTCTGTGTTTAAGTAGATAAACAGGTTAAGAACTGGATTAAAGGAAATGGTAGCCTCAGGGCAAGATTCCACCCAGTTAAGTTTCGAATTTCTGAAAAGGAACTAAGGAAGAGCTTAGAGCCATGTGTGGGTGTGGTGGGGCACACCTTTAGTCCCAGCACTGGGAAGGCAGAGGCTGGCAGATCTCTAGTTTGAAGGCAGCCTGGTCTAAAGAGCAAGTTTCAGGACAGCCAAGCTGTGGAAGACTGAATGCTGGTAAAGATGTAATTGAATGAGGAGCCCAAGCAAGCAGCAGGATTTGCCAAGTTCATCCATGTGTGTGGTTCAGGCTTTAGACATAAGGATACAAGAAAGGAATTATGGAATAAAGTCACTGAGGACAGGAGTGTGTCAGGAGTGTCCCTAAATGGAGGCCTAGTATAGAGGTCATTTCACAAAGCTTGGAATTTGAAGCCTGGATGTCCTTGAAGAATGTTAGTCATGGGATACCTGTTGAGGAGAGCTTCCCATAGGGAGTGGAACCATCCCAAGAGAAAGAAGTGTGTTGCAGTCAACAAAGCTAAATGTAGTTGGAGATGTGGAGAGTGTTTTGACATCAGACATAGAGTTGCAGAATTTAGAGTTTGTGCCCTTGATTTTTGGTATTGCTTTGGTCCAGTATTTCCTCACAAAGTTCTCTTCCTTGTGTTTTGGAATGGTATATCCTGTTCCATTATATGTATGTGATCTGCTTTTTTATTTTTATTTTTACAGGGGGATTACAGTTAAGAGATTTTCATGCTCCTTAGAAGAGAATTTGAACTTTGAAACAAGTTTGAGACTGTTATAGACTATGGGGGTTTTTGAGGTTGGACTGAATACTGTTTTTTTGGTTTTTTTTTGCATTTTGATATATCTATAAGCCTTTGAGGACCAGCTAGTAGAATATGGTGGTTTGAAAGAAAATGGTTCCCAAAGGGAGTGGCACTATTAAGAAGTGTGGCCTTTTGGTATCATTGTGGAGGTGTGCTTTGAGGTCTAATTTGCTCAAGTATCACCCAGTGTGACAATCAGTCTACTTCCTATTGCCTGCAAGATGAAGCACTCTCAACTCCAGGACCATATCTGCCTACATACCTACATGCTCCCCATCATGACAATAATACATTCAACCTCTATTACTGTAAGTGAGCCATCCCAATTAAATGTTTTCTTTACAAGAGTTACTATGACCATGGTGTCTCTTCACAGCAATAAAAACCTAACTATGACACTGGTATAGTTTAATCATGATATATCTATTTTCAGCTTTTTGAGGAATCTCCACAACAATTTCCATACTGGATGCACTGATTTGCACTCCCAAAAATCATGAATAAATTTTCTTCATCCTCATATCCATGCCAGCATTTGTTCTTTTGTTGTTGCTTGTTTGTTTGTATGCTTTTTGATTTTAATCATTCTGATTAGGCTAAGATGAACTCTCAAATTAGTTTTAATTTGCATTTCTCTGATGGCTAAAGATGTTGAACATGCTAAAAGTGTTTCTCAGCCATTAGTGTTTCATCTTTTGGAAACTCTCTGTTGAGTTCCTTGTCCCAATTTAATTGGATTTTTTTATGCTTAACTTTTATTTCTTTTGAGTTCTTTGTATATTCTGGATGTTAATCCTGGGTCAGATGTATGGCTGGGAAAGGTTATTGCCCATTCTGTAGGCTGTCCTTTCACTTGAGTAACGATGTCTTTTGCTGTAAAAAACAAAAGCAAAAACAAAAGCATTTTACAACTGGTCTGTGTTGGTGCATGCCTTTAATCCCATCTCTCAGGAGGCAGAGGCATAGCTCTCTGTGAGTTTGAGGACAACCTGGTTTACAGAGCCAGTTCCAGATCAACCTCCAAAGCTACTCAGAGACACTCTGTCTTGAAAAAAAAAAAAAAAGCATTTAACTTTCATGAGGTACCATTTGTCATTTGTTAGTCTTAGTAACTATGCTACCTGGATACTGGTCTTTCCTGTGCTATAAATTTCAGTGTATTACCAATCCCTCCATTGTCTGATTTAGAGTGTCAGGATTTATGCTGAGATTCTTGATACATCTGGGATTTTACATAGGGTGAGAGTTGAGGATCTAGTTTCATTCTGTTACACCCAGCTATCCAGCTGGACCAGCACCATTTGTTGCAGCACATTTTTTTTCCTCCAGGGTGCATTTTCTTGCCTCTTTGAAGAGGGGAGGGGAGCTGTAGGTGTGTGGAGTTAGATATGGATCCTCAATTCTATTCCATTGTTCAATATTTCTGTTTTTATGGCAAACATCATGCTATTTTTCTTACTATACTGCTTCTGCATAAATTGGTATAAAATTAGTGTGTTTGTACACCCATTAGTGATTTTCTTGTTTACAATTGTCTTGGTTATTCTGGAGGTGTTTTGTTTTGTTTTATTTTTCTTCTGTGCATGTTTCCATGTGAGATTTAAGATTTTTACCAATTTTTGTAAAGAATAGCATTGGGATTTTTATGGATATTGTGCTTCTGTAGATTGCTTTGGTAGGATGACCATTTTCACAATATTACTAGTACAAATCCATGAGCATGAAATGCCCTTCCATCTTCTGATGTCTTTCTTATACAAGTCGTTCATATCTTTGGTTAGATTTATTTCAAGATCTGAATCTTTTGGGCCATTGTGGATGAGATTGTTTCTCTGATTTCTTTCTTGGTATGCTTGTGTGTTAATTTTTTATCCTGCTACTTTGCTAAATGTGTTTATCAGCTACTGAAGTTCTTTGGAGGGCTTCGGGTCTTTTATCTGTAGAATCATATCATTTTCTTATTGTGGTGCATGCTAATAAGATACACACTGAAGAACCAGAGGCAGGAAGATCATGAGTTCATTCTTTCTTTCCTCATCCTCCTCTTCCTTCTACTCTCCTACCTCTTCTTCCTTCTTTTTAGTAATTGGGGTAGAATTTAGGACCTTGAGCATAGCAATCAAGTTCTGCACCACTGCACTATACTACCAGCAAAACAAAAACAAAAATCTCTCTCACACAAAAAAATGACTCTTTTTAGACAGAGTCATGCTAAGTTGACCAAGCTTTGCACCCCACACAAGGCTTCAATTTGTAATCCTCTTGCCTCTGGATTCTGGGGAGATTAGACAACTGTTCTGTGTACCCAGCATGGCTGCTTCAATTTTGTACTTTTCAGAACATTTAACACAGTGATGTGAAGCTGAGCTTGCAGAATATTACTTGTAAAATGACCAAATGGGGGGATATGTAGAATGAGCGTTACTTCCAAGGCCACCATCTCTGAGAAAAGACTATATGTACCAAACTGTCTTAGTCAGTGTTCTATTACTCTGAAGAGATACAATAACCTTGGCAATTCTTATAAAGAAAAATATTTAATTGGGGCCTGCTTTCAGTTTCAGAGGTTTAGTCTGTTGTTGTCATGCCAGGGAACATGGTAGTAGGCAGGCTGACATGCTGCTGGAGAAGTTGAAAGTTCTCCATCCAAACCTGAAGGCAGCAGGAAGAGAAGGCAACAGAAAGCTATTGGGTCTGTTTGGGTTTCTAAAACCCCAAAGCCCACCCCAAGTAACATACTGCCTCCAATAAGGCCACATTACTAAGCCTCCTCAAGCAGCAACACTCCCTAATGACCAAACATTCAAATATATGAGCCTACAGGAGCAATTGCTACTCAAAAAAACACACACACAAACCTATGCTTCTAGAGACCAGCTTCTTAAACTGCAAGTAATGGTAGTTTGGATTAACTGGCCCTATAAACTCATAGGGAGTGGCACTATTAGGAGCTGTGGCTTTGTTGAAGTAGTTATGGCCTTGCTGAAGGCAGTGTGTCATTATGGGGGCAGGTTTCCTATGTTGAAGCTTCACTCAGTGTCATGGTCCTTCTTCTTGTTGCCTTCTGATCAAGATGTAGCTAGCACTATGTCTGCCTGTACTCTGCCATCCTCCCTACCATGATGTTAATGGACTGAACCTCTGAAACTGTAAGCCACCACCTCAATCAAATGCTTTGCTTTATAATAGTTGCCATGGTCATGCTGTCTCTTCACAGCAATAGAAATCCGAATTGGGGTCATGAAAATTTGACAACTTTTGTTTCTGGATGTGCAATGAGAAAACATTATTTCAAACTAAAGTTGCAAAGAAGATGCTTCTGGAAATGCTTGCCTGTGCTGTGTCACAGGACTTCACTTCAACCTTGCTTCTGAGCTTGTAGTGTGCATGCACACTCTGCATTGCACATGTGTTTTGTACCCTCAGACCCAGCAAAAGCTGCCTGAGACCCCTCAGCTCACATTTGAGAGTACGTATGATGGGTAGTAGTGTCCTTACTGTACTCTATCTTCACAGAAGTATAATGGGGTACTTATGAAAACAGACTATTTATACTTTCCTGTCCTCATTCCTCAGAATGTCAAAGTAAAATTAATATACCATTGGGTTGTTTTGTTCATGTAGTGTTTGATTTTTATAAATTTCAACATTTGATTTGCTTATTTGAATTCTACTTTAAAAAATTACTAAATGAATTTTGGCCATTAAGAGTGGAGCAAAACATCCACCTATTTCTAAAATGTCTCTAAATAGAATTTCTGCTATTTTGAACTACATTTTTATACAAACTGGCATTCTCAGAATTGATTATTATAAAATTCAAAACATCAATCAGATCTGACTAAATGCTCTAGGTCCTATAGTATCAAATGTTCAGCCAAGATTTAGTTCTTTATGCTGAAAAAAATAAGTGCATATATCTTATTATGCAAATTTGCCTCTATTTTAATAAACAGTAAAATTATATGCATACCAAAGAATTGTGATAAAATAAATTTCTCTGATTTATTATCAGTAAATGCTTGATTTGTGTGTCTATTTTATATTCCTGTATACCTGGGAAGCCCTTGTCTGTTGCTGAATCTTACAATTACATCACAGTCATAGTTTATTCTAATAAGCTTATTTATGGTTCTGTCAACTCTACCATATCACAACACCGTGAGAGCAAGGGTCATATATTATTCACTTGGATTTCTCTTTAATTAAAATGATCATGTGATGCCTGGTAGGACTTATTGATTATTCATAGAATAAATAAGTCAGTGGGGTCTCTACATTTAAAAAAGTTGTTCTTCCACTTGTCAGTTTTTGGTCTTATTTCTGGAGTCCTTTTTATAAATCCTTACCTAGGGAGGGACTCATATGACTCTACTTCTCCCTAAGCAATCTAGGCATTTAATGGTTGGTAAGGGAGAGTGCCAAATTACTTAGTGGTGTAGCCCTTGTTCAAGTAAATGACCCCCACCCATACTTATGTAGGCAAACCCAAGTAAGCACAGGTGGTCACATATGAGAAAGGACACAGAAGTGGGAGGGCTCGTAGGGTTATTATGTTGTGTAATGGATTCAATGGGAGAGAGAAGAGTGGGGAGAGATCATGATGGTTCAATTATGATCCAAGTACATTATAAGCATGCCAAAGGATAAATTAATTGCTAAAACCCCCTTTTACAAGCCATCCACCCATGGGTTTTGGTTAACCAAGCATCTGCATCTATAGTGTCCTGTGGATATAGTCAGGTGTCTCCCCACACATCAAACAGAAATTCTAAAGCTACAAAACACAGCAAATACCTAGATGTTAACTGGGAAATGAGATACAAGAGTCAAGTGAAATTGTCCAGGCACAAAAATGTATAACTGCATCAGAAAAATACAATTTGTTTGAGTCAAGGTCTTGTAGGAAAACCCAACTGACAGCATAAGACATGACAATGACAGTGTGTGCACCTAGTGGGAAGGTAACCCATGATCCCAGGAGAATCAATTTCTCTCCTGTCTGGGTCTGCTGTAAGTTCAGTTCCTTACAGACACACCGTATGTGTCACACTCATTCTCATGAAAAGCCAGTTAGATTATTCTGTGATGCAGATACCAGGATTATACACCTCTATCGCATTTTAGAGCCTTACCCTAGTAGCACATTCATAAGCTCACAGCCTCTCCTTTAGGCTTATTTTATCCTTTATGTCGACTGGACCAAAAAAAAAATATCATTTGTATTTTAGTGCCCATAGTCCATCCATTCTTAGTCATTGTTCTTGCTTTTCATCGCTCTGTGTTTTATGCCTGTAAATCTCCACGTGCAGAAGTGGCAACCATGTCTCAAGGCCCAATTCAAACCCTTCACAGAGGTGAGTACTCTCTCCTTTAGATCAGGGGAAAAAATAAAAAAAGAAAGAAAGAAAACAAAAACAAACGTCTATTCTGTTTCCTATTTCATCTCATCGTATTGGCACAGATCTGTTAAGGCAAAGTCGTCTCTATCTTGGTTATATATCTACGCCTTATATGCAGCCTTAACGAGCAAGCTGTTCATTGTGGGATTTCAATACATATTCTGATGAAGTCTTTTCCCACCAAGGCTGATATAAATAGCACAAACCTGATTAACTGAACGAATACTCACATTAAAGTGAAATAGATTATAATGAGTAGAGATGTTATTTAGATCAACTCTCCCACTGAAAACAATGAAAAATGTTGGATTAAAAATATACCATTTAAAAATTACTTCAGAATTGGAAGTCCGAAATGACAGAGAGTAATGCCATGCTAAGGTTTTTATTTGTGTGTGTGAGGTGGGACTGAAAAATAGACAGGCAAATTGAGTGTCAAAGTAACATAACTTCATGGTCTTCTGAGGTCACTTATTTATCCTACACATTTGAGCTTTGTTCCCCTTAAAATGTAATAGAACAAGGTCCTGCTGAAGATCTTCTGGAAGGATAAGCAAGAATTGATGTTGAAACCATTCTCTTTGTCTGGAAGGGAGGTGTTTCGGTACACTAGAATGTTAAAGGAGCAGAGAAGAGGTTGCTCTTCAAGAAGTTACAGTGTTTCTCTAGTCCTGACATTTCACAGCTACAACCTCAGACCCTAATATCATTCATTATCTGAGACAAGGAGAAACTGTCTTATACCCTATTTGAAAATGCTAAACACTCCAGTAAATGGGACACATTTATACCAAACCACAGGGAGCACCCCATGATCATATTCCAGTCGCAATGATTAGTGCCTAGGCAAAGATGAGCAATGACAATCAGGAGCCCGAGCAACATGAGTGAGGGGCAACAAAAACTCATGTAATCCCGTGAGGCTTTGGACAGGACGTCAAACACCTCCTCCTCCTGGTTTTACCAAAATTAAAATGCAGTCTGGAAAATACCTGCAGGAAACAAGTAGCTATGCCGGCTGACAGAATAAATTAAAAGAAACAAGCTGCTAGAAGTGAAAAATCATACTATTTGAGATTAGAGAAAAAATGTTTGTCACACGAGGAGACTTAAATAAAGAACTGAAAGACACACACAGAAAAAGTAATCCCAAATCAGCTCAAAAAAGACAAAACTACGGAAAAAAATAAAAAAGGAGACTGTTAAGACATTTGGAGAATACAGTGAGGCATGTTAGCATGCTTTGGCTGAGACTTAGAATAAAAATGAAAGAATATAAAGTGGGCTACTCAGGAAACATGGAAGACTTCTAGGCTGTATTCAGGTCAATAGTAAGGCCAGCACCCGGTACTGACCATGCTCTGGGTCTGAGGTGAGGTGAGTAATCAGGAACAGGATGCCAGGAGAGAGGGGATCTGCTCCTCTTTTTGTAGAGACTGACTTTAATTCTCACTGTTTCCCACCTATGTGTTTAGATAGTGGCAGTTTGTAGTGTCCTTCTGTTATGAAATGCTGACACTAGGGGATCAGTTACTGTTGGGTCTTCTGATTCAAATGGATAAAAGTCCTCTGCGTCCTTTAAAGGGAGGACCATGGACCCACAGCCACATGACCCTGTGCCCATTTTCAGGATAAAAGTGTGACTCGGATATTGCTGTGGAATCAACATGTTCATATATTGTATCTTAAACCCTTGCCATGCTGTTAGAAGCTGGGTTTAGGGGTGGGATCTGCTATGAAGGGCAAAGCCTTAGTGCTCTGCTTGCTATGCATGGGATTACAAGGAGATGGGACCCACACAGGAAAGGCATTCTCACTGAACACTGAATCTACTAGTGCCTGTATCTTGGACTCCAAAATCATGAGAACCTAGTGTTTGTTGTTTGAGATGTGCCACCAGTGGCATGCTGTTATAACAGCTCCTAAGTAGGGGAAAGAGACAGCCACTGAAAACACTTCAGTGAGAAAGAAAGGTTTGCCAAATGTGGGCTGTGCAATCAGTCACAGCATTAGGTCATGCTGCATCAAACAGCAGTAGTGTTAACCCACAGCAGAAGATGGGGTCTGCAAATGCTCTCGGACATTCAGGAAGGTACATCTGAGTCCCAGATGAGCAGCTGCTTCCTTGGAATAGATATCTTTTGCTGCCTTTGGATACAAATTTCTTTTCTCTTTAGGAAAACTTTGCATAACAGTATTTTCTTCAATTTGTACAATTTTGCCAGACAGGAGTGGTAGTACAGCAAGTACTCAGGAAGAAGAGGCAGATTGTTCTCTGCAAGTTCAAGACAGCCTGGTCTGCATAGCAAGATGGTCCAGGCAATCCAGGGTTACACAGTGAGAACTCTCTCTCTCTCTCTCTCTCTCTCTCTCTCTCTCTCTCTCACACACACACACACACACATACATATATATGCACATAATGTATATATATTCTGTATCCTATACATTTATTCTCTATTCTATAAATGTGAAAACTCATATAAAATTAATATGGTACGATAATGTCTTAACTATACTGTTATCTATATTATGTATGATGCAAAATATTTACATATTTAATTACTTTAAAAATATTATATATAATATATATGTATATATAAATATAAAATATGTCTTTTGCTTGCATGTATGTGCATCATATGTGTGCCATGTTGAGGTGGGATGACCTTCTATATATTGTGAATATATGTTGTTCCCATTGGTTGAAAATTAAAGCTGCTTTGGCCTATGCCAAAACAGAATATAAGTAGGAAGGAAATCAAAACAGATATAAAGGAGGAGGGTGGAGTGGAGAGGAATGTGAGCCAGCCACAGAAGAAGAGAGATGCCAGCAGCAGCAGCCTAAGGAGAAAGATGGCAGAACATGGGTAAGGCCACAACCACATGCAATACACAGATTAGCAGAAATGGGTTAACTTATAAAAGAGAGATAGTCAATAATAAGCCTGAACCATTGGCCAGGCAATTATATTTAATATTAGCCTGAGTGATTATTTCATAAGTGGCTGTGGGGAGGGATGGACTGGAGAGAAACTGGTCCGGTCAGACCAGGAGAGACAGAAAAAAGCTTCCAGTTACACCTGGTGTCATTGAAGACCAAGGACAGTAGAGTCTCTGGAATTAGAATTACAGATGGTTGTAAGTTGCCTTAAAGGTAGTAGGAACTGAACCCAGGTCCTGTGAGAGAACAGAAAATACTCTTAACCACAGAGCCATCCCTTCAGCCTCAAATATTTACATATGCTATTGGCAAATATGAGAGCATGTGGTGAGTAAATATTTATAGCTATTGTGACTCTTTGGTTCTGCTTTTATTCTTGCCATTCTTGTTGCCAGAACTACCATATCCTTCTTGTGAGAATTCCCAACTCGAAGAAGGTAACTTTGTCAGCTACTAAATGGCATGGAGAACTGATCCTCTGGGTCTGACTTTTGAGTGCTCTGAGGTACCCCGAAGTTTGTCTCATCACTGGATTAACATTCAAAGATGGTTCCGGAAGCTTACAATGGGGTTTGTACTTTAGACCATAGCCTGCACTTGGGCAGCTTCTCTATGCCCAGTACAGGAAAGGCTTTTCCACAGAAGCAGAGTGAACACCAGGGCTCTGTTAAGGGGTATAAGCGAAATTCAGAAACTTGAGCATAAATCTCTTCCAGAATAAAACCACAGCATCTTTAATCAAGGCCTGGCAATCATTGTATCATTTCTCTGAGGCTGGGTTGGTAAATGCAGCTATCCCACTAGGCCTTTAATACTTGGTTAGAAATGAGTCCAAGAAGTTGACTAGCAAGACAATTCATGCGGTACAAACACAGATCTGTAATTCTCTTTCCCTTTACCACAGAACAGTTAGCTCCTACCCAGAATTCTCTTTGAAGACAATGCATGCCTAGGAGAAACTAAGAGCACTGAAAATGGGGCCAGAAGTAATAAATAAGGACTGCCAAAACACAAAACAAAACGTCAATGAATTTCTTGTACAAATCAAGTCCACTGTCACTTTGTAACAATTCTGAAGGTTGAATTGTTGACACACAATTAGTGAGCTAACTTGCAAGGTTTGCCTGCAGTGAAAAAGTGAGTTTTCTTTCACCTTTATATAATTAAACAGCCAAGAGAATTGTATCTCCTGGTACAGGAGATTAAAAATAATGAAATAAATGCTTTAATATGGAATTAATCCATCCCATTATCTCCGTCTGACTCAGCTCCAGTGGGATTCTACTCCCTCAGCAGGACAAGGATCATCTTCTTAGCATCGAAGCCCAGGCAGGCTGGCACCTTCCCACTTCCTACCTTCCCCACAGAACTCAAAGAAAAACAAAGGCTCTGCGAGGGGTGGGTGTTGTTTTGTGCCCAGCCTTAGGTGGGATTTTATGTTCCTTCAAATACTAGCTCAACCTTACTGTCGCCAAAAAGAAAAACAAAACAAAGCCTTAAAAACAAATTTTGAAGCAATTAAAAATGCAAAGGACTTAGATATTTTTAATTTATTCATAATTACTTTGTAGACTGGACCTCACTGAGACTCCAAAATCAGTAAGCAACTTGCAGACAAAGGTGATTGAAACGATGAGGAGCAAGCCAAATATGATCTTTTGTTCTTACTGAATTTGTCTTCTTTAAAAGACTTCTCTTAGCTAGAGTTCCTATTTTCTGTTTAAAGAGGATTATATAGCATAGTTCATTATGGTTCCCTCCCACCAGGCCACCACTTTCCTTACCACCTAGCAAAACAATGTGCTAATGCAAGTTAGTCCCTTTCGGCCTAGGGTCCTTCCTAATCAGAGTCTGGCATACAGTCTGCCTACCTTTTCTTGTACTGCATGGTAGCTGTTGTGTTTGGGGTAGGGAGGTTTTGAGGTTGAGGTTCCACCAGTAAGAAACTCCAAATGGCTCCTGCTGTCACTGCCACATCTCTGTGGCTTGTGGTGCTTTCCTTCAGGTACAGCGAAGCAATTGTGCAAATCTCACTTTGCAATAACCACAAGGTACAGCAATTGCATTAGTCTGATTAGGTGGAATCATAAGGAGTATTCAGGAAGGTTAGCTGGATATAGTGAATGCCATCGTTAGACTAAGATAAAAAATCACTTCGTTAACTTAGAGTGTTTTTTCATTGGTAACACCCTATATTAAGGTGCCATTTATAAACAGTTTATTATTATTTATTAATGTGTGAGGCACTTTATAGAATGCAAGATAACAACTTAAATCCATGTATTAAAGATGCACATACATGGTTTAATACGATTTACGTCTTATAATATTCTTTAAAGCAGCCTCCCATAGTCTCATCCTTTAAACATTTATTACTAATGCATTTTATAACATGTTGTATAATACATTATTTGGGAAAGTAGTAGCATTTAGTGATTATTTCATAAATAAGAATAAAGCACTTATAAATGGCACCTTAATTTAAAGTGTTACCTTCACATTACCAGATTGCTGCTCACATCTATCTCATTAGTGCATCTTCTCCAAATGCAGCACTTAATAAAACAGACACTACGTTCTATCTTCCCTTCATCCAACTAAGAGGGGATTTCGTCATTTCCTCCATCTGCTTTCAGATGTTGGTAACTCAGAGGCTTCAGTGCTATAACTGATGTAACCACACTCTCAGTTCAACACTATCTCTGAAAAGACAGTAACAAAACAGAGAACAACCTACCAAGTTGGGAAGAGCTTGCTGCTTGGAGTCTTTGTAAAATTCAATTTTTTGACCAGAAAGAACAATCCAGGAAGTAGACCAATTTTTCCTTAGGAGAAAAAAAAAACAAAACAGATAAATAAGTCATGGATAGAAAAGATCATTTATAAACAGTCTCAGAGAATTTGTTGTGAGAGCAGACTTTTCTTAATGCATTTTCCTAAAAGTCTTCAGTTTAGGCAAATCTGTTAAGTGGAAGAAAATTCAGATAATAATAATAAAAAAACTCTAGAATTTTAAAATTTGTGACACATAAATAAACTTTTCTGAGTTTGTAAATTCTCCTACATGCTCTTTAACTTAATCAATGGCCCTATTTTGTGTATCTACCCATGTGCCTCCTTGCAGTACCGAAGAGCTGAGGTGAAAGTGTTGGAGGCCGCCTGTCTCTGCTCCTTTTCATTGACAGAGACATCTCAGAATCTGAAAGACTGACCAGGTCATGTACCATCTTTTAAATCACAATGATTTTGAGTCTCACCAGCAACCAAAGAATCACAAATGGAACAGTGGCATGCTTTCTCCTCTTTCCTATGAAATTGCCAGGGATTAGAAGAACCGACTTTAAATATATTCTCTCACACTATCTCCTCTACAGTGCAATTTAACAATATTTTTTTCATAAGCTTTCAAAAATTATACATAATTTTTGACTAGGTATATTTATTCCAACAAATTTAAATTTATCCTAAAGAAATAGGCCCAGGTTTTCCAGTCTATGACCATTAAGATGACTTGCACATTCCTTGTTAATTCTCTTCTTAAAGTATAAACAAACAAACAAAAAGCCCCAAAAGACAGAGATTGCCTAAGAAAATTGCTCACAATAGAATAGTACATTGGAAACATCACCTCTGTGTTTAAGAATACTGATGTGGGAAGATTTCAATGAAGCCAGTAATATATACTTTACTCCATGCTCTGCAATTTACCTAGGACTGTCTTCACCCAGCTCAGCCCCTTCTGATTATTAATTCCATCCATCAGAAGTCCAAATATTGCTTCCCTCAAAGTACATTCATGACATGTAACATGATGAATTAAAAAAAAATACTTCAAAATTTTTCACTTTCATTGCCTTCATTAAAATACATTCCCCCAGGCAACAGAAATCATTTCAACATTATTGGGTATTTTCAGAGCCTAGCACAGAGTCCTGGAGAGTCTAAGACCTAAATGGACATTTATTTAATCAATGAGCACTTTGGCCTGGAAAAAAGTCTCGATGTAGCCATAGTTAAATAAAATGGAAAGATTACAGCTTTTTCTTTCCCTTTGTATTTCTTAGTTTTACTTGTTTCTTCCTCAGAACACAGTATTGCTTCTGCCTTCAGAGTGTGTGTGTATTAGTACTGAGAAAGGGTTCCTCTAGTTGACAAAACTATTGATAAGTTTGACATGCACAAGTTTTTAGCACTAAATTATATTGATACTGTTTTTTCTAGTTTAACCTTTATTTTAAAATAATTGTGTTGATTTTACAAACAGTGATGAGAAAAAAGTTTACAAGAAAGTTTTCATTCAGAAAAATAGAAAACCATACAAAAATATGAGAATGTGACATATTTTATATGGATTCATGATTTTATGTACATGTACACAAGATTTTATGTATCTATGTACACATGATTTCATTCTACTTTCTGTTTAGAATATAGAGTCTTAATTACAAGGACGGTTTTTATCTAGTATGCTAATGTTGGCAAAAAGAATGTGGTTGCTCTTACATGCCTGACGCTTTCTTTTCTAAAACTTATTTATTTAATGTGTATTCATGTTTTGCCTGTATGTATATGTACATGGCTTGTGCCTGCAGAACCAAAAGAGAGTGTCAGATCCCAGAAAACTGGAGTTAAGAATAGTGTGAGCCATCACATTGGTTCTAGAAACCAAACATGGGTCTTTTGGAAGAGTAGCCAATTCTCTTAAACACTGAGTCATTTCCTCAGCCTCCTGAAACTTTCTTAGTGATAACTATTGTATTAAAAGAAGAACAGAATAAACAGACATACAAGGAACACATTCAGAATTTTATCATACAACACCATGCTGTTGGACTCCCTTATCTCCAAATGGGTAGTCTGTGTTTCAATCAAATTATAAAAAAGTCAGAAGGCAAGAGAAAAATTAGCACTTTCTGTCTGGATTAGTGCCCATTTCTTTTTTTGTCGATACCAACAGGACTCAGGTGAGTTGAAACAATATTAGCCTTCCCTTTAAGCGGTTCACAGAATAGATGGCTCCAAAAAGAAGAGTGAGAAACATTAGAGCCCCTGGTCAAGGCTGGACATCTCAACCACAATTCTTTTGACCATGTGTGATCAGAGTGTAAAACATCCTAACAGGTGATGGGCCCATATTTAGTCCACCTGCTATGCTTCTCACTATAGTTTCTATACTCTGGCAGGGTGCTCGCACACTGAATTTGCTTCCTATCTATAGAAGTTCCTTGAGAAATGGTTCTGGTTTGACTCTGTTTCAGATGTTGATCATTTATAGAACTTGCTGGAAAAACTCTTCTGTTCCATAAACTTCTAACTGGAACAGGATACATAGGAAGTCCACGAATTCCATTTATGTCATCATTCTGTCTTGGGACTTTAAACAGAATACCTGCTAGGTTAACTGGAAGGGCAAACACTAATGCATAAGAACAAAGATCTGGGAAGCCTAGTCATATGACCGTCCATAATACCTATGCCTGGTGATATTATATCTTAGCTTTGTCAGTCTCAA
Organism: Cricetulus griseus; assembly: GCF_003668045.3. Lineage (NCBI taxonomy): Eukaryota > Metazoa > Chordata > Mammalia > Rodentia > Cricetidae > Cricetulus > Cricetulus griseus. The sequence goes on from NC_048599.1 coordinate 130,148,508, forward strand.
ACACCATCTTCATTGTATCAGAATAAAGAGGAAAGCTGCCCCGACTGCTGAATCCTACAGCTTGAAAATCATTTCTTGTCAAAATAGAGCAGATAAACTTAAGACCTCTTTTCACTTCAAATTCTCTCATGATTCCCATAAAAAAATCAGTGACATAATTATTTTGAGCAACTAGTAAAAGTATAATTGTCTGGCTAAAGTTTATACTTGGACATCAAAAATGAAACTACTAATGTCCCTGTGTACTAATACAGAAAACTAGGCTCAGAGAGTTCAGATGACTTAAGACCACATGAGCATTGAGGGTCAAGTCTAGTTTCTCTGAAAATTCGCCTTGGAATCTATGTAATGTACGAAATATGCTGCATTTCTCAAAGATGTAAGCAGTGTGAACTTGATTAAGGATATCATCAATGTCAGAAAGATAGTCTTGGCTGACTTCCTCGATTTACTGAAAGCATCTGTAGTCTGTGAGAAGGAGTCATCCATTTGGGCTGTCTTATTACTAACTACTGATTCCTTTAAAGAGGCTAAGAAGTCTGATGAGTCCACAACCAGGTCTTCCTACTTCTTAAACCTTTCAATAATAGGAACTATGGATCCTATTATTGGCTCCTACTTGGTTCACAGTATGCCACTCGGTATTTTGCATACATTACTCATGGGGACCACTTAGCCAATTACAAGGACATTTACACACACACACACACACACACACACACACACACACACACTATGCCAAACAATTCTCAGGGCAGACTAGAAAAGTAAAAATATTAAGTAAAAGATAAAAGTAAGATGGACCTACAGGATTTTTATCACTGACCAGAAGATAGCCCCTAAAGCATGGAAAGACACTGGTCCTCTGAGTAAAGCTTGCAGGTGGTCAAAGAGCCTGTGAAACTGAGAAGGGAGCTGCAGCTTACTGACAACATGTACTCCCTAAGGGCACACAGTCATACAGAAGACATTGAAGGATTTGACCCTAAAACCCACACTCATTCTGAAGGATCAGCTGTCTCTGGAGCAGGACTGTGCACTCTCCTATGATACATGTGCTATGCTGAGCCTTAGGCAGGAGTTCTGCCTGGCTTGCTGGTTCCTGGCTTCTGTGACACCTCCTGCTGAAGCAAGTGTGTTCCTACACCAGTGGTATGCAGCTAAAGCCTACACATTCATCATAACATTGGGGTTTTGAGAAAATGTTAACTGTTGCTAGCAGCTCTATTCCTCTCTTCCCTCCCTCCCTCCCTTCTTCCCTTCCTCCTTTCCTTCCTTGAACACATGTAACTCAGGAAGTCAGGAGTCAATAGGCCCTGGAATGAGCAAGACAGTCCAGATCCCCACATAGACTTCCAGGTATTCAGTGAAGAATTATGGCTAGTCTTTTAGTGCTGAAAATAGATCCAGGAACAAGAAAAGAAAACATGGTTTGCAGTTTGATAGCCAAATACATAACATCTAATAGGAGAATAGTCCTATAATTACAAAGTCAGAAGAACTAAATTCATATAAGAATATCTGATTTTGATACGGGCAGTTGCCAGGGTGTTTTAGGCAAGTAGAATACTTCCCATAACTTACTAAAACAAATTGTGAGTTGTAAAGTGGGAAAAGTAGGAAAAGATGAAGCAAAGTAAAACTAAAATATTAAGAAGCCCCTGACAAAGGCATCAGCTTGACATTCTACCAAGTGGACACCGGATGGCAGCACATAATAAGAGCAGCATATACCTGCTTGATGGAAATGGACCTTAATTTTATTCACCAGCATTCCAAGCATCTAGGGCCTATGACATGTTCAGCTCTCCAAACATCAAAGCTTTATACACTACACTCCTCCCCTATGCCCTTTACTTACACAGCAACAAGCCTGGGGGGGGGGTGTTGCATCAACAGAGGGAAGTATGTGTGGGAAGACATCATTTCAGACACTTTTTGGGTCACTTGCTGCTGTTACCCAACTTGGTTACTCTGGAGTTGATTTGAATCTGTACTGTAACAGCAGTGAATGATTATCCAAGTGCCTCTGAACAATGTACTGTAAAAACCCTCCAGACTCTTAGACCAGCAAGTATGAGAACTTCTGTGTTCTCTCTCGTATTTTAAAATACTGTAATGTAGCCCTACTAAAAATTGAACCAATGAGAGAGTAGTTGTAAAACACACATTGCTTTCAGTGTTGTAAGACGAGAGGAGGAGAAAGGGAGGGAGGGAAGGAAGTAAGGAAGACCACAGGGAGGGAGAGAGATTGGGTTTGTGTTAATTTATTGACAATCTGAGCAGTAAGTACCAAAGAAAATTAAGTTTACATTGGAGGGGACATTTCCCAAACACACACACACACACACACACACACACACACACACACACAAATATACATGCAGACACTCACATTCATACTTACAAGCACACATGTGCACACACACAATCACAGTCTAAGCACCAACCCTATGATGAATGAAGACACTGGTAAAGGTGACCATTGTAATCCCTTTCAGATTTGTTTTCCTGCTTATTTTCTGTCCATATTCACACTAAGTATTTTCATGCCCTTCTGAAGGGGAGAGAAAAGCGAGAAAATCTAAATGTGATGAGATGTACAGAGCCACAGAGGAACCAACAGAGGAAAGATGTGCTTGCAGAAACATGTGAGGTATTGAACTCATATAAGCACATTCACAAGTGCCTTTTGAAAACTAAGCTCTGGGAACAAGAAAACAAAACAAACAAACAAACAAACAAACATAAATACTACAAAAAGCTATTACTAAGTCATCATGGAGCTTCAGACAAGCCAGGGCTACTTACTGCTTTGAAGATGAGATTCCCCAAAAGAAAAGGTTGGCGAGATTCATCAGAAAAGCTGAGGCATAATCTCAAGGTTTATAATTAAAAATTAAAGTTGAATACTGAGTGAGTTCTGCTTTCAGGCCTGTCAGGACATCACAGGGGAAATGTGTATAACCTCATTTCAAAATAAGGCTAAGTTGGGGGCCTTTTATGACTGTAAGATGAAGCCAACTTCTGTCTCCTGCCACCTTCTCCTAGTCACATGGGTAATTTTTTTCCTTATTGAAAAGAAAGCATAGGACAGAGAGAAATAAAGACAGATAAAAATGATAACAAGTAAAGGCAAGATCGAAATAAGGAACAATGTACAATGCTGATGACATAGTATGGATTTATACATAGAAAATTTTGCAGAAGTTTCAGAAGCAAACTTTATTAAAAATGGTGGTTGTAGCTCTAGTGACCAACAGTGACAGGAAACAAAAGAACAGGTCTTGCTTCTTGGCCTCACACAGCTTAAATCAAGAACAGGCAAGCAAACAAGTATGCTTCAAACAGGCCAGGGTAGGATGCTGGTACAACAACATCTGTAAGACTCTGGCAAAAGGAGCAGTTAAGAAGACAATAATTTTACTTTTGAAAAATAAAAAATCACCATGCAACTTATAACCTAACATGACTTAAATACTTAAGTCATGTCACTACTATGGCAATGAACCATATGTTTGACAGAATAAGCATTTATTAATAGTACTTATTAGCTCATTAAACTTTACTAAAGTGATAAGATCTTTGATGAATGGGAAACAGCCCATAGAAAATCTCACATAAGCAATACAAATTATGGAAAGTAGATGACATCATTTTATAATTATTAAATGATCCATGAGATAAAACCTCCATAATTTTTCAAGGTTATGACCAAACCTACCCTTTTGTTACTGCTGACAGATGTACAGTCTTTGTGTAAGTAATAGCAACATATAGCAAGACTAGTAAGGCTCTTTTTTAATATGTGGGTGAGGAAGAAGGTTCACATCTGTGTTTGCACTCATATGTGTGGTGCAAGCATATGTGTGTGTGTGTGTGTGTGTGTGTAGATGCCTGCTCCTGTGTGGACCTGTATGGAGGTCTCTCTCTCTCTCTCTCTCTCTCTCTCTCTGTGTGTGTGTGTGTGTGTGTGTGTGTGTGTGTGTGTGTAGATGCCTGCTCCTGTGTGGACCTGCATGGAGATCAGAGAGGACATTAAATGTCTGTCCTGTGTCACTGTTTTGTTTTGGCTTGGTTGATTGGAAGTGAGATCCTCATATACATTTGTCTCTAACCATTCTAGCCATTTTTCTTTGGGATCTGGATATTGAAACCAGGTTCCAGTGTGGAAAACCCATTGCATTACCCCCCTCCCACACCCAGTCTTTATGATTCATTAGTGGCCATGCAATTTGATCAGGTGATCCAGGCTTAGACTTGATCTTTAGAAAATATAAAGAAAAACATGACAATAGTGAGAAGTTATACTGCAGTTATAATGTTAATAGTATAAAACCAGACTTAAATATTAAATAAAAATGAGAGTAGAAATTATTTGACATATTGTAGCTCACGCATAGAGCAGGATACCAAGTATATGAAAATGGTGACGATTACATTTAAAATGTTCAGTTTTAAGGCATCTATATTAAATGCAAAATTAAACTCCACAAATTTGGAGGAGATACTTATGATGTCTAAAACTAACAAAGCATTGTTATCTTTGCTATATTATGAATTCTATCAAGCAAAAAAAAAGACAAGACTATGAATAGGTAGTAGTTAAAGCTCATGGATAAGCAATTCTTGAGATGCAGAATGTGAGTGACTAGATGAACAATTAAGTTACACTTAACTGCATTACCAGGCAGTGAAATGGGAGTGAAAGAAGAATCAAGGGAACATTCCGTGGCCACACTCCTGACAATATTAAAAATAGAATGCTGCATTGGATTGGATTATGGAGAAATAGGATCCCTTCTGTGACACAGGATAAACTTAAGTGAGTTTCTGCAGTCACTCAAGAGAGCCTGGCAATGGCACATAGCAGATACCCAAGCAATCTTAATTCCTGAGTAATGGGAGTTGTCCTTCTGTATATATGTTTCTCTTATTGGTTGATGAATAAAACACTGATTGGCCAGGTCCAGGCAGGAAGATAGATGGGACTACCAGACTAGGAGAAGGCTGGGAAAAGGAAGGCAGAGAGAGGCCTTGAAGAGACGCCATGCTGCCCAGGGAGTAACATGCCAGATTACGGGAAAGCCACAGCCTTGTGGCAATACATGATTAATAGAAATGTGTTAATAATTAAGACAGAGCTAGCCATTAAGAAGCCTGAGCCATCGGTGAACAGTTTTATAATTAATATAAGCCTTTGTGTGTTTATTTGGGGTAAAGCGGCTGTGGGACCAGGCAGGACAGAAACTTCCACTACATCTGAGTACAGTTCCCTAAGAGAACTTTTAACAGATTCCAAAGAAACAGTTGCATGTTATTTATTGTAATGCTTTAGATTCAGGAAGAGTTAGAGATAACTTGGGTGTTTGTCCCTGAAGAACTTGTGAAAATAAGATTTGGCACAAATACATAATGGCAAGTGGGCAACAAAGGGAAGGAAATGCTCTTAAGAGAGCATCACAACATGTATCTTTGCACTAATATTGAAGGGACATAGCAAGAAACATGAGAATATTTAATACAAAACTGTTTATGTGACATAGAACACATTAATGTACACATTATTATAAACAACTATTTTGTTGATTTGTTTTGAATACTACACACAAAACCAAATAGAAATATGGATAGGAGATTTGAAGAACAGTTAGCGTGTATGTGCATGGGATCTTGCCCCAGATACAATATCATAGGGCTGCAACTGAAGGGTATAATCAATTCAATTCACTGTACCTGGGGGATTCTAAAACAAGAAAAACTAAAATGTATGGAACTTTAGATAAAAATCTGAAAGAATGCTTAATGGCATGCAAACTGATCAAAAAACCAAGAAAAATACACACCAATGCTTATATGAATTTAAGCTTCTGTCCAAACATTGTGTACAAGTTCATTAAGTTTTTATGCAAATAAAGCCAATGCACAGTGGTATATACACGGGACAGTTTGCAGGGAAAGGGGCTGCCCTCTGTCTCTGATGATCTAGATCCCTCCTTCTAGGAGTATGTTACAAGGTTGGCTAATGGAGCACAGATGAGGGTGCTCCACATAGCCATCACAGAAGGCTATCACCTTGTTTTCTCTGCCCTCCAGTTTTGTGTGATGTTAGAGAGTAACACTGACCAGAACTATCATCATTTCTGGCTGCCCACACACTAGGAAAGAATGAATTGGCTGAGCTGAAGTTTTTGTGTTGGGGTAGGAGTGGGGCCTCATGTGGTTGGTCAGGTACGAAAGGGTCTTGTATTGATGCACCCTCCACATGCCCAAGTTTCGATTGTGAAATGAGGTTCCTGGAAAGAAGGGTACATGGGCTGTGCTAGTCAGTCAGTTCTCACCTGTTGCTCCTTTAAAGTTTGACTGGTAGTTCTTCAGGGACAGAGAGGGCCAGGGCTAAAGCTGCTTTGCATTTGATCTTGTGCCTCTCTACTACTTTTTAGGGAAGGTGGCTGCCAGGGTACTGCCAAGAAATATCTTTGGGAAGATTCAGGACTATTTCCCATTTAAAATTAGAATAGCTGTTGTAGACGCTGGAACTGTGAGTGACACTTTGGTTTTACTTCTTTTAAATAAATATACACACTGTCCACTATAGCCATTAAACCAAAGGATCCTTTATTCTCTAGTGTTAGCCAGAACATCTTTCCAGTAACATATTGGGTAATGCAATTTACTATTCATCTCATTGTATAACTGATTAGAATATTTATCCTGCTTAGCTTTATTTTATTTTATTTTATTAGTTCTAGTTAGGGAACAAGCTTATTTCAAGTCCCTTCTCCCTCTCCCTCCCCTCACCCCCATCCTGCTTAGCTTTAACAGTAATACACTCACAAGTAAATGTCTCTTAGTTTGGGTGCTTCCGTGCACCTTAATTACTTTGATATTCCATACAATAAAGCTAATTATAGAATACAAAATCTAAGAAATGGCCAAAATTCCAAAATAGAGATAACTAATTTAAATCCCCCATAAAAATAACATAGCAAGTATCTTTCTTGATCCAACAACCAACTTGGTGTTTTTTTTTCTTTTTTGAACATTTGCATGTCACGCCAGGGAGTTCTTGATAATTTTTAAATTTCCCTCACCTACTTTCTGTTATGGTATTCTTTTTCTTTTCTTTTTGTTTTTTAAATGATTTTTTAGTTTGAACTACAAATATGGTTCAAATCTTATGTCTTGCATGAAACTTCTCTGGGTACTGCATAGAGATCTTTATATGCTGCAAATGAATTCATTCAACAACCCAATCTGTGAATCCAGAAACCATGTTTCTCTTTTTATGTTTTAAAGATCTCTAGTCCTAAGAAGACAAGACATCAGCCATTTTTACTTTCTGGGCAACAATATAGAATGCAATGTTTTTCTTTGAAAAGTATAATTATTTCAACAATAAAGGTTTTGTCAATGGTAACAGAAGGGACTGTTCTAGTCAGGTTTGGGTGACCTTGATTCTCAAACAATATCAGTGATACAAGCTGAGGATATAGGAAACTGTGTAGTTATGCAACCAGAGTTGAAGAACTTTCATTACCTTAGTTTCTTTCCTCCATCTGCAATTTTGGCTTTCTGAAGATACCCTTCTTTTTCAACCATCTGTAAGAAGAATGCATATGTTAACACTGTGACAAACTCCTACTCATTTTAGTATGAATGAACCAAACTTTCTAAGCAAGAGTCATTGCAGTGATGGAAGTTTCCAGTCACAGAACTTTATTAATAATACATACAAGACTTATGGGAAGTGCATACAAGATCAAAGTCTTTACAGGCTTTGCATATCAAATGATAGATTGTGAGGATGTATGTGAATGGATTGTTTGATAGTGATATAGCACCATTCACTTCCCTTTCTGTGTTAGGAAGTTACTTGCTTAAAACATTGACTTCAATGATAAAACAAAGTCAACGCAAGTCCCTCCTTAATATACCAGAGAAGCTCTTTATTTATGTCCTCCTATATACATGCCAATGCCAGGAAAAAGGAAAGAATTCACTGGAACAAGAGATTGAGCCTGATGAATCATGGAGAATATTACAATGGCTATGGGATTAGATACAGTGGGATATGGATCCCACTGATTCACTGAGGAAATATGGCCCTGGGCTGTTAGACATGAAGCATGAGGAAAGCATTATATTCACTCCTTTAAAGGGAGCACAGACCAAGAACTAGAATAAGATGTATAAGGCAGTTGCGGGGTGTGGGACAAATAGAACACCAAGAAACTGAAACAACTTGTTGACTTTGCTGGGAATCAACATACTATAATCTATATTTGTATGTATTTTGCCTGGAACTTATTGAACACCTCTGTTGTGTTATGGTAAATTGTTGCATGCCCTTTAGGGAGTTTGCAACTGTGTTAGGATGAACACCAACAGTGTAAGTGGAGAAAAGGAAGGCAGTTATACGGCTCAGATGACAATGGGACCTCTGCTACATTGTCTGGTATATTTCATCTACCATATCTTCATCTCAAGAATTTCTGTATATACGAAACAAAATTTCAACCCATTTTAAAATTCTACCTGTATGAAACAAGAAAGGAGATACCATAATAGAGGGAGACATTTTAGGTTCTCAGAGAAATCAGGCACTAGGGAAAGGTCTGGAGATCTACAAAGATGACACCAGTTAACAATCTAAGCAACAGAGGAGAAGCTACCTTAAACACCCTCCCCTGATAATGAGATTGATGACTGATGACTGTCTTCTATGCCATCCTATAGCCTTCATCCAACAGGTGGTGGAAGTAGAAGCAGACACCCACAACTAATCACTGAACTGAACTGGAATCCAGTTTCAGAGAAGGACGGGTGATGAGCAAAGGGGTCCAGACCAGGCTGGTGAAACCTACAGAAACAGCTGACCTGAACAAAGGGGAGTTCTTGGTCCCCAGACTGATAGCTGGGATACCAGCATGGGACTGATCCAGTTCTCAGGAATGTGGGTTTCAGTGAGGAGACCTCGGAAATTACGGGACCTCCTGTAGTAGTTCAGTACTTATCCCTAGTATAGTTGTAGACTTTGTGAATCCCTTCCACATAGAGGGATATTCCCTGAGCCAAGACACATGGGGGTGGGTCTAGGCCCTATCCCAAAGGATATGATAGACTCTGATGACCCCCCTATGGAAGGCCTCACCCTCCCTGGGAATCAGAAAGGATATGTGATTGGTAGGGTTTTAGTTAGGGGGGTGGTAGGGGAGGAGAGGAGGGAGAGGGAACTGGGATTGACATGTAAAACAATCTTGTTTCTAATTCAAATAAGAAAACATCTGGAAAAAAATTCTACCTGTATGGCTTTTGTCAGATGGCCTTTCCACCATTTGTTGAATTGTCTTTTAAGCATCCCCACTCGTAGTTTCCATTTCCTCTGTTTTCTTATCACTCTTTTAGCACCTATCAGATAATGTTTTTAATAGCTGGCTTATTCACTTTCATCTACACCCATGCTATGAGCCCATTGAAGGCAAAGTATTGTCCCTTTCATATTCTGTGGGAAGCCACTAATTAGATCATGTGAACAAATATATGAGTGAATATATATGTAAATGATATTTATGTTTTTAGAGAAAAATGTAAAAGTCAAAACCATTTATTGGTAAGAGGAAAGGACAATTTGGAGTAGTGAGTTGTCTCAAAGACTAACATGGTACCAAATAAAGAATTGCCTCTTGTAAGCCTTGCTCTGCTATAGATAATATATATGTGATTGTTTCCTGATTCCTACATTGTTATATTCCTAACCCATTGGAAAGTACTTATCTTTAAAAATACATTTGACAAGTACATTTTTGTGAATAAACTGTAGGAAATTATTTGAATAATGACAATTGTGGCAAAATAATTTCACATAGGTTTAGAAGGGATCTCTTCCTTCAGTATGTTTTCCACAAGTCTAAAGCAGTCTATTGTTGCTTTCAGGGTTGATTTTTAGAACCATGCTGCCCAGAAGAAGAGATCAATGGAACATAATTGAGGTGGGGTATACGAAGATTTCTTTCCAGCTGGACCTTTCTCAGGCACCTTGAAATGGGTAGGCAAAAGCTTTACATGTTATGAGTCAGTAAACATAGTAACACTGCCATTAATGACAGAATAATTTTCCAAGGGCACTGGTCAGTATCATGGAGTCTTCAGGGGTGACCTTCTAGTAGTCCTGGGAGAGCAATGGAGGAAAGCTGAATAGCTAGTTAGGAATTAACTTTCAAATTCCAACACGCCTTCTAGGCTATAGGAAGACCCTAAGAACTATAACTTTGTAATATTTTTTGCTTTTAATTCATATAGTCCCATCATGAACAGTTGTACATCTCTAAGTGTACAGTGCATGCACTATCTAAATCTACAATGTGTGTGTACTTGAACTTTACACCCATGTCTTACCATCCCTTTCAAAGACACATGACTGCTTCCAAGATCAACAGTTCCTCTCTACACATTGTTTCTCTTCTCTTCTTGATGTATATTTACTCCTCCAGCAAAGTTTCAGTTACTGATCCCCCATTCTCTCAAATAGCCACTATGCATACAGAAGAGTTGCTAGATTCACAAGACAAGCCTGGTTTTACTGCAGCTTAGCCTCCTATGGGCTCACATCAAGACATCCCTCCTTTTTGGTGGATTGATAACACTCTGCTGCTCTGAGATTCTGGTCATCCTTCACACTAGACCAATAAATTCCAGTTGACTTCTTACACTGAACAGTATGCCTTGTTCAGGTGCCACAATGACAAGAAAGGCTTCCATAAGGTAAACTTAATTATGTGAATATCTAAGGGATTTCTGTCATACAAAGGAATTTCCTGTGTTCTGCATACTAGGGACCAGTCATTCTGAGAGGCATTGGCTGAGTGGAAGAAGATATTATGATATACAGAAGATTGCTATGGATTGTGCATCTGGGTTTATAAATGGTACTTTATTATTTTTGTGACATGGTCTGAAATAACAATGATCTATAAATTTTGTTTCATAGTTCTCAGATTGTCTTGTCTTTAGTGACTTACAAAGTTATATAGAAAGTTTAAGTTTAAGTTTAGGATGCCTCACATGCCGGATTCTAGGCCAAATTGAAATTCATTAAAGGAATCCCAGCACCCAAACCATGTATACTAAAGAAATATCAGCCAGTCTTCAGATGCTAAATGTGGCTTTTGGAGCTATTTTTTCAATGCCAGCTAGAATCTCTATTTAACATTGCGTGGCAGGAAAGATCAGCAATTTGTCCAGGTTGGATGCCAGCCAGTCTGCCAGCACTGAGGAAACGCTTCAGCAACATCCTGTGTGCTGAGACACAGCTGAGGAGAATGAATGGCAGTGGAATTCCAAGATGGTACCCGTTTATAAACCTAAGTTGCATGTGAGAGACAGGGCAGGAGAGAAAAGAAATTTTGATTGATGGCCACAAGTGTAACAAACATAATCTTATAATCTCTCAAATGAATACTGCAGCTTTTTTGTTGTTGTTTCTACATGAATGTCTTGTGTTACCATATACAAATGCAAACAATAGGTTCATCTATCTATAATGATACATTGAACAGTTTTGTTAAAATAAACTGAACTAAATTAGAAACTTTCATGCAATTTAGTTGAGAATTTGGCTTTTGACCACATAGCTTTTTTGCTTTATAATATTTGCTCTGATGATGGTTTCATTTTTTATTCTCCATCCTTTGTTCTTAGTCTGTGTTTGTTGACAACTCTGGCACAATATTCAGCTCCCTTGGTCATCTGATACAGAAAGTCAGTTTCTTAACTAAGGAGAGTTAGAATACCACCCTACTCCCTCACTCCCCAACCCCCCACCTCTCGCCCCATAATATTCTGTAAAGAAACACGGACTGGTCTCTATAAACATTGATGATAATGGCAAATAGGGTTTTTCTGGTCCCATACATCTGACTAGGCCTCAACCTGAAGCTGGGGTGGTCCCTCTGAAAGAAGGTTTCACGATGTGAATCATGTGTATGGCTGACTGACCTTCTAAGGAATGATTGCATCATTACTCCATAACCACAATCCTGGGTCACTGTAATTTAATAATAAGGTGGCTACTAAAGGTTTAATAGCTCATGGTGGTTTTCTGACAGTCCTGTTTCCTGGTTCCTATTTTAAAAAATCAAATCGGGACATGTTTTGTCACATCATTTTATACCCTCCAGGGTTTCTCTTTCCTTCTGTAATCACCTTATAATTTTCTTCTTTACACAGAAAGAGGCATTTATTGGGGGGGGTCTGTGTGTGTGTGTGTGTGTGTGTGTGTGTGTGTGTGTGTGTGTGTGTGTGTGCTTTTTCTTGACACTTTTCTCAAATTACACTGTGATACTAACCTTGATGGTGAACTTGAATTGGATTTAGGAATGACTATGAGATGATTCAAGCACATCTCTGAGTGTGACTGTGAAGACATTTCGAAAGGCATTCAGACATTCATTGAGACTTTAGTACACTATCAGCAAGTAGTAGGACTATAGAGGGTAGTTCTTGGTTAAAGGAAGTGAGTCAGTGGCAGGGAACAAGAGGGAGTAGGAGGGAATGGAGAATGGAGTAGATGGTGGTGAGAAGATTGGAGAAGTTCTTGGAGACTGTATCTGACTTTCTCCCCCTTGCTGGTGTTCTGGTCTTATTCTCTGTGAAGAACTTCTTCTGCCACATATCTCTGATGTCCCTGAAGACCAGCAACCTGAGACTTAGCACTCAGCAAATGTGACATAAGTGAAGTGTGCCCTTGAGTATTTACTTCCTCGTATTTTTTTTATCATAACTACAAGAGAGCTAACAGACACACTCACACTCATAACATACACTTGCAAATACACATCCTCTCACACACACAAGCACATACAGTTTCACATGCAAATATTTCACCCCCCCCACACACACTCACATATGCTCAAACACAATCTCTGCCTCTCACCATTTCATCCTTGAGACTCTTTGTTTTCTTTTGGATATACCACAGTTTCTATCATGTCTTCCTGTATTTGAATGTGTGTATGTTTGTAGTGAACGTAATCTAGTAAGAGAAACTTTCTTTCCGGTTTTGCTCAAGAGAATCCAACAGACTCTCAGAACAATCAATATAGGACATTGCAGCTGCCCTTAGTTGCCTCCCCTAGGTTCAATGTAAGTCCCTGTTGCTGAAGAAATTATGTAGTTCAGAAATATGACTCAGAAGATTTGAGCTGGGTCTGACTTTAAAGCTTCCTCCCTGAGGACATTTTTTTTTAAATTTTTTAATTAAAAAAGTTCCTGGGCAGTGGCGGCACATGCCTTTAATTCCAGCACTCAGGAGGCAGAGGAAGGTGGACTTATGTGAGTTTGAGGCCAACCTCTTCTACAGAGCTAGTTCAAGGACAGCTACAGCTGTTACACATAGAAACCCTGTCTCAACCCCCCTCCCAAATGTTATCATACAATATATTCTAATCATATTTTTCTCTTCCCCAAGTACTCCAAGATCCTCTTACCTCCTTACCCACTGGAGCTTCATGTTCATTCTCTCTCTTAAAACACACACACACACACACACACACACACACACACACACACACACACACCAAAAGCAAGCAAAAACATGGAGTTCATTTTGTCATGGCCAACTACTCCTGAGCATGAGGCTTGCCTGGGGTGTAGTTAACATACCCACTATCACTCCATTGATGGAAACTAATTCCCTTCATCAACAGTTATCAATTGCAAACAATTTCTTGAGTAGTGGTGCAAGTTTGTGCCCATTTACATCTTCTCCATGTTGAGATTTTGTCTAGCTTGATCTTGTATATAATGTCACAGTCTCTGTGGATTCATACATGCTTCTGCCCTGTTATATATGGAAAATGCTGTTCCCTTAAAGTCATCCATTACTTCTGTCTCTGACAATATTTCCACCTATTTTTTTTTGTCTGATTGGATTTAGGGCTCACTCTGCAGGAGAAAGTTCTTGCCTTTAGTGTAAATCTGGCAAAGAACCTGTGACTGTGTTAGTTCCTTTTAGAGTTTGGCTTATTGTTCCAGAAGGAAATTCAGTAATGGTGGAGGTGTGGCAGCAGTTTCCCAGAGTGGAAAACGAGAGATCTTCAACCACAAACGCAAAGCAGAGAGAAAGCAAAGTCAAAGTGGGATGACATTATGAGCTTTCAACACCTACCTCTAATGCTGTATTTGTCCCCATTTAGTACCACAAACTAGGGGCCAAGTGTGCAAATGTCTGACCCTATGTAGACATTTCATTCAAACCACTACAGGTTCTCATATGCCCTAATGTGAGCCTATAATTATTGTTTTGCTAAATAGATAAGTGCCTTATGTATACATAAATATTCTATAACCATAGATTAGTAAAGCTGTAAGTTGCCACCATAGAAGTGTCTTGAAAAAAAAGCAGTTAATTCAAAGACTCACAACTGAGCAAAAGGCAGAGAATAAGTAAGTCAACATTATATGGGGACAGGGGCTCCTACCCTAGCTGAGGAGCAACTGACAGTTGATCCTTGTTAAGTAGAGGAGAGACCATTTTCCTTATTAGTGTAGTCCATGGTAAGGCGGCCATGCTCCACTTTACCTACACCTGTGCATATGATGGCACCATAATTGGATCTGGTGAGTTATAAATAACAGAGAGAGAGAGAGAGAGAGAGAGAGAGAGAGAGAGAGAGAGAGAGAGAGCACGATATGGAAGGGACTCATGAGGTTTTCTCTGAAGGATAATACCTTCAGATACAAGTGCTTACCTCATGCAAATCTATAACACATATATGTCCATACATGTAAACTCTTAAGTTAGATGTAATGGTTACACAAAGAAGAGTCAAACAAAAGCAGTTCTGTGCATCACACATTTACAAAGCCCAGAAAACAGCTATGCATTCCTGAAGGAGTTCTTGAAACATGGCATGGTGGCTAATGCCTGTACCCTCAGGACTTAGAGACACAGGCAGGAAGAACAACCCACAAGTTTCAGGGCTAGCCTGGTATATACATAGTGAGTTCCATGTAAGCCAGGTCTATACCATTGTGGTAGTTTATCTCAAATAAACAAAAGCAAAGAAACAAAAAAAAAAACAAACAACAAACAACCAAAAATAAAAAAAATAACCCCCCCAAACCCAGAGCTCTTGAGAAGCTGATTTGGCTTCTTGGTCTGGCCTGGAGTGATACTTACTGTCACAGCTCCCTTGTTCCTGTGTGGAGTGTGCCTGTGTGCAGTTACCCTCTCCTACTTGTCTCACTTGAGGGAGTGGGATCATGTCTGGCTTTAGGGTTCCACTCAGAGTCCTGAAGTATTTTCTAAACACTGGGCTTGGTAAAGCACATGTCTTGTTTTGCCAAGGCATCCTCACCCCCTTATTAAATCACTGTGCATTTCAAGGGGAGTACTATCCTTGTGTTGCTGATTTATTTACCATTAACTCATCAAAAGGTCATTTTGAAAATGACAATATAGCATTCCATGATTCAGCTCTCCCCTAGACTTTATTCTTGAGCCTTTCATCCTGAAGCTAGCATGTCTCAGTTCTTTCCCACCAAGAAATCCAGTTTCTGTTTAGGAGATGGGCTTGGGAGGGACCACACTGTATCTGAAGAGCTTCAGTCTTCAGGGGTTTTTCTTACAATTCAACTCTCAATAGATTCTCTCAGGAATTTCTGTTGCTCAGGAGGCCTTTGCTTTCAATGTTACTTGTTTTGTGACCATCATTGAAGTTCACAGACGATAATCTTCCTTCCCACAATGCTGTCTGAGCTACTTATTTCTATAATTCATTTGTTTTATAACCCAATTTCACTCTGGGCAGCTGTGAAGAGAGAATTGCTCAATCTCAGTAGTCTTTGTTGATGTTTGTGCACTTTTCTCTATTCTAGAATTAAATGAATTACAAGTGGGGGACATTGCTGGGAGACATAATTTAACTTGTGTCTGTTTTCATGGCTTCTAGAATTCTTCCTATCACCTCAATGCTTCTTCACCTGAGGACCATTCCCTCTGACAAGCCCCATGGCTCTTTTCTTTTGATCATTATAATCTGGCCGGTGTGGGATTTTCATTTATTATTTTTGACACAAGGTATATAATCCTGGTTGGCTGCTGATCTGGAAATCTCTATGTAGACCAGGCTGGCTTTGAACTTGCAGACCTCCTGTTTCTGCCTCCTAAGTGCTTCTATTACAGGCATGTAGCACCATGCTTGCATTATCATAGCATTCTTGCAGTTTTACAAATATAATTGAAATAAACCTATTCTACCTCTAGCCCATTGCTGGTGCTGTTTTTCTTGAAGTTTTTTTTTTTTTTTTTTTTTTTTTTTTTTTTTTTTTTCCTCTTCTTGTTTCCATTCTTTGCTTCTGCAGTTCTACTCGTGGTGCAAATCTCATTTTAAGTGACACTTTCAAAGAGTGACTGATTCTATGCCTACTGACTCCAAGATAGGTCTTTCTTCTCCCAAAGACATGAGTGCAGAGTGGTGCCTGTTTTTGATAATTGGCACTTCTGCTTGTCCATATGCTGAAAGTTTCTCCAGGAAAGGCATGGTTTGCTAATGTCCATCAGATTCCCAGAGTCTAACCCACTTTCTGAATGATCATGGCCTAATCAAATACATGAATCAGTAAGCAGACTCCTGCTTAAGAAAATGAAAGAAATATTTAATTTAAATTGTTTTTAATAAAATTATTCTACTATATAATTTATTATCACCTTGAATATTGAGAGGAAATTATTTTGCAAGTGTAACTCTTACTTAGCAAAATAACATTTTGAATGATTGAAGAGGTTTTTCTGTTTTCAACTTAGAGAAACCCCAGCCTGGTCAATAGAATTATTCCCACAAGTGACTATGCTTTTTTTTTGTTTAAAATAAGAAAGTACAATAATTTTATAATGCCTTTCATCCCCAAAGCCCCCACAAGTATTAATTAATCCACAAAATAATATCATGCTTGAAAAGATAGAATCCGTGACTTAGGTTTATCTACAAAAGCCTGTTTTGCCCTGAGCCAGGACAACTTTCTGAGTTCAGCCCTCAAAATCCTCCTTTCTCAGGAGGAAGTAGATGATTCTCTAAAGCCCACCACAGGCTTTTGACTCCAGCGGGGTTATCCAGACATTCCTTACAACGTTTCAATAAGAATAAAAAGATAAAGATTTAACATGCTATGATCAGGGTTACTTTTCTCAAATCTTTAGGGGAAAAGGAAAAGTGCCTTGAAACTAATTTGGTTTCATGAATAGTTGTACTGTGGGATATATTAATAGAAGGTCAAGAAACAAATGCATATGAGTGTATTAGAGTTTTGCATCATGGTGTTTCATGTTCAAAGCTGCTTCTTAGGCAATTGCACACTTCTTTGCTGTGACTGCATCCTCTTCCACTGAAGCCCTGTGATATGCATTTGTGTAGCATTAATGCTACACTTCTTCCTGAACTGGGACCACTGTGGGCATTTTTAGACTCCAATTAGCAGTGTTTCGAAGGTAACAGTCAAAACAAATGTGCTGTTCTTTTAATTATTCATGTTGATCACAATTAGCTTTATTAAAGGGAACTGTAAAAAATAATTCATGGTTCCCAAAAAGAAAACCTACTCATTGGAACATCTGAATGGCATTTTTCATTTTTTAAAGTAAAACATTTTACTCCCAAATGGGGGTAGGCCTAATGGATAATTTGAAAAGTTGTAACCAAAACCTAAAAATAGTTAGGGAAATTCTTCCAATATGAGATAAAAGAAATGAGATTTACATTATTTCCAGAGTTTTCAAAAATAAATACACACAAGAATCTATATGATTAAAACAAAAATAGTAATATCAATTCAAGGGATTTAAATAATTACTCCAAATTATTTTGATACAGTGTTTCATACATGACAGCTTTTCCTAATAGCTACTGACAACAGATAGCTGTGGATGAATTGTCTGCCATAATGAGACATGGAGGCAAGAGGGAGATAGGGACAGATGAAAGCATATGAAAGTTGTGGGGAGAGAATCTGCAGGCAGATGAAGAGAACGTAAGTTCAGGTTAGATTTAAATCAAACTTTGTGGGCTCTATAGAAGAATGCCTTCATGTTTGAAATTTACAGATTCTCTTTTTGAAAAAGTCGGTAGTTCTTTAATCATTACTTTTCATAACAGTCAATTCACCAGGTGCAGTTTACTAACTGATGTCATTTCTGCCATTAAAATAAAAGTAAAATTTGATTCAATAGAAGCCATAGAAGAAAAGTGGAAAGTTTCCTGTGCTCAGAAGACCCAAGCAAGTCAAGTGTATACTCAGAGACAGGACTCAAGGGAGCCCACGTCAGTATCAGAAAGCACTTTAATTGATAATGTAAGAAGTTTGTGGAAGTAGTGGGTATGTGTAGCTATGTGGAGACTGCAGAGTGGGGGAGTATAGATTGAGAGTGATTACAAACTAAAATTTTACTTTAAAAATTATTGGTTTTGCTTAGGCTTAGTAATTCTCTTCCATGTCACCTTCCGAGGTAACATATTTTCTTTCTTTTGAAAAGGAAACTGCAGAGATAACCACCAGCTGTTGGTTAACAAAAAAATGTAACTTTAATATAAGGAAGGAAGGGCTGGGCGTTGGTGGCTCACGCTTTTAATCCCAGCACTCGGGAGGCAGAGGCAGGTGGATCTCTGTGAGTTCCAGGCCAGCCTGGTCTCCAGAGTGAGTGCCAGGATAGGCTCCAAAGCTACACAGAGAAACCCTGTCTTGAAAAACCAATATATATATATATAATATATATATATATATATATATATATATTATGGAAGGAAAACTATTTCTGAATGTCCAAATGGTTTATCTAAGCTTTGATTATGCTTTATATAGAGCCATTGCTATGAAACTGAAAATTGGATAGTAGTAATTGATTAAATTTGAAAATAATCATAATATGAATTTTTAAGTTTCATAATTCACAGATACATTGTATGTAAAAATTTGGGATAGTACAATGGAAGAGCTAGGACACTCAAATATAATTTCACAGACATTGGTGTATTTATATGTGTACATAAATGTATGTGTATATGCATTATATATGTAGATAGACATATATTTTATATGTATACATAATTAATGTATGTATATATGTATTATATATGTAGATAGACATATATTTTATATATACATAATTAATTATTTGTATATATCTATTTTATTATTCATTGTGAGGTTACAATGTGCCAAATCCTATACTAAGTCCTAATAGTTAAATAGTAAATCATATGTTGCCTTCTCTTCATATAAGTTATAATTCAGTAAGGGAGATGAAAAAGGATGTAGGCAATTTTAGTGCTGTGCATCTGTGAAAGAGACAAGTCCAAGTTGCTGCTGGAAAGCAGATTATATGAGGGCAAACTACTTCAAATTTGAGAAATCATGGAAATAGTCCCAAAGAAAATGTAAAGGTAAGAATTGAAAGATTTGAAAACAAATATAAATACCTCAAGTTACAACACTGAAAAGATTGAGCATCCTTTGAATACTGAGTATAGATTTATTGATACTTTCAACAATCACCTTCATAATCCCTTGTTGTATCAGTTGGCAAACATGTCTTTCCAGAGCAAAGAGTAATGCAAAAAGTAATATAAGTGGAAGCATATTGTAAAGAAGATAGTACAAGTCATGGCCTCTCACTTCAAGGCATTTACAGTCTAGCCATGGCACAAGTCTATTACCCATGAAATAAGAGTGGACAGCATAACAGTGTTTGAACATGTGATATGATGAAAGTACCATAATTACTACAGAAAATTCAAGCTCCTTCAGGCTAAAAGCCATGTCTCAATCATACTTCTATTGCTGGCTTGAGGGTGTGTATTTGGGAGTAGATAATACAGAGCATAAATCAGGGGCCATGAAAGAGTTTTTTGAAGTTAATACTGTAGGTAAAAAGACGCCAGTTTGTTTGGATGAAGAAAACGAGATATTGAAGGCACTGCCTTAAAATAGGTTGTTCTGGAGTTACTGCCCATGAGCTGTGTGAAAGACATAAAGAAATATTGGAGGTGGGATGAAAAGCATTTGAAAGTCAAGATGATAGTATGAGTGTTAACAAAGAAGAGTGAATAGTCACATGACAACTGAGGAGAAGATACTTCATAGGATTGCTGGCTACATGAGGACTGAAGAGATGTCTCAGTTGGCCATATTGCACAACCATATATGTGCACATACACTCACACATGTGTCTACAGTAATGTGCACACACACACACACACACACACACACACACACACACACACACACACACACACACAAAAGAAAAGACACTCGAAACCTAGCGATATTTGCTGCTACTGGAGCTGGTCTGATGATGAGGGAGGCAGTTTGGGAAGATACTTCTGATGGCTGAATTTGGTATGTTTTACTTCTTGCTTTTAGTGAGAAGGAAGTCTCAGAACAAGTGACTAATTACTACTTGAAAATTTAAGAAAATGGTGAAACATAGATCTGCTTATAACCAAAGCTTTTAGCTTTTCACTATGTCATATACTCAAAAGATACTTACAGAACCCTTCAATTCTCTTGTAATTATGAGAATCATAGGAATAGAATAATGAACATAGGAAGTAATTCCTCTACCCTAGATGACTGACTTTCCAATAGATGGTAAAGAAATAAAATGTAATGATGTCTGAAGGGAATATTGAATAATGGTAAAATAAAGGAATTAAAAGAGATTAAACAAGACCTATTTTAAAATTTACATTTATTCTCTCACAATCTCTCTCTCTCTTTCTCTCTCTCATGTGTGTGTATATGCATAGGTAGAATCCAGAAGACACGTTGCTGAAGTCAACTCTCTTTTTAATATATGCATCCCAGATATTGAGCCAAGGTTGAATGTGTTGTCAGCAACTGCCTTTACCCAATGAGACATCTACCCACTGTAAGACTAATTTTTAAGATACAATAAAAATAATTATATAATAATAGCATAATAGTAATAATAATAATAGCAGGTAAGTGAAGCAGTAACACTTAAATATATTGGTCACAAACTAATTACAGTTTACAAGAAAGATGAATGAACAAGTTAAATACTATTTCAGAAGAACAAGTTTGGTGGGAACAGAAGAAGCCAGCACAAGGAGGGGCTATTGGTGAGGTAGCTGGACCTTTAAGACTTGGGAAGTTCTGGTTGCTTGCTGACTTTTACCCTCTAGAGAATAAAAGCCATTGCAAGTTTGAGTTAATGAGTAAAACTGTAGGCTGATGGACACAAAGTTGACATTTTAACCTCTATCACATCTACATGAAGAGATAGGAAGTGATCACCTCATGAGTGTGGATCTTTTATGAATGGGAAGGTTTTATGAAAAGGAAGGTTTTACAGTTTTATTCAATCATCGATTCTTAAAAGAGTTGGCACACAGGAAATGAAGGAGGAAGGAGAAAGGGGTCCTGTTCTAGGCCATTAAATTCCTGGAATATATTACTAATGTTTGTGTAAACAAAGATTTACCTGGGTGGGGGTAAATACACAAGTTTAAATTTCTTGTCCTGAACACAAATTTGATACAAAAGACTCATATCTGATATTTCTTCCAGAAGTGAATCCCACCACTAACCTTGTCAGTGAGCTTGACTCTCCCTTAGTCAAGCTTCCTAACATGATCCCATTCTCAGTGACAGGTTGATTGTAACCTTTGACTGTCACTGATCTAGGCACTAATATAGCATACCTAAATTTTGCTAAATTCTGGACTCAAACAATGTATGACAATTATGTGGAGTTTCAAGACACTAAGTTCACGGCACCTTTTTTGCAGTAATAGATCAAAGAGTGCAATACTAGAGTAAAGTTAGTCACTTACTGGATGTTCTATCGGTGGAATGACATCTTTCAAGACATGCTGTGAATGGTTCCTTCTGTGCCGGGAAATCTGCAAACACAATGACATTTGATGCCATTACATTTTTTTTCTTTACAAAGTTGGAAATCATTTTAATGAGCACAATTTAGTAGATATGCAAATGGAAATGAACATATTAAAATTTAATTAAATAAGGATAATAACATAGATATAAAATGAACAATGCATTAGATGTTAAGTAATTTGAATAAAATTTGGATTTCAAGATGGCTGGCTGGAAAAAATAGTTACGTGTTTTTTTAAGCCTTGAATTTCCTCTTATAAAGTAATGAGATCAGTATTCCAATTTTGGATCTCACCAGACCTATGCACCTGCTTTAACTAAATTATATAATGCAAGTGCCACTACATGGCATTAAATGTTAGAACATAAAGATGATATTCATATCCCTCTTGGAATTCTTAGCTTGCTAGTTTCAATGTTATGAGGAAGCTGAAATCATTCCATTCAGTGTGTCCACAGGGAGAGGCTTTGGCATGTTATGGTTGGTAGAGTAATGAGGGTCTAGCAATCAACTAATCACATGAATTTGAAATGTCCTGAGGACTGGTTCAGCCATTCATGGAGTAGCCTCAGCCTTCAAACTTCCAAGGAGAGACAAAATGAGCATAGGTTTTATTCAGAAAAAGATTTTGCTTTGGTTACCAGACTCTAAGCATAATAAAATAGTTTGCAACCTTGTATTTCAGCATCTTAGGTTGCAGTTAACTGGGAAATATATTTCATGCTGAAATATGATGTGATGGTGCCAGCTCATGATTCTCAAAATATGTGTTGTGTTATTTTCAACTCTTCCTTTATTGTTTAGATGCCATTAAATACACAAAAGTCACATGGCACACTTTGAGCAAAGAAGAATGAAAGTTCTTTCTCCAGAAGAAGCATCATGGACAAATTCCATCATTAAAGAAGAGAGGGGAAACTTATGATTTAATATGATTGATGTATTAGAGGATCTTGTTAGTAAGATTGCTCCATATTTTATATGAAAGAGAGAGTGGGATGGAAGAAAGGAAAGAGAGAAAAAAGTGGATGAAAGCAATAAAGCAGGTCTTAGAGACGAAAAAGAGTTCCTGTTTTTGGCTCTGGTTACTGGTATGTTTAACAGACTGAAGAAATTAGATCAATGTCTGTGAAGATTTTGAGGTAATTGTATTACCATAGAAACCAGACGCTGGGCCTAAAATCCTGTAACTCTATACAATCCTGGAACCCCATATTTGTTCCACAGACCTGTTATGAAGAGAACAAAATTTGAGATCATTCTCTCCACTGTCCAACTGGAGTCTGGATGGAAGGATGGGCATAATGCACAGGGAAGAACAGTTAGAAAGCAGACACAGGCTCTACAGAATAACAGCACGGTGTGTTCTCCTAGGCAGAAGAGCCAGGAATGGTCTCCACCACTGCAGGGGTCTCACAAGGTCAGCCCAGCAGGACCATCATCATTTGGGGGTACTGACTAGGCTGTTTACCATTTTCTCCTCATTTACCTCATTCTGACCCCACCACTGTCTGTTAAATATGGTAGATAAAGTAAAGCAGACAATTTGAATTTTAAGTTGTAAATCATTTAGCTCTCCAGAGAGACTATGACTTCATGAAAAAGAACAATTTATCACTAAAGATTCTGTAAATAGAGTCCAATGTAGTTGGATGTTGTGATAACTTATCTTCGTTTTCAATGTGATTGGATCTGAAATCAACTAAGAAACACATATCTGGCCTAGTCATTAAGAATATTTTCAGGAAGGATTAACTGTGGATCAGGAAATACCCTCTGCAAAATGGGCAGGAACTTTGGCCAGTAAGTAGCCTGGAAGTCAAGAGGTCCAGAGGAAAAGCACTACTATGGCCTACGTGCTTTGTCTCTTTGCAGTTAAGTGTGTGTATCTTCTTGTTGTTGCCACAGTGCTTGCCATCAGAATCCAGATTCTTTGGCCTTCCAACATAAACTAGAGACCAGCAGCTCTCCCAGGAGGCACTAGCTAGCTCACCAGAGCATCAGCGCTAAACTGGGACTGCTGGGGTGTCTGAGTTCTCAGCCTCTCAAGTGTACAGATAGCCACTGCTGGAGTACCTCACCCCTATAATGTAAGACAATCTTGTGTGTGTTGGTTAGCATTATCTAGAGGAATGGGATGATTTAGGGATGTCTTCTTTAAGGGGGAGGATAGAAAAATTTCTAGATAACATTTTAGCTTGGAGCAGTATTGATATATTATGTTTTGTGCAGCTATCATCCTTTGCACATAAATATATCACACAAACATTACATGTGCATATATACATATACATATACATATATATATATATATATATATATATATATTATATATATATATTGTATCTCATCACTAAGTAACATCAGGAGGAGCTGAAAATTGGAGTACTTTTAGTGTGCAGAAGGACTGTTTCTAGGGTAGATGTTTGAGAGAGAGTCAGGCATGTAAGTTTGCATGCATTTAACAGGGAAGCTAAAAATCAGTTTTGAAACTTTTTTTCTGCTTTTTTTTTTTTTTTTGAGTCAGGATTTCTCTGTATTGCTTTGGAAGTTGTCCTGGAACTTGCTCTGTAGACCAGGCTGGCCTCAAATTCACAGAGATCCTTCTGCCTCTGTGTCCCAAGTGCTTCGATTAAAGGTGTGCACCATCAACGCATAGCTGGTTTTGAAACTTTTATAGATCATCTTAATCCTTCTGTGGGGGAGGTAATACCCCTGATCATTCTTAACTCAATAAGCTGCTGGTCTGTCACGTTCAACAGAATTATGAGGATAATGACAATAGAGACCTATCATTACCCATTCTTTGCTGAAACCGTCTTCCCAACAAAGCAAAGAAATATGCCATCCCGACCTGATTAGGCTGACCAAGAGTTATGGTCCTGAAAATTATGATTTCATAATGGCTTAATTTCTACATATAGATATCAGGAAATGTTAGGATATATCAAACTATATTTCCATGGTATACTTAATTAAAACAATAAATACAAAGAAATTTTGGGGTTATCTAAAATTCTCATGAAATAAGTTTGGAGGGAAAAAAGACTCCCAAACTGTATTATACATAATAGAAAATTTCATAGTATCTTTATAGGTATGAATAAGTAACTAGTTATTATCTGATTTACTAAGTTTTCTTGGAATACCCATTATAAATGACAGTTTAAGACAGTAAATCACTATGATCAGGCTGTGTTGTCAGAAAAATGTTTATGACTGGTACACTCATTTCAGTAATTTCTGAGTAGATCATTAAAATACACTTGTTATGTTACCAAATAGTTCTACTGTGAGTACTTCATTTAGAGAGCCCTAGTTATTCTCAAAGATTTCAGTTTCAGACACCTATGCTTTTTTATTTTTTATTTTTTTATTTTAGAGGCATTCATATTTACATATCCATGCAGCCATTCCCTCACCCTCCCGTCCTCCCATGTTCCCCCCAACCAACCCTCCACCTCCTCCCCAGGGATAGTGAGGCCCTCCACAGGGAACCATCAAAGTCTGTCATCATTTGTAGACACCTACATTTTGTCTGAAGTTGTTTATATCATGTTTCAGGACCTGGCAATGTCTGTTAGTCCCCTTTAACTTCTGATCATTTTCTAAATAATTGATAAATTTGAGAAGTTGACTAACAATGAGAAATTATGGTAGTTTACTACAACTTTATTTCAGCAAGTTATTTTTTCATGTGATTATGGAAGCTTTAACTCCGTGGAAGGCATTATTTTCATGTATGCTTCTCTTAGGTTCTATGTGGTCTTAAGCCTAAAAGAAACATGTATGTATGTTTACCACATAGATGAAGGCACACAGCCAGCTTGATTGTGTTAACGTTCATATTTCTGAGTTATGAAATGTTTTCAGTATTATTTTACAATTCTTGTTTGAAATAATAATGAATTTTTACATGTGTATTTCCAAAATTCTGAGCAAGGTGCTGACAATTCAGTTTCTCTGGCCTGTTTATTAAGAGTGTCATTTAAGAGTTTCAATTGAAGTGAAGCTGTTTTTATCTCGATACCCTGCCTCCTAAATAACAAAGCTGTGATAATGAGTATTTGAATTGATGATAAGCTTTCATTTGGAGAAGAAAAAGTGTTATGTCACATTTCATCATTTTTTTTCCATGAGCAAGATATTTACTCAATGATTGTACCTTCTTAGTGATCTATCATACCCTATAAATAGGAATGATTTGTAGTATGTTCCACTGTAAAACAATTGAAATGTAAATGTCTTCTGATTTGGATACTCTTAAAACTGATACCATATTGGTGTATATGACTAAACAATTTTGATCAAAGCCGTGCTTTTCCTTCACTATCACCACACAATCCTCTCTCTTCTCTGCAGCTTTGTAACTGTGGAAAGTTAAGTGGAAAGGCGAAGTGCCCAGAATTCGTAAACATGTTTCCTCAAACCCTTCTCTTTTCATATTAGAATATACACCATAATTTTTCAGATCTTTAGATTCAAAACAGAATTTAAAAGTCACTGTTTCAAATGTTCTTCATTTTTGTCTTCCATTTCTTTTTAATTTTTTTTATCTATTTAAGCCCATGAAGCTGATGAGTGGGATTAGTTGTGATATATTACATACTGTAAAAATAACAGAATTTGGGCACATTATTTCCCCTGTGTGGGAGGGTCTACCATAAAAGTTATACATAAACATGAAACATTCCACACAGCTCTGATTTTAAATAGATTACCATTTTTGATGAAAGTTTATATCTTGTGGCTTAGACTTGAAATAAAATCACTTGAAAAGCATTAGTGCGTTCCAAGGTTTCACAGACATGTGCGTTTTCTGAGGCAATACCTCCCATTAGCAACCTCCCTGGATACGTGGGTGAAAAGCAGAAGTAAATCTGTGGTTAAGTTTAGTCTTTATCTTCACAGTTTCTCAAAGGTTTTATTTTGGCATATCCCAAGTCTTATATTCAAATTTTCATTTGTTTTGCCAAATTCTATGTCTTAAAGCCTTCATAATCAGAAATTAAGGAAAGTTAGTGAATTCTTTAGGGAATATGGAGACACAGCTAATATTTCTAGTATGTGTAACAATGGAGTTATTTTTAAATCATAAATATTGCCCAAATGATGACTGCTCTCACAGTGTGTGTGTGTGTGTGTGTGTGTGTGTGTGTGTGTGTGTGTGTGTGGTAGCTAGCCTTGCAGAAAGAAGGCTGACATGGTGGTCTTGACCCTTCTGTGTACTTATTCTGTTGTCACTCTGTGGACACAGGAAACTTACCCAGTTCTCAGTTTTCTGCTGTGCTGTAATGAATATTTCAGTAGACTTATGTAGGCAATCACAGAAAATCAACAAGAGATCAAATTATTTTATTTTGTACCTTATTAGTGTATGATCGATACATAGATTAGCATTTTTATTTTCCATTCCCTTCTGACCACTGTATATTCAAATGTCCTAGTGGGCATCCATAACCAAATCTATTCCCTACACATAACCCTTTGGCTGATCCTTAATCTTCCTTTTATTGTATGATATGTGTCAGAAATAGGACACTGCTTATTATGTCTTTTATTCCCTAAGAAAAATTAAAGGGAACAATTAGAAAGGATTCCAGAGATATGCTAAAGCAAAACTTAACCATAATTTCCTGAACTCCAGATAATCAAAGAGAGGCACTTCTGGGATAGTTCCAAACACTTAATATATTTTGTTTCTTTATTTAAGCGCAACCACATGTTTTCCTTCAAGAATAAAATCAGACTAGCTACTGATCTTATTTAAATACAAATGAACTGTGTACAGTGGTGCCCATTGGCTTGCTTCAGATCAACATTATTATTTAGTCTCTCATTGTGGACATTTTGAGTGGAATGCTTCTCTCCAGATTTCTCAGAATGAGAGGCACCATTGCTGTGAAGCAAGATATAACTCAGTTTCTGTCTTTCTAGACTGAAATCATCATCAGAACCAAAGACTGAAGATGTCTGAGCAATATGTTTGTCTGTATTTCTTTAACATGAAGTATGCCCATGCCTTGTCTTCATTCTTAGCATTTTATCTATGTAGGAACATCTATGTTTTGCTAAGAATTTTGGTTTTATATATACTTTAACTATTGTTTTCCTTAAATATTTTAATTTTTTATTGATACACAATCATAGCACATGTTTATGGGGTAAAAGTGTAAAATTTCAGTCTAGAAATATAATGTGTATTGATCAGATGAGGGTAGTTTATGTATCCATTATTTTGAGTATTTCTCATGTCTTTGGGGAGCAAAGCTGTTTTGAAATATGCTTCTAATTATTGTCAATCTGAAGTACCACAATGTGCTACAGAATATCGGGAGTAACTTCTATTCAAGTGTGCCTCTGTTAGCACTAAACATTCTCTCCTTTCATTTCTTTTTCATGCTAACTACTCTCTTCATAAGGTTGACTTTTTAGATTCCACATATGTAGTGTTCAGTCTTCTCTTTCTACAATGAAATTCCTGTGATGTTAAATTAGAAAGTTTGATATGGGTAATGGCTTTGGAAGTTTCAATCCATGATAAGTTGATCACAATGCTATAGGCCTGTGATGAGACAGCACATCCTGTTGGAAACATATGGCAAAGCAGAACCCCTCAGTTCATCATGAGGGAGCAAGATAGAGAAATGGGACAGACCAGGAGCCCAGGGTGGGGACAAATACAGTGGCATAACAATGTTCCATAATGCTCCCTTCCTAAAAGTCTACGATACCTCCCAATATCACTACCTTTGGGCACACACCAGTGACACATTTTATTGAGCTTATGACACTATTAACAGCAGAACAGGAATTATTGGAGTCACACTTATGACACTTATTGCAAAATAAAATAATTCACTCATCCCATTTACTCTTGACAATAGAGATATTCACTCTAATGCAGACAAAAGAAATAGTTCAAAGAGTAGATTATGAAACTATAGATGTTATATTCTATAACATTTGAACAAACTTGCATTTTCCCCACACGTATAATCTAGTCATTTTTTAAATAAAAAGATTGAAGCCAACAGAAAATAACACTAAGAAAACTATTTCATAAACACCTCATAAAGTGAAAATACAAAATAAATAAAAATTATTATTGAGGACCAGGATTTTTATGAGACACTACTCATATGTACCCAAATGAAACACAGCATTGTTAAATTCCTATTTTGCTGTTTTGTGCAGACACGTTCTCCATCTGATTTCATGATATCTAACTCCATGAAATTCTTAACAAATTAAATCAGGCTCAGTTTCAAATTTTAAAAATTCTTTCACTTTCCAGAAGGGCCTAGGTTAAAAAACCAAGTTTTCTTTTTACTTCTGCAAATTTATTTTGATCACTAACAAAGAAACTCTTTTGGTTTTTGGAAAGCAGTGATGCATTATGTATGATATTTCATCTGTGGTGTGTAAAGTTGGACAAAGATACCTGTTCCTTGCTTTCTATATTCTAGTGACATTGTTTTTATAAATCTTTATTTCTTAATTTAAATGTGGTTATGCACTCCATGAAAGTTGCCTGTCTGTGTTGAGAGCCATTTCTACAAACATTGTGGGAGGCAGATTTGAATAGCTACAACATTCTTTGAAGAATTAAGACTTTCTGCCAAGTGTGCAAAATAAGCGCATTGAGTGAATGCCTCCAGCATCTTTAGTCTATACCTAATTATTACACCTTTCCAGACTGCTTTCTTCACTGATTCTTTGAGGTTCCTAGAGACCCCAGAACTCACCTTCTGCTGCTGAAAGAGAAGATTTAGTTTTGAAGGTTAATCCGACTCAGCAGGATTGAAGGATGGCGCTTTTCCTTGGTTGTAAGTATGTTGGCTCAGGCCAGACAGCTGTTAGGACATTCTCCTCTGGGAATCGTGCCCTCAACACCCTCCATTGATGCACATACATGGTCTACTGGCTGCCGACTTCCATGCCCATCTGCTCAGATGGCCTGGTGCCCACTCACAAGTTGGCTGGATCCTTGCCCTTAGTGTGTAGGTGCCAGGCAATGATGGGTTTAGATGGGCAGCCTGCATAATACTCCAAGTGACTTTTTTTTTCTTTTTCTCCGTGCAGTATCTCTCCTCTGTGCCTTCCATGAAAGGGAAAGTTGTGTTTCTCCACCCCTGATCATACCCATGGACACATGCAGCCTTGTACATGTAGATGAACATGTGTAGTCAACCTGCCACCCACAGTAAGATGAAAGGGGGGGAGGATTCTCCAAGATCCAAGTAACAAGTTCCAACAATGAAATGGGTTGGATTGTGAAAATCCTGAGCACCTGGAGTCTGTCAGAAGACATTTAGTATGGGTGTAAGTACAACAGGCTGATTCAAAGCAGGGCACCAGGACATGGCTGAAGCTGCAGCAGTGTTGTCTATTGCAGTTCCAGCACACATCATTCGCTTTGTGTTGAAAATCAAGCAGAAATAACAAGCTTAATAGGAACACAAATCTTATGTTCAATGGGGCCAAGGGTTGATGCTGTGTTATTCAGACCACCGAAATGACCCTGACCAGAGGTCCTAATGGAAAGAAAAAGAAATGAAAATAGCATCATTCCTTCTAAGCTACAGCAAACCCATGAAGAGGAATAGATTGGCACAGGAGGTTGTGACTTTAATGATCCAAAGCATATGAATGCTTGTTAGCAGACAGCAGACAGACATAAGTAAGAACAACAGTAATGACAGCATCTGCAGCCTGGCCTATGGCACAAAAACCAATCAGGCAGCAGGGGAGAGGAGAGCCCGAAGGTATGTTAAAGCTGTGCTTTCCTTGTGTGTTTATTTAAGGGTGATTGAATTCAGGGTATTGTCAGTCTGCCTTGGAGAATGGTTATCCAATGTGTAGGCATGATCTTTCTCTCGGAATATGCTCTGTTGAGTCAGTTAGTTATGTGTGACTACTTGATCTGTCCTAGCCTTTATAGACTGCCAAAATTGTCCAGTCCAAGTTCCAAAGGAACGAGGCCTAAAAACTTTTGGCTCTAAAATCAAATTAGGCTTCTCTACTTCCTTAGCCAGAAATGCATAAATACCCGATGGCCAAAACCAAAGAATTTGACATTGTGGAATGGATAGAGCTGTCATATACCACTAAAGTGTGGCAATATCCACTGTTTGAAGTCAAGACTAGTTCAACATCTTCAGTAATCAGAACAGACTTCTCAGGACACCTTTCTGGGATAGTCTGGCATTGGACTAGGAATGTTTCTGGCAAGCTGCCGATTTCAGATATCAAAAATGTAAGAACATACGGTTTTTAAAAGAAAATCTGCCATTTTTTTCTGTCCAAAAAATTCATAAAAGCAGCACATTTACATACTAAAAGTGGGTCCCTTATTCCATGTTCAGGTTATTATCAGTTGCTTAGATGCAATCTTAAGAGAAAGAGTAGAAGAAAAAGTAAGTCAGGATGATTCAAAGGAAACTGTTATGTGACTAATACTTCCATTAGCTAGAATCTGGAATTATCACAGGAAATTCTGGTGAAAAGTAGAAGAAACTTAGGGTAGAAACATCCAACACTCCTTTATCTGATTACTGTGCTGGGAGTTAGCCATCAGAGTTCCCTGACTGTCCCATCAAGAGAGTCCTGAGCACAGAAGCCAGTTTCACACATCTTGGAGTCACAGTACTTGACACACAGTTCCACAGTGCTAAGAGACTGAACTTTTCAGACTTTTTTTTTATCCCTTTATACACTTGAACTACTGTGCCATCAAATCCACCATGAGCATTAGCTTTGGCCCAAGATACATTACCAGTGATGTGTTGCTAACTCCTTTCAAAATATGAGCCAACTGAATTTTTGGTCTGCTCTAGATGAACTTTGATAATTTCTTCTAGGATACTTGACATCCATTTTGACTTAAAAAGGGTCAAATTTTCCAAGTAATCCTTCACTGATCATAATTGAAATAGAGTTGGTAGGTGTCTGAAACTTAGGTTGTTCTCTAGAAAGGAAACCTGGGTAGATATACAGCCATTGAAATAGAAAGATACAAATGCAGAACTGTGTGCAAGGTAGGACATGAACACTTCAAAATACATTAAACCAATCTACTGTCACACCATTGCATGTTTGCTTACCATGTACTCTGCAGATTACATAACCTTTGGCAACTTTGTATCTTCAGTTATAAAATTTGTTGAAGTATGGTATTTGTTATTACATGGAATGGCATTAAAAATAAAGGAAATAATCACCCTAAAAATAAGAGTATGTGGTGAGCCCTCCATATAACATTTCATCGTGTTCTAGCATGGTAATTAACATTAGCCAGATGTACTTGATGAAATTCAAATTTCTGAAAATATATTTTAAATTAATTATTTCTTCTTTAAAGAAACTCCATTTCCTTTGAAGACATTGTGAAGTATTTTACTAGAAAGAAACTTTTGAACATCTACACAGAAATATTATACCAGACAAGTATGCTGAGAGCTAGGAATCTTGGTGCCATCTTAGAATTCTAATTACCTGGCCTTATTTTTCTTTTATTCCTTCCTTCCTCCTTCCCCTTTTGTTTCCTTCTTTTCCTTCTGTCTTTTTGAGACAGGACCTTACCATACAGCTTTGACCGGCCAGAAATTCACTTTGTAGACCAGGATGGCCTCAAACTCGGAGAAATCCACTGGGTTTTGCTCTTGAGTGCAGATATTAAAGAGGAGAGCAACCATCAAAAAAAATTCATCATTCACTCTCATGATTCCCCTGTCTTATCTGACAATGTATAATACTGGCTCAAAGTCTGTTGTCTCATCATCTAAATCTTATCAGATCCAAGATAAAAGTTTTATTAGCTAACTTGTCTGTGGTGATTTGAATTAGAATGGCCCCCCATAGACTCATAATATCTACTGTGATGGTCATGGATTCATGCTATGAAGCTGTAAGCAAGCTCTGAATTAAATTCTTTCTTTTACAAGTTGCCTCAGTCATGGTGTCTCTTCATAGCAATAGAACAGTAACTAAGACATCATCTAATGGCATTCTTAAAAAAAAAGAAGTTGAACTTAAGTGAGATCACTTAAGGGGAAGAAACCAAATGAAAGTAATTTGTTGTAGACCCAGCATTGTTTAGCAAGTGATGGGTATTTATAATTATATTGTTTTGTTGTTGTTGTTGTTTTATTGCATGTGTTGTATTTACATGTGTGCATGCGTGCATGTGCTCATTCAGGAGGGTGCAAGTGGAAACCTGAGGTTAATATTAGTATGTATTCTTTATTATCCTCTCTACTATATTTTTGGAAACACAGTTTCTTCCCACACCTGAAACTTGCTGTTTTTGGCTAGACCAGTTCAAAGCAAAGTCCCTGGGATCTGCTTGTCAGTATCAGTAACACTGGGGTTATAGGTGTATGCTACCAAGTCTAACTTTTTACATAGATTCTGGGTGTCTGAACTCATGTCTTTATGATTGTGCAGCAAGTATTTTTACACACGAAGCCATCTCCCCAGATTATAAATCTAAGGCAAGTATGTGTATGTGTGTGTGTGTGGTGTGTGTGTGTGTGTGTGTGTGTGTGTGTGTGTGTGTGTGTGTGTGTAGTGGTGGTAAGGGAAAGCATGGAATTCACAAAGGCTTTTGGTTACCAGATTTATTTTATTAAAAATATGTATTCTGCCCCTGACTGACCAACAAGTTGACTTTTTGTAGATAGATAATTTGTACTAGTTATTTTGTAACTAATAGAGCACCTCTTATCTATGGTCATTATATTCCACATGTAGTATCTTACAATATCATGGAAAATTAACTAGCAATATTAATGCTTTGGAAACCTGGAAGATGTGTAGACTAAGTGTATTCATGGTTTTGTCAAATCTACTCAGCATAGCACATTGAGATTTACTGGGTGAATCCTCACACTGGGACATGATTGTCAATTTTCTTTCCTCTAGATCTTATACCAGAAAACAATAACAATGTCAACATTAATTTATAGCCAAAACTTAGAGGTTGACAACATATCTTAATCTCTCCCACTCATTGAAATTCTATTGAAGTCACAGTAAAAAGGGGAAAAGGTCTTTATCATTAGAAAATCATAGAAAACAAAAATGTGAGCAAAAGTGAACATGAATCAAAAGTTTAGAAGATAAAAATGTATTACAGTTGCCATCTTGGTGTGTGTCTATTCATAATGTAAACAGTTTGAAAGTGGAGGCCAGAGACTTTTGAGTTTGAGGAGTACCTTGACTATATAGTAAGACTGTATCCTAAAAACAAAAATGCTTACAGGTCCATGAGA
Organism: Cricetulus griseus; assembly: GCF_003668045.3. Lineage (NCBI taxonomy): Eukaryota > Metazoa > Chordata > Mammalia > Rodentia > Cricetidae > Cricetulus > Cricetulus griseus. The sequence goes on from NC_048599.1 coordinate 130,182,699, forward strand.
GAGGCTAGGAAAAGAGGCCTTAATGAGGGAGGACATAGTAGAATGTGTGTGATATGAAGGAGAGTTGAAGAACACTGCAGGGGGGAGGTTTAAGCAGGTATAGGGGTGGGAGAACAGAGAGAGAAGATGATGAGGGAGCCAAGATCTTATAAAAACACCCTGTGGAAATGTACTGTCTTATTTTATTTTGTGTTTGCTGTGATAAAATAAAATACCCAACAAAAGCTATTTAAAAGGTAAATGGTTTATTTCAGTATACAGTTCAAAAATCATAGAGCATCATTTTGGGGATATCACAGCAGCAAAGCCTGAAACATCTTTTCACATCCTAATCAGAAGAGGGAAGGATTGGATGCTGTCTATGTTGTAATTTAAAAGAGCAACTCAAAAGAGAAAGACACCATGGGACAAAGTTCAAGCAGAGGAGTTTTATTAGGGGAAATGGATCATATAAAGGGGAAAGTGGAGGGCAGAGACTGGCCTCCAGGCACAGGAGTGGGGATGGGAGAGGCAGAGAGAGAGAGAGAGAGAGAGAGAGAGAGAGAGAGAGAGGGAAAGAGAGAGAGAGGAGCAGACAGAGAGAGGGAGAGAAAAAGAGAGGGATGGGAGGTAGGCAGGGCCCTTTTAAAGGGGAACATAGTGAATACCCACAGGTGGTACTCTTAGTAGCAGCAGCTGAGGGTGTATCCTGTCAGAACTCCAAAGGCAGGACAGTACAAATGTCTGAATACTAACACTCTATCCTTCCTCTTCACTTATACAATCTAGGATCTGAGCCTGAGATGGGATTAACCACAGTGATTTGGTATCCCACATCAATGTTATAAAGATAATTCCCCACAGGCATGCCCAAATGGAGTGGCATCTTGTTTTGCCAGTGGACTTTTGGTGGTAACTAAATCCTAGGGGCATGGCTTCAGGTATGTAGACGTGACCCCTTATAAAGAAGAGGAGGGGTTGGCTCACTCTCTTGGGTGGTAGTCAGATAAAGCCACACCCCTACCATGCAGCCATCACTGCAAACAAGGTACCACTATACCCATAGGCAATCTTACAGGTGATTGTACACATTGTTCAGTTGACAATTAACACTGAGCATCACAGCTATTGTTTTCTATATCTATTAAAATGCAATTTAAAAGTTTTTATCCATTGACATGGGTGGTTAAATATCCTCTCAGAAGCCAAAGGTTATTAAGTGAAAATCCAACTGCCAGATGTGAGATAATTCCTTACAAGTTGTTGGTAAGAGAGACATACTCCCCATCCATCAAATAATACGCTATATTGATTCCCTATCAGGATAAGAATATAAGACAACTGATAAAAAACATCACTAGTTGGGTTGTAGGACATAGAAACATCCCTCTTTTCTGGCTTGCTTGCACAGTGCCAGAACTTACCATATAAACTTCTGGAGGAGTAAATTCATCACCAGTCATACCCAACTGTGGATATTATAAGCTACAATAACAACCTGAAAGGGAAGAGGAGGTTCACACTGGTGCAATACTGGCATAGCTATTATAGGGTAAACAACAGCTTTTAGATTGGATTTCCAGCCCACCCAAGAGGAGTTATCTCATGCTTGGTAATGAAAACTTGGTCAAAAGCCTATAGTTGAGGATTTAAAGACCTTAGAAAGGAAACTGATATTTTTGTATCAAAATAGACATCCTGTCAAGCTCCCTTGTATATACATATGCTTTTAGCCATAGGTTAGTGTTGTTCCCAACCTCATCAGAGAAGCTTATTTTGGGGGGTGAGCAGCAGTTATTACAGAAATTTGTGACCTTTCAGAGTGCTGGAAATAATGACTGTGGAATATTTGGCCATAAATGGGGCATCTATATCAATTCTTCCAAGACTTAGGAGGTAGAAAGAATGTAACAGCCATAGAAAAAAGAGACGTACTATAAAACAGTGTCTTCTGGACATAACCTGGTGAGTGGTAACACTAATGAACTTGTTGCAACTGGGGTTATCTGCACAAGACCTGTACAAGATTGGGCTCATTATCAGTGCAAAATGCATGGGGAATTGTTTGTGAATCTTCAAGCTTCACTGAGTGATTATAGGAAATAAATGGTTGCTGAAGGAGAGAGAGAGTGTGTTATACCAGTTGATTAATTGTCCATATCCTCTACTCAATCTTATGCAACCAAACATAATGAAATTTAGTGACTCTCTCTCTCTTTCTTCTCTCTCTCTCTCTCTCTCTCTCTCTCTCTCTCTCTCTCTCTCACACACACACACACACACACACACACACACACACAGAGAGAGAGAGAGAGAGAGAGAGAGAGAGAGAGAGAGAGAGGCACACAGGCACACAGATACAGAAGCACAAATACAGACACAACATAGGAAGGAAGCTTGTTGGGAAGTAGAAAAGGTTCAGTTGGAGAGGACAAGTGAAGGGGAGCAAAAGACGGTAGTGGATGAATATTACCTTAAGTTCATGTATGAACTTACTAAAGAATAACAAAGAAAGAAATTGGCTCTAAGTAAATAAATAACAAAATTTTAGTATCTTTCTAAAACAACAGGAATTGGAAATAGCAAAAGTAAACATGACTAAAATATTTTTGGAAGGGAAAAATGTGGAAGCATTATAACCTGTATTTGAATTTGTGGAGAAAGGAATATTAATACCATAAAATAAAACACAGAAAAGGAAACAGAAAAAAATGCTAACAAACCCGATTGTTTATTTTACCGGCAGAACCTCAAAGAAGCTTATCATTTTGTAGTACCCAGATGCTGTGGTCATGACTGTTAATAACGACGAGCATTCAGAAAGAACAGACTCTCAGACACAGTAGCCCACTGCACATAGTCATGGCACCACAACATTAAATCAGAAACAGCTAGAATCTAGAGTCTAGACTCAAAACCTCCAACTACTACAGAGGGAAGAAGTAAGTATGCGGCTATAAACTAGGGGACTAGTATCTTCTTAATAGTCAAGACCTCTAGCATCTATTGTCAACCCTACTACAGAAATTTCAAAGCAAAGATGAATTTCATCATCTAGAAGACCGGAGGTGTCTGTTTTTAGCACTGTGAACAGCTCCAAGTTCTTGTAAATATCATTTAGATAACCTCAAATGAAAAGAGGATTTTATCATGTAACTGCTCTACAGAAAAGCCTATTAAGAAAAAAGAGTAAGGTCCCTGCCCTAATTACAGGGAGATTTCCAACAGCATTGTAATGGCACTTTTAAAAAATGTCAATTAATAATCATTGATTATTAGAAATTAATTAACTATTAAGTAATAATTCATCATTGAGCACTAGATAAAGGTAATATTGTTCTCAGTGATAAAAAATAACCCCTGCTTTTCATGAAAAGTTGTGAAATTCAGTAGAGATTAACCAAATAAGCAGTCATAAGTAGATGTGTATATGTGTGTGGGGGGGGGTGACTTGGTGGGAGACTGCTTTTGTAAGCAGACACAGTAACAAGAAAAGAAAAGAAACAAACTTAAAATCCTTAAAACCAAAGTTTTCAGAATTTTTTATTATTTAAATAGCATTTATTTTCATTTATTTTGTATACCAACCAGTTTCCCCTCCCTCCTATCTTCCTGGTTCCCTCCCCTTTCCCACCTACCCCCCTCCTTATCCTCTCTTCCTCCATCTCCATTCAGAAGTGGACAGGCCTCCCATGGGCTTGCACAAAGCCTGGCACATCAAGTTGAGGCAGGACTGAGCTCCTCCCCTTATGTTAAGGTGAAGCCAGGTAATCCAGCATGAGGAACAGGTTACCAAACAGCAGCTAAGTGCCAGGGAGAGGTCCTGCTCTCCATTAAAAGCCTTACTAAGAGACCAAGCTACACGATGATTGTCACAGGCATGCAAGGGTTTAGGTCAGTCCTATTCAGGCTCCCTGACTGTTGGTCCATGAGCTCCTAAGAGCTCCAGTCAGCTGTTTCTTTAGGTGTCCCCATCATGACCCCTCTGCCAGGTACGATCCCTCCTAGATTTCTTCTGCAAGACTCGGAGCTCAGCACAATGCTTGTCTGTGGATCTCTGCCTCTGCTTCCATCAGTTACTGGATAGAGAATCTTTGATGGTGATTAGGGAAGTCACCGATCTGCTATAGTAGATGACCAGTTCAGGCACCCTCTCCACCATTGCTAGGATTCTCAGCTGGGGTTAGCCTTGTGGATTCCTGGAGGTTTCCCTGGCACCAGGTTTCTCCCTAATCCCCAAATGTGCCCCTCATTAAGGCATCTCTTTTGTTACTCTCCCCCTCCATCCCAGCATATTTTCAAAAGAAAAACAGGATTCATAGGAACACAAAACAATAGCAAACAATAGTGATTTAAATAACAAAAGCAGAAGCTAAAATATAAGTATTTCAAATCAATAGAATTCCTAGAGGAAGACGGCACCAAGAAACCCAGAACTATTAAGAAAGCCCATGTCATTGTTTAAGTAAATATTCATCATTCATCATTTGGACAGTCAGTGGAAGGACCAGTAAGGGTGCTCCTGGTTGTTATTACTGCATGGGATGCTGTCATTTTTCTTACTATGGAGTCCCCAGAAAGATTTTCAAGTTTCTACTTCTCACAGACATCTAGGAAGAAATGGAGAAATCCCTTTCATCCATCACCTATGAAAAACTTTATTTTTTAAAGCAAAGGAAGCTGCCAAAATAATATTAATTAAAAAAAAAAGAAAGAAGAAAAACAGCCCTCACTAATGCTCCCCTTAGATGAATAAAGATGAGTGAATTCTGAGGCATTTTACCCTCTGTTGTGTCTTCACCACAATGCTGGAGTTAGTCATTAGTGCTCCCTTCGTGGGCTATCATTAAATGATCAAAGTGTTTGTTTGGGGAAAAATCTGTCACATAGCATAATGATTCCCAAATTGTGATGTTGGGCATTTACAGCAGACTCCTCTGTGTTCATTTAGTGGGTATTTTAAGGCAAATTTGGATGATAAGATATAGGACCAAGTGGGAATATTTTGAAAATCAAATAACATAGAACAACACCAATATTGGCTTGTGGACTCACATTTAAAGGCAGTAGCAAAACATCTCCAGCATTAATAGGGGAGGGGCTCATGAGGTTCCACCCTTTGCCTGCAGCTATTGGCAACTGATATCTGCTGGGTGAGGGAAAGTCAGTTTTCTTCAAGTTTGTATCTATCACGCTCTAGTAGATGTGCTGTCCCCATGCACACACAGGCATCACTCAGTGGGCTCAGTGAGTTTTTCACAAAGTAAAAAAGAGCACATGAAGTGGGGAGCGAAAAGTGTACAGTCAATAGGGCATACATTGGAAGGAGGGAAATGGGGCATGGGAGTAAATTTGATCAAGGCTTACACTTACCAGAAGAGAATCAAGGATTTGAAGTAACAAAAATTCAGAGGAAATGTTCAAAGTAAAACAATGTCAACTTACATGTTAGTGATGAAAAATGGCAGTCCAATGAAAATATTGATAGGGATAAGATAAATTAAAGGAGAAGAAATATGTAATTATTAAAGTTACAAGTCATATTCACTTCATCCTAGAAAACAAAAAGGCTGGCAGAGTACTTAGTATATAACCGTTGTGTGATAAATGCCAAATTTAACAAGAGTATTAATAAAAATCATTTCATTTTTAAAATGGTTTCACAGATAGTATTCATTACACAAAAGCAATGGCAATGTACACATAAAGGAAATCATTGTATCTTTTTGGAACACATGAGAACTGAGGTACAGTTTAAAGATAACATTATTGAATAGTTTTTATGAGCAAAACTACCCACTAAGCATCAGGTACAACAGGCAAAATTTCATTTGTAGAAGGTTACATTTCTCGTAGCTACATCTAATGTGTCGTTCGATCAACAAAATCAAACATGTTACATAGGTGCCATTAATTTCCAAACAGGGACTCAAGTATATGGACATATAAAGTTAGCTATATTAGATAGCTAGCTTTCCAATCTCATGATGTTCCAGTTTCCAGCTAAACTCAAAGGAGAAACACGGCCCCTTTTCAGAACCCTGAGCTACAGAAGGGACTGGGCATAGAGTCTCCTTCAGATAAATGTCATCAGGAATAATTCCTATGTAAACAAGTACGATTGCAACACACTAAGTCAGTTCATCCTGTTGGTTATCCTTCTACTGGATCTGCAGGGCGGTCCAATTTTTTGAGGTCATTTTATAAAGTAAGACTTTTGGTTGATGCTAAAGGCACTTGTCCTTCAGACTTTTGCCTTGCCAAGAACCTTGCCTTCTCTTTAGAGAAAGCAACCCTTCACCCTGTCGAATGCTATTTTCTGTAACTCAGCTCACATGATATATTTCAAAATGTAAGCATGCAGAGCAACAAGCTGCATCAGCGATCATGTCATTTCAGGTTACATGTTTCTGTTCTTTCTTCCTAAGACTTGGGTTGCTGGGATGCCGACCTCTGCAGCTGAGTCAACTGCCATGGGCTATGAACCACAAGAGACTGAGCTGTGAAGAGCAAGGGCAATCACAGCAGAGGAACTTTGGGTTTTCTCTGTCTTACTCTTCCCTGGAAACTTGATTTATAAAGATTGCCTTTTTAATGTGCTTTCAACTTTAAACTTCAATTTAAGTACAGTGATTTTTTGTTTGTTTTTTTCCACTTTTGGTCAATTGTGTTTCCATTAAATAAACTTATAAGATGGCTGTTTTTAAAATCTAAAACAAAAAGACCCAGAGAGTGAGTTATTTTTAAACAGTATTTACTTGAGTGTTCCATTTTCACATTTAAGCTGGAGCTATGTGACCCTTCCATAGTTAGGCACTTTTATATTCTTGTGTGTGTGTCCTTCTTACCAGTTTCATCCTTTTAGATGCTTTAGTATTTTGATTTTTCTTTTCCCTCAAAGGCATTTAGATGAGTTGAAAGAAAGACATTGCTGTGGATATTATAGTTTCTTTCCATTTTCCTGATTGAACATTGTTCACTTCACACAAAAGAACCAAGGTTTAAACCAGAAAGACAGCTTAGATCTTCCTAATTCTAGTAACATCATCCTGATGACAAGTAATCATTGACTGTTACAAACAGCCTATGGTATGGGGGGAGAACACTCAACAATGCCCAGCCGTATAACTGCCTTCTCTTGCCTTTCCTCATCTTGGTCTCTGATGATCAAATCTTCAATAGTATTTAGCTCAGCTCCAGAGTCATCCAGATGGAGTAAGACCAGATTTTGCAGGGTCTTAGGAAAATACAGTTCCAAGAAGTTTCATCTGCCATAGAGTGAGATGCCATCTGACTTACATTATAGGTAAAAATTGGAATTATCTTATGACACCACTCTGTTTTCTTTGTCTACCTCTAATGTTAAAACTGACCATCCTTGAAAGGTAGCTTCCCTCATGGTGGAGAGGGGTTGTCAGAAAGTACACTTGGTTGATATCTCCTGTGGTATCCCACTTATTCTCTGTCCAAAGAGTAGAGTAGACTCTATTTTCAGGACCCATGTACCCAGAGGGGGACCCACTACATATACAGAAATATTTTCCTTTTACAGGTAGCATATACCCTGAATCCTGTGTCTGTCCTTGTTTGATGATTAGTTTAGCTTCAACCATTCCTGAGTGTTTTCCACCCGCTAACATTGGACTTTCCAGAGACAGTGTCCATACTTAAATTAATTCCCATTCTATTGAGAATAGAGCCCCATAGACTTCCCTGATAATTTCATGACATCATTTCCAAGAGATCAAGCTAATTCTATGATAGCTTAATCTCTTATCATCCTCTCTCCTTTCATTCCTCTTCTCCCATCCTTTTTCCATTTTCACCTCTACCCTTCCTCTGTCTCACCTCCATTTCACCTCTATTACTTTCCCTGGATCTGTATCCTCTCTCCACCTCCACATCCCCCTCTATTTCCTCTCCCTCTCCATTCTCTTCATCTCCACTATCTTTAATAAAGCACACCCAGAACACTGTGGTAACATATTATTTATGATTATTTAAAGCTTGCCTGAAGATTCAGAAAGCAAAGTCAGTCTCAAGCTACAGAAATCAGGTAGTGGTAATACATACCTTTAATCCCATCAGCCAGAAGCTAGGAGATGGTATTACACACCTTTAATCCTAGGACTCAGGATTAAGAGATAGATGGATTTTTGTGAGTGCAAGGCTGCCCAGATCTACAAAAGATTGATCCAGTACTAAAGAGAAACAGCTCACACAAAGATGAACTCAGCACCTGGGATCACATGCCTTTAATTCCAGCACTAGAGGGGTATTAAAGATATGAGCAGGGTCTTCAAAAGTCAATGTCAGGCATTAATTATCCAGTCATATTGAGGATAGGAGACATTCATTCTCCAGCCATATTGAGGATAGGCAGACATTGAAGTCTCAGGATTCTCCAGCCATGATAAGAAGAGATTTCAGTCTCAGGTAGAGTGAGAGCTATTAACCAGCTGCTTTTCTTTTCTGATTTTCAGTTTGCAATTTGAACCCCAATATTTGTCTCTGGTTCTTTTACTTTTTGTGTTACAATACACCACTGAGGAATCATTGTTGAAGTAAAATAAAAGTTTCCTAGATACAGATGAACTGTGAGCAGTTCAATTTTCTCTTTAAAACGTTAATACTTAATATTGCCTCATTGATATCATTTTTGAAAGGACTTGTAAACTTGGTTTTGCTAACTGAATTTTTGAAAAACATATGGGGAACTAGAAATGTGTACATAGATTCAGATAGGTGTTTTAGGCATGATGACTTTCTCTGTAAGGTACTATTGGTTTCCATAGGCTGAGTATTAAAGGAAAAGCTGGTCAATGTAAGGACTTTGTTTTCTTGTTTGATTTTGTGTGTTTTCCTCATTTAATTTGGAGGTTGGAGGCATCAGGCACAAAGAGAAGAACAGGTCAGTCTGTTTTTTTTTAGGTCTAGAAAGAGTACAGAGATCTGTATTTCTAAGTCTGCCCAAATGCTTCTTATCACCAATCAAACTGATAATCTCTAAAGTAGAAGGTGGTGGGACCTTCCCAGGAGTAATCTCCAAAGTGTGTGTGCCCCAGCATGGAGGCAAAGATCGTGATCATTCCAAGAGGGCTGAAAGTTCAGTCATTAGCTGTTTTCTGGAGTCTCCAAAATTATTCCAAAATAAATAAACCAGTGATTTCAGAGGATGGAAAGCACTCTTCAGGTCTAGGTTGCAATTTATGTTACATAGTAGCTCTTCAATAGAAGCAAAACTCAACCAAAGCTGGAAAATGATCAGCCTAAACATTGTTTGTAAGTTTGAAGCCATTTTAAAATTCCACTTACAAGCTACAGCTGCAATTACGAAAATATATGACATTGTATTATTTTTCTGACTATAATGAATTCAAAAATATTGAGTATTTATTTTAGTAATTATTAAACATTTATTTAGAAAAGATGTTGGAGATATACCTAAGATTTAAATGAATACTTGTAAACTAATCAATAATTAATCAATTTAAGATTTTAATACCTTAGAAATAAATTAACAACTCATTTCATGTCTCAATGGTTCATGAATGTATAAAATTAAACACCTCAATAGATCTGTTTATAAAAGAAATAGATACTATTTTAATATTATTTGTGAGAATAATACATAGCTGCCGTCTCTAGGAATGGAGGCTTTATGAGCATTAGATAAACACACACAGTACGGTATGATGTATTTTATCATTTTCCCATAGCATCTTTTCCTGTGTCCTCTGTGGAGGTTTGCATTTTTAACATAGATGAAGGTTCTCAATTATTTATAACAGAACATTATTCTCTTAAAAAGTTTTAAGTTCCTTAAAGACATTGTTAATGGTAGCTGCAGCTATTATTATTTATCACAAGAAGCTAAAATTGAGTTATTTTAATAATATGTAAGTACCAATTCATTTAAATACAACAATCATAAACACATTGCCTATTAACATGCTTTTCAGCAAAAATGACTAGTTTCCAAAATAATTCTCTGAAGAAGAATTGACTCGTGGTTTTGCAAATGTCTACTGTGTCTGTCTTAAAAGGAAAAGGCTCTTCAGAACTGAAGTCTGAACCTAGCCTGCTGTGACAGTACAACTCGGAGCCTCTTCAGGTTTTCACCCTACACCTAGATGCCCATGTGCATAAAAAGACGAGGCACAGCTTACAAACACTATGACAATTGTGGCTCTGAGAAGCCTCCACTCCTCCTTAGATTGCCCTTGAGAACCACTTGTGTGTCTGTCAGATGTTTAGAATTGCAAAATGTTGAATGAACACAATGGTAAGTAAGAACCATTGGAAAGTACACAATGGAAAGAAAGAGGTAGGTAGAAAATACAAAAGCCCTCTCTGTGTTGTTATAACTTTCTCTGTTTATTTTATGTTGTCTACACTGAAGGCAACTCCCTTTGGTGGGAATGATGACAGCCTTTCTTAATCCAGTGGACTTGCTCTGCTGAGTTCTGCAGAGGCAAGTCTCTAGAGCCATCAACTTGACAAGCAATTGATATGAGATTGGTTCATGACCCACATACAGCCAATTTGAGTCCTTGATTATAAATCTTCCAGTTCAGATCCTCTCTCTGTAAACAACCATACTAAGCTGTAAGCTCCCCCACTTTATGGTAGAAAAATATCCTAGCAGAGAACAAGGATACCAGCCCATAACAGCATACAGAAGGAAGAGGTAAGTAGAGTCTGAAACATTTCTATATTTCATTTTGTGGCCTATTTAATTTTGTACAAAACACAACTCAACATGAATAGTCCATGTTCCTTTAAACATAGGAGGCTTATAACTACTATCAAATTGACTCTATAAAACTTCTGAAGCTACTACATAAATATAATTTCCACACTACCCTCAAGAAACAGCTCCAGGAACCTGTCCCTCAATGATGAGGGAACTTCGGCAGGCTGATGTGGAAGGAAATAGAACCTGAACCGAAATCTTCAAGCCCAGATAATCTTTTAGGAAACAATGACATCTGTTTTCTAATCCCATGAGCAAGCCAAAAGAAAGAAAACCTTCCAGTCCTAAATTGACTGATGCCTCTTTAGAATATGCACCTTTAATATTGTCCCCTGCCCAAAGTGTAGCTGTGTAAGTTAAACAAACATTTAATAACAGGTCATCAACAATAACTAAATAGCTAAGAACAAAAGTAGTTATTTTTTCTTAATTGTTTAAGTAGTTCAAAATGGGAGTCTACATGTATAAAAAGAAGGCTTGTTCAGTTCATGAAATGTTTATATAAATTTTTTGTTTGATCGTTTTCACTATTTGATAAATGACAAAGAAGCCAAGAGAACGGAGATTTTCTTCTGCTTCGTGGAAGGATTTTAACTAGCTGCCTAAATCTGAGAATTAGGTTTGTACAATGATTAATATTTTGTTAGTTTGTGTTCTGAATATGAATACCAATGTGAAGCATGTGAAACCTAAATTAGTTTTATTTTGGTGTAGAATAATTTCCTTCATTGTTTTTGAAAATTATAATTGAGATTTTGTGGGAAACATGTTTACATACAAATAGTAGAAAATTTGCACATAATTACCTATTTAATATTTTCATCCATGTAAAATAATCTTTGTTAATAATTGTATAATGATATCATCTCTTTCTTATCATCAGTTGTCACTGAAGAAGTTTTCAAAATAAAAGAACTTGCTCAAGCCTAACAGGGAAATGATTTCCTTGAAATTTCTTGATATTTACATTTTTTTCAATATATATATATATATTGAATATATATATATATATATATGTTTCTTTCAGTTATTGCATATTCCTTATTGTTTAACTCATTACATTATTTCTATGTTACTTTACTCAAGTTGACAACTATGTTTTATGAGCTATGACTTGGATTTGGTACTTTGTTTTCATTGAAAAAACATCTAGCAACAAAGCTGAATTTTGAAGGTCATCATCACAATATAGCCTTGAAGAAATTAGCAGTTTATAGTCATTAGAAAGCCCTCCCTGGAAATGCTGCACTAACTTCTAATTCAAAGAGGCCTTAAGAGTAAGTGAAAAAAGTGGCTTCTGAGGATTAGAGAGCATTATTTATCCTGAATGTGGTTGAGAGTGAAAGCATCCAGTACCCCATCCTTCCCTCCACTCTGCCGTGCAGACGCCTGCTCCATTTCCAGAAGGCATCAGAGCTACCATTTCTTCATGTGTTTACCTCCTAAGGGAAGAAACACCAATGGACACAGATCATTATCAGCAGAATGTCTGCCAACCACAGGTCTTAAAAGGCTATCAGGACATTTTCCTTCCCAGCCTTCTCTCTTCCAGTCTCCTCCCTGAATATTGGCCAATTAACTTCTGCCAATTGCTTCCTGTCCCCAAACTTAGCATTTGATCTGTGGTGGGCCTTAACTTAGTATGTGGTTAATACTTTTGTCAAATGAGTCTTCTGTGAATATTTTAATAGGACTGAGCACTGTTTATCTGTGTGTTCTCCCTCACTTCTTCCACTCAGGTCAGACAAGAGGCTTCCCAAGACTCTCTCTTCATTGGTTCAGGGGCCCTTGAGATTCATTAAAGAGCTAATGACACATAAAAACTCAGGCTTCATAGTTTCTTAGCCCTCTGTGGCTTTCTATGTGTGGATGCACAGTCCACACTACAGCATCCACTTTCAAATTTTATATCTTCAGGGTCGTGGGGAAAATTCCTAACTTAAAATAGGAAATGGGATTTAAAATCTGAGGATGAAAAGTCTGCAGTGCTATTGATATTACTAGTTAGCAGGGGAATGGATAACATTAATACATCTAATTGATACCTAAAGAGATTTTCCCCCTTTGATCAATTATAAAACACTGTTAATATTGTTTCAGGACACACTGTGTTTGTATCAGGACTTCATTATAAAACTATTACTCTATTTTTTCCAGGAGGAGATGGTAAAATGAAAGAACTGTCAAGTAGCCCCATTGTCTCTGTGGATGTGGGGAGAGGCTACAATGATTCATCTATGTCAGTTCTTTTAACAAGTGAGTCAGGTAGGGACTTCAAAGCTTTCCCAGATTTCTACCATTAGACTAGACTTACAACTAACTTTACTTCCTTAGGAAGGCAATACAATTATTAAAAATTAGCTTAAAAGTGCCCTGTGGGCAAGTAGGGTGTTTGTATGATCTGAAAAATAAATACAATAGGTTTAGAAGTTTTTTTTACAAAGACAACAATGTGAGAACACGCACTGCTAAAATAAAGCTTCTTAAGGTATTTTGAACATATCTTTTATTTTTAATTAAAGGTCATTGTTTGCTAATGATGCAGGGGAGAGATGTGAGAAACAGAACTCTCAAAGGTAGTGATCAAAGTCTTTTCACTCAGCTTTTTTTTTATATTATTATTAAGCTGCTAATTTGGTGGAGGTGATCATTAGCGTTTTAATGTGAAGCAAAAGCTTCGGGACAAGAACTTCTGGTTGAAGATCAAGATGAGAGAAACTGGTTCAGTTATGGCCTTAATAATTGTAACCATGGGGAGCCTGGCAGAGCCAGTTTTATGAATTAATATAATATACAGTCCACCAGGTACAAATGGAAAATACAAACAAAGGAGAATTGCAAACAGTGACTACACTGGGACTGTGTGGATGAGAGGGAATTGCTTGACAAATGCAGGTTGATTCAAAGTGGGCACTGGTACAGTTTCGAAGATTCCTCTTCCAATAGGAGATTGTGAATCTGAGGGCCAAATGGGTAGGGAATTCAACCCAGAAGAATAAAACTGGAAGAGACCTTTTGGAAAGCAACTAATTTTACGTATTCCATTATCCTATAATGTTCCTTGTGGGATTTTCTTTTCTGTAAGTGGATTAAATCAAACATACAGTTGATGTTTTTGTATGTTCCGCTCCTGAGATATGACAATTCTTAGACAAAAGTTATAAACAATTTGGTCTAGAGTCTGTTATTCATGTACCAAAGAAATAATATTCACTAGCCCTTTCTGATTAGCAGCACTTATCATTTTGTCCAGGAGCAAGCTGTAAGTGGGAAAAATAAAGTTTGAAAATATCCACTCATTTCACTGCAAACAAAACAGGATGATGTTTGTGCCTTATCCTTATCACTACACTCTGTGGGCAGCTTGTTTTCACCTCTACCCTGACGTTTGCATTTTGATTCTATCTTTGAACATTTGTTTTGCATGACATAGCCAGATGTCATTTTCTGGTCAGTTTTGACATTTTTTCTTCCTTCTGATGCTGCAACAACAAATTGAGTCTCTTAAACAAGAACTGATGCTTTCTATGGAAAAGTTAAATGTTTTGTGTTTTCCAGTAACAGAAGCAGAAAAAATAACATCTAAAGCATTAGGTACCTCTAGTATTGTTGCAACAAACACACATACAAGTATATGAAGGCATAAATGTATGTCTAATATTATTACAACATACATACTTACATGCATATAGATAAATACTCTTACATATCAACAGATATTCACTTTTCTGTCGTTATATTATGTCCCAATGGGGTTTTGGCTGTATCTGTGGCATTAATCACTAAACTTTGGTGGCTGACATCACAATGCATCTCCAAGGCATATAGGTATGTATGTGTGTATGTATGTATGTATGTATGTATGTATGTATGTATGTATATAAGTACTTGGGGCTCCTATCTCACACACTTGATTGTCAATTGGTAACTATTACTTTGATGTATTCCTGGAAGTTCATAAGCACTTGACACCTTAGCTGAGAATACCTCGTGATGCTCTGTTCTTCTCAGCTCAGTGATAGGCACTGCCATCCACCATTTTCTTCCCTATCCTAACATTTAAGAGCCCTCACTCTCTCTTTCTACTGATACCCAATCCTTTACCATTTTTTTTTATCAATTTACATTGAACATATTCTTTATTTTTGTCTCCATCTGTTTCCACTCTACCAACCTAGGACAAGCTCCCGTGTTTCACTATGCAGAGACAATGATAGAGTGCCCAATAATGCCCTGGATCTCTATCTTTTTTCTTAACTCCTCTCTCATTCAGCAGAGGGACTCAGAATTCTTCAGTAGATTCCAACGTTCTTGACAATCTAAGGAATGACTCCATTTCAATCTTAACTCATGGTTGTTTTATTAGTACTTACATCTACCCAAAACCAGGTAAGTGTATTGATTTTCATTGAAAGTGAATGTGAATGTGTGGCATATTTCTGAACCATAAAGATGGACAACTAAGTAGATTTTGTTATGTTTTCTTTTTCCTGACTTCATTTCTTCCTTACTTTTTAAAAGGAGGGTAGGTTCAACTTGTGCATGAACTTTTCCCCTTTGCATGTCTTTCTTTCCTGAGATTTGGAAGAAAAACTAAAGACTGAAAGTAACGCAGCCACTTGCTGGCCATAAGAACAGAAGCAATAGGAAAACAAGCTAGCTACATTCTAAAGATTGGGAGCAGAAAGAGGGGAAAGGCCCATGTCTTTGACAGTTTTTATCCCGACACAAAATTGATTAGAAAAGGTCTGCCTCTGTATTACTAACACACACACACACACACACACACACACACACACACACACACACACACACACGAGAGAGAGAGAGAGAGAGAGAGAGAGAGAGAGAGAGAGAGAGAGAGAGAGCACAATTCATATACATTCAAAAATGTTACTTATTTAATCCTCTATGTTTACTTTTCCAGTACATAGAACTTAATGCAAACTTCAATGCTTATAAAAGGTCTTGTGACTATTTTGGGGTAGAATTTATTATCCTGAAGGGTAGACGATTTTCATTCCTAGAGCCAGATATACCTTGAAGCAGTTTGACAACAACAACAAGAATGCCACCTATGGTTTTGAAAAGCAGAAGCAGGACCATCCTTGCCCCACCCCCTGCAGCACTCTCTATCATATCAGAGTGACTGGGAATGGCTAGGAAGTTGCAACGTTGTCTTCCTTTCTGGAGTTTCTTACAACTGTAGCTCAGTTCCTAACAGGGCAGTCACAATCACTGCTGGTTCCTGGCTGCCTTACTCTACTGCTAGTACCCTATGATTCCCATTGTGCTGTTCCTTGAGTGTTCCAGTCTGTTAATGAAACCGTGTGAAAGGTGGGAGAGCAACAGAATTCTGGATGTTTCACAAGGTAACCCCTGTGCAGTAGAGAGACATTTGCCAGTTTGGGTCCCTTTACTCTTTGAATGGTCTGGGAAAGAGGTGAACTGTCCATTTTGGTCTCAGTTTCTCCAAAGCAGTGCCTTCACTATTGGTGGGGTGAAGCACAGTTAAGCTATGGCAATTTGGTTTTTATTTTCATTTTTGTTTTGTTGTGTTGTTTTGTTTTGTTTTTTTGAAAAGATTTCTGTGTAACTTTAGTTATCCTGGATCTCACACTGTAAACCAGGTTGGCCTCAAGCTCACAGACATCTGCCTGCCTCTGCTGAGATTAAAGGTGTGCCACCACAACGTGGCTTGTGGAAAATTTTGTCTTTGTTCTTTTTGTGTGTTAATCCCACAGATGCAAGAATAAAAATCACTGACCCAAATCATGGCCAAATTAATTAAGGTAAGCTTTATTTGTGTACACAGTCTGTCTTTCCATAGGGTGGGGTTCATGAGATTAGTGTTGGACATGGGGAAGATAATGGTTTTTATAGTTCAGGAGTAGGGTAGGGGGTTTCCAATTGGACAATTTAGTAAGCAAATAGGTAGGGTGACAGAAGCAGAACATAAGTGTAACAAGTTGGTCATAACAGCCCTGTGAAGCAAAGGCATGGTTGCCAAGTAGTCATAATAATGCAGTCATAAAAACAGATGGTGATAATAACCTTTAGAAACAAAGGCATGGTTGCCATTTTCTGGAATAGGCTATACAGAACTATTTGTAGTTAAAGTTACAGGTGGGGCATCACTTAATCCCTGAGAAACAGAGATTCAAGTATAAATAGGAATGAGCCTAGTTTATCTTTACTATAAGACTGCTTTCCTTTTTTTTTTATAATTGAGAATAGATTCCTCTCATACACTGTATCCTGACCATACTTTCTCCTCTCTACCCTCCTCCCAGCTTCTACCAACCTCCACTCTCCCTCAGATACACTCCTTCTCCCTTTCTGTTCAGAAAAAAAGAAGGCCTCCAAAATACAACCAACAAACATGGCAACACATGGACAAGGCAACACAATAGGAGGAAAAGAGTCTTAAGAACAGGCAAAAGAGTCAGAGGCACACCCACTTCCCACAGTTAGGAGTTCCACAAGAAGACCAAGCTAACAGCCATAAACATATATATAGAGGACATGGTGCAGACTCTTGTAGGCCCTTTGCTTCCTGCTTCAAGCCCAATATGGAATAGCAGACTAGTTTATCATGTTTCTTTGAGAATGTTCTGTTTGAAAATTCAGAAAGATGGTATTGTTGTGTATGATTAGATCAGTAATGTTTTAAGCCTCCTAAAATATTTTAAAGTAAAATAATATCCAATGTCATTTTTGGCAAAATTTGGCATCAGGTCTGAATTTGAGAAGTTTTTGATTGAGTAGGTGCTCTATACTATAGAAATATAAAATCCTGAATAGCAGTAAGAAAGTTAGAAAGTTTACAAAGACAGAAAAAACACCAAGGCTATGAATAATAGATAATTATGTAATTAAAAAGGTGAACATTTGTTGTCAGAGTTCAGACAAAAGGAAGCCTGACATAAAACTGAACATAGGAGGTTAAGTTTTAATTGGGTCTTAGAATACATTTCAGTAGGTATAAACTCAGTGACACTCTTGATTCCTTCTCCTTCCCTGCAGGGTTAATGTAAGAAATACCCTGCACAAAGCTCTAGCTTTGATATTAGACATTCTTAGAGTACCTCCTACCACCATTGTCAATTTGCTGCTGCTAGGGGTTAAGGAAATCTTTTGTTATGCAGCACAGTTCCAAGCACATAATGGATGCTTCCAATTGTTAAACATGTATATTAGTGAAATGTAAGAGCTAACTATGAGTCATACCAGAAGAGAGAAACCAACAAGGCATTGTTAAAATAGCAGTATGTTTCAGAGACCTGAGTAAGAAGCCAAGCTAAAATCAAGAAGAAACTGGATAAACACTCAAGCTGGTTTTAATCAGAATAGGTCAGAACATAGACAGACATTCACAACATATTTGTTGAAAGGTCATGATAAAATGGCAGGGTGGCTCATAAGGAAGTTTTCAGGTACATAACCAGAGAGAGACTGCAGATGGGTAGTTTAATAATAGTAGTAATTTAATAAAAATTTAAGAAGCTGCATAAACACCACAGGCTCATGTACACATCGTGTTATTTCATCTTACAATAATGTGAACCAGAGCCCGTGGGTGTATGTATTGTCTCTTAACTTTTTATTAAATCACTATTTGTTGTTTGTATTTGATATAGGTGTCTTTGTATAGCTCTGGCTGTCCTGGAACTAACTCTGTAGACCAGGCTGGTCTCAAAATCACAGAGATCTGCCTGCCTCCACCTCCCAAGATTGGGTGGGAACTAGCTTATGACAGAAGAACTGTAAATACAAATAACACTTTCCATAGGGCAGTGACAATGTTAAAATGTCAGTGGAATTAAAAAGACAGAAGGAAGAAGAGTACTGGGATTAAATGCGTACACCACCACCTCCTGACTTACTTTTAAGTTTGTCTTACTAAGAGCAAGGAAAGACCCTGTCATGAGTTCAAACTAACAAAATGAGCAAGGGACAGAGCCAGGATTTGTCCCTAAGACTGCTCAGATTCATAATCAAGGGACTCACATTTGCTTTGTGGAGTGGAAAAACACATTGTAAAGACTATCATGGATACCTGTGAGGGCATGAGTCACAGCTGGCTTTACAATCTTAGTCTTCACTGACTGAAATGTGACGGATGGAAACTTTGAACATGCACTTTGCACTGTACTGAAAGGGACAGTGGTCACTGACAACCCTGAGAGAACCAAGAAGGGCCACTTCTTAGGCAACTAAATCTTTGATTTTTCATTGGTTATTTATGGCCATGGGCACAATAATTTCTGTCTCCCGAAATCAGCAAAGGATGAAGGTTCCTGAAGTTTTAGTTATTTAGATGACCTCTCTAATGTATGAAAAATGTTGTCTTCCTCTTTCAAAGGCTTATTCCTACATAGAACCAACAACTTGGAGAACTTATACTCTTGACCTGACTAATGGTATAGTTTCACATGCCCTCAGTGGGCAAGTCAAAGCTGGATTGGAAACATTAAAATTGGAGTTGCTGGCTGGAATGCCCACTAGGAAGTATCATCACTGGGGGTTCACTTGTGAACTTGAGGGGCACTGATTCATTCAGATGGGACAACAGCTACTTAGCTTCAATGGCTTCTTGAATGTTCTTTGTGGAACCAGCTTATGACAGAAGAACTGTAAATACAAATAACATTTTCCATAGGGCAGTGACAATGTTGAAATGTCAGTGGAATTAAAAAGACAGAAGGAAGAAGAGTGAAATGTAGCTGCTGAAAGCAGAACCCCAACTGTAAACCCAAAGGTCCTGCGAGGCTCCTATCTGTGCTACTGAGGAGTGTTTTTCCCTCATGTGACACTACTGCTCCATTTCCATAAAGTCTATTGGATAAAACACCGGCTGCTGTAAAAGAAGTTTAGTTCTGAGGAATTAAGTTGAGACTGTATTTGTGGAATTTGTGTTTCTGTGTGCTTTTGCTTCTTGTGGGCTGTCACCTGCTCTTGAAAAGGAGATAAAAATTAAACAAAGTTTAGAAAACTTCAAGTTAAGATTAATTAGTCAAAATGTATGATAGATGGTAAGGGATTAGATAACTACTCGGAACTAAGCTGGTTTAATTTTTTGTATAAGAGACTGTGCGTCCCGTCTCATCCTTTGCTTCTGAGGGCGCTGGCAGGCTCCTTGGGATAAGAGTCCTAGGTCAGCAGCGCACGTTGTTCTGACTTTCAAAGCAGCTTCCCATCATGTCAGAGTGATTTTCACAAAATATGTGAAATTTAAACCATAGATAACCTAGAGTAAACAGAGTATTTATAACTTGGTGACAAGAGAACACCATTTCCTTAGACAACACAGTTACTTTTTTAGTGGTGTCTAAAAGGCAGCAAGATGTTTGTTAATTTACAGTAATGTAAGAGCCTAAAATTGAAATTAAACCCAAAGGAGAAACTCTGAGTAAGAAAATTCATCTTTAGCTATAAAGAAAGATTGTTTTTATACTGTCACTGAAATGTGGTAGAGACTACATTTCCAAATTTATGAGTAGCAACTGTCAGTGTCTGAGTTCCCATGTGTAAAGACAATTGGCACATTCTGACTTTCCTCATGGTGTCCTCACTTGGGAAAAAGCAGCCAATGGAATGGTTGTAAGGTATTCAATGTTGTGTCCAGGACTAAGCAGGTAATATAACCTTCAAGAAAATATCACACCTCCAGCCAAGTGATTACATTAAAAAATGCTAACATACAAAACAACAACAACAACAACAAAACAACAATAAAAACCAAACCCACTTCAGCTGAATACAAATACCTAGGGCCTCAACTGTTTCAGTGGATTGGTCACTTGTTTGTAGTCTATCAATACAAAGAAAACATGGTAGACAGAATGTCAAGATAGACTGTGGTGAGAACAGTCTGAAGCAAGTCTATGCATTGAAGGCAAAAAGCAGTTTTCAGACTTAAAGGTACAGGATGGTGATATTTAGGAAGCATAGATCACCCAAGGCTGGCCCCAGCTGAGCTGGTGGGGGTCTTGGAGTTAGAAAGGGCAGCACGAATGAAGGAGAGCTCAACTTTATAGAAAAAAGTGAGAAATAACACCACTTAGAACATCCTAAATCTAACCCACATTTCTTCATCCATTCTCATAGCTAGCTAGACAGCTATTCACTTATACCATAGAGGAGAAACAAACAAACAAACAAAAAAAACTACAAGGAGTCAATAGTGTCATTTGTATATGATCAGGTGAACAAGAAGATCAGGAAAGCACCTCTCCTTGGGCAGTGTCATTAATGAACTAGTTAATTTTAATACCCTGCTGACACTATGTCTTGACTCTAGCATGTCTAAGCAAGTTAAATAAATTTCTCATATAAATGTTCTTTTTCCTCCCTTTCTTCTGGCTGGAATATGCTTCAAGATAGCTCCTCGGTGGTGACTCAGCCTGTGGTCTGGGCTTTCCTTCATGGATAGCGTCATTTTTGAACTAATGTAAACACAAGATCAGTGGCACATTTTAAGGGCGATAGTGGTTTGTTCATCTTATATAGACAGGAAAACACTTATGGTAGAGGCTGATTTGATAGGCTTATAAATTAGATCTGGTACAAGCTGCAATCAATCCCACACAACTCTATAAATCATGGGGACCTGAAGGATAACGCTCCACCAAATCTCAAAGCAAAGAACCAAGGAAAATTTGAGAAGGCAAGAACATGACAGTTTTGATTCCTCTGTAAGTGTCTAAATTATGTCTGTGTTCAATTCTACTGAAATCAAGAACAAAGATCAGATAAGCGAATATATTAATATTAATATTTTACTTTTAATCATAAAGTATTGTTTTACCATCAATTAAATTTAGCATTAATTGTAAGTACAAAGGAAGTGTTAAAACCAGCAGTGAGTTCTTAACCAGGTAAGAACAACGGCAGCTTCATCTGTTGTCAAAAAATATCCTTCCCTATCTTCTGTGCGTCCAGTGAACATCGCACAGGAGAGTTGTCAAATTGTACACCAGAGAGTTTTAAATCATGTGGAAAGCCACGATTTTTTTCTTTCCAGATTTTTTTAAAATTTGAATTAGAAACAAGATTGTTTTACATGACAATGCCAGTTCCCTTCTCCCTCCCGTCCTCCCCTACCACTCCCCCCAACTAAAACCCTATCTATCACGTATCCTTTCTGCTCCCCCTGGATGGTGAGGCCTTCCATAGGTGTCATCAGAGTCTATCGTGTCCTTTGGGATAGGGCCTAGACCTACCCTGCCCCCCCCCCCCCGTGTGACTTGGCTCAGAGAGTATTCCTTTATGTGGAATGGGCTCCCAAAGTCCACACCTATGCTATGGATAAGTACTGAACTACTACAGGAGGTCCCATAGATTTCTGAGGTTTCCTCACTGAAACCCATGTTCCTGGGGTCTGTTTCAGTCTCAAGCTGGTATCCCCGCTATCAGTCTGAGGAGCAAGAGTTCCCCGATGTTCAGGTCAGCTGTTTCTGTGGGTTTTGCCAGCCTGGTCTGGACAGCTTTACTCTTTCTTCACTCATCCTTCTCTGCATCTGGATTCCAGTTCAGTCAGTGATTAGTTGTGAGTGTCTGCTTCTACTTCCACCAGCTGCTGAATGTGGGTAGTATATAAGTCAGTCATCAATATCATTATCAGGGGAGGGCATTTTAAGGTAGCCTCTCCTCTGTTGGGAAAGCCACAATTCTTAACATATTCTAAAAAGAAAAGATTTTTATTTGGGATTTACAACCACAGAAAGATATGCTACAGGAAGTGAAAATAAAAGGTATTTCTTGCTTCTGTGGCCATTTTCAAACATTGTGCATGTGTGTCAAAATGCAAGCCTGTGATCCTAACGACAGCACCAAGAGTTAAAGCAGTGCTGGTGTTAGGAGCATCATGAAATGGGCAGATTGAGCCCTGGTCCATGAGACCTAGGAGTTAACCTCATTCAAAGGGTAGATATCCTGCAAGGAGACAGATGCACCCTTGCTTTGTACCCCTGCCTCCAAAGCAGTTCCAACATTAGTCTAAAGTGTCAAGCTATGTGTGTGGAGTAAATTAATGGATAGATGCATGTGGGGGTGGAAGCAGCTGGCCTCTTCTGCTTCCTACTTTCACGAGACTTGAAGGAAATGCAGGTGGAGTTGATGCAGTGATCACTCAATGCAAAGGAAAGTATTCGTGTAGAGAGGATAGGTGTTAGTTACAGACAGGACTTTTGAGAATGCCCCATTATTTCTATGTGTAAAAGGAATTCTAAGAGCTTCCTCTCCCCCTGTGTCTCTCTGTCTCTCTGTTTCTCTTTCTTTCTCTCTCTCTCTTTTAAGAGCCTGGAAGTTAAGGATACTACACCAGGAATTTAAATGTCTTTCCTGTCTATTTGGTCATGTGCTATTGGCATTAACACTGTCAATAATTCATGGTAAAAGAGGAAGCGGCCGTGAAAGGTTGCCCATTGTCGGGCAGTGATCAATAGGTGAGACCACAGTGTGTGATGTATTGTCAAGTAGCAGCCAGATTCCCTTTGCTGTGGAGTCTCAAAATGGTGGTACTTACACTTGGTTTGGCTGAACCAAGCTGGGCTTATGCGTTCATTAGCCTGTATATCTGATTAAAGACTGTGCCTTAAACAAATTTAAGATGAAAACACCAGCTCTGGTCATTTAATCTCTGTGATCTGGCAGTGGGCCTGGAGGTTTGGGCCCCTTGTTTTGATGTTAGTTTGTATTAAACAAAACTGTCACTTTGTTTGCCTGTCTTCTTATATTGGGTCACTTGGTGCTACATGATATGATCCAGGACAATTCAATGCAAGGAGACACATGTCCCTTCTCATTGCATGCACGAGACTATAACTCTCATTTCACCCTGTGGGAAAGAAAGCAGGTCAGGTGCCCAAAGGTAACAGAGGAAAGTTTAGTGCAATCATTACTCCTCTCTGCCAGAGACGCTGCATAAGCAGAAGGCTACACTGTGGCTACCCACACTGCAGAATAGAACAGCATTCTGATTACCTCTGTTTCTAGTGCCTTGGGAAGGCAGTGAATAAAAACAAGACTGCCATTTCTGAATACCATCAAACATAATAGGAAAGCATCTTCGAATCTCAGGAAAAATCAGGTCACATTGAAGTACCATCTAATTTGCAGCTCTTTGGCTTTTTTGATTCGGGGTATAAATGTGCTGGGTTTACTTCTTGTTGGAGTTTCTAGGTGACCTCTGGACATTGACACACTGATTTACCCAAAGGCAACTATACAAATTAATTTCCATATGACCTGATAACTGGTCTATGCCAGGAACTACATTGTTTCTCAAAGTTTCAGACAGAATGTGAGAACAGTGACCACCAAGTAAAACTCATGGTGCAGAGTCTCAGAGTGAATAAACAAAAAAGATTCAATGCTGTAATGTGATATTGAGAATAATATTGATAATGAGAAAGATGGAGGCCTAGGGACTGGGAGAGTGGGGCAATGGGAAAGGATAAAGGGATTCTAAGTTCCCTTTCATTTTTTCCTCTTTCTCCAAAGAGGCCCTCCTTGATTTCACATACTTGCTTCGTTTTACATTAGCACATCCTTAAACCTGCTTGGTACATGACAAACACATGTGCCACTACAACTCAAATCCCCCATCTCGTCTCTGGATAAACTCATTGTCAGTACACTGAAAGTACATAGGAATCACAAAACCTATCACCTGAAAGAAGGACCCTAAGAGACTGCATGTAACGGAGACAACATCATGTCTGCCACAGCGCCACAAGGCTGTCCATTTGCTAATTAATTGCAACAAGCATTAATGTACAAAATAATTCCTTGGCCTTCCATGCTGCTGCTCAGAGATGGTTCTGCTTATCAGTTTTTAATATGCTCTTTGAAAACTGACACATACTTTACCCACATCTCTTTAGGAACATAGAGATTCAAAGGCTGGAGAAAATACTTTCATGCTTCCCGACACAAACCTGAGAGGATAATTAAACAGATGGCAACAATAAACCGAATCGGAACACATCAGGGAGTGGAGTCCCTTATTAAAAGCCTTGCAAACTGAAGACAGGGAATAGAAAAAAGTAAAACCCAAACCAAAACTCTGGGGAACTGTTTCAGCCATCAATGCCTTTATGTCATCAGTGACCTTAGAAGCAGAGGCTAATCAACCATTTAGGGGTAGATTTACTACCATCTAGGAGAGGGCACCCGAAGGTCTGTGCGCTCACTCTACACCTCAGAGCAAGAGTGGGAGGGAGGGCAAAGTCTGTAAGACTCTCAGACAGCTCCTCAGGACTTCTTTCAAAGGCATCAGCTTTACACACACACACACACACACACACACACACACACACACACACACACACACACATATGTCAGAGTTTTAAGCACCCCCCAGTATCCCTGACAAGCTCACATCCTCAAACATAAGAAAGCTAATACTTTCCTTGTACCAGAGGACAAAATCTAGGTATTAAAAAGTTCGATGATGACCCAAGCATGGAAAAATATTTTTGGACTCAGTTTTGGTGACAGAATGATCCCTGATTTGTTGTGCCCTAAAAATAAATTAAAATTCCACTTATTGTTTTAGAACTTAAGATTGTCACTACATTCTGAGCTGAACCTACAAAAGATTCTTAAGCTGATATTGATATTTCTGTCTGCAATTATATGTGTATTATTTTCCAGAAATACACAAGCGAGTACAAATGAGTACATATGTGCTTACTCCTTTGGTGTTTCTTCGTAGATATGTATACATACTATATATGCAGATATAGAACTCTGTATGCATTCACATATGCTATAAGCCTGAATGCAGACATACAGAATATACTATATGGAAGAAAATATCTAGGTATTAGATAGATTTGCAGAAATCTCAATGAACCATCACACAAAGATGGCATTGTGGCATTACATCAAGAGTCTACAACCTGGGGTTCAGTTGAGTTGCTCTTTGCTGTTCTCTAAGTCCTCTGCCTAACATGGAAAACTGTGTGAAAACCTCTTATGAATCAATGATGGTTCAGCTTCAGAAAGTAAAGACTGTTCACTATTCTTTGTTTTAAGTTAGCCTTGCCTGTAATCATGGTCTATTACAAGGCGGTTTTTGGAAATTGAGGCAAACATTAAAATTGGAAACGATACAACATATAGACAAACTTGAAATCATTGGCAAACTCATTCTTTACCTTGGATTTCACCTTCCTAAAAATGGCAGGTCACCTTTGGAGATTGTCATAGCCTCTCTTACTAATGCTGACTACAGTTCAGAGTTGTTGTGGGGGCAGAGAAATATATAGATAAAAGAAGAGGCAGTTCAGATAACTGGTTGGGAAAGCTTAGTTGCTGGCACTCAGAATATTAGGTAACCACTTTTAATTAGAATGTATAATTTTAGATTACTGACTATGAACATCATGGGACCCGAGATTTTGATTCATTGGTGATTCTCCTTTATGTCTCACTAAGACGGAAAAATCAGAACTCTCTGCTTACACAGAGTTTGGCTTCTCCACACCGTGCTAAAGCTTTTACCTGTGATCTCCAGTGCTGCTCTGCCCCCTTGTGCTGCTGCGGTGAACTCAGCAGAGAACTGTGTGCCTTCATCTTTGTACATGAACTACAGAAAACCCCACTGTCACTTCTCACTTTTCTGGCAAGTTCAAGGTCGGTGTCTAGCTATTTTCAGCTCATCTCTTCTTGATCCATGCAGAGAAATGACAAGGTAACGTGATTCGGGGTCAGCTGTATTACAGGAACCGTTACATAAATGGAGAAAGTGAAAATCAATCCTAGCTGACAGTGACTTCGGGATAATCAGCGCTCACTGGATGCCTCTGTCAACTCGCCTGCATCAAACACCGTGTGACTTCTGTCAGATCTTTTTAATAAAACTATATTCTCACTTTCAGCAACCTAAATAAATGTACTGGAGCTGAATCTTTCTAGGCTAGTTTAGCCCTGTAGATTTGTTTAGCCCTCTCTAATAGTTCCTTTGAAAGCCACATAAGTGACACCTGTTATCCCAGGTTTGCTGTTGACCTGGGATGAAAGTATTGCTGCAAAACCTGCCACACTGAGTGATGTGTTTGAGCTTCCCTTTGCACTGCTGTATCCTGTGAAATTAACCCAGCACCGTCTCCACACACGTCTCAAGTCCTCTTCTCTCTCTTCTTTCTGGGTACCCACAACCTCAACTATCATTTGTTGTTGGGGACAGGTTTCTTTCAGCATTTTTAGGTGTTCATTGAAATTTTCCTTTTTATCTCTGTATTATTATTATTTTTTTTCTGAGACATGGCCCCTAACACAGAATTGGGAATGGAGAGTTTAACAAGATGTTTCACGGCAGTGACATTCCTTCCGCTGACAGCACCTTGTATGTCAGTTTCAGGAGGGAGCCTCTCTGTCCCACCCACCTTGTGCTCCCTGGAAACTGAAGCAGGCAGTCCTCCATTGAAGTACAATTTACCATAATATTAGTTGTCAGTAAATTCAAAGACGGAACTACTAAAGCTATAAAATGGATTAGAAGCAATTTAAAAAAGAATTAACAAACTAGAGTAAGAGTATACTGTCAACAAACAAATGCTCCATCATAGGACTGTAATTTGGAATTTTAATTACCCCTCTGCTCTGTAACAAAACAATGTCTGAACTGGCAGCGATTTGAATCTCTCACAGGTCATTGAGCATTCTAGTTAATTACTCTATGAATAGCCTGTTTTTCTCCCCTCTGGAAACACGTTTCTAATGGCAGTCAAGGTCTGACAAATGTGTCATCTACATAATTAGCTAGGAAGCAACACAAAACATTAAACATGCTTTGTGCCGACAACTATCAAAACATTTCATTTGTTGTCAATTATTCATTACTTTGTAGGTTCTGAAGGGGTTGTTATTATGGAAATAAGTCCAGATGCTAACAAGGTTAGAGTTTTGGATTCAAATTAGTAATCAGAGGACTAACTTTAAAAAAAAAATGTATCTCATGTACATTCTGCACCATGTTCAATCAGTAGGAGATTATAAACAAATTTAGCTCTGTGCTCAAGTTAAAAGGAAAACGGTGCTTGCCACATGTGTGAACTCCAGAGCCCTGGCTTGTTCTTTGAAGTATGGACTCTTTAATTTTGCCATAAACTTTTCCCACCTTTTGGGAACCCCAATTTGTACTTGGTAAATAGAGTTAAAAGATTTCCCAGCATGAGATGGCACAGGGTGGCCAGATAGGGACAGAAATCTCTGGTGGGGTTTGAATCTTCTTTGGGGCATATTGTAGGAAAGTGGAAATTCTGACTAACAAACTTTTTCATCTCCATGGCATGACTGCCAGCAGCTGGAGACTGGCTACCTTAGGCAACCTGGGAGTTTCTGTTTATTGTTCTTGTTTTGTTTTCTTTTAACTTGGTGTGTCTGAAGTCCTTGTATCATTTTAATATCGTGCACAGAGCTGAATACTGTCTTGAAAGCAGAGCTCCTAACATTTACAGAGGATACAAAAAGATTCTTCAACAGAATTGACCTCTCAGTGGCAAAGAAAATTGCAGTGGAAGACGCATTATTGCGTGGTCGTATCAGAGCTTTGGATCTGCGGAGAGTCTCCCTCCACTGTCCTCCAGCTTTCCCTTATAAACCAAAATGGCTTACAAATGTCATCTACAATAGTCCAATAAAGATTAGGAACAAAACACTGTTCTTACATTGATGAGATAAGGAAGACTCAACTGCAGAACTCGGCATAGAAGAACTGCTTATGAGGCTTGTTCTCAAATCAAAAAGATAGAATTCAAATTGCATTGGTGAGTGTGTTTAAAATTTAATTGAAATGATCAGTTTGTTTTCTGCATAATGCTCGATCAGATGCCCGAGTCACAGAGCTAGATACAAAGAAAAGAGAGAAAACAAATTCTATCAAGGAAATCAAGAAGACCTGCTATCTTCAGGGTGTGCAGAATATGTCAGGAAATAATTCTATCCTGGGCACTGAAATGTCCAGTTAATAAAAAACAGATCAGCCACTCACTAAGAGAAAATAACTGTCTGCATCTATGTTTTCCAAAGCAAAACAGCAGTCGCATCTTACATTAAATAGGGCACATTAAAATAAGCTTTAATAATCTTTATGCAAAAAGAAACTAATCCATTTTCAGATCGTACGATCCACGGCAATAAAAGGAAATCATCAAACTAAAAACAATTTTAGAAATGGCTGCAGACTCTCATTTAATTAACATGCAACAGATCATATATTTATGAGGAAGTCAAAATATTTAGGAAGTCTATAATCCTGTAAGCCTTAATGTGGTATAAAAACAACAAATAAATGCAAAGTGTTACTGTTACACATGCCTGCCTGATCAATGGTTTTCACATATTGATCTATAAATGGAGTTGACAGTCTGTGTTGCCTGCACATTTTCCAAGCAGCGCTATTTTTGCACAAAACCAATACGGGCAATTACC
The DNA here is from genome assembly GCF_003668045.3 of Cricetulus griseus. Taxonomy (NCBI): domain Eukaryota; kingdom Metazoa; phylum Chordata; class Mammalia; order Rodentia; family Cricetidae; genus Cricetulus; species Cricetulus griseus. The sequence continues at coordinate 130,211,878 of NC_048599.1, forward strand.
TTTGTTTGAGATGCCAAGTCTTATCAATTCAATGTGATTTAGTGTCATTTTAATTAAATATCAGGATCCACTTCAGGACAATTTATCCAAACAAAGCCTCAAACCTAACTATAAGCTTGATGTGAAGTAAATATGGACATGCCCTACAATCTCATAATATTTCTCAAAAAGTCTGCTAAACAGAAGGCTTATATTTTTAGTAGTGATTTTTATGTCTGCCTTTTTGGCTAGCCACAACTTTGGCAAGTATCCTATAATGACAGAAGTAAGAAACAAAAGAAAATTGTTTCCTCTTTTTCCTGATAATACACTAAAATGAAAAAGAGAGAAAGAGACCCAGAGCAGTGTGTTAACGGGGGTAAGAGGATTATTGTACGTTAACACTTCCGGATGGCTTGACCTAAGTCCTCATCTAAACACCAATGAAAACATATTTCTCTGTTCGTGATGGCCATGAATGTAGTTATGCCCTTCTGTGGGTTTGCAGGATGGAAATGGTGAATATTCATGCTTGTCACTGCTGAAGGCACCAGCACTAAATGCTGAAATGGCTCCAGCCTGCAGATCCTGTGTATGCAGCTTCCCGATTTGGACTGTTTAAACTGTTCATTAATATCTATCTTAAACTGTCTGGAAGACTGGAGCATCCTACGATAAACGGGCATCGAAGAGCACTGAATCTTTTGTACTAGCTGTTTGCTGGGTTGCACACTGACCTTTCTGCCCTTAGACAAGCAACCTCACTTGCTCCATTTTTTTGCCCTTGCTGGCTGCTTTTTCAACTAGTGTGTTCTAGAAAATAAGACAACTTCCTTTCAGAGGCCTCACTGTGCATCTCAGGATGGGACAAAAGATCACTACTGAAACCAGGGAGCTTCCTTCCTACTCAAATGGGATGCTCTAGAGTTCTTTCATGGAGAGGCAGCTTCCTTGTAAACTGCATCCTTCAACACCCAGTAGTCCTACCTCTCCAACATTCCCTGAGTATCAAATCAACCTCCTGAAATTTTCATATTGATTATTTGATGTTTAAAGAGAACAACACACACTGATATCATTCTAAGGTTATATGGGGTACCTGTGTTACTGAAATGCTTCCCTGAAACATTTAGGTCATCAAAATCCCCAAATTCCAAACGAAATCCACTTCTGTTTGTATGGCTTGGCGTTGAAGAACTACCTTAGCATTTCAAAATATCATCAATTTTCAGAATCTTAAAAGACTTCCAAGTGATATAATGTTATATACTTTGTTGTAAATATACAGCCATATAAAAATACTGTAGCTCAAAACATGAAATTATGAATTAATGAAGCAGTCTACTGATTTTTTACCCTAAAATATTAAAAATAATAATGAAACCAATGTGAATATCAGACAGCTTATATTGGTTAGTCCAATAGTTTAAAATGAGACTTTCCAATAAACAGGTATTACAAACAAGACATTTTTATTAAACAGGACACACAACATATGTGTGACCTCTGAGCACCTAATGTTTCTTTTGTAGAGATTCCGTGTGTGTGTGTGTGTGTATGTGTGTGTGTGTGTGTGTGTGTGTGTGTGTGTTATAACAAACTGTTTTGTGTGAACACCACGCATACACATTTTTAGGGAACATCTCAGCCACTTCCAAATGAGAACTATCCCCCTTGACCTCACACTGTCACCCAACTTCTGAAAAACCAAGCAGATAACTTTAACAGGCTTGTTTGAATAAATATGCCAAAATACTTTACATTCTGTCAGTATCTAGTCAGAAAATTGTGCATGGAAAAAAAGATGAAAAGAACTGAGACAGAAAGAAAATTAGTGCCATGGCAAGCTTTCAATACAAGATCTCTGAGCCAAGTTTTCTCCGTGAAATGACATATCCTCACTAAAATACCCCTTTTATATAATTATGCTCTGAGTACACATAACCAGAAGTAACTTTTATTTTTGTTCCTTATCGAGGAATCCATATTGCGAAGCCTAAGAATGCGGAAACAAAAGCTGGGCTAATTACAGCTAATTTAACTTTGGAAAACTCTTTTTCTCTAGCAGTCCAGCATACAACCCCCCAAACTAAAGTTATGTAACAAGGTAATACCAACAATGAGAAACTGCATGATAAAATCCTGCCCAAAAGTGAAAAATGCTAATTTTGTCTCATTTAGCAGCTGGATACAGAAATGCTCATTAGTTTTAAGAGGGTTAATCCTTTTAACTTTTGCATATTGATATGCCAATTATGCCTAATTGTACAAGAGGCATCAGTCAAGGTAATAGTGCATAAACACATGAAAGTTATTAAGTACATCCCAACATGTAATAAAGTAGGTGTTAATTGGTAGCTGAGTTCTGCGGGCTATTGAGGTGGATAATTCATTGAGAGATGGATCACTTGTAATTTCTCTCCATAATTCCTTTTGCAGTCTCATGCTGTGATGTTTTCATGCTTGTCAAAAACAACTGCGGCATAGTGCCTTTTGTTAAACACAGCCAATAAAATATGTTAGGCATCATTAAATATACTTAACTTTTAAACTTTTTCAAAGGTACAGTTCTTATGGAGAGACCATATAGAGAGTCCAATAATTGATTCGAACCACTGTCTCAAGTTCATAGTTGAGAAACAGTTTAGCTGTTTTTAAAGTGAAGACAGCAAACAGTGTTGTGCCTCCCAGCAGCCAATTGTTGTAAATGAGAAAGTCAATAAAGGAGGAAAACGCTTTTCTCTGAGTTACCGCATCTAAGGATGGATTTCCCACTCCCCCTGTATCAACACTGGCTTTCTCACCTTAAGTCTGTCTATAACTCCTGAGGAAGAAATGATTAAATTCATGTATTATTTCTCAAACCCCTGAGATGGTTGTGAGTTAATTTTGTACTTGAAATTCAAGTGAGAAATGGAAAATAAATATAATTGGTAACATTCTACTCAGTAAGTTTACCTCATTTAATAACTCAGTTAGGGAGCTGAATATTTCATAGCTACTACAATAGTAACAGAATACTCAATTAATAGATCACATGCTTCTGCAGGGTGACTGGGACTCACAGCCTGTCCCCAGCTAACTTATTTCTCACTCGTCCTCTCACTGTGACAAACAAAATAGATCTGGGGTCCAAAAGAGTGGCTAACATTGCATAAATAATTTTGTAACATTCTATGGCCTCAGCTGCAAGTTACCACCATTATGGTAGAAAATTAACCAGAGGAGACTCATCGCAATCACTGGGTTTAGTGGCTCAGGATGCATGCAGGGCCAGGGACAGAATTGGCAGTAGAGTTCATCTCTAACTATTTTATTTCAAATCTTTCTAATGACACATTATCGAAACAAAATGGCTTCCTCTCCAAACCTTAAATAGCCACACCATTGCAGCCGCTTGAGCCTACTGCAAATCAAACCATGATTTCCACTCCTCGAAATTATGGGGAGATTTTTGTTTTTCACATTTTTTTAAGTTGTTGATTTTTTTTTTCTCCCTCAGTTCATTCTTAGCTAATTTTAGCCTCTGGCTTTTCAAAGTGATGTACTGTATTTGGAAGTACAAACACCGCATGCTAGCATAACCTCATTATTTTTATGACACTGAAGCATGGTAGCAGAGGCCCTTAAAATGAGTCAAAGGTGCTCTTCAGCCTGGCTCCACATCCCCTTTATCACTCTGGATTAGGCCCAGCTCTGCTCTGGTAACCGGGGATATTATTATGATTATAAGTAGGCAAGATAAAATCCATCACAAAAGAGTTTTTTTTTATGCACATTAGGTAAACAAACAAAACAAAGCTAATTAGCGGGGTTTTTTGTTTTTTGTTTTTGTTTTTTTGTTGGTTGTTTTTTTGGTTTGTTTTGTTTTTTAAAATCTGTCTGCTAAGAGAAAGTGGCATGTTTGGAGTGTTTGACTTACAGGTTCAGTGACCTTCCCAGCATCGGTGAGGATCATGGATTTAGTTTGGCTCAGCCTGTCGTGGTGGCTGGTGGCATTTTTGATTCTCATTTGTACAGCTCCTGTAGCTTGGTGGGCAGAGCTCGGTGTTTCCAAAGAGTTATCACAATTTGTAGATGTCTGCACACTACAGCTTATCCTGGTGAAATAAAAAACATTATATTGCTATAAATACATACACTTTCTGTGAAAAGCTTCTAGTGTGCTTTAGCATCCCTCCTCACCATTGTTACTACAATGCAATAGTCAGAACCTTTCTCAATAGGAGATGAGACAGTTGCCACTTGGGGCTCATTTTTAGCAGCTCTGCCCTCCATCCCCAAAGATGACAGATGTTTGGAAGCATCACAACTCCTACCTGTGTAATCTCTAATTCTATTAGAAGCTTCTTATAGTGTCTGGAGAGATGACTAAGACAACTCAGAATACCTAGTGCTCTTTAAGAACTGTCTCAGTTTCCAGCACCACCTCTGGTAGCTCACAGCCTTGGCAGTTACTCCGACTCCCTGGGATCCAACACTGGCTTCTGGCTTCGATGGGCATTGCATCCATGTGCCCCACCCCGCACTCACATATACACATCTTTTAAGAATAAAATCTTTTTAAAATATTTTTTTCTATTTTGTTTTATATGTGTGGATGCTTTACTACAGTATGTCCATGTGACATGATCATGTAGTGCTCATGAAGACCAGAGGCAGATATCAGATCACCTGGAACTGGACCTTGGAATGGTTGCTAGCTTTTGCTGCATAAGGGCTGGGGATCAAATCCTCATCACCAGAAAGAACAGCGAATGCTCTTTACTGCTCAGCTAGCTATCTTTCTAGCCCCCCAAAACAAAATCTTAAAAAAGAAACTTCTATATAATTCATTCTTCCCTATAGGGAAATGATGGTGCTAACTCTTCATGATGAAGGATACAGGCTTTTTTCATTTACAATCTTGCTATGTTTGCATGCACACTGTGTATGCTACTAGCACTGTGTGTGTGTGTGTGTGTGTGTGTGTGTGTGTGTGTGTGTGTAAGAGAGATAAAAAAGATATAAATCAGAGGTAGAATAGGTGACAGAGCAAAACAAACAGACCTAATGGATCCCTTTCACAATAGCCACAGGGAGACATTAAAATTCCTGTGTCCATTGATACCTGCTTATTAAACTGTTTGCTATATTAGTTGGACATAATATTTAAGAAGAATATAATGAAAAAGAAAAACAGCTTACTTTTGTTAATATATATATATAATATATATATATATATATATATATATAATATATATCCAATAGAAAGAGTCTAGCTTTGGCAACTCCAGTGCAGGCACACTTTACACAAGCAACTGTAAGGGGAAAAAGGCAGACCCAGGCAGGGTGGCACCTCAGGATTCACCTGCCTCCATCACAAGAGTCCCTCCTGGGAGCACACTACCTAATTCTAAGAGAACATTTGCAATGCAAACACAGCTTCCCACTGCTGCTTGCAGACCTTTTCCTAGCCTGCTCATTGCACTATCAACACTTGGCATCTGGTTACAGCATAAGACAAATCAATGACTTAGCAATTCCAGAAGGAAATGCATCTCCAAAGAAGAGCAGCCTTACAATAGATAAATCAAGAGTATTGGTATCCATAGGTTTGAAATGGGATTAGAATCTAGAATCGCCATAGAGACAAGACAAATAGGCACCAAAGTATGCAGCAAAGAAAACTGGGGCTTTTTATGTTTTGATTTTGAGACAGTCTTATATAATCCAGGCTTTCCTTGATTTTGAGTTCATAACCCTTCTACTTCTACATTCAGTGTCACGATTACAGATGTATACCACTGTGCTAGGTAAAAAAGTATTTTAATATGAAAAAAGTGTTATTTCACAATAAATGACAATTCTAAAATTATAGCAACTATTATGGTGGAAGTTCTACCCAAGCTCCTCCTCCATCTCCCTCCAAATCCTGCTGCATCTCAGAAAGCCATAAATGATGACCCCCTCCTCCAGAGATGCTCAAGACCACTTCCACAGGGTATTTAAATTGCCTCCCACAAAAATGGGCTCCTGGTTTTTCCTTTCCCATATCCTCTCTGGGGGCTGGAAGGCCATCCAGGAGGGTTGTATCCATTAAATGTGGGCTTTTTCTAATTAAGTTTGATTTGGTCTGATTTGGATTGCAGTATCAGTGGAGAGGCTTATCCAGGTGTAGCAACTTTTCAACAACTAGTTGGGCAGTAGTGGTGCATGTTTTTATTCCCAGTACTTGGGAGGCAGAGGCAGAGTTCGAAGCCAGCCTAGTCTACAAAGTGAGCCCCAGGGCAGCCAGGGCTACACAGAGAAAACTGTCTTGAAGCACCCTCCATAAAAAAAGAAAATTACAACAACTTAGAAATGTATCCAGATTTATTTACTACATTGTAGTCAATCGTCACAATAGTTCATTTCCTGATTCTCTTAAACTTCTGTGAAATAGACATTCAATTCAATTTTTAGAGAGGAGATAAAAGTACTTTCCCATTAACACTGGCAAAGGAGTAATGTGTTCTTGATTCCAACAAAAGCAATGCAGAGGAACAAATTCTAGTGTATCTACACAATGAAAACAAAAAGGGGAGAATCAGCAGTTAAGAACTCTGGTGTTTCAGAGGACCCACGACCTGTTCAAACCACACATATTTAGCTGCTTACAACAGCTTTAATTCTGCCTTTAATTCCAGCTCTAGGGGATCCAAAGCCTTTGTTCTCCAAGGGCACCTATACTTGTGTATACCCATCAACAGACAGATATGCATACACATGGTTAAACATCTTAAAAATGGTACAATCTATTCATGGACACTACAAGGAAGAATAGAAAACTCATTCTGTCAAATGAATGAAGCCAGTCCAAAGGAAAGATGGAACAATTGGAAGCAGAGTACATGGCTGTGGTCTCATGCATCTATAGTTACAGCACTTGGGGAGCTGAAGCAGAAGGGTGATGAGTCTGGGTCAGCCTAGGCTAAATAGCAAGAACCTGTATCAAAAAGAAAAGAACATTTGTTCTGCTTTCTTACTAATACAGTATTCTAAAAAAGTAAAAACTAATATGGGACAGAAACCCTAAGAGCAATTTCTTAAGGAAAAAGAAGACAGTGGGGACAATAGCTTAGCTATTATCAATAGGAAGAAATGCAAGTGAGAGGGATATTTGTCTTATTGATTAAATGCTGAGTAGTTTCACGTTCATGTAATAAAATGGATACATTGTAGGCACTAAATAATTATACTCTATCATACTTCAGTTATTATACGCATAGTTGTGTAGAGGAAAGTTGTTCAAAGAATTCCTTAGCTATGTTTTCTTTAATAACTCTAGGTGTATTGTAAAACTTAGCTAATTGAATATAAAAGAGCTTTTTCAATGGTTATGATGGAAAAATCGAGGCAATTAATTCTATCTTAATTCACATTAAAATAATTACATTTTACTTTCTTCTAGAAAGGTCTCTTATTTTGAAGTCATTCTCCAAATGCATTCAAGGCTTGATATTTCACATGACTCAATAGATTCAGAGTCTAAGTGTGGGAAGTTTGTCATATTAGTGGGGGACTCACTCATGCTGAAGCCTCTGTCTTCTGACTGAGACTAGCTAGCCTCTGTATTTGCATAGCCCCACCATTGACCAATTATAGGACATGTTGTTTTCCTACATTTGGACAACTTTAGGTCCCAAACAAAAAAATTACATTCTTATATTATATTCATTTTAAAACCAACCACAAAATTGCCAGGTGATGTACTACTATCAACAGGCAGTATTACTTACAATGCTTCTTTTCTGGCTTCTCTGATTATTTGCTCAGGAGCAATCTCCCTATTTCAGAGTTTTCCCTCTGCTGTAAGACTCTTCCTGCTCACTGCTTTTGATTTTTGCTTTTCCCCTCCCCTAACCACTGCTTCCTCTTTTATCTGGCCTTGTGCTATTAATATCTCACTACACCATGATTCTTGTCTTTCTTCAGCTATTCTTGTATTGTATATAAGGATTTTGTACCATGTCTCTTGATGGGTTCCTGAAACTGGACAATGATGAACATCATGTTTACTATGCTTTCCTCTATGTATATGTTAGTGATATGGCTTATTTTATACGTCAGGCACACTAAGGGATTACAATTATAATATTGTATTGTAATGGAAGTTATGCAAATGTGATTTCTTTCTCTTAGAAACTGTGCTATCTTCATGCTTCTTGGAGTGACAAGGGGAGAAGACATAGGCCTAAGTGATGCGAATGAGGTAGGACTATGACACAGCATAAAGCACTGCATAAGGATTATACAAAATGCTGAATAGTGGATTTAATTACTAAGTGAGTTACCAAGCCATTAACAAGTGGGTATCATTTAAACTAAGACACTACACACAGGAATGGCTCATGTTCTTGAGTGTTCACAGAAGATATTCAATTTCACCATGGTTTCAGAGTAGCACATGGCTTCAATCTTAAGATTTTTTGAATTTAGGGACATCCCCATTTAATACTTTCAGAATATGATTAGGTGTAGCCACAGAAATCGAAGGAACTGCTACTAGACTTTATTTTGCTAAGTTATTCACTCTGTATCATTGTGCTAGTTAGTTTTCATTAAATTGACACAAACTAGAGTCACCTGAGAAGATCAAACCTTAACTGATGAGCTGCTCCTTCAGATGCATATTAGGAAAGTCTGTGGAGAATTTCTTCATTAATGATTGATGAAGGAGGGCCCAGGTCACTGGGGGCAGTACCACACCTAGGCATGTAGTCCAGGGTGGAGAAGAATTTCAGCTGAGCAAGCAAGGGAGTACAAGCCAGCAGCAGTGTTTCTCCTTAGTCTTTCCTTCTTTTCTTGAACCCTGCTTGAGTTCCTCTCCTGGCTTCCCTGGATAACAGACTATATATGAACTGCAAGTCAAATAAACCCTTTCTTCCTCAAGTCGTGGTCAATATTTTATCACAGGAACAGAGAAACAAATTAGAAAAACTACTTTATAATTGACCTTTTTGTTTCCAATTATTTGTGAGTTTTTAATTTTTTAGAACAATATAGCATTCTGAAGAGGATTTTTAAAATGCCACAAAACCTGGAACTCATTGGAAGCCAAACTAACTGACTTAGTGAACTTGAGGGTCAGTTTCTGTTTCAAAAAGTAAAGTAGAAAGTGATGGAGGAAAACATTCCAAGTCGATTCTGGCATGCATGCCCCCTCTCTTTTTTTCACGTACTCATACACACATATTCATGAATACCTACATGTACACCTGAACATACTCACAAGAACACACATACATCACTCACGGGAAAAGATTTCTATCAGCTGAAAAACACTATTCCTTCACCCTGTACTGAGATTCTCCCAGGAGGTGGGCAGCATCTTAGACATTAGAGATTGTGTTCTTGTATCAAATGCCCCACAATATTCTGAGGTAACAGAGGAGCATCCCGGTCATTGAATTCTCTAATGTACTACACTGATGTTGTACCCAGCCTGGAGAAGATCAGTGTTATCAGACTGATGAAACTCTAGGAGATGGAGAGAGTAATTCCGCAAGAGAAAATCGGGCTGCATCAGGCGATGGCAAAGCAGGCAAGGGCTTAGAGTGCACAGCCTTGCAAACATTTAAGATAGTGTAGCTACCAATGCTTTGATGAAAGGGAAACAAAGTGAGAGGGAAGAGAATAAGATGAATGAAAATCATGATGAATACCGTAAAGAAAGTGGTGTTGGACATTCAAGATTGCTAGTGTTTCCTGCCTGTCTTTTGGTTGATACATCAGTTGAGAGCATCTGACAAAGCTATATGGAGCTGTTATTGTAAACTCTACAGAAGAGAATCTGAGAGAGGAGACTTCCTGTGGCATAATATACAAATATCTTCTATAGACGATTGAGAGGAAAGCAGAATCTCTCCATTGACAGAGGAATGTTCATAAGTCTAGGGCAGGGGGAAGCAGAGTGGTCATATAGAATTAGAACAAAAGCCATTCTGGTGATGGGCTATGGTGGTGCATGCCTTTAATCCCAGCACTCAGAAGGCAGGGGCAGGTAGATCTCTGTGAATTCAAGGACAGTCTGGTCTACAGAGAGAGCTCCAGGACAGGTTCCAAAGCTACACACAGAAACCATGTCTCAGAAAGAAAACAAAAAAATGAACAAACAAATGTACTGGTGGGCATTGTATTTGCAAAGATGACTCACTCTTATTTGCTGTGTTGGGAACCACGGATGCCATGTAGAACCATTTCTAGATCATATTTTGCAAGTTGTATTTGGATCCTATTTAAAGCCCTCTCTTTACCCTCCTACAGTTTCTCATTTGCCCTTACCTTCATCCTTACAGCACCCTGTCCCTTTACCACACACCCTACCATTTTCTCTACAAATTGGCTGTCAAAGGCCCTAATTTGTCACTTACTTGGGCATCCTGTCATCTACAGAAGTTGGACTTCTGCAGTTTTCATTTCTATCTTTCATGATCTATGTCCCCTTAAAACACCCATTTTTTACTCAATGAATTACTTAGATAAAATTATTCCAATTAAACCAAAAAACATATGAAAGATTAGCCAGCTGTCTCCATAATTTTCAAAGAATCATTTGAATAGCAAAGCAGAAACTTCTCTGGCAGAACATGTCTTTGTATCAGGTAAAAGGATGTTGATCAGACCATATTGCAAGTGGCCTTGAGTAAGTTCCATGGGGATGCTATCAGGATTGCACATTAGTGGTACATCCTGGGAAATACCTTCTAGGTGTATTGAAGTGATGTTCCAGTCTCCATGAAATACATTTCTTGACACAAAATTATATCACACAAAACATGCTTAATCTTGACTCATACTGAGGGTTCCTGATGACTTGGCTCAGTATCTGGGAGTGGCTGGGCTTGCCCAAGCACTATGTGCCTCTCAGGGCATCTTCAAAAGTACATGAAGAGCTCTGTGTCCCTCTACATTATTTCAAAATTATTCACAGATATCTTCAATGCTATTCTATTGTTCTACCCATGTCTCAACCTCATAAGATCCCAGTTGTCTAGATTTTGTAATCTCTGTGCTGCTTGTTTCTTCTCTGTATGACTTAGTTACTTCAGGCATATTGCTAATAAAAGTTGTAAAAATTCGGGTTATATTGAACCTTCATTCCTGCTCAGATTCCTCCTTCTTTACCCTAGACTATGTCATTCACTTAAATCATCATTTTATTACGTAAGATAAGACATTGGTGCTTTCTGCAAGAGGTATTGAATAATGATGAATGACTAACAAAGATATGGAAGAACAAGACAATTTTGCATGTGCCCTAGACACCCACTGATTTTACATATCTCTCCCCCAAATCCCAAATTCCCAATTTAGAAATTTAAATATACACCACTTAAGCCTGGCTTTACCATTCTTCTAGACTTCTGATTTTGTACGTACTAAGAAAGAAAGAATATCTTGTGGCATCACTGAAGTTCCACTTTCAACCCTGTTTTAAAAACAGGAAGTGTGACGAGAACACACTTCATAGGAGCCATACAAATGTTGGCTTTGCTCATTAGACTTGATTCTGTGGTGTCCTGGGTTCTATTTCCCCTCTCACCCAGCAAAAGCCCAAGCAGCAGTGAACATGATGTGTAATCACAAATTTCATAGCTGTTCTGCCAATTATTTTTTGCACTGTTAATTATGTGGAAGCTCTGCAGCATGCCCTTTTGAGTTTGAAAGTACAGTTTTGACATCTCTTTCACTGCAGCAGCACTCAATATAAGAATATATTATGATATCTTTGAGCTATGGAAAAGTGAAAAGGCCCTTTGATGCAGCCTCCATGTTGTATGATTCAGTAGATTTAGGCATGAGCACATTGTCTTTCTTCTCCAAGTTACCATGGGCAGTTCCAAGTCATCCCAGGCAGCAAAGGCCCTGTATACCTAAACATACATGGTGCCATTGCAGACTCCCACATCAGAGGACACTAAGGCTTGGAAACTCAGAGAACAAAGGTTCCATAATAAAACCATGAGATGGGGGAAGTAAAATGACCACAATAGATAGATACCATGTAAACTCCATAATATGTGTTCCTATGGGTTTTGGAAAAACAAGAGATATAGAATAGATGCTTGTTGAGGGAAGTAGTTGATGCTAGTGTATGTAACTTACCAACACACCCACACCTTCATGAAAACATCTGGCTAAACGTCTTTTTTTTTTTTAATGCATGTACATTGTCCTCAACAATGTTTGTGAGGGCCAGTGCACTGTGAGTATTTCACAGCAACTCAGTGGCACTAAGAAGTGGGGCTTTTTATACTTTATGTGGCCAGAATTAAAGTATTCCTAGATATTCATATAGGTTTCCAAAAATGTACAGAACACCATATTTTCATTCCATTTCAGAATAACCCTTATGTTTCCTTCTTATTGCAAAAAGTGAACATCTCCCTTGAGAACAAGATTCCTTCAGGCAGTTTATATATGTACACATCCACATACACAAATATGAACTTTTTCATATGACACTGACTACCACTGGGAGCCTTTTGAGGACAACTATTTCAGAGGCAGATACCACATGCACCCTCAGAGAATTCCTATTTTATGAGAGTCAGCCTAGATTTTCCTTATGTAGCAGATGAGCTGTGTGGTCACTCCCACCCACGGAAGCTGGGTCACTTCTGCCCTCAAATGCAGGAAGCCCCCTTGTAGTCAGATCCTATTCCAGTCTCTTGCATGTGTAGGGGCAGACTGACTCTCCAGGTCTGCTAAGAGCTCATGGCTACTCCACAGACAAGTATTATTATTTCTTGAAGAAATTCATTTCAATCCCCTGGAAAGATCTTATGTTGATCTGTGGTAGACCAAAGTCTGTTCATTCCCCTGTGGAAATGACTTGTGGCTGTGGTAGCTCCAGTAATATGTGGCACAACTTCCATGTCATGCTTTCCTGACAGGTCAGTAATTAACTTGCATTGTGCAATTGTTTTCTGTTTCTATCCCAGCAGTCATTTACCAAAATAACATTTTAATTTCAGTTGCTTTCTAGCTTACTTTCCTTTTCTTTTTGTCCCGGTGGCTTCTACATCTCTATTAAGTCTCATTTCCCCAGACCACTTCCATAAGCTGAGAGAATACAATAAAACCCAGTTTCGAAAATGTCAAATATAATGAGAAAGGAAGATCACAGTAGAGGAATTTGATCATAGCCAGCCCATTGGGTAACATTCCCTTTGACAGGGCAGGTATTACATGGGGGAAATGTGATAATAAGACTTAACGTTTATTTAACCGATTATCAGGGAATCTGGGGGTAGGCTCCACTTACTGAAAATGGCTGACAGGTCAGCTGCTTAGGCAAATTGTAATATTACAATTGTTATCCTCGAATGTATCCATCCTAAATGGAGATAATTAATTTTTCAAAAAACCAGACTAGGTCCAAAATCTGTATGGTAGGCATTTCTGACATTCATTAATTGTAGGTTATTGGCATCCCCATCTCACAGGAACTTAAGCAACATTCTCATGGAAACAAAGCAGCCGCCAGTTTTTAGTCTGATGTGCAGTGGGTCTTCACCCAGAGAAGGGCTTGTTGTATCCCACTATTTCTACAGAAGTTATGGAGAATCATTTAGTATAGTTAGGCACAGCACGCTGGACTACCGTGGAGTCTGATAGGGTGCAAAGGAGAATGGAACTGGGGCCATTTTCAAGGGAAAATGTGTCATATTGGCTGGTGTTTGTGATAAATACAGCTTCGCTGGAGAAGGGAAGATCAGAGCCCCATTGGCTGAGATACAACAATCAAGAAGAAAGACAAGTACATCCACATCAAATGGTGGAATGTAGGTGGCTGGGTAGAAAAGCTCAGTAGAAATAGTACCGTGGGGCTGAATTAGGAGAGCAGTGCAACTGCTTTCAAGGAACTTGAGCTTGTCTTATAGTTCTTGGAGACCTTTGGTTATTTGTTTATATGGTACAGTGAGACAGCTGTATCAGCCTGTGACCTAATCTTGATTTTCAGCAACCATGGTAGACTGAGAACTGAGACCTGGAGATTATCTTCTGACTACCACACATATGGCCACAGCACATGCCTAAACACACACACACACACACACACACACACACACACACACACACACACACACACACCAAAAACATAAATCTGAATACATATCTCTTCATCTATTTATAAATCTTACCATGTGACATGAGGGAAAAAGATCCAGGATTTTAGAAAGTACAGTTTAGACATCCAAGTACTTGTTTAATATTTCTAGGCATCAAACATATGCAGAAAAAGGTAAGATTCGACAAGAAAGTCCAAGTTCTTAGTGACAGTAGTCACAGGTTCAATGTCATTGAACTAAGAAGACAGAAAATGAGGTTAGTGGAACTTCTGCTTTCTTCTGATGCTCAGGCAGATGGGGAAGAATCGAAAACACATAGGACCAAAATGTGAGTGCTGATGCAATTATCTTTCAGGACTGGAAGAAGTTCTCTGGCATGCCAGTCCCTCAGATACAGAGGGGAACTACACAGGGTTTAACCAAGGCAGTGTTTGGTCTGTTTCCTTGTTAGCTGTGACCTAACTCAGAAAGAAATGTGGAGGACTTTCAATCTCCTGCATACTTATCACAGAGACTGATAATCAATCATGTCCTAAGAGAAATACCAGCACAGTTGCCCTGCAGACACAGTATTAGGAAACACTGGCAAAACAAATAATCTAGATATTGCCAGCACTAAGCATGTGCTCTGATCTTTTCTGGAAGACTCTCAAGTGCAGACACTGCATTTAATACTGTGTTTGTGTCTGTTCCCTGGGCTTTCCTGTTCTAAGGTGATTTTTTTCCCCTAAGGGACTTTGATGCTGTGGCAAAGTTCTCTTTCAAGTTCATTAAATCTAGCTATTGGTAACAGTTATACCAGATTTTATATCTGTCTTTGTCTGGGTAGAGTTCAAATATGGGGAAGTTGCATATTGCACAATTAGTGTTCATCCGTAATTAACAGTGATAAGTAATGTCAATACAGCTGGCATTTGTTTCATCTAGAAAATTTGCTATTGTGTCCATTATTCTTCCCATAATGCTGATGTCTCCAAAGTCTAGATTGATTGGATTGAATTTCAGTGCCAACAGGGCAGGCCAATCAGGGGATGAAGCAGCATTGTGACATTCTGTTGTTGTAAGGGACAATGGCTGCACCATTAAAAGTTTTACAGAGGTGTTCCTTTAATATATTTTAAAAAGTGGCTGTATCTTTTTCATGAGCATGAAGCATGTTAAATAGCTGTAAAGGCATTTTTGCATGTGTGATCATGCCTGTGTTTGTGTCCAAACCTCAATTAGTTGTTAGAAGCTGAACACGTTTGAATAATTGCAGCTAAACACCACACCAGGGCACTTAAGATTTACCCACAGCTGGGTTATAGTCACCGCCTCACCTCACCAAAGGCAACTATGATTCTGTCTTTCTCACTTTCCTTACTATTTTTCTATTGTGTTGTTTGTCTTTCATCTATTTCTCCGTAGTAATTCTTTACCGACCTTTGGTACCAACCATTTTCAATTGTATGCACTTTCTACTTATGGGTAACCTTTTCATTCTTTTAATGGCATATATATATGCCATTTTTAGAGACAGGGTTTCTCTGTATCACTTTGGAGGCTGTCCTAGAACTCATTCTGGAGACCAGGGTGGCCTTGAAGTCATAGAGATCCTCCTGCCTCTGCCTCCCGAGTGCTGGGATTAAAGGCATGTACCACCAACACCCAGCTTAATGCTACAATTTTATTAGTAGGATCATTTAATTTTAGAATTTTCTAATATATTCTCCCTTCCGTCTCTACAAATTTTATTTTCTGTGGATTCATGAATACCTGTGCACATTTATGTGTGCCATGCCTGGCCTGGTGTCCATGGAGGCTGTAAGAAGGGGTCAGATCCCCTGGAACTGGAGTTATAGATATGAACTGCCATAGTTGTTAAAACCAAAGCTTGTCCTCTGTAAGAGTAGGCAGCATGCACAGCTGCTGAACCATTTCTCCGGGCCCTCTTTCCTCTTGTAATTGTCACTTTTTTCTAAACATACCCGGGTAATTCTAGGTCACACATATACTTGTTTGTCTGAAATATTTTACTTTGAATTATTGGTGGTTTAAGTTTTTATTTTTAAAACTGTGATTTAACTTGGAATAACTTTGTGTTTTGTGTGAGATGAGATAAAATGCTTGCCCTATGGATAACTCGTACATGTGTATATTCATGATTTTGAATTGAGCATCAACTGTAATGTTCACAAAGTAGAAAAGGACTATGAACTAGGATATCATATAAAGTGAGAGTTTCTAAAGATCTCTGTTAGGCACTGGTGGTGACTGAGGTACATAACTTGACTAGTACCAACTTTGTACCAAAAAAAAAAAAAAATGACATAGTATCTGGTCACGACAGGATAAATGGTGGCAACTGGAAAAACAAGTCAAGGAGAATCATCTAACGATGAGTGGCAATACAGAAGCTATCCACTAGGTGGTTCATTATCCAGTGGCAGCATCTCTGACTGGTAGTGTTGGAGTAGGGCTTCAAGCCTGCGTAGTGGATAAGGTAACAAATGACCAGGTTACCAGTAGAGGAAGTTGTGGTTAGAGACAACACATGTATGTTATCTTGGTGATTGTTTAATAAAGTTCTGCTTAGCCAATGGAACGGCAAGTTAGGCAGGACTAGGAGTCAAAGAGGATTCTGGGAAATGTAGTAGAGAAGTGGTGATCCAGGCAGGAAGTGACACAGCAAGGAGACTCATATTTAAAGAAGAAGAAACAGGAAGCATCCCTTTGCTCCTGCTCCAGCGGCACAATGTGATCCACCGGCAAGGAGGGACGCCAATAAGGTGTCCAATAAGATAAGTCTTATAAAATATATAGATTTATGATAATTAAGACTGAGCTAGCAGATGAGAAGTCCTAGTTATTGGCCAAGCAGCTTTGAACCTAATACAAGTTTCTGTATATTCATTTGGGCCCTAACTCAGGCAGGTGGCTGGCGTAAAGCTCACACGTCGTGGGGCCCAGGCGACTTTTGTGGAAAGATTTATTGTAACAGAATGGTGTCAGAAGTGGGATAGGCGGCTTTTGGCAGAAAGATTTATCGAAACAATCCTAAACATGAAAGAATAATTCTACTACAGTTGAAAATGAGTGCTGGACTATAATAGAGAAGGGAAGGGGGCATGGATTATAAAGCAATGGTTGCCAATGATCTGTCACTAGCTTATTAAGAAAGCAAACTTAGCCACATCTTCCACAGTCATTCCAACTCAGTAAGATTGAGGAGGTATCAGAAACCACATTCGTGCCAGGTGGTGTTGGTGCATGCTTTTAATACCAGAACTTTGGAGGTAGAGGCAGGCAGATCCTGAGTTTGAGGCCAGCCTGGCCTAGAGAGTAAGTTCTAGTCCAGAGCTACACAGGGAAACCTGCTTGGAAAAATCCAAAAGAAAGAAAGAAAGAAAGAAAGAAAGAAAGAAAGAAAGAAAGAAAGGAAGGAAGGAAGGAAGGAAGGAAGAAAGAAAGAAAGAAAGAAAGAGGGATGGAAGGAGGGAGGGGGAAGGAGGGAGGAAGAAAGAAAGAAAAAGATAGAAAAGAAAGAAAGAAAGAAAGAAAGAAAGAAAAAAGGAAACCATGTTTGTTTGTCCATCACCCCCCAGGGACTCAGATTTTCCTGGCTTTAAGCTATTTTATAGGGATGTTCACATATTTTATTCTTTTGATTATCTACATATTTGTATTATTTGCATGTGTCCAGAACAGGGAGAGTTGTGAAAAAGGGGTGGTATCTTCTGGAGGTGGAGCTAAGGGTAGTTGACAGCTACCCAACATCCATGTGCTCTCAACCACTTAGCCATCTCCGGTCGCCTTTATAAAGTTTGCAAGAGTTATTTTTAGATTAATGTTATTCTAAAGGTATTGCTATATCATTAAAGCATGCAGGTGATGGAACACTGTATTGGGAAGAGGGAGAGCTATGTGAGGAGTTGGTTGGTTGGTACATGGACACAGATGAATGTAAACAATGCTTCAATACTAGAGTTAGATACCAACAAACATCCAACACAAATACTACTGAGAATCAGTCCTTTTGCCTAAGAGAAAAACACAGACACAGCATACCACAGAATCCAAGTCTACGGTGCCACATTTGGTTCAGTGTACTTTGTTACCGTTGGTTTGTTTGCTTATATCATGGACTTGGTAAGTGTGAACCAAATAGAAAGTTGGACTCTTGCAAAAGAACTCTCCTTGTTAAAGAGTAGAGGAAGGTTTGAAGTGTTGATCATGCAAAAGTTCTTTGCAGAATCCAAGTGCAATAAAGTGAGAAAAAATTATTGGACAGTCCTTAGTACTAAATTGAAATTTTTAAATTGAGATTTTCATCCTCCATATTTGAAATTTCCCCACTATCTCATGTTCATTGCACATCTTAGGATGTTTCTAGCTTTTTCTGGGATGAGTAACTGAAGGTCCTCAAGCTTTTGGTCTCTTAAGTCCCTTCCAATGCTTTGCCAGTTACTTTAATTCACAAACCTTGGGGAAGCTGGATAAATTCTCCATGTAAACCAATCTGGTTTTGCTTTTGTTTCCTCACAACCAGATTTCCCAGAGCCCCTGCACAGCTAGGAAATAGAGATGATGAGGGCTATTAATCTAGCTAACAGGGGTCCAGTTCATTCAACATTATTATTATTTTTATCAGTTTAGTCAAATTTCTGTCCTAATTTAGAGACTGTATATCCCCTAAAGTTTTAAAATGTACTTACAAGCAATATTATATGGACAGAAAGATATATATGCCTATAAATATATGTATACAATAACATTTTTTAAAAGAGTCTATTAATTCTAAGGATAACCATAACATTTTGGAGTGAAAAAGGGAAGGAAATGTGTTATAATTTTAATCTCAAAAATAAAATGAGATATACTAGAATGAGGACTGTTTTATTTAAAATGTTTGGATTATATTTTCTTTATTTTCTGTGTGGCTTTACTTGCTTGTCTCCTTTGACATGATCCCTCTGAGACAGACTCTCTTGTGTTAACAGACAGTCTATGTGAAGAAAAGGTCATGCATCCACACCCTGGCTATATTGCCCACAGTGTGTGTGTGTGTGTGTGTGTGTGTGTCTGTGTCTGTGTCTGTGTCTGTGTGTCTGTGTGTCTGTGTGTCTATGTGCATGCACACTAGTTTGGGCACAAATGTGCATATGTGCTTAGATGTTTCCACTATTACTACTCTCATGTGAGATATAAAAATCTTTCATATCCTGTAGAACAGTGTCTCTACTCACATGTAGATATCAGGTCATACTCTACAACCCAGTGTCTATAATATATGATTAAAATATCAGTTGAAAGAGTAATATATTCTTTATTACTCAGTTAAGTTAAACTTTTGGAGACATAATTTAATGATTTTAAAATGTTTTGGAGAGAGTTGGCAGCAGAAGAAAATTTATTCTTTCTAGTTAAGAAAATGAACCCAGTCATGAAATCTAGACAGACAAAACAAACTTAAATGAAAAGCTATATATATAAATAGATGATTCCTTATAAGATAATTCAATGTGTTAACAAACCCCTAAGAACTTTTAAGATGTCTTAAATGTACAAAAGTTAGTTGGTGACTCTTGTTCGCTCTGTGACACCTGCTCCTGTTTTCTTGAGAGCAGCTATAAATTCAACAAGAGGTAGAAAAGGCAGCCAGACAGCCAACCAGATTCAGCCCACAGACATATGGTGTTGGGCCTGAACAATGTTTTAAAATGTTTTGAATCAATTTCCAATTGAAAATGAGAGCTGATGTTTATTTTAAAAAAATAAAAATGTTACATATCTTCACTTGAGAAATCATTAGCTTCGACAAAGTGATCCAGCCTGGCTGGTAGCAGTCAGCTGCATGAGGACCCCATTTCCGTCTCTTAGAGAGGATACATGTCCCTGTGGTCCCCATTTTCTCTCTGAATGACTCTTCTATCTTGCATGTTCTGACCGGTCTGGAGATGGTTTTGATAGTGACACTGGGCATAGGCATAGAAGCATCCTTCTCTGCTGTGTGCATTGAACAGAGTGTCTGTAGCACATTAAACTCACATAAGTTTCTATATTTTACTCTTCGTGAATTCAGGCAGGTAAATTAGAAATTCGGAGTGGAACCTGGAGATGGCGTTTGCACCACAGCTTCAGAAAGAGTTTCTTTATACGTTCCCTCACATGTTCTTACGGTCCTCTCAATGTGATCCCTGCGATACATTAAGATAGAGTGCTATGCTTTGCTTTCTCTCTCCTCTTGCTCTGGCCTCTTTTGCCATTCCTATTATACTTTGACAGATGTTTATTTCCGAACCTGTTTCCTAATCTTTACTTCAGGTGTGTCTAATCTGCCCAATTAGCTGCAGGTTCCTTAAAGGCAGTGTGAGTAATGCAGTACCATCACCTTTATAGATGTTTACTGCCAGTCTGCAATTTTGTGCCACAAATTCTACCAGGACTGTGGGTGTGTCCAAATTCAGAGTTTCTATTATGCTTAAAATGGTTGTGATTCCCAATCAGTGTGGAGGGTCATTAGATTTTTGTGTTTCACCTCTGCTTCCCACTTACAAGAGCCAAATGTAACCCAGGATTGTGTAACACAGATAAGGAAAACCAGAATAATTACTGCATCTTGCTTTCTGCACATCTATGCAGTTATTTGTATTCTGCACATCTGCCATACAGACTCATCTCCAGTTTTCTTATTAAGATAACCCCACCAGTACCTCCCCATCCCATTGCTAATTTCCTTTCTTAAAGCCAGATGGCTAATCTAGAACCTATTGCCAAGCAGCCACAGGATCTTCTGGCTCTCCAGGGACAGAAGCCCAGCTGCTGCCAGTGTTGTCTCAGCACTTGGGTTCCCTGGTTGAACACAAAGTTTCTCATCGATGTCCTTTCACAACAGGACTGGTCTAGTCACCTAAATTCGGTAACAGGATACTGAGGTGGTTTACCCAGGGAAGAACTGACACAAAAATGGCTTTCTTAGCTTCTCAATAATTGAGATATTGTACCTCACAATTTCCTTTCCCATTTTTTTCTCTCCGATACATTGCTGCCTCAGGTCATTCATTTAACATGTGTACAACTGCCAGAATGAGAGGAGGAGAAGAGGAGAGGAGAGGAGGAAATGGAAAAGCAGAAATATTGAGTTGGGGGAAGAATAGAGGAGAGCAGGAGGAGAGATACCATATTAGAGGGAGACATTATAGGTCCGAGGAGAGATCTGGCACTAGGGAGATTTCCAGAGACCTACAAAGATGACACGAACTGACAATCTAGGCAATAGTGGAGAGGATAACCTAAATGCCCTTCTGCTATAATTAGGCTAATGACTACTTTTTATGCCATCCTAGAGCCTTCATCCAGTGGCTGATGGAAGCAGAGGCAGATACCCACAGATATACACTGAACTGAACTCTGGAACTTAGTTGCAAAGAGGGAGGAATGAAGATCAAAGGGGTTGGTACCAGGCTGGTGAAACCCACAGAAACAGCTGGCCTGAACAAGGTGGAGCACATGGACCCCAGACTGTTGTCTGGGAGGCCAGTACAGGATTGATTCAGATTTCTGAACATGGATGCCAATTAGGAGGCCTCTGCACTCTAGGGGGCCCTGGTAGTGGATTAGTATTTTTCTCTGGTGTAAGAAGGGATTTTGAGAGCCCATCCCACGTGAAGGGATACACTCTCGGCCTGAACACATGGGGAAGGGCCTAGGCCTAGCCCAGGATGATGTGGTGGACTTTGGGGAGCTCCTGGTAGAGGGCCCTACCCTGCCTAGGAAGTGGAGGGTGGATGGGATGAGGAGTTGGTGGGGGGGCAGGGAAGAGGGGTGGGGGGAGGGGAGGGAGAGGGAGAAGGGATTGACGTGTGAAACAAGCTTGTTTCTAATTTGAACTAATAAAAAAAAATTTTTAAAGTAAAAGTTGGTAAGAAGAATTCCATACTCCTCTCTCTTCCTCGTCTTAGTTCTCCTTTGTTCATTCTAATTTCAGTTCCAAGGATCAGTGACTGGCTATCACTTTTAATCAAAAATAGGAATTCTTGAAACTAAAACTGTATTTCTAGAGGAAGCCTGCTTTGAGCTTTCTGGAGTAAAAGTTCTCTGTCAACCAAAACAAGTAGAAGAGGAATTAACCCATCTTCTGTCTTTCCTGTACAGCCGGACTGCACTCCCACACACGGCTATATGGTGGAAATGAAACTAATAGCAAGAAATGCTCATGATGAGTTTCATGAATTTATAATAATACTTAGAATTCAAATAGAACAGAAATCATACTCCATTTGTCTTTAGATAAGAGTAAAGAGAAAGCAAAGGGGGTTGCAGATCAAGTAGAAATCCAGTTGCTACTTACTACTGCTCTTAAGGACATATCCAACCTTGAGAATTTTATTATATGTCACCCACTAGACACACTTTAAACATACATTGTTTTCTTTATGATTTGTTATTTTGAGGACGTTTCTTTCCCTCTCTCTCTCTCTCTCTCTCTCTCTCTCTCTCTCTCTCTCTTTCAGAGGAAGAAACACATGCTCAGAATGATTATGTAACTCAAAATTATAATTTTGGAGTGCAGGTTTGAACTTTATATGTATGTGTACATGTGTTTGCA
This sequence comes from Cricetulus griseus, assembly GCF_003668045.3. Classification (NCBI taxonomy): domain Eukaryota; kingdom Metazoa; phylum Chordata; class Mammalia; order Rodentia; family Cricetidae; genus Cricetulus; species Cricetulus griseus. Next base: position 130,234,543 of record NC_048599.1, read on the forward strand.
TGTATGCCCATGTGTATGTGTCCAGGGGTGTATGCGTGTACATGTATGTGTATATTGTATGTGTACGTAGGAATACGTATCTCCCTGTCTTGCCAAGCTGTTTTCTATCATATCTGGCCTTAGGATTAAGATCTCAGCATAGGAAAAGGGTCTAGAGGATTGGATAAAAAGGAATAGAAAAAGATACCAGTATCAGATGCTCCCATTTTAAAGTTGCACTAGGCAATGCAACACATGCAGAGAGCAAGCAGCAAGTTTGCATAGCTTTAGACACAGCTTGAACCAAACAGGATTCTTTCAGAGGATTCTAGACTCTAGGGACTGGTAACATGGTGCAGTTTGTAACTCTGGCGCTTGGGAGAGAGAGAGAGCAGTGAATGACCAGCTTAAGACTAGGCTATAACCTATCCAACAAGACCCTGTTAACAACAACGACAACAAAAATGAGTCAAAACTGCTTAATTTAATTGCTGCTAATGAATTGACTTGGGAACTGTTGTACAGCATAATGTAAATGTGAGTACTTAACTATTAGTACTTAACTGCTCAGCCTTTGATACCTTATCTTTAAAATGGAACTATCAACAAGTTTATATGGTTTGATGGATACCACATATTATTCAGTTGTATTAAAACCCTGGACAATAACATATCTTGAAGAAAAAAACCATAGTTGTGATAATTATCATTAACAATCACACTCAATTTATCTTGGGGCATGTTTGGTGCCTCTTTAAGTTTGTTGATCATCCAGGACTGCTATATATAATTCTGAAGCACCATCATACCCTCCGTAATGACAAACAGTTGAGAGACTTCTCCCTGGAATCTACTTCCTTTAGGAAGACTGTCACGGTAGTTTTCTTTAGAGACAAGTCACTTGGTTCTTCAGTGCAGCAAGTGGAAAGATGCATGTGGGCTGCACTGCTCTATTTCCTGTTCTGCATGTGTGAATGTGAAACAAGAAGACGAAAGACCAGAGATAGAAGTCTCCCTGAACTGACCATTCTCTCATTCACAGGGTTTTGGGGAATATGCCTTGTTCTGTTGATTCTAAGCCAGGAATTAACTAGCAAAGTTGAAAACAAACAAACAAAAAAGTTTTTAGACAATCTACATCAAACATAAAATATTCTAATTTTAAAATCCCTTTAATAAAGTAGCTTAAAATTTATGTGTTGCAGTTTATAAGTGTTTTCAAGAAGTGACTTTTAAGTTTGATTCTCAAAAGTCATGTCAAATACAGTCCATGACCGCAGCCTGACACAGCTGCTAAAGTACCAATAATCAGTACAAAGTAGGTACAGTGACATTTACATGGAATATATTTGTAAGTTTACTTCTACATTTTTCTAAGTTTTAGACTCAGGAAAAGTCATAAGTCTTCAGAAATATTTCCCTACTTTTATAACTCATGGTCAACGTCTTCGACATTCATTCTTTCACTAAGAAAATAGTTGTTTTGCTTATCATCTGCAGCTACTCTCACTGGTTCTAAGAAGTTGGCAGTAGAAGAACATGCAAGGTACACTGAAAATACCGAGTAGCTGAGAAACCATAAACTCCATCCTGTAAAGGGAAACAAAAGCAGAGTAATGAGGTACACAGGGCAGTGCAAACTAAGAGAGGGAACTGCATTTCGTTTGGAGCATAGTAAGAATGCTAAGGAGAGAACTGAGTTGTCTATGTCTTCAAAAGGTCACTTCAGTACTTCTTGTAAATGACAAGGAGCAAAGTTTAAGAATTCTGCAATAACAGTAATGGAAATGGTAAAAGTGCTGAGTTCAAGACACACACACACACAAAAATTCCTTTGATTGTCCTTTGATTTGCTATTATTGACTACTAGAAGGTACAAATCTATCAGCCAAAGTCCAAGAGACAAATATTTTATGAGCACAAATACATGGATACAATTAAAACAGCTTCAATAAACAACTCGTAAGACAACACCTTTTAATATGTAATAGAAGGGGCTTTGTTTGGGGAGGATTAGAAGGTATGGCTTTGTCAGAGTTTTCTCTCTCTCACTTTATGCCTCATGAATGTTTTCTTTTCTTTCTTTCTTTCTTTCTTTTTTTTTTTTTTTGGTTTTTCTAGACAGGGTTTCTCTGTGTAGCTTTGGAGCCTATCCTGGCACTTGCTCTGGAGACCAGGCTGGCCTTGAACTCACAGAGATCTGCCTGCCTCTGCCTCCCGAGTGCTGGGATTCAAGGCGTGTGCCACCAACGCCTGGCTCTCATGACTGTTTTCTAAACATATAAGCTCCCAGCTACTTTTTCAGTGCCATGCCTGCATGCCTGCCTGCCTGCTGTCATGTAGTCTTCTATGATGGCCATGAACTCACCCTCTGAAACTGTAAGCAAGTACCTAATTCAATGCTTTCTTTTACAAGTGCTTCTGCCATGCTGTCTCTTTAGCAACAGAACTGTAACTAAGTGTGGTTTTGTTTAAAACTTCATGGCATCATTATTTAAGTGTGTCCATTTCACAGAGTTTTGTAAAGCAAAAGCATTATACCCATAAACACACTAATAAAGAGTCTGAGAAAGGGACTTTTCATGAGAGCCATCATTGAAACACCTTTGTCTGTAGTTCTGGGGATTTTGCTTACTGTTCAGAGTAGAAGGTGTTTAGAAGAAAGAGAAGGAAGAAGAGGGGAACAGAGTGTGACTAGGGTGTTCCAGAATGACCAAAAGATGGTGAAATAATTAAGGAAGATAGAAGGAGATAAGCAGCATGGGTCCAGTGGAGGTGGTAGTGGCTAGGTGACTATGTTGGCTTTCGTTTTTAAAGTTCGTTGTCTCTCCGGAGTGTGTGTGTGTGTGTGTGTGTGTGTGTGTGTGTGTGTGTGTGTGTGTGTGTGTGATAGGGATACATGTTCTCCAGCAGGAGTGTAGAGTTCAGAGAACAGCTTTCAGAAGTTGGTTCTTACCTTCCACCTGGTTTTCTTTTAAGGTGGAGTCTTTCTTTGTGTCTGCCTCACTTTGTACTTCAGACTACCTGGCCCATAGGCTTCTGGGTATTTCCATCTCACTGAGATTACAGACCCTTGTGTTACTGCATCCTGTTCTTTATATGGGTTCTGCAGGTTGAAATCCAAATCCCCAGACAAGTTTAGCAAGCATTTTATCCATTGAGCTCTGTTGCTAGCCAAAGGGACTGTTTTTGATACAGTTATTTTGACTTGTCATGGACATTCAAGGAGACATGATGGGTAGTCAGTTGTACTTACCATTTTAATGCTGTGAACATAGACTTGGTCTTAGATCTAATCAGCATATAGATAGGATTTAAAGTCATAGAACTAAAGATTAGCTAGGAATAAATATCCAGGACTAAACTAAGATTGCATCCCAAGACTGATCTCAGATTGTTTCAATTTTTAGAGATCTGAATGGTGGGGTGAAGTACATACAAGACCCCAAGAAAGATCCACCACCCAAACAGTCAGGATGAAAACAGATGAGGATACACTGGGGAATCAAATAAACCGTACAGGGAAAGAATGATCTACAACAGCACTGTGTAAAGCCCAGAGACTGAACAGAATGGAAGTGCAATGGCTATTGCATATGGCAAGTGAAGACAGTTGGGCTCTATCTACAGTATGCTTTAACATTCCTGAGAAATTAGGTTTATATTCATAGATTTATACTTGAATGCTTGTGTTTTGTATGTCTCTTTGAGTTAAAGTTTTCATTGGTTGGAACACCTACCTATGTTTTACATTTGTTTGCCTCACTGGTAATTCTTAACAGTGTACAAGTTATGACTTTGGAGCTCAAATTAGTTATAGATTTCAATTCAATTGGACTACTTTCTATTAAAATAGAAAAAACTATTTAAAATATACATTTGATTCTGGATGTGATAACTAGCCTTCACAAAACTATGTAAAGATGTGTTATATTTGTTTATGTTACAGACTACTACTTTAAGTATGTCTATTACATCTGTTTATGCTGCATTTGTTTAACTTTGTGAAGGTTGTGTTACATTCATTTATTATATAAAGATGTGTTGGCGTTTTACCCTGCCTACCTAAGGCATCTGATTAGTCTAATAAAAAGATGAATAGCCAATAGCTATACAGCAGAAGGATACGTGGGGCAGATGAGCAGAGAGAATAAGTAGGAGGAGGAATCTAGGCTTGAAAAAAGAGGAGGGAGAAGAGAATAAGGGGGAAAGAGAGGGCCAAAAAGACTACTGGGGCCAGCCAGCAAGGCAGTCATCAGCCAAGTCAGCCAGAGTAGTACATACAGAATGAAATAAAGGTAAAAAGCTGTAATGCAAAATGTAGATGAAGAGTAAACAGGTTAAATTAAATTATAAGAGCTAGTGGGACAAGTGTAAGGTAAGGCTAAGCATTCATAAAAAATAGTAAGTCTCACTATCACAATTTGGGAGTTGGTTGGTGGCACAAAAGAAAGCTTGCTATGTTTATGTGGGATTATCTTGAGTATATTCCATCTGATGTGGGAAAACACATCTTAGTTGTGGGGGGAACATTCTTTGGGCAGAGGATATTGGTCTACATAACACAGGGAACGTATCCAGTACTGGAAAACACACATTCACTCATTGCTTTCTGCTTCTGTGTAATGGATGCTGTGTTACTTGCTACCTCGAGCTCCTGATCCTGTGACTTCTCCTACAATGATGGACTATAACCTTGAGCAATGAGCTGAAATAAACCCTTTGCCTCTAGGTTACTTTTGTCAGAGCATTTCATCACAGCAGCACAAAGGGAATAAAGACAATGAGACTGACTGTACATGAGTGTGTTCCCAGCCCATATGAGGGTGAGATGGGAGACCTGGCTCAAGTTTAGTTCAACCTGGCCTCCAAAAGGGATTAGATTCTGGCTGGGCTGCACAAAGACATTGAGGCATGCTTTGGCTACATGGTTAAACCCGTGTCTAAGAAAAAATTAAAAATAAAAATCTACAATTGTACTGAGTTGTAGACAAGGGCCGTTTTTAAATAAAATGTTCCATCTGGTTTTTGGCACCTGGAAATACTCACTGTCATCAGCTGAGCTTCCAACTGTTTCAGGGAAGACAGAACCTAGGAAGCATGAATTCCCTCAACTTCCTCTCCTCGTTTCATCTTATCTATATCCAATTCATCTACATTCAGACTCATTAAAGCCTGCTTCCTTCTGTTTAAGGTTATTTATCTACTTGAGCTAGTGATTACACCCATCTGTCTCTGGCTCCTCTGAGACCTGTTGGCTTTCTGGATGTATTGTTTTATTTGCATTCTTTCTCTCTTTCTTTTGAGCATTCACAGAGCAGTCTCCCCCTCCCAAGTTAGCTAGTGCCCACTTGATTTTAAGAAAGGTTTATTTTGTGAATGCTACTCTATCCCTAGTTTCTTACTTTCTTCGAGGTCTCACGCCAAGGCTTGAATGTCAGTGGTATATTTTTTAATTAAACTGTTAAGAATGAGCCCCCTCCTGTAAAACGACAACAGATACAACATTTTAGAACAAACTCAAACTCATCCATAACCGCAGAAATAGCACACAACACTGCATTGAGATACAATTTATGAAATTGGAAAAGGTGGAGTGAACAGTCGGCTGCTATCCTCCTGCCTCTGTAGATGTTGAGGCAGCCAGAGGCATTCTCTGTGCTGCCTGTCACTCTCATGAAGTATGGATAGAAGTTCAAAAAGTTCCAAGAATTCAAAAAATAATTTAGTGCTACTATCAAAATGACTTTATTTGTTTTATAGATGTATTTCTAAGAATTCATTTTATAAATATTTTCAAAAATTACACAGAAAATCATACCCCACAGAAAATCTAAAGTGATGAACATTATGACTCTTCGAGTAATATCCAGACTCAATATAATAAATTCATATAGAATATTAAACAGCTGTAAAAACAGTATTATTATAATTCATTTTTATTGGAAAATGTTCCCAAAATTCACTGCTAAAATAAAAAAACAAAGTTGGAGAAGTGTGTAAAGTTATGTATCAAAGTAAACACACACATATGAACATATATAAACATATACTTTCTACAGAAACAACTTGAGGAGTATAAGTCAGTATGAAAATGACTGGTTGAGGTCAGAGTGAATAAGACAGACAGAAAGATGAATGTGAGAAGGATTTTCTCTGAAAATCTCCTTTGATATGTAATGATCTCATCAAGCCATTTAAATACTTCCCTGAAAAGGAAAAGATCTCTTAAATAAAGTGCAGCCTGGGCAAGAGCCTTGTGTGTCTGGGCAAGGAAGTGAGTGTCTGTCTAGAAGGATTGTGTCTTGTCCCTGAGTTCAGTCTGTCTTTAAATTCCAAGGAGTAGAGCTCTCAACAGTGTGATAAAAATTGAAGGAGCAGACTAATGCTCATGTAACAAAACCCTTTCTATGCTAGTGTGGGGTCTCAGGAGTGGACAATGCCACTCACAGCTGCTGTCACATCTTGGTCTTTGAGTTGCAGTCTGCTCAACAGGTGTGTGCCCTGACGATGCCACCATCCAGCCTTACCTTGTTACATTACTTTTTATTCCTTCTTTGAGATTCTCTGCCCTGACCCATGTTTTCCTGGTTTGATACATTCATTTCCTGATCTTTGGGATAAATTTGTTTCTGAGACCCACCATAAGCCCTCCTCACAATTTACCTGAATTATCTGACAGGACAGATCGAATGGTGTACTATTTACAAAGTTTCTATAGTTTGTGGCCTGGCAAACGTCAGTAACAACACAATTTCTAAATCCAGACGGAACTTCCTTTATATATTTTTGTGGCAATTAATACACTTTATTTACATTGTAATATGATAACTGTTTTTGAGCATTGACTGTTCTTGAATAGGAACTGGGTTCTATTCCCAGGATCCACATGGCAGAGCACAACTATCTGTAACTCCAGTTCCTGGGGATCTGACACCCTCTTCTGGCCTCTGTGGCACAGTCCTCATATGGTACCAGACAGGCACACTTATGCACATAGAAGTAAACAAATTTTTCCAAATAAGATGACCTTTGTCCTAGGTTATAAACCTTAGACTATTCAAAGGATTTTTGCACAGATAGTTGTTGAAAATATTTTCAATTCAGTTTCATAGAAATTCTGACTTTAGTCAGCCGTGCCTTTTATGTTTTTCTGTGCAGTTTACAGGTTTGGAGAAGGTGGGAGCAATATTTTCAAGTGGAACCATCTGTGACTCTACAGAGGAGTCCTGTGACTTTGTCTACAGAAGCACAATAACCCTCTGGGAAAGTGCCTCCATTCCTAATTCAGCAGAATCCTCCTGTCTGAGAAAGCCCGTGTGCTACAGGTACAGATTCATTTGACTGAGCCTGGACCTGGGTCTAAATTTCAGAATTCCAGTGTCTGAGCCAAGTGAATGCAGTTAGACAAACGGGGTGGGGTGTGCAGGAAAGATTTTTCTCCTTTCTGAATTTGCCTGAATGCTGTCACCACATGAAAAATCAAAGTGTTCTTTTACCAGGTTTGTTGTGCAGTGACTTTGAAAATGAAATTCTCTGTCTTGCTTTATTTCACTAAAACTTGCTTAACTATTGAACATGAATGAAGGCAGAGTGATCTGGAATAACTGGATTGCAATCAAGTCCTTTAGGAATTGGTCTGAATAGACCAGAGTCTGTGCACCACTGCTTTGCAAAACAGCGTTGAAATCATCAGCACCTATTTTACTTGCTGTCTTGTTTAAATCCATCCTAAACTGTCTTAGCTCGCCCTTGACTTCATAATACTCCATAAAATATCTGCATCTAACAGGAGCTGCAAAAACACTGCTTACAAAGAATTTGCTTTTCAACCATATTAAAAGTTTTTAAACCTTTTCGGTCTTTTCCTTACTTTTGATGTTTGTCTGAACATTCATTCTTGATATTGTGTGAATTCTACCACCTCTATTCATGGGATACTCTTTTGTAATACAATGGAATCAGCAATAACAAAAATCAGCAAAACTATCTAAAGGAGACAGCTTCTCAGGATGTAGGGTCTCAGCAGCATAATATTGAAGACATATTTAAATACTGCTTTCCATGGTAAGGCAATACAACAAATTGAAATTCTAATCGGGATATCAAAGCAAGGATATGTTACCGAGATCTTCTGACATGTTAACAATAAAGAGTATTGGACACCACATCCTAATCTCCATTTCTCCATAATCATTTTAATAGTCAACAAGTAGCAAGCTTCAGTGTAGACAATTGAAGGGAGCTTAAAATACGGCATGCCCAGAGAGTGTCAGCATGCTGAATAATTTCCTATAAAACTGACCATGTCAAAAAAAAATTATAAGTGTCTTTCAACAGACCACAATAAAAGAAAAGAAAATTGTTTCCACTTACCAACCCTGCAACCATTTTTAATAACCCCAAACATCTGCATTGTAGGGTATCATTTCCTCATCCAACAGCACAATAAAATAATACAAGGGATAAGAGGATCATATCTTGCATTTTTATTAAATTTTCTCAGAACTCTCAAGTTAGATTTACTTAAGTATTTGTCTCTAAGATTAACAACATTTTTATGATTTCTCCATGTAAGTTAGAATGCACAGAAACGTTGGCACAGCATCAGTGGTTAAGAAAAGGTCTTGCTGGTTTGCAGTGAACAAATCCTTTGAATCCCTAAGGTTTATTATTTCAGAATATTTCAAAATGCCATTACCTTAAACAGCAAAAGATGTCTTCGAGTGAGCCATCTTCCCAGAAATAACCACCAGAGAAATCAGGAGAAACTTGTTTTAAACATAACGGTCTGTTTATGAATTGGAAAACTGGCCTGATTTTATCCAATCAGATATATAAAAGTTAGGGGAAGTACTCTCTTGTTGTGACAGAGATCATCTTTTTTTATGTTAAAACCTTCCTGCTTCTTAGTGGCTATTATATCAGGTTGTGTTTGAAGATCTTCTTATGGCCCTCTACACAATGCCTTAGAGTATTTGTCACACTGAAATTTAAGAGACTATTTCCTGTTATTATAGCAGCCTTCTTCTCTTGTTAACATAGTTTTGAATACTGCATATTTTTATGTAGCTATAAGTTAAAGGTGCATGGCCCCACAGATTTTACTCACAGTCCCCTTTAAAAGTACTTTCAAGCTAAAACTTTGCCATGCTCAGTCTTTAACAGTTTAGTCTAAAATCACAACCAAAGATAATAGCATAATATTTCCATAAAGGAATTTTGAATTAATCAGTTGCAAACATGAAATAAACGAAAATAAAAAACAAAAAGCAAATGAACAAAAACCAAAAAACCCACTTTTCTACACCAAAAGAAACACACTGACGTTTGAGTTACAGGTAAGAACAGTGTACTTTGGAAAAATGATTATACATTCCTACCAGCAATGCTTTCAAGTTGTTAATATACAGTATGAAGTTAAAATTACATACCTTTTCTCCATGATGACCTGCTATTAAAACTGATATCAACTTCTGTTAATGACTCTTTCAGCAAAACGGAGAAGAGCGAAGTCACATGTCCTGTGAGGAGGCCTCTGCTAGTTGCTGCTTAATTTCAGTAGTGAAGAAAAAAAAGGCGGGGGCAAAGGGTAGCATAAACCTTAAAAACAACCCACTTCCTGGGTACGTGCAGCTAACCACACATTATCTAACTTAGAGCTTGCCTTGCACAGTCAGTCAACAATATTATTATTTATCAATGCAACAGGCAGTTTTTAAGTATTGTATTTTTATATGGGCTGCAACTAGTTTAATGTGGAGGAGAGAATGTGATTAAATTTTAGTCACCGGGTTGGGTGGGGTCAGGGGAGGAACTGGCTGTCAAGAGCAGTTGAAACTTCCTCTTTCTCCATCTTTTAGTAAGGCCCTGAAAACAGTCTCTCCTGGGTTAACTCATGCATGTACATGCTAATAGAAGGCACTGGGTGTCCACTGGGAAGTCAAGAGGTCATCTCTGACATAGTGCTGCTGCTTGTCTCACTCGTGACTAGATATGCAAGAACCTTTTTGGATTAACAAGTACACAGGGCTTTGGGCAAATGGTATCAGAACTTCAGAGCACACAGTCCAGTGCTTGCAGGAGAATGAGTAGCTAGGGGTGTTGCTGCAACACTGCCCATGAATGAGATTTCACCCTCACACATTTTCTCTGCTTCCCAGAAATGTGCTGATGAGCATTTGCTCAAGGTTTGCCCAATCCTTTGGTCTAATGTAAAGGACAAGACAAAATAAGTGGTCTAAGAGCTGTCCTTTGGGCCACATACTGTGCCTTGGATGGTAAGCCTCAGTCGACCAGAAGCATACAGTACCAGGTCTCAGTAACAATGTGCAGAAACATTGAGCTCCAGAGTTCAGAAAATCAGGCTCTGGGTTACCATGGTTGGTTAACTCTTTGAGATTTACAGTAGAGTCATAAAAGGGAAACTGTGCCTTCCATATATGTGAGAAAATAAATCACAGTCTCTTATCATCAGACTAATTGGATGAGGCCTCTGAGGAGCACAGTGGTATGAACTGCTTTACAATGCCATTCAACTCATTGTCAGACCTCCTTCCTGGATGGACCTTCTTAGGTATACAGGTCCTAAGGGACATTGATGAGTGTTCACTAATGGACTCAAACAGAAAGTGGGAAGAATGATAATAGAAGTGAGGAAAGCTGAATTCAGGGACCAATTTTGATACTGCTGCTTAGCTTTGGCCCAGCTATTTACATTCCTTAAAATTCAGTTATCCATATAGTAGATCGCAGAGATATAAAAATTCTACTTTAGGGAACATAATAAGTATATTTCACTACTTTTCAAATCTTGAAGAATTGTTGGTATCTTAGTTACTGTTTGATTGCTGTGAAGAGACACAATGACCAAGGAAACTCTTATAAGAGGAAGAATTTAATTGGGGACTGGCTTACAGTTTCAGAGGGTTGGTCCATTACCATCATGGCAGGAAGCAGATGGGCATAGCACAGGAGCAGTAACTGAGAGCTATGCATCCTGATCCACAGCCATTAGCAGCAAAAGCAAAGATGGAAAGATAGTGAGACAGAGACAGAGGGACTGGGCCTAGTGTGCACTTGGAATTCTCAAAGCCTACTTTCAGTGACATACTTAACCCAACAAGGCCATGCCTCCAATCCTTCCCAAACAGTTCTACCAACTGAGGAATAAATATTCAAACATATGAGCCTATGGGGCCGAGGAAGCATCCCAGAAATGAAAAAAAAATTAATTTGAAGCCTTAGTAAAATCTCGTTGGACTCAGAAGTCAAGGATGAGCAGTGTAAATTAGGTGTCTCCTGTAAAACAAGTATTAATAAAATATATTAAATGGAGTCAGGTATGCTTTTTCTTTTCTCAAGACTTTGTCTTAGTTTGGTCTGTGAGGAGTGATGGACACTCATGATTATGGTTCTTAATCCTGTGCTGTCACTTATTGGCAGACAGGCTCATTTATTCACAGAAGGGACACTTAGTAGGTGCTTATAGTGAGCTACACACTGGGGCAAGCAGTCTAAGTTCTGTCTACCCTTGGTTTGAATCTTCACAAGTGCTTCATGAGTCAGACAATATTATTAAACTGTTTTTACACCTAAGGATAATGGGATTTATTTGTGGACCAAATCAGTAGAGAGGCGCCCGGAGCCAAAGTCTAAGGCTTTGACCTTCAGCCCCTATTAGGACAGGCCATCTTGGAACCATGCGCTCCACAACATAGCTCTGAGTGAGTGATGCTGAGTACTGAAGTCCTACTTTCAGAATTTCATTTAGGCTCTCCACTGCTGAGGATGATGGGCTTTGAAGTTAGGAGTCATTTCCAGGAGGAGTACTGAAGCCAATTTCCCAGAATGTTCTCTAAAATTTAAATGCATATCAAATAAATGAAATGAAGTTCACTGTAAGCAGAAATACACTGTGTTCATAGATGCAGAGCAGTGGCTTGGCATCGGCCTTCCCAGGTCAGTCTACAAATAGACTCAACACAGTCCTAATTATAATTGTAATGGGAACTTTTGAAGAAAGCCACTAGCAACTTCCAGAATTTCTGTAGCATATGAATATCTAAAGTGCTTGAGTTCATTTTTGGAGTAATAACAAAAAGTCAGCTGACTTGCTCTGCTAGATATTATCACACTACAAGACATAGCAATATATATATATATATATATATATTAAAATTGAACATAGTGGTGTATGTCCACAACCTCAGCAGTTAGGAGTTAGAAGCAAGGAAAACTGGCAGTTAGTGTATGGCCTCAGATACATATTGAGTTTGAGGCCAGCCTGAGTTACAGGAGACGCTCTTTCAAAGAACAATCAATAAATACATTAACATGTAAAACAATGTTATTAGTATATTATAACATTGTATACAATAATTAGTATAAAAGACTAACATTGCAAATAATAAATTAATTTAATAATTTAAAGATAATTATTAAATTATTTGAAAATTAAATATGTGATGAAAATATCATCATAAGGTAAATAAGAAGGAACCATTTGGTTTAATAGATAGTGTTGGGAGGACACACACACTAAGCAGATGTAAATGGGCAGATATTCATGGGTCTAACCCTACACTAAATCATGTGCAATGATAGACCCACCCCAAATGGGTTAAATATATACTTTAGGGTAAATCCTGATACTGATACCTTGAAGCAATAAACCTGCTTTACTTTCTTAAAGACTGTCTTTCCGTTACCATGAAAAAGAGAAAATATATGTAGATTGGACTACAAAATAATTAACCATTTCTATTACAGGTATAACATAGACATATATGACTGAAAAAGAAAAGCCTAGTAGAAAATGCATATATTTCTAAAAGGTTTATATAAACCAATAGAAAAACCTCTAGGCAGACTAATTTGGATAAAAACAATGTAGTTGGATGAGATATTTGTTATGATAAATCTTTCTGCCAAAAGCTGCCTGAGCCCTACTGCCACGTGGGTGGTCTCTGCCAGCCACCTGAGTTCTGCCCGCCGAGTTAGGGCCCAAATTAATGCACAGAGACTTGTATTAGGTACAAATGCTGCTTGACCAATGACTAGGATCCTCATCTGTTAGCTCAGTCTTAATTGTAAATCTATATATTTTATATCTTATAGAGGATGCCTTCCACTGGTGCCCTCTCTTGCCGGTGGATCACATGGTGCCTCTGGAGGAAGTGAGAGGGAGAAAGGGGGGCCCTTCCTACTTGTCCTTCCTTAAATATAAGTCTCCCTGCTATGTCATTTCCTGCCTGGATCACTACTTCTTTACTACATATCCCAGAATCTTCGACTCTTGGTCCTGTCTAACTTGCTGCCTCATTGGCCAAACAGTACTTTATTCAACAATCAATAAGATGAACATACACAGAAGTACATTGCCCATCAGATATTCATGAAAACAAATACTTCAATATCCAGCCAGTTCAAGAAGAGAAGCACACAGTCTAGAGTAATTGCAATAAAACAAGTTACCACAGCTTCCTCTTAAATGTTAAAGGTCTGGAAGTGAATGTGTAGAAGAGAAAATGATCCACACTGGTGAGACTATGAACAAGCCATTCTAATAAGTAAAACAGGAAAATAAAATACACTCAAGCAGTTTGTTCCAACACCCCAATTCTGGTTTCCATAATGGACTAGACAATTCCTCCTACGGAATATTTCCACTTATTCATCATCCATTAATGGGTCTTGATCTTGGTTGGCTTTTTGTGTAGCAGGTGATATTTACTTGTGTTTAATCTGTGTTAGGGAGTGGGGGTGAGGGTAGGAAGAAAGAAGTCTCTGGGTCCTCTGAATGGATGCTGTGAGCTGGAAACTCCAGGAACACGGAAAAGGGACAATGGATGTGGCTAGGATGAGAGGCACTGAGAGTCCACATGAGAGAGATGCTAGGAGTTAGGTTTGGGGTTATGGTTTGGATAAGAGCATCTATTAAAGGGATCGTCTGAGAATGACTCAATTTTTCTACCACATGAAGTCATAATCAGAAGTCAGCATCCATGGGAAATGATCCTGGCCAGATTCTGAATCTGCTGGCATCAGGGTCTTGGCCTTCCCATCCTGTATTTTTTCTTTAAAGCTGCTGAGTTTATGACCAAACAGAAAAAATATAATGGCACATTATATTCTACATTAAAAAGAAATAAGTCAAGTCGGGGTGTGGTGGTGCATGCCTTTAATCCCAGTCCTTGGGAGGTGGAGGCAAGCAGATCTCTGTGAGTCTGAGATCAACTTGGTCTACAAGCTACACAGAGAAAAACCCTGTCTGAAAAAAACCAAAATAAATAAATAAATAAATAAATAAATAAATAAATAAATAACAGAAAAGAAATAAGCCACTGTGACATAGTTTAGATATTAAACATTGATAAGGAGAGAGAATGGAAGGTGAAGTAGTGAGAAATCACATTATTAACTGGATGAGAGATATCAGAGAATGTGAAGAAGAGAAGAAAGCAGTATCCTTCGTGGTGGAACAGAGATGTTGCAGGGTAGGAGGAATATTCACTCTGGCATTCCTGAGAAACAGCATGGAGTTCTGTGAGACTCTAGCGAGCACCGAAGGATGAACCAAGCTATCACAATTAACCTACAGCAGAGACGACTGGGTCATGGACCAAACTGAAGCATGAATAGGAGACAATGGGTAAATTCTGGAAGGAGTTTGAATTTCATCTGGAACAGGAAGGAAACATCAAATGTAGGTGGGATAGAGACGCTTCAAAAGAGCCCAGTGGGTGCACTGCAACAACACCGAGGCTTCACTTAGGGCTGGTGTGTTGGTATCCTGACTATGTTGACCCCGCCCCCTGACAACTGGCAGGGTACTCGCACCAGCATTCAGGCAGAGACTTAGACAGCTCATAGTTGCGGGACTATGCCATGAATACGCCATGTATTATGTGGCCGCATAAGGACTCTGCATGTGTCAAGTGGCCGTGTAAAGACTCTACGCATGCACAAGCTTCCCCCTCCCACCCCTTCCCTCTCTTCCATCTCGGTTCCAGGTTAGCTATCACCTACCTCTCTCTTTGTTTCCTTTCCCCAATAAACTCCATGTGTGTTATGTTGAGTTTTGTGGTTCATGTTTCATTGTCTGCAGCCACAGCTGAAGCAAAGTAATAACATAGTTACCTCTGAGAAGCTGGACTGTGCTCACAGTGCACTTAACCAATGTGCAGCTAGATAGAAAGGTGAAAGACTAGGGAAAATGCTGAGCTAATGGTATCTATTTGGAATACAACATTTCACATGTACTTGTATGAGACTGGATTTGAAAACCTAGAGTATTGCAGAAAAGAGAAAGGTCAAGGCGGCACTTTCAGTGCTCAATCTGAAGACTGTGAAAGAAGAAAAAAATAACTAGAAAGACTAAGAAAGAGGGGGCACTTAAAGAGTCTGGTGTCTTGAAAGATCAAATCAAAATGTTTATTTGAGAGATTTATAAATTATCAAATACTGCCTATGGGTTCAAGAATTAAGTGGAAGTGGTCAAAGTGCCTTTAGAAAGGGAATGGTAGAGGTCACTGTGACCTTGACAAAAATAGTTCTTGTTGGATATATGGGGAAGAAATATTGTTATATGGAGCTGGTGTGGTGGCTCAGGAGGTAAAGGAATTCACTGCCAATTCTCATGACCTGTGCTTGACCCCTGAGATCTACATGGTAAAAGGAGAGAATCAAGTCTTAGAAGACATCCTCTGACCACGACACATGCATCTTGGTGCAAGCTAACACACACACACACACACACACAGAGAGAGAGAGAGAGAGAGAGAGAGAGAGAGAGAGAGAGAGAGAGAGAGAGAGAGAGAGAGCTTGGAAAAGAAAGACTTATTTTAATAGATTAATAGGAGGTATTGCCATGTGATGGGGGAAGTCCTTCTGTGTATGTTTATCTTATTGGTTGTTGAATAAAGAATTGTTGGCTGTGTGTAAGAAACTCTTATGGGAAAAGAAGCTACAAGTGTGGTGGGGGATAGTGTGGAACCCAAGAGAGAAATTGAACTATGGGGACTTGTTTTATATGTTTTTGTTTTTCAGAATGGGTAAAGAATACATGAATTTGGTCAATGAGTCTTTAGAGGGAAAAAGAGATGATGCATGGGAGGAAAAAGCAGAGAGGACTCTGGAAAATGTCGTGAGAGTGAAGAGATATATTGGAATCAGGAATCCCTGTAAGCCTTGGCCTTGGCTTTGAGTATGAGGCACAGTCTAGAAGACAGATCCTGCCTGAACTCCTGGGCAAGGTGCAGGAATACAGAGATTCCTGCCTTCAGAGTCACTAAAAGTTCTCTTCTGGTTGTCAGTAACAGGAACACAGCAAGAAAGGAGAATTAGGATTCAAGAAAATGGGACAAAGATTTAGAGATTTAGGAAATAGGAGACTGTCAAACAGTACAGCAATGTGAGATTCTGTACTTCCAGGACCATTGAAACCAAACTTCATCCTTGACCTTAGTCAGATTGCCTTACAGTGTTCACAATGGCCCTGGGAACTTCTCTTAGAAGTCCTTGGAACAGCATGTCTCCCCATCAGGGAATCGAACCCAGGTCTTCAGCGTGATGGGGGGGGGTAATTATCATTTGGAGGAGCAGAAATATTGAGTTGAGGGAAGAATAGAGGAGAGCAGGAGGAGAGATACCAGATTAGAGGGAGACGTTATAGGTCCCAGGAGAGATCTGGTACTAGGGAGATTTCCAGAGACCTACAAGGATGACACAAACTGACAATCTAAGCAGTGGTGGAGAGGATAACCTAAATACCCGTCCCCTATAATGAGACTGATGACTGCTTTTTATGCCTTCCTAGAGCCCTCATCCAGTGGCTGATGGAAGCAGACACAGACACCCACAGATATATTCTGAACTGAACTCTGGAACCTAGTTGCAGAGAGGGAGGAATGAAGATCAAAGGGGTCGGTACCAGGCTGATGAAACCCACAGAAACAGCTGGCCTGAACAAGGGGGAGCACATGGACCCCAGACTGCTGTCTGGGAGGCCAGTACAGGACTGATCCAGACCCCTGAACATGAATTTCAATTAGGAGGCCTCTGCACTCTAGGGAGCCTCTGGTAATGGATTAGTATTTTTCCCTGGTGTAAGAAGGGACTTCGAGAGCCCATCCCACATGAAGGAATGTACTCTTGGCCTGGACACAAGGGGAAGGGCCTAGGCCTAGCCTAGGATGATGTGGTGGACTTTGGGGAGCCCCCAGTTAAGGGTCCTACCCTGCTTGGGGAGTGGAGTGTGGATGGGATGGGGGGTAGGTTGGGAGCAGAGGTTGGGGTGGGGAGAGGGGAGGGAGAGGTAGAAGGGATTGACATGTGAAACATGCTTGTTCCGAATTTGAACTAATAAAAAAAAGAATTATAAAAAAGAAAAAAGAAGTACTTGGAAATTCTGTGTGGTTTTAAGGACTGATGGTTGGGAAAGAAATATGATAAAATTTTGAATTTTTCAAAAAAGAATCATAGTGAACATCAGATATTTATAGGGGGCAGAATATAACAATTCTCCCAAACAAGTGTCACACTATTCTGGGGGAAAGAAATTGGATGCACTCAGTCTCTCATTCATTCAAAAAATAGAAAGCCCTTGTTTGTTTTAGATGTATCACCAAGATCCAGGAAAACAATTTCTTAGATGCCACTAATGTTAATGAGGTAAGGCAGGGAGTAAGCTTATTATTAGTTAATATATCGGAAGTAGAACAATTACAGAGAACGTAAAGCAAAGTCAGCAGACAACAAGTATACGCAGTTCTTTGAAAAGAGATGAATTTAATATGGACTGCTTAAGGTGGATGAGAAGATAAAAGGTTTTGTTTTTTTCCCAGTCTCCTGTGAAATCTATGCTAGTTTGAATGAAGCAGTAAAGAGAAGGATCTTGTTGATATAATATTAAAGAGGAAACTGATGAAGCAATGACTCTAAGGAGGAAAGGCAGCATTGTAAGTTTCAGTTTAGATATTGACAATTCACAGTGAGGCAGGCAAGAAAAGGGAAACAGAAGGTGGGGAAGTGTGACATTTCTGTTAAGACAACACTTGGTACAGGACCTGGCACTGCTCAGGTATATAACCAGACTACTGAGATCCAAGAAAAGGAAAAGCAGAGGCAAAGTTGAGTTTGCTCAGCAATTTCAAATATAACTAAAATGCTTGTGTGGATAAGTGGGGATGTTAAGGCGAGAAAAGGGTTTGATGGCTACTGTACGGGATGTTAGTAGGCAATTTACAGATAAGCATGCAACTTCTTCATGTCTCCCTCACCTCCATCAAAGCATGGGAAATGCGCCTTGATATACCGTATTCATCTTCATGTTTGGGTTTTATCTTAGCAAGGGCTGCATTCCTGTAATTTGTTTACATGTCTACACAATAAAGTCTCCAGAGGCTACACTGGGCTTGGGAATGGACTTTTGGGCTACAGAGCCGAGGGTAACATACATTGGCAGGGTCTCAAAAACATGGGCCTGATCTCTGGGCCTCCGGTGCCATTTTGAGAATCTTAAATATTTCATTTTCTGATGAGAGAAGCAGAAGCAGGTACATTTACGAGACACCCTTGTTTCCCGTTAGTGGCAGTGCAAGCTGGGGTGAAAACTTCCTGTTGCAGCAACACCGCCTGCTGAGATGATGGGCTCTGCCTGCACAGCCAACAACTGTAAATGCACAAAGTTACGCTAAGCACACAGCCACACCATCTTCTCTGGAAGATAGCTGACTCACAGAAGGATGGCATGCATGGAAATCAGCTAACTGAGCAAAGTTGAACACAATCTCCTGGCCAGGAAGCTTCTAATACTGGGGGAAAGGAGGAGATGGTACCAAGGATGTCTGAATCCATGAGTTAGAAGTCATTGCTGCTTGGAACCCAGCCCATAGAGTGGCTACAACTGCGACATAAGAGGAACAAAAAAAAAAAAGAAAAAAAAAAAGGAAGAAACCTTGTGAACACAAGGCAGAACAAAAGTTGAAGAGAAACTGAAAATGAGTTCACGCTGAGGTGCTAAAATTATAATCGCAGCTCTCATATTTGAAACCCAAAGGTAGAACTCCATGTTAAACTGCTGTTTCGACAGTAAAAAACCCTTGCCCTTTTTAGGAAGCAAACTGGAAATTGCCATGCCACAAGTGCTCTCCTCAAACTAAAGTGTTCAGCAGTCTGCCCCATCCCAGTGTAGCAGGAGATGTTTGTGCAATATAAAAATGCACCCTTATCAAAAAGCTCTCAACCTCTGCCAAGGTTAGCAGTGAACATAAAGAACACAGTGAATAGGTTCCCTAGAGACATGTCGTACAAAACCCAGGGGTTGGGTCAGCATCTGTCTAAAAGGACTGACAAAAGCCTGTGTTGTTCAGGGGGGCCTTTGGAGCCTCCCTGACCAACAATTTCTGGGAAGGAATCTCTCTCCCATGGACCCTTTTTCTCACAGCTTCTGGAAGCAGCGATACTTAGCCATGAAGAGGGTGTCTTGGGCTTACAAAATAGTAGATTTCCATGTGGTTTCTTCCTAAGTCTTTGCTTTGGTTAGCCCTCCTCCTTTGCCCCTCCTCAGTCTCCCCTGTCCTTGTCTTTGTGCTTACACCTTCCCACTGCCAGTACTGTCCCCACTACTTTCCTTTCACCTGTGTTCTACTCTGCTGCTACTAGAAGGAACCCTTCTGCCCAAGATCACCTTCCTTGTCTCCAGGTTAAATAAACAACGCTGAAGCCCTCAGCCAGGATGCACATTTGAGAGAAAATCTGGAGCATTTGTCTGTCTGGCCTGGGTGATCCCACTCAGCAGAAATTCCCCAGTCTCCTCCATTGACCTGAAATTTTCATGACTTTATTTTTCTTCAGTTTAAAACAAACAAACTAACTAACTAACAAAAACTTCTTTTGTGTGTTTGCAAAACATTTTCATTGTGCATTCTTCTGTTGGTGGACATCTAGCCTTCTTCCATTTCCTAGGTATCATGAATAGAGCAACAATGAACATGGATGTGCAAATAGCACAATAGTATGATTTGATGCCCTTTATGTATGTGTCCAAGAGTGCTATCGTTGGTCAGATGGTGGCTATGCTTCTACTTCTTTGAGAAACCTACGGACAGGCTTCCAATGTGACTACACTAATCTACACTCTCACCAAATATAAAGGTCCCCTTTTACACACCTCTCTAGCATTTGTAGTCATTTGTGTTCCTGGTGTTGACCATTTTGATGGGAGCTGGGTAGAATTGTAAAATACCTTTGAGCCACATTTCCATGATGACTGAGAATGTTGAACTCCTTTTAAAATATTCATTATCCATTTGTATTTTTCACCTTGACAACTCTAGTTCCATAGTCTATTTGTCCTCTTTGTTTGTTTGTTTTTGTTTTTACAACCAGACCAAAGTTTTCCCTCCCTCCTTTCCTCCCCTTTCCAACCCCCATACATTCTTCCCATGGATAGACTTTGCATGAATATCAACCATATCAAGTTCCAGTGAGACTATGCACCTCCTCTTCTATTAAGGCTGGACAAGGCAATTCAGTAGGAGGAATTGGTCCCAAAATCAGTCAGCAGAGTCAAGAGACAGGTGCTGCTCCTGCTGTTAGAAGTCCCAGAGTAAGATCAAGTTACAAAACTGTAACATATATACAGATGTCCTAGGTCAATCCCATGCAGATTCCTCCCCCCAATTGGTGGTTCAGTCTGTCAGTCCCTTTGAGCCCAGGATAGTTGGTTCTGTGAGATTTTTTTGTGGGTCTTTAGACCCCTCTTCAGCAGGATTCCCTGAGCTCTGACTAATGTTTGCTGTGGGTCTCTGCATCTGTTTTCATCAATTTCTAGATGAACTCAACCAAATTTTGCACATTCTTGTTACAGTGGGCTGAGTCCTCCCACATCAATCACTTATTAAAATTCCATGTAGACTTGCCTGTCTACAGTCCAATTTATAGAGGCATTTTTTAAAACTGAAGTTCCCTTCTCTCAAATGACTCTAACTTGTGTCAAGCTGACATTAACCTAGCCATCATATATATATATATATATATATAATATATATATATATATATATTTATTTATTTAAAAAAAAGCAGGAAAGGAACACACAGGAAATCTAAGACATCATGAAAAACCAAACCTTTGAGTTATAGACATAGATGAGAGAGAAGAATCCCATGTCCCATGTCAATGGCATAGACCAGATCTTCAACAAGATCACGGAAGAAAACTTTCCCAAACTAAGAAAGACACACTAATACAGATGAAGCATAGAAAATACCAAATAGACAAGACTAGAAAAGAAAATCCCATGGCATATCATAGTTAAAACATCAAGTATACAGATGACAAAATATGGTCATATGTAAAGGAAAACTGATTACAACAACAGCTGATTTTTCAATATAAGAGCCTGGGGCAGTGTATTCCAAGTCCTAAAAGACCATAAGGGCCAGCATAGACTAATAACTGAGAGTTAAACTATCCACCATATTTGAAGGAAATAAAAAACCTTTTATCAGTATGAAAAGCCTAAAAAATTTATAACCAAACATCAAACTTAAAGAAAATACAGGAACCAATATCTCAGGATAAAGAATGGAATAAGCATGGCAGACAGACCATATAAAGAAATACAAATACAAATCCATAATTATTAAAACACATAGTATCACTTAGAACACAACACCAAAAATAAAAAAAATTATGATGATGGAACTTAATACACACATTTTAGAAATAACTTTAAGTACAAATGGTCTTAACAAAGGACACAGACTAAACAAAATCCACCTATCTGTTTTCTACAAGAAACATATCTTACTTATCCTTAAAGATAGGCACCACCACAGAGTCAAAGAATAGGCAAAACTATACCAAATAAAATAATAGGAAGTAAGGAGACATTGTTATCCTAATATGTGCCAAAATAAACTTCAAACTAAAACTGATCAGAAGATATAAAGAGGGATTCTTCATTCTAATCAAGGGAAGAGTTAACCAAGAACATGTTAGTATTCTGAATATATATACACCAAATTCTGATGTACTCAATTTCAAAAAAAAATAAACATTGTTAATTGTAGATTATTTCAATACCCAAACTTCTCCAAGACAGGCTGTAGTATGAATGAAAATGGCCCCATAGGCTCATAGGGGCTAGCACTATTAGAAGGGGTAGTGAGAGATCTTACTATATACCTGTGGTACTGACCATGCCCATTTGGGTGTGGTCACAGGTACGTACAAGAGCATGTGGGATTTTGGTCTGAGGTCAGGGACAGGCTTGCTCTCTCTCTGGGTTCCAGTTGGGTCTTGGAGGGCAGCTGAGATTGGATGCTCAGAGTACTGATCCTGGGTTAATGGTTTCTCAGGTAAGTGATTTCTCCCCAAATAAAATTAACCTACACTATCCCAATCCCGTGTATCGTAATTTGTATAGCCACAGGGAGGTGTGACCTTGGGGGAGTAAATGTGACATTGTTGGAGGAAGTGTGTCACTGGAAATAGGCTTTGAGGTTCAGCTCCTTCGCTTTCTGCTGCTTGCTGTTCCAGATGTGGAACTCTCAGCTCCTTCTCCAGGACCATGTCTGCCTGCATGCTGCCATGCTTCCAACCTTGATCATAATGGACTGAACCTCTGAAATTGTAAGCCAGCCCCAATTAAATGCTTTCTTTTATAAGAATTGCCATGGTCATGTTGTCTCCTCAAAGAAATAGAAACCCTAACTAAGATAGAAGTTGGTACCAGGGACATGACCTTATTTTTGTTTGGAGGAATGTGAACTTTGGGACTTTGGCTTAGAAAAGCCATTGAATGCTGTAAGTAGGGGCTTAATGCACCATCATAGTAGGAACATGGAAGACTGTGGTGCTGAGAGTGATTTCAATTGTGGGACTTGGCTCCAGAGGTTTCAGAGGAGCATATTAGTACGTGGTCTAGATGCTGTCCTCTTGATATTTTTGTGGCTGCTTTTGCCCCTTGTCAGAAAAGTCTGCCGGAAGCTAAACTGAAGAGTTTTGGATTAGTTGAATTGGCAGAAGAAATTTCAAAACAGCCTAGTATTGACTCTGTTGTAGGGTTATTAATGTTCAGGCTTATGAAGCTCCATAAGGAAAAGGTGCAAGCTGAGCAAGGAAAAATAAAAACAAAACAAAACAAAAATTTACAGTTCAAGTAGGAAAGAGGCACCAGGAAGTAAAATGGAGCTAAATCCTGTGTTCAAGGAGATGAACATATTAAAGAAAAGCCTGATGTTAGATGGAATAAAGGGAATGTTGCCCTCAGAGCAAGACCTTACCCAGCTAAGCTTTCAACTTGTAAAAAGAAATTAAAGCAAACTTTAGAGCTGGGTGTGTTGGTGTATGTCTTTAATCCCAGCACTCCAGAGACAGAAGCAGGCAGTTCTCTGAGTTTAAGGCCAGCCTGGTCTACAGATAGAGTTTCAGGATCCTCAACCTTATTCAGTGAAGGAAACCACGAAAACAGAGAGCTGGTAAACATAGAATTGAATGTTCTATCCCCAGCAATCAACAGAACTTTGCCTTTTCAGCCATGTGGTTTTGTCTTTAGAGTCAAGGATAGAAGAAAGGGATTATGGAATCTCCCTCTGTGACTAAAGAAAACCCTTGAGGCCAGGCATGTGTCCGGGGTGTCCCTGCATGGAGGCCTAGAAAGGCAATTGTGTCAAGCTGTGAAGGTGAAGCCTGGATTTTCTTGGAGACCCCCAAATGTTGGAGTGGACAGAGCTGTGGGATACCTGCTGAGGACAGCTGCTAGCAGGGAGTGGAACCAGCCCAAGAGAAAGAAGTGTGTTGCAATCAACAAATCTGAAAGGAGTTGGAGATCTGAGGAGAGCTCTGACATTGGACATGAAGATGTAGGTTGGTGTTTGCCTAGCAAGTTTTCAGTCTTGCTTTGGTCCAGTATTTCTCGATTATGCTCCCTTCTGGAATGGTAATGTGTATTCTGTGCCACTGTATGTTGGAAGTATGCGATCTTCTTTTCCATTTTGATTTTACAGGGGATTACTGTTAAAACATTGCATGAGTCCCAGAAGACTTTGAACTTTGAGCATTAAACAATGTTGAGACTATAATAAGACTATAGGAACTTTTGAAGTTGCCCAGAATGCATTTTGCATTATGAGACAGCTACAAGCCTATGGGTACTAGGGAGCTGAATGTCATTTGAATGAAAATGGCCTGGCAGTCTCAAGAAACAAACACAGCTCTGCCCAAGGTCTCTAGACCTTGGGTGTGAACAACTCACCTAAGAACCTGCCTTGTGCCTCTGGTGATGGGCAGTCAGGCACCATTATGGTGAGTGAGTACAGTGTTGTGAAATGGGGGAGAGAACAAGGCAGAACCATTCATGTTCTTTAAAGAGAAGCAGATCTGAAGAGGCTAGGGCCATATAGAATGGGTTGAGGTAGATGCCCTGCTTGCCACCCAGAGCCATAGTAAAGTCTGGGCCTGGATTTGGTCCATGGTTCTGATGCAGCTATAGGGGTCTGTAGTGATATTCATGACTCCTGTTGTCAATGTGGGCCCTGTGGATACCTGTGACCAAGCTGATGTCTAAGAGATGTGCCCCCAGAGGGGCCATTCTGATCCAGGATTTCTGCCTCACCCAGGACCATGGTGACATCCAGCCCAGACTGCTGCCACCGAGGTGTAGGAGAAACTGTAGCCAGCTTACCCAAGTTGCAGTCACCCTGCCTTTGGACCAAACTGCCAAGCTACCACGCTCACCTCAACACCCAAAGACTGTTGATGGAGAGACACCTGACCCAGAATCACCAATGAGGAAAGGACATGTAGCAAAGTTAGCTGCCTGAGCCAATAGGACCTTGGGAGGGGGTATAAAGGCAGGTCTAACTTCCTTAATAAACAAGTCTGCAGCATGCTCTGCTCCTTACTGACTCCCAGTACCTGAGTTGTTGGTGCTGTGTCTTCTCACCCCGTCCCCCAAGGGGTGTTCCAATAGGGTAACCCGCAACACTGAAGGCCATGTTTAGGTCCATGATTCTGTAGCATCTGGGCTCTGAGTTGACATTCATGACTCCAAGGGCTGTGCAGAGGCTAGGAGTTTGGGCCAATACCTGAGGCCACTTTGGTCTTAGAGCGTCAAGCTGCCTCTAGGGCCATACAGATGTGGTGGCCCATGCTGCCACCCAGGACCATGATGTTGTCCGGTCCTAAAATGTGGCAGTGGGACATGTCTGGGTCCATGGCCCTACCACAGCCAGGGTCTATGTTGATATCCATGGCTGCTGCTACTTTCAAAGGCTGAGCAGCCCCCAGGGTCTGGTCGACTACCTGGAGACGTGTTGGCATTTGGGGGGCATGACATCACTTGGGCCATGCTATTTGGTGATCTGCAATGTCAACTGTCCTGGTCTGGGCTGTTGTTTTCATGGTCCTGCTGCAACCTGAGTCTGCACTGATGTTTGTGGACTCTGTTACCTCCAAAGTCCTCACTGATGTCCAGTATCTGGGCCTCAACCTGCGGCCTTCTTGGTGCCTGAGAGCTGTGCTGCTGCTGGGTCCAAACAGACATGAGAGACATATGCTGTCACCTAAGATCCAGGTGACATATGGGCCTGAGTTGCAGCAGGGGCCATGTCTGGGTCTGTGGCGCTGTTGCAGCCAGGACCTGTGCTGATGTCTGAGGCTCCTGTTGCCATTGAAGGCAGCTTGGATGCCTGGGGGCTGGACCCATCCCTGAGGCCCTGTGGGGGTTTGAGGTCCACTCTGCCATCGGGTCCATGCTGATCTAACAGAGCTACACTGCCAACTAGGGCCATGGTGATATCTGAGCCCTGGCTGCTGCCAAGGATCATGTCTGGGTCTGTGGTCCAACCACAGGTCCATAGCCTGTAGCACCACTAAGGGCCATACAGACATTAGGGGCTGGGGCCACCACCTAGGATGAGGTTAGTATGTGAGGGTTGATACTCTGCCAGGCCCATGCAGATCTGAGTAGCTTGCAGCAGCCACCCAAGGGCATGGTTTCTTCCTGGCCTCAGCGGCTGCTAGGGACCATGTCTGGGTCTGTGGTCCTATGGCAGCCAAGGTCTCTGTTGATTTATTGATGTCTATGGCTCCTATTACCACCAAAAGTAGTGAGGATAAGTTTGCATAGAGCTGGCCCTGCCCCTCACTTTGTGCAGCATTAGGAATAACTGGCCCTGCCCTTAGGGCACAGCACTGAGCCTGGGTAGCACAGTAGAGCTGACCTCTACTGTGGAGATGCAGTTGAGCTGGGCCTGTGAGTGTGACAGCAGGAGAGCTTCCCCTGTCCCCTCCCTTGTAAGCCATGGGATGGTAAAGGTAAAGGAAATGTGTTCTCCCTCTATCTCCCCCTCCCTAGAGAGCAGAAAGGAGATGGGGTAGGGGGTTGGTGGAAGGCAGGGGAGGAGGGGAGGGTGAGGGAACTGGGATTGACATGTAAATGAAATTGTTTCTAATTTAAATTTTTAAAAGGAAAAAATAAAAGCAATGACAACAACAAAAATAATGCAAATAAAGAGAAATGAATTAATAAAAATGTTGAATCAGTTTTGTGTCTATAGTGTGTCTGCACATGTATCATATGTGTTTGAGTGCATGTGCACATACGCATGCATGCATTCCTAAGCCAGAATTTAATGTTAGCAGTCTTCCACTATTATACTCCACTCTTTCTTTTGAGACAGGGTTTCTCACTGAACCCAGAGTTCAGTGATTAGCTATCCAGGCTGACCAAAGATGGAAGTAAGGGGCCGGTTGACATCTATTTGCTCCAAGCGTGTTACACAGGTGTGCTATCATGCTTGGCTTTTACACAGGTACTACCGATCTGAACGTAGGTCCCCATACTTATGGGACAGGCATACCAGCTGAGGCATCTCTCTTGTCCTTTTAATCACATTTCAAACATGCATGATAAAAATATTACGATGTATTTCCTCCAAACCATGTCATTTTTAATCCATTGTGCATCTTCTATACATTTGTTTCTAGACAAGACATAGCTGTTTGCTTTATTCAGGAATGACTCTGCAAAGCAGATTTTTATAAGATTACCTAGAGGGACGATTCAGGCCCATCATATTTTGGACTTGGGGAAAGGACCGTGAAGATATGAAATGGCAGAATGTCACATGAATCTTAAGAGAAATGCTTTTAATGTCTACATCCTACTGCAGACAACCCTGTCTGCCTGTCTGTAAGAGAAAGGCCTTGGTAGCTTTGTTTTGGGACAGCTTCCAAGAACTTTCTATGGACAACAGCTTTGGAGGACACAGTGTCTTACTCTGCAGTGGACATGGCATTTCTTCATCTCTAAGGAGGGTGAAAATTATGCCTACCATTGCATCAGAAGATTGCTGGGTTTTCCTTTATGCACTGTAGAAGTTTTGCAATTTCAAGTCTTGTTAATTCTCAGCTACTCACAGAAATCCCTTACGAAAACAGTAGTCCTATGACTCCATCTCCGGGGTCTTTAGGGGACTGGGGAACAAGGGAGGCAGAGGTGAACATGAGACATTTGTTCTGGGGGCTCTGACCAGGAGGCTCCTTTCCTCCACTACCATCTTTGAAGCTTGGAGAGACTTGTTAACTTGTAAGCACAGGAAAACCTCAGGTCCCAAGCCTTAACATTTGCAATCCTTCTGTCTCAACTTTTCACGTTTATTCCTTCACCATGTCAGTCACAGGTCAGTGATCCTTTCCCCTTAATTTCTACTTGGTGTCGCTTTGTTCTGTTATTGCTTTATTTCTGACAATGCTTGGGTACCTGGGTACCACCAGAGACACAGATGTTTGTTTATTAGCAAAGAGTGTATATTGGGAGGAATGACCAAAGGTTCGAAGAGGTTTCTGTCGCTAATGAGCATTTCTCCCTGAGTTTGTTGTTGACAAGCTGAGTGAAATGTGTGTTTTAGCACGGGTTAGCATGGGTTTAAGTGGCCTATTTATTTTGTGCTGGTAGGATAGAAAACTGGTCACAGGAGTTTTTATAAACTTGAGTTTTTCAGCTGTTTGTTCTAGCATTCCCATCTTTCTGGGGATTTTATTTTCTCTCTCTTTCTCTTACTCTTTTTTTTCTTTTTGATGTACAAGGCCAGTTTAGTCCTCCATGCATTTCTGGAAAACTAAAACTCCATATCTAAGCCTGTTGAACCTCTTGTCACACAAGTATTTGAAAGAATGATACTTAAGGGAAATAGAAAATGACACTTTCCCCCTCATCTTTTGAAGGCAGAATGATCCACCCCCTTCAATTCTACCAAGAGATTCCCAGCTCATTTTCCCTAGCAAGAGCTTTAAAGTGTAAAAAACTCATCAAACATCTTTCCCTCTGAGACAATGTCATCGGAGTTCAAAGGATGCAACAGCCTTGCAAACTGCTGTCTTGTTCCAGCGATAAGGGCTTGGCTTTCATTTTACGTTTGATTCCAAGAAAATCAAATCTGTTTTTATGTACACTATGACTATAACTAAATCAGGAAATTAGGAGAAATAATCTATTTTTGCAGACAGCTGGGGTGGGGGCTCCTTTTTTCATCTTACATTGACTCTTCAGTTCAGTTGTGTTTCACTCTCTGGCAGGCTTGAATATTCAAAATGAAAACAGCCTTTTGCTTCCATGTAATGAGGAAAACCACCACAGCTCTGGGAAATAATGTTGTCTCCTTTCTGTGGGGAGCTCTTTTTTTTTTTTTTTCAGAAACAGGGTTTCTCTGTGTTGTAGGGAGCTCTTTTAAAACCTTGCCTGGCTAAAAAATAGAGAGCAACTCTTACTTGTTTGTACATTTCTTCTCAAATCTACTCAAAACTCCTGCACCAAAATGATCAGAATTTAAACACGCACACTAACATTCCAGTGCCACTTACCTACTGAATTAGGAGTCTTGTGGATTCGTCATTTCAAAAACATCTCCTATAATAAGCAGTTTTCATCTTGAATATCCACTAGGTAGATTTTAGCCCATTCAAAGGTAATTTCTGGGTATTCAGCAATGAATCGCATACACTGAAGCCCACCAACCCTTGTCATCAAGTTCACATGGTCACACTCATGAAACTTGAGTGGATTCTTTTTTTTCTTCCAGAGTAAAGTATGAAGTGACTGTCAATAGTTTTCCATGCTAATATACTGTGCTTTGTTTGTTTTGTTCTTTGTGTTTGTTTGGTTTTGCCACATGACAAAATGCCTGAAAATGATGGAGCAATGACTAAATGAGGCTCAGGGTTTCTGAGGTTCTGGTCTGTGATCTGTTGTAGGACCGAAGATGAGTCAGAGAACCATGGTAGGAGCACATGGAGGACATAGCCACTCACCCTGGTGAGTAGAAGGTGAGGAGAGAGGGACTAAGGGCAAACTTGGGCTTTGCAATCACCATGTTCAAAGCCATCCCAGTAGCTATAGGAACACGGGCTTCATGTGGCACTGCTCCAAGTCCCCAAGGCAAAGGTATACTTTGAAGTAAACTGAAACTTAGGGCTTATTTTAAACCTACATCTAAAAGCATTTACAAACTTGATATATTAACAGTAATTTCATATTTGAACAAATATTTTCTAGCTGTTCAACTTCAAATATCTTATTTTCATATTTCAAAACATTTGTTCTATAAATATCTTAATCAAATATTAGTGCGTAGAGCCACAAGGAAGAAACTTGACTCTTCCCCTCTAGCAGGCCTGCCTTCCTGGATAAATTATATTAAAACTTTCAGTTGGTGACAAGCAGGACCACACAGGGAGGACAATTTAGACCAGGGTGGTGGGGTGACTTCTGTTAATCTCCTGCATTTCAGTTTCCTAGACAGAATCAGATGTTTGTAACATTGTAACAAATGAGCTAAAATCACAAAAGAGAAATTAACTCTAGAAACACTACAAGTTTCATGATCAGGTTCATCACCCATTTCTGCCAGCTCTACGGAGCCTTCCTACTTCATTTCATAACAAGAACATCACCAGTAAACAGTTACAGATGAAGTCTGAAAGTCAAGCTGCTCTTTCATGTTGTATTTTAAGTTCTCCCTCCCATCCTGGTGCTCATTCATTAATTATACTGACAGGATTGTTTCACTGGCTTCCAATTGTTCGCTTTCAGCAAATCTTTCTTGAGTTTTTATGGCATATTCAGCAGTACTCTGAGATTCTCTCGGTTCTCTCTTTGTGGTCACTGGAATATGTGTGACTTTTGCCCTCAGGAGGCCTGCATGCTTGCAAGGGTCCCCTGGGTTCTCCACACATCTCTCTTCTCTGCGATTCTTCTGTCTAGAGTCTGGAGGCTCCCCTGACAATGAAGCTCTCCCCTTTGTGTGCTATGTGAAGTCCATGAATAGCATGAATAACAAACATCCAGAGACCCACATTGGGTTTAAGCAGAAGATCAGAGAAGCAAAGCAGCCAGCCACTAGCTCTTACCTCTGCCTCAGACTGAAATGGGCCATCCTGTCTGCACAAATTCTAAGACAGCAATCTGTCTCCAACAAACCTCAGACTGCAATGAGTTCCTGTCTCCTCCTGCCTTATATTCCCCTCTCTGCCCAGTTATATCACTCCTATCTCTACCTCCCTAGTGCTGAGATTAAAGGCATGTGACTCCACATGCTGGGATCAACGGTGTGAGCTTTGTCTCCTTTAGACTGATTCACTCTCATGTAGCCCAGGGTGGCCTTGAACTCACTGAGATCCATCTGCCTCCGTCTCCTGAGTGCTAGGATTAAAGGTGTGTTCCACCACTTCCTGGCCTCTATGGCTATGGCTAGCTTTGCACTCTGATCTTCAGGCAAGCATTATTTGTTATATCATAAACAAAATATCACCACACCCAGGCTGCCCCATCTTGTACTTTGTTAACCTCTTTCTGTCCATGTTCTATGTCATTTCACCAATTTTCCTATTTCTTTATTTCACCTTTCACTCTGCTTGTGTGGTGTGTCTGCAGCCCCTTTCAGCCTCTGTGTAGTAAATCCATGGTGAGGAGATCATCCCAGTTTTGAGTTACTCAAATGGAAAAATGAGTTACAGCTCAAGTTAAAAAACAAGCAGACAAACAAACAAACAAACAAACAAAAAACAGAGACCTAGCAGCCAAGTTTGCTTTAGTGACCTGTCATGGGTATCAAGTGTGTGCAGAACTGTAGCCAAGTTCAAGAGAAGCATGGAAGTATGGTCTGCAGTTATTATCTACTTCTTGTACAAAAGAAAACCCAGATTACCAGTGGCTTTGACATGTATATGTTTCTTTGTATGCAAAGTGAAACATTAAACTGGGCTGTGGCTAACATTGATAATGAACTCAGTGACTCCGAATAGTAAAGTTCCAGTTAGCTAGGGACCTTTTGTCTTAGCCCTCAGGGTCTCAAAATGATTGCCATACCTCCTGCCTTCATGTATGAGTTCCTCACAGAAAAGCAGGCACACGAGCAAAAAGCACTCTTTCAAATGTTCCACAATGACAATTTTGCTTCTATCTTTTCAGCCTCAAAACACATCACTTCACGATGGGCCCATTGACAGCCCATACAAAAACAGAGAAATTGTTAGCTCAGAAGGAGAGAATAATGATGACATCCCTGTTTGGGAGTCTCCAGAATGAAAGATTAGCTAAGAATGGACCTTTCTCATGCATTAATTAACTTATGTTACTCTTAAATAGTGTGTTTTATTTATAGATCACAAAATCTGTGAAGATTCCACAAAATCTATTGTCAGTGACAGACAACTAAAACCTACATAATTAGTGGGAACCTAACTCTATATGTCCAGTATATACATTTATGCATATAGACTTGTAGATATTTTGATATAGTGCATTAAGTCTCTGATTCTGTCGATCTCTGTCTCTGACTCTCTGTCTCTGAGTCTCTGTCTCTGTCTCTGTCTCTTTCACAGGCACACACACACACACACACACACACACACACACACACACTACACACACACCGTGAAAGTAAAGTCAAGTGCTTCGGGAAAAGCTAGTGTATGCTCAGTCCTTTCAGACACTAGACTCTCCTGGATCACAGGTCTGTGGCAGTCCATGATGACAAGCCGTTTTAGCACATAAGTTGTAAGTACCTTCACAGTGCTGCCCAATTCTGGGACATAAACCCAGAGTTATGTTTCAGACAACATAGCATGATATCACGTGGTGAGAAAGACTACACATGAAGTCTTACTAAGAGTCCTTCAGAGCAGGGAGTTCTAGGCAGGTGTCGCCACAGTGCGGGCTTCCTGTTGCTTAAACCCCACCTGGCTCTGTCTCGCTTATCTCCTAAATTTAACTGTATGCTTTAATGGATTATCTGTAGCCTCCAATCCCTCCTTCTGTATCATTGATTTCTTGGCTCCTAGAGCAAAAAAAAAAAAAATAAGAAAGATGAGAGCATTAATGCATCAAGGAAATCGAGGAACGATGCCCATCGGGAGGCTAACGAAATGGCAGGGCCTTGGTTCTTTGCTGCCCAGATGCAAGATGTGCAAATTTGAGACCAGGCAAGCTCTTGTCAGTTTTCTTTGTGATTTGGCGCCACCTTGTGGCAGCTATAAGAGGCAGCGTAAATACTAATGGGGACCTTTTCTGGGTTTTCCTAAGTGGAACTTCCAATCCAGAGACAGAGCTAAGTTACGTGGCTTTGTAGATGGCTGACACCTAGGTCAGCTAGATCAAACAAATTTGGTGACATTTGAGCGGCAAGAGTACAGGAATTGAAAACAGTAGATACTGCGCTTAAGCAGCAGCCAACGCTTACCACAGTTCAGGCCTGGGGACAGTCCCCTGCCATGCCCCAGATTCACTGACAGAACACAGACAAGACCTTTCTCTTTTAAAGTCACTCTTCTTGTGTTATATGGTCCCCAAGTTAAGGGGATTCTAAGTCGGGAGGTCACGGGCTGAACAAATGTCACCAGGATGAAAAAAGAACTAGCTTTAAGCTTTATGAGGAATTAGAGAACATGAGCAGACATCTGTGTCCTTTAATGTTTCTCTGTGTGATTTAATTAACCCGTGTGTAAGATCGGTGCCATCTCTCAGATGGATTTTGAATTGTCCCCAATTGTGCTTAGTGCTTGGTCCCCAGTGCTCTGATGTTCAGAAGTGTAGCTTTGGGGGTTTGGTCACCTGTTTTTATGGGCTATTGAAAGGGGTGGATGTTTAGTAGGTGAAAGCTGATTGAAAACAGTGGTTTGTTGGGGACACTGACCTTTGTGGCTTTTGCCCCCACCACACTGCCAGCTGTGTGTTCTCCTCAGTCTCAAGGTTGCCTAGAGAGATGTTCAAGGGAGATTGGGGCACTGGGCTGTGGCATAGAAATAAGACTGGAAACTGACCTTTCAAGGACACAGCCAGGACTCCTGCAATCCTAGATGCACGAGAAGCCAAAGTTTGAGTGTGGTGATTCAGGTCACACTGAGGGATATACTGTAGGAGCAGACAAGACTGGATTGCATTTCAGTTGAATTGTTTTGCCACTTTTATTTAGTCATGCGGTTTAAGCAATTTTACTTTTCTTTCTGTACAGGGCTCTGCAAATATTGGGGTGATTTTGAAAAAAGTGTGTAGGTGCGGAAGATATCTTTCCAGGTATGTGGATAGTCTCTAATGCATTTAGGCATAGGGAGTTAAACAAACAAACAAACAAACAAACCAAAACAATGACAACAGCAACAAAAAAACCTGATACCCTTTTGCAGAGGTCTTCAACTGTCTTCTTATCCAAGTCTGCACCCTCCTAGTACCTGTCAATATCTACTCTGAGCTCTGGTTTCTTTTTAAATAAAGACTCTTAGGGAAGAGGCATTGACAAATCAAAGTTTGAGTCACAGGAAATGGAGACGAAAATAGTTCAGTTAATTAGTTTGGTGAATTGAGCAAATTCAACCCAAAGATGAAAAAGTACCCAACAGGGCCTGAAGATCTGGTTCAGCCGCTAAGAGCACTTGCTGCTTTTCAAAGGGCTGGGCTTCAGTTCCCAGCACCCCTGTGGTAGCTCACTATCCATAACTTCAGTTCTAGGCGATCAGACAAGCTCCTTCTTAGGCTTGAGAGACGCATGTGCTGCACATATACATATGCAGCCAAAATATTCATACAGAAAACATAAAGTAAATCTTAAAAATGGACCAAGTAAATCTCTCCTTAACTAAGGCCAGAATGTAGAACTAGCTGCCTTTGACAATGATAGAGGCTGAGCATCCATGGATGAGAGGGACCGTTCTCCAGCAAGCTCTGGGAGGCTTCATTCATAGTGAGGTGTGATGATTTATCGAAACACTAACTAATATTCTAGTGTTAGGTACTAAACTAGTGTTTCCTGGCTTTTCTTCACTGAGACACTTGGAAAGAAGGTTTCTGTGACCTCTTCAATATGCTATTATAATTGGCTGGAGACTACCCCATCGCTGGAGTATGCATCACGCTTACCATGTCTACAGTAACTGGTGAGAAACATCCCCTTATACCTATGCTATTCCCTGCAACCTGAGTGCTTTTCACGGATTCTAGCTACTTTCCATCACACTCTACTTTCTAGTGTGGTCCTGACCCCTTACCAACACAAAGGCACCAAAAGAGTTAAATATTCAGGAAATGAAAGTGCTTTGTGCACAGACCAGTCAGCACCCAAAAACACCAGATCTATTCATGATATTTTTAATTCCAGATCTGTTTTTACTTTTAGCATTTGCTTATAATTTGAGTCATTTGTTGAAACTGAATTCAAAGACAAAGATAACTTTAAGTGTACACTTTGGAGCAGGATAACAAGTATTTGGTTCTTGATATGTATGTCAGAGAAAAAAGAAATTTGATGAGTTCTCTATTGATGAAATAATGACTAATGAATTGTTATTACATGATACTGAAGTCATGTTTTATCCTTTTCTCAGCAGTGCTGGGTCTTGTGCATCCTAGGCAAGCACTGTGCTGCTGAGCTAACTCCTGGCCCAAGTGTTTCATCTTAAAACAAAATAATTATGATGTCATTTGTTTGTTGTGTGAATTTTGGCTCAATAGTTATAGAGTTCTTAAAGTCATTGGGAAAAGTGGGACCCAATATAACTCTCCATTTCACTCTGTCATAGTTCACTCTAGTTCATATGTCAACATGTCATAGGCTAGAAACTGTCCTAGAGATAATATGGAGTTTCTTTTCCTTCCTCCAGCAAATTATCACACCATAAGTTTCCATTTTCCCCAATGTCGTTTCTGCTGTAATAATGGCTTGAGGATTTAAATCCTGTGATGTTATTGTGACTTCAAAGCCTTAAAACTGCAATTGAATGAGGCAGTTCATCTGTCATTATTCAAATATGAAGCAATTATGATGAAATAAAGATAAAATTCCATTGAGAAATACTCCAATCAATTTTCACTTATATTTAACCAGAAACATAAAACAATGCTTAGAAGAGTAAGTTTAGGTAATAAAATTGAGGAATAAAAGGCACAAATTACAGATCTATAACTGAGGCATTGTGATGGCTTTGGGGCTTGTAAATAAAATATGTCACCAATATTGAGTGCAAGTTTGTTTGCTTGATAGCAATAAAAGAAAAAAAAACTCAACACAGAGCAAAATCTACTTATACCTGGACAAAATAGTGCTCAATCATGTTACACACTTGAAGAGTTTTATAGGAAACTGTGCTCCAGTGTGTGTACCATCCAAGAGAAACTGCAAGGGACTTATTTGAGTTTCTTCTACCCAGTTAGGATATTAAATGTCATGAAAGACACATGGTACATCAAAAGTTGAACTTTTTATTCTGGCTGGGAGTTTTGCGTTTTCTCATTTGTGACAATTCACTTTTTATAACTTTTTATCTGTTATTCTCAAGTTGAGCATTTCCCCCTTAATCTACATTTCAATACTCACTTGTCTAATTCAGTTGACCCGAAATGCCATCCAATAGAGCATCAAAGCTCAGAAAGGACCCAGAGATAGGAGAGTAATATATGACATGATGCCATATAAGTATTTCATAAGTATGATTTTTATTCACTATTCCTCCATTCATTTTGCACAAATTTGTCACAAAGTTTTCTCATTAATCATGTTGAGTTCTCATGATGTCCAAACTTAGTTATGATGACTTATTATTTGTTTCTATTTCCTTTACATACATAATTTCAAAAGTAGAAAGAGCCTATTTGAATTTGTGATTTAGTTTTCTGAAGTTTGCTACGTTAGATGAATAATGTAGGTGATGAGTGAGTGTAGCTTTTACAAGTGCACAAATGTTCTATGAATGCCACACATGATCCAGATCTTTGTCTAACTCTTAGTAGATGGGGACTCCATACATGATGGAAGATGAAAGCAGAGTACAAAATTACAATGGAAACGCAGGTTGTCAATTTCTCTATGAATGTATTTAGATACCTCATATAAGTCTGCTATGGGAGATGAAATCTACACTCAACAGACAGGGTCTCTTTAACAAGTGAAGACTTAGGCAGACTTGAGGAATGACTGGAAAATAAACAGGGGACATTGTATGAGAGATGTTGTGTAAGCAGAACATAGCTAGTGCTGCAAAGCAAGAGAAAGTCTAAGTTTTGCTGAAGGACAAATGGGAGGAAGAAGTTGGTGGTAAAGTATGAGGTTTCAGAGGGTACAAGAGCAGATATGCACTCTGTCCTCAGGTTCCTGGAAGTGA
Source organism: Cricetulus griseus (assembly GCF_003668045.3). Taxonomy (NCBI): domain Eukaryota; kingdom Metazoa; phylum Chordata; class Mammalia; order Rodentia; family Cricetidae; genus Cricetulus; species Cricetulus griseus. Next base: position 130,271,180 of record NC_048599.1, read on the forward strand.
GGATAGTTACCAAAAGGAACTAGCTGAACATAACTGTCTTTAAAAGATGCCATCACATATTGTATTGTAAGGAACGCAAAGGATGGGAGACCACCCATGAAAGAAATACAAAGATGCACTTTTATAAATCCAAACAATTCTAAGAGCAGCATGCTCTACTAGGTAAGCCAACTGATCTGATCTTTTTGTATTGGACTGTGGTGATATATGTGATATATGTGGTGATTAGATTATGATCTAATAAAGCTTGCCTGGAGGTCAGAATACAAAGCTAGCAGCAGCCAAAGAAGCTGGGTGGTGGTGGCACATACCTTTAATCCCAGGACTCAGGAGACAAAGGCAGAACTCTGTGAGTTCAAGGCCACCTAGGGCTACATGAGAGTGAATCAGTCTAAAAGAGAAAGTGAGCTCATACCCTTAATCCCAGCACTAGAAAGGTATGTAGGACAAGAATGGGCAGTCAGTCTTAGGCAGTTAGTCTTCAGCCACATTTCAGCCTTGATAGAGGTAAGAGCTCTCTGGTGGCTTAGCTGCTTTGCTTTCCTGATCTTCATCTTGAAGCCTCAATATCTGTCTCTGGGTTTTCATTATTCGTTTTACATTGGACTATAATTTGAACAATGGGAATGAAGAAAAATGAATCAAATTTTAAGTCAATGTGAGGTAAAAAGCAATGCAATGTAATAATTTGCTGGATGTGGGTACCTGAAGGGAGGGTTCAGTTAATGAGTGGTTATGTCTATTAGACCATGGATAGATGGTGAGATAAATTGAGAGAAGGAGGGAGTCAGGGTTTATTTGGGGTAGTAGGGAAGGTAGTGAGTTCAGTTTTAAACATGTAGAGAATGGGATGGGAATGAAGCTCCCCTGTAGATCTGTTCAGGGAGGAGGTGAGTGGCATCCCAGATCATTTCTGAATACTTCCTGGGTAACAGGTGTTTGGAGAGTGAGACATACACACCAAAAGTGGGGTGCAGTATGCTTAAATCAATGCACATTTTTATTTTCTAAAATCTTTACTACAGTATGAGGACACTGCACTTAAATCAATCTGGAGGAGGGCTGTAAGACCTACTAAGAATTCTCAGCAGAGTGTAGGAAATTCTTTCAATAGGACCTACTAAGAATTCTCAGCAGAGTGTAGGAAATTCTTTCAATATCAACTGATTTTCAGTACCCCCTTTGTGATCAAGGGTAAGACTCTTTATTAGTGAAATCAGACATACTAGCTACAAAGCCTGTCCCAGTACTTATTTGATCTTTTTCCTTTGACAAGCCCTTTAACTTCTTTCGTGTTACAACAACAATAATAGATGGTAGCAATATGGCCTGTCTTGGTGGGTTATCGAAAAGCTTGAATAAATAAAGTGGACTGTAGGCTGGATATATTGAAGAGTTGCTGTCTGGAGCTAGATGGAACTAAAACAACATCCATTGTGTAGCAGAGCTGAGAACAATCAATACAAAAATTTTAAAGGTTTTATTTTTCTCCTTTTATAGAACTCCACTTGTGTGTGAGTACTAAATGGCACAAACCTCGTTTCCACATTAACTTACAAGTAATTTTCTTACTGCTGATCTTGTGTATGGAGTAATATTGGATGCCACCCAGACACCACAAATAATGCAAACACAAGTCCCACCTTCAAACTATCTAGTAATATAAGCCCTACAAGAGTAAAACAGCAAATAACGAAAAGGCAATTTGTGGGTATGAAACATGTTTTTAAAGGGGATGGGGAAACAAATAGGAGACCACCTCTACATGAAGTTGTGGATGCTCAGTTTAGACTGATCACTGCTCTCCTGTTTGCCTGGAGCACTTGGGGGATAAGATTCCTTCTTTATTAAGCCATTGCTCATACAGTAGAGGTTAAGAGCCAGCCATGTAGTGCTGCAGACTGCCTTCAAATTTCGACTCCATCAGTAACTGCAGTACAACCCTGGACATATTACTTATGCTTTGAAACTCTGGCTGTGAAGTGGAGATTTCCATTGCCTGTCACACAACATTGGTTCATGTTGTAAAAGACGATGTGTCACCCCTAATGTGGTTTTTGACCTGCAACCAAAGCACAGTGGAGAATAGTTGGCATGCTACTCAAAATAATCTCTTTACAGCACACAACTTTTATAAACATCGAGTTAAGTGTTTACAACATAGCCACGGGTTGGGTAATATTGTGTGATTAAAAAAATATTTGATGGTAGTGTTTCCATACAATTTGGGGAAAATGTGAGTACTCTTAAGAAAATGATCCAAGTGACAGTGCTTTTATGTGAGGGGGTTCTGTTGGATGCTCTGTGCAGACATGGGTTCCTATCAGTTCTTTAAGAGCCAAAAGGATGCAAAGCAAAAGTATCTTTGGAACAAAACTCAGGAACTGTGTTTGAAGTCATAATTGCTTTCTTATGTGTGGCTTTTCTTTCTGTTTGAAAGATTTAGAATGACATATCCAAATGCTGGGAGACTCGGAGTGTAGCAGCACACACATGCCATCTCAGCACTGGGGATGCTGATGCAGAAGAAATCCAAGTTTGCGTTCAGTCTGCTACATAGTGAGACTATGTTTCAAAATGGCCAAAAATGTTTAAGAGAATTTAAATAATATTATTAGTATGCTGATATTGTTGTCTAGTAAACTATGCATATTTATTGCTTTAAATACATGGCAATGTCTTGGAAGATTTGGTTTATTAGAATATTAGACCAGGCCTGTAATCTTACCTCAGAATATGTAATTATGTTATTGATTGAACTTGAGATCAGAACTAAAATATTAGTTTACACTAGTATTATAGCATTTGTTGATGTTGTTATGGCTTTCATTTTAATTTAGTACATTGTATAATAATTATGTAAGTGTCCAGAAAATCTTTGTGATCATATAAGTTTCTAACAAATTAAATGAACTTTTAAAATTTGTACCTGTGTTTTAAAATATTTAGAGGAGGTTTCTAAATATCTCCAAATATGTATGAGATATTTCCTACCTCAGAAGGTTCTTGTTTTGAAAAAACAAAATTAGGTCTATTGATTGAATTTTATTTTTGAACTATTGCAAAAGAAAAGATCATAAAATGGACAATTTGATTCTCTTATATAATATACATGTATATGGGGCTATATAAATATTTACATATATATGAATATATGTACATATCCATCCCTTTAAAATTACAAATGGAAAGGAAAGCATCTGGCTAAAGGTTACTGAGTTTCTGACTGTCACTAAATTGTGTAGGTGACAACTGGTTTCCCAGAAGAGGTCTTAACACCATTAGGAGTTCATCTGCAAACTGCTGGGACAGTTTATCAGGAATGCTAATTTCTTCCCAGAAGGAGGGGGTGATTTAACAGCCTTGTCTCGGGCCAGGTTAAGGGCAATTTTCCTCTTTTCACATCTTTAATTATTAAAATTTCTAGGCTTACACATGGAAGTGTATGCATTATTTCTAATTTTAAAGGTTACTAACGAATTAGTTATTTTTCTTTAAAAAATAAAAGTTGCTTCATATTAGATGTTCACGTACCCCAATCTTCTATACTTGCCCACAAGGATCTCAAAATATTCTCACTTGAATGAGTACTCTACAGAGATTTCTATGAATGTGTTCTATATATTGAATGTCTATCTTTGCATATATATGTGATAACTCGATTAGAATATCCCTACATGAAATGTGGACATGGCATAGAGGACATGCTCATGGACACCAGGCTCCTTAGACTAAAGTCAGGCAATTAGAAACCCCCAAGAGGAAGGGGGAGTAGCAAGACAAGGGCATTGCCTCTGTTTCCAAGTGGTTGAGTCTGACATCTCACACAGGCCTGTCCTGTGTGACATGGTTGGTATAGGAAACATCATTCTACACCTTCATTGCCTTTTAAGTCTTTCTTCTTTTCCTGGCCACAGTCTTTTGCCTTTGACCTTAGTACCTGCCTTCATGTTTAGAACCAAAACATTTATTCCTCCAAGGCTATAGTGCTGAGGTCTGGGTTCTGAACCCTGCCAGTGATTTTTTTTTTATCTTTCTTGAAGTCATGACCACTTCTGCGAGAGTTTCTTATTTTGAAGAGGTGGGCATCCTCTTCATAAGAGACTTCTCTTAGTGAAATACCATTTCACCCTAGAGCTCTTTTCGGGTGTGGTTGCAAAGTGCTATACCTGCCTTAAAAATTCTTCAGCAGCTGTCTGCACACAAAATTCAAGAATAAATGTGAATGGAATATGGAAGCTTACATCGCAAACAAAAACCTGCCTTTAGTGAGTGATGGGGAGGGAATAGGAGATAGAAATGAAGTATTTCAGGTGAAAAGCAATCAAGCACTCTACAAGTACAAGTAAAAGATAAGACAGGGACTACCCAGTAGGTCACTCATGAGTAATATAGAACCTCAAAGTGGCTCATACTTTAACTGAAGAATGTCCAAGTATATTTGCGTTAATAGCAATAGAGCCTTGGCAGGAATAATTAAGAGGCCTTGATAAGGCTTGCCCTGGATTATCCAGTAAGCCCAACCTAATTACATATCCCTTTAAAAGCTGAGAATTTTTCAAGAGATACCCAGAGTCTTTGGAACAATGATCATCCAAGCACAAGCTGTTGACTCTGAAGACTGTGGGGTTGCTAGGAGATAAGGCTTTGGAAGTCTTTGGAACCTGGAAATGTCCAGAAAGGCGGTTCTCTTCATAAATGAACACAGAGCTGTTAGCACCCCGACAATGTCCCCAAGAGACTGGTTGGGCTTCTATCTACAGAGCTGTGAGATAATTGAGTACTCATTTATGCCACTCAATTTGTAGTGATTTGTCTTAGCAGTGGTAGTAAGCTATGCTTCAAACTGTGAAGAACTTGGAGAAATATAAGTTTGGTGGAGTAGGTGGTGAGCTGTTAGTAGAAGCAGGAAAGAACCAAGAAAAGGAGAAAGTCTGTAGAGGAAGTTCTTGCAGAACTTCCGTACCAGAGGGTTAGGAATACCGTGATTGCAAGCTTTGTTTTTTTTGTTTTTCTCCTTTGCTATTTCTTATGATGATTTTGAGATTCTTCCCCATCTTTGATTCAGGTAGGATATTAAACATGATCTAAATGCCTGTTCTTGCCATTGGTAGAGAGACTTATGTATGGATCCAACAAGCAAGCCTGTTAAATAATGAGCATATGAAAAACATGGTTTCAGAGCAAGAAGAACAAATGATCTTAGGCCATTAAGTAGGGTGTGTGTGTGTGTGTGTGTGTGTGTGTGTGTGTGTGTGTGTGTGTGTGTGTGTATGTGTGTGCCCATGCATGCACACCATGAGTGCATACTGCTGCATGCATGCACACAAGTGCTCATGTGTAAACCTATGGATGTCAGATGTCAAGCATCTGTTGAGCATGTTGAGCATCTTCTTCATTTTTATTCACCTGCTGATTTGAGACAGTATCTTTCACTATACCTGAAGCTCAATGATTTGGGTTGACCAACAACCTCCAAGAATCTTCCTGTTACTTTCTGAGAGCTAGGATCATAGGCACATACCACTACCCTCAGCTTTTTAATGGTTCTGGTGAAACAAAACCACTATCAGGTTTTCTTTCTTCTGTAGCAAACACTTTGCTGACTGAGCACCTCTGTAGCCAGAGGTGACTACTTAAAAACAGCTATTCTCAATTGGTATTGGAAATGCTGGTTACTTGATTATTTCATATTAACTATGTGATATATAAACTATATGGGTTTTGAGGATAAAGCAATAGTCCAGTGATTATTATCAAGTGACTCCTGTGGGATTCTTGGTTATAGGAGAAGGATTTTCCATTTTAATATTGGCTAAATGTATTAATTCCTTGTGATCTGGATTAGGTTTATGAAGAAAAAAGTTACTATCACTTCAAGTTTTTCACACTATTTCCAGAAGTTACTGACCTAGTAGGAAAAGAAACCTAAAAAAGTCTATCCTTTGTATCCCTTGAGATGAAGGACTGTTGTCTTGGCTGAGATGGCCCATCAAGGCTATCTCTCACTCCCTGTGGTTTGGGGAGATGAGCTTTGGCTAGTGCCACAAATCTCAAATGGCAGTATTCCTGTGTTATCATTTTGTTCTCTTCAAAGTTAGCATGCTTAGATGGCTTGGGGGGTCCATCTTTTTTGCTGTTATGAAGGCTGGCAAGTGACCGGGTTCGTTGTGTGCTGCCTGAAAGCCAAGGGCTCATTCCTTTTCTTGGTGCTAAATCTCTGACATCTTAAACTAGTGTGTAGAACTCTCCAGGGAACTGTCCTGTTTTCTTTCAGAAAAGAAACAGGGTTTAATGAAGACAGTCGAGCAGCTAAATAAGATAACAACTAAAGGAATTGTTTGCAATTTTGTTATTTCTACTGAGAGTGATGGCAGAGCAACAGAGAACTGTCGATCCTCACAAAAGCATAGTGTGGAAAGGGATGGGAAATTGTCAGAGTAAGAACTTGAAGGGACCTGATCTGGACTGTGCATCCCTTAATTTCAGCATCCACAAGAGGCAGGAACAGGGATGCCCTGGTTGCAGCGAGCCCAAGCACACTGGCTATCTTCAGTGGTGGAAATCCTGAAGGCCAACATTGTCCCCCTTTTTTAATGAGTTCAATGTAGTCAGTTCTCAGATATTGTTAGAAAATGGAGTACTTAGGTTGGTCCCAGAAACAGCAACTATGCTTGGATTCTGGAAAACTCTGTGATCTCATTTATTTTGGCATGGCTTGCTTCTGTGGCTCATTGAGACAATGAGGGCAATTTGTGTCTACCTTGTTACAGTCAGCCTACATCCTCAGCTCCCCAAGAAGGGAAGCTATCTGGGTTACACACATCATTGATCCTCTTCTTTAATTTGGCTATTTTGGTCTGTGCACAATTAGTTTGAATGTTTGATGGTGAAAACTGCTGTATAGGATGACTCCACTATATTTGGATGGCACCGTTTCCTCCCTGACTCATCCATTCATTCCATCCTTGAAAGACTTCCTGTAAAGTTGAGTCATCTGAAGGTTACCAGAAAAGAAGAGGAGTGGCCTTCTTCATTACACTCTCAGCTGGTATCAATACTCCCAGTTTCCTTAAATAAAGCTTTGTAATGTGCTTTCATTCAGTTCATTCTGATTTAGATTTAAGGATGCTGGTGTATATTTCTTCTCTTTACACAGAAATCATTTTTCCTTATGTCTGTGTTTATGCTCTATGTTGGATGTAGAGAATCATAAAATGTTCAAAAATTGCAAACCTGTTATTTTTAATGTTGGAATGATTAAATTAGCATTTCCCGGTTATACTTTACATTGATTTCCACTTTCTGTCCATATAAGAATTATTTGGAAAAGTTTGCCTAAACTTGACTTCCTGCGGGTGTATTTATAATCAATTCTTTTTAGAGACAGCCTCAGCCATATACCCAATTCCATGCTTGTTTCTGTATTGTGGCTTTTCTGCTTCATCAAGAAATAGAGTCCATTTCCACATTGCTGTGGATGACATCTGTGGCCAAGTGCATAGGTGTGAAGCCATTTGGCTATTTAGAACCTACCTGCCATCTGAGTGAGATGGAACCTTAGAAGGCATCCTAAAGTGTGCTGCACAAACAGAAGAACCAAGTGATTGAGACTGACCAGATTTTTAGACCAGCAGAATTATGGGCAAATAAAATCAAAGTTTTCACCTAGTCACTGAATGATAGAGTTGTCCTTTATTCAGAAATAATGGAATTATCTATTTAAGGAAAATGTCTACAGATGTGTTTGTTGTACTGGTTAAAATGACAATAACATACCTGGAAAACTCTGCTCAGTTGTGTCTGGTGTTCCTAAATCAGGATCCCTGCACGTCCTCACAGTGGATGCTAGGGGCTAAAGAAAGAAATACACCAGCTTTTGAACTTTCAGTGAAGCTGTAGTCTCAAATATCAGGGACTTTTTAAAAACATATTTAATTATTTTACATCCTAACTGCATTTTTCCCTCCCTCATGTCCTCTTAGCCGTCCCTCCACTCGACCTTCCCCTGCTGCCGGCCTCCTCCATCAACTCTTCCAGTGTTTCTATTCAGAAAAAGGAAGCCCTCCCATGGATATCAAGAAAACATGACATATCAAGTTAGAGTAAGACTAAGCACCTGCCTTGTATTAAGGCTGGGCTAGGCGACCCATTGTGAGGAATAGGGTCTCAAAAGCCAGCAGAAGAGTCAGAGACAGCCCCTGCTCCCACTGTCAGGAGTCCCACAAGAAGACCAAGCCACATAGCTGTCACATATATGCAGAGGGTCAGTCCCATGAAGGCTCCCTGGTTGTTGGTTCAGTCATTGTGAGCTCCTAAGGGTTTAGTTTAGTTTGATCTGTGGGTTTTCTTGTGGTGTCATTGATCCCTCTGGCTCCTACAATCCTTTCTCCCTCCCTCTCTCCAGGAGAATTTCCCACGCTTACCCTAATGTTTTGTCTGTGGGTCTCTGCATCTGTTTCCACTAGCTGCTGGATGAAGCCTCACTGGTGACAACTGGGATAGTCATCAATTTATGAGTATAACAGAATATCATTAGGCATCATTATATTGACTTTTTTTGCAGATCAAAGACTTTTAAAATTATGTTTGGCATTTTTGCCTGCAGGTATGTCTGGAGTTACAGGCTGTTGGGAGCTGCCATGTTTGTGCTGGGAATTGAACATGGTCCTCTGGAAGAGAAGCCAGTGCTCTTAACCACTGAGCCATTTCTCCAGCTCCATGAAAATCAAGAACTTTTTAACAAGATTTTCCTTTTCTTTTTCCCTTTCTTTCACATCCTCTACAACTTATCCAACCTTGCAAGCAGTGTAAGAAACAGTCTTGGTTGTCCATACAATTATTCTTGACACTAGCAGATTATAATTTTGCAATGCATGAGAGTAACTGAGAATTGTTTAAATCTGGGCCCCATCCTCATAATACCTGAAAAAGCATGTCTGAGGCAGTGCCAAAGAATAATTTGTCTTTCAGCAAGTACCAAGTTTCTGCTACTGCTGCTGGACTACAGCCAGTGCTCAGGGAATCATCACTCCAAGTCAATAAAGTGAGGAAATGACTATTCTGAGTGTAGACTAGAAACAATCTATCTACCTAAGGGGTGCCTATATGATGGGTTTTTCTTTTCTTTTCTTTTTTTTTAAGTAACCCATGGAAGAGCAAATAAAGTACTCATGGAAAGTGACTACAGCACATTGCCAGTTTGGTTTCTATGTCAAAAAAGGAAGGACATTTGCTTCTGCTTAGAAACAAGCTTAGGTGAAAAAATATCCCAAGCTAGTATTAGTATAGATGAACAGGATCCAGAGAGATGGAGAGGCTCAGCCTAGTCCTGGATTTTCTTATGAGTAATTGTTGGCAAAAAAAAAAAAAAAAAAAAAAAAAAAAAACTGCTTTGCAGAAATCCAGGTTGGTTGCCCAATTTGTCATATGTAAACAGTGTTGAAATAAACATTGATATGAAAGTGTTATCTCTGATATATTTCTAGATTTATATAGCTACATACAGTAATGGAAGTAGAAGGGAAAGTGCTCAGAGAAGAGGGGGACTAGCAGGAGGGGACAGATGGGTAGAGAGGGGTATGGAATAAGAATTTTCACAAAGTATCACTTACTTTGGAAACATCCCTATATGGGATGGTAGCATGCATAATAAATATATATTAGTGCAGGGAAGGTATTTGAATATTAGCACTTCTCTCTGGCAGAAATCAGAAGGTAAGCGAAGGTTCTTGTGAGATGATAGTGCTGTATGGCTCTCTATGAGTGAATGTTAGATGGATCTAGCAAGAAAAATGTGGAGGTAAGGAAAGGAGCAATCTCACATTTAGTCATTTAAGGACAAATGCAGAATTAAGAAATATTTCTCTCTAGATATCATTCTACCAGAAGCTCATGGGTCTGGAGCTATCCACTTTTGCATGATTGACCTATTAGGGACCAGTCCCCTAAAGAAGCTTGAGTCTCCCTTCCTTGGAAGTTATCAGCTAGCAATAACAACTCAGCTAGGCCTGGAGCCTAGTGAGCTCATGCCCCTCTGTCTTAATTCTATTGTTCTCTTGCTGTGAAGAGACACAATGGGCCAAGGCAACTTAAAAAGAAAGCAATTAAGGATGTGACTGGACTTTGCTGGTTCCCCAAGTAGAGCCTCTCTATCCTTGGGGAGTGGGTGGGGAGTGGGTTGGGGGGATCGGTAGGGGGCATGGGAGGGCAAGGGATTGGGGGGATTGATATGTAAATAAGATTGTTTCTAAAATAAAATTAAAAAAGAAAACAATTATAGCAGGCTTACTTATGGCTTCATTGATTATACATGGTGGGAAGCATGGCCACAGACAGGCAAGTGTGTCACTGGAACAGTAGTTGATAACTTACATCTGATCCACAGGCAAATGGACACATGGAAGACACAGAGAGAGAGAGAGAGAGAGAGAGAGAGAGAGAGAGAGAGAGAGGGACAGACTGACAGAGACAAAGACAGAGACAGAGTCAGACATTGATAAGTCTCCTCTAACAAGGCCATATTTCCCAATCTTTCCTAAAAACTCTTCTGACTTGGAACAAAGCATTCAAATATATGAGTCTATGTGGACCATTCCCATTCAAACACCATCTCTACATACTGGAATGTTGACTTACTTGATCTCATGTAGACCTTATGAGGATGTGAGTTCATGAGTACAGTTGTTCTCTCATGTCCAGAAGACACACTGTTTTTCTTAAGTCTTCCATGACCTCTTTGGCTTGTACAGTCTTTTTTACTACCTTATCCTTGATGAATGCTGAGCCTTAGGAAGGAGAACAGAAACATTCCATTAGTTACTGAGCGCTCCATTGACAGTTGCTCTCTAGACTTCAGTCAGTTGCCCGTTTCTGTTCCAACCACTACCATTGAAAAAAAAAGAGACTTTTCTGAAGTGGAATAACAGTGGCACTAACCATGGGCATACAGATACACATATAAAGACTAGTTTGAAACTATGTCAATTCAGCAAAATAATAGTTATAGCTTTATCTCTGGAGACTTTGACTTTTCCAACCACAAGTTCTTGGCCAGATCTATGGTACCAGGCAAGCATTTTCTCCTGTGGAGCAAGCCTTAAATTGAACAGAAAGTGGTTACTTATGCCTATAGCATCTGTGACACTATGGCACTCATGAGCATGTCTTTCCAGACTAGTTATTGTAGCTCATGTGCTTCACAGCGGGGTGAGACTTTTTCCTCACAGAAACCTACATGGCACCTTCTGGTATTTTAAATCTAATCAATAAGAAGGAAGTTTCCTTATTATTACTGACTTGATTTCTTCATGTTCTGTAATCAAAATGTGTGGTGTTTTCAGCAATAGTGTCATTAGAGTAAGTTCTAGTGGGCAACTGAGAGCAATGACAATAGTTTATATTTTTGAGGTTTATAATAGTTTATATTGGGGGGGGTTCTAGAACACCTTTGACTAGTAATCCAAGGTGAAGTTACTTGTTCAGTTCATTTACAAGTAATTCAATGTGAAGTTATTAGTTCAGTTCCCACACCTGACGTGGAAACCTATGACTTTTCAGAGGAGCAGTATCCTCTGTACACAGACTAACTCCTATTAAGTGCTTTTATAAGAATAGATGTTTGTAGGAAGCTAACAGACTAATAGGTTTACATATGGGTATTTCCAACATCCTTAGTGTATGCCTCTCCTTCCACCCTCTCTCCTGTGTGAGGATTGATCAAAGCCCTGAGTGAGTCAAATCCAGAGTGAATGTGGGCTATTGGCAGGGCCATGGTTATTTCATGCTGATTCTTCTGTTCAGTGTTAAATTGGCTAACATCACTTAGGTTCATTCAACTGATACAAGGTCTGGTCTTCAGGGGCCATAATGTCAGTCTTCATCTCTCTGAGACTATCATTGTGATGGCTAGATGGCTGTGCCTGCCTGGGCCTGCTAATTGCTATGCATCCATATACCTTCTTCTGCATAAGGGGTGTAGGGCAGTGGAACATCTGATGTGATAGGCATCTTCCCGTGGAAGCTCTTGCTAAGAGATGAGTACACACTTCTAGGTTCCTATGACAGTCAATGATGACCCATATTCTGCTGGTTAAGGAAGCTCAGATTCAAGAGGAAGAGAGTTACATTTTTCTGCTCAGTGAGAGGGCCAAAGAAGCTTTGATTGCCTTGAATGTAACATACTCATTCAGAAGCATAACAGATTTTATCAACCTTAATCATTTTCAACCTTAATCTTTCCATTCTTACTGTATGTAGTCTTTTGCTCTCAGATTGAACTTCATATTGAGCATAAATATGTATCAATATGTTTCTATAAGTGTGTGGCCTGTTTATTTCCTTTTCCTTCACTTTATTTGGGTGTTTCTTTTCACTTGTTGACTTACTAAGGTTGAATATACTTTCATACTTTCAGGAATTCTCTTTTGTTTCGATTATATAGTCTAATAACATAAAATAGCTAAATAGTAAGTTAAGACTTATTAGTTTCTGAGAAAGAGTAACATGGGATAGTTTTTTTTTTAATTTAATCTCTCATTCTTTGGCAAATTATTCTCATCCAGGTAATACAGATAAATACAAAAGGCTTTTGAGAAACATCCAATACTACATACTTATAAGATGTATGTAATTAGATAATAAAATATAATAAATCTAACATCTTAAAAATATAATTTCTAGGGTTTGGGTGGTTTTATCTTCACAAGGTATAGCTATTCCTCCAAATTTAAGGGCTTAGCTTTGTCACAGGCTTCTCGATTGGTTCTGGGTACAACATAGCCTTTACAAAATGGGGTGGGGAGGGGCTGTCCTTTCAGGATTCACAAGATCCACTCCTAATCTTGTAAAAGCCTCTGTTTCTTGAAGGTCATATACTAAGTATTTCTCACATGGGATTTATTCACACCAATTTCAAGATAAAGGAAAACTGGGATGTAGCAGGACAGAGGTGCTAATATGTATGGAGTATACAATGACCCAGACAATTGTTTAGATGGCTTATGAAAACTAGATTATCTAACCTACACAGAAACCCAGAGGAGTATGAACTAGATGGTTCCTCATCTTGCCATGACACAAATTAGAAAATTAAAGCTGAGATAAGATTAAGGAAGTTGCCCTGAATCAAACAGCTATTGCACCTTTGGAAATGGAGTTCTAATTCAGAGTCTTTTCCACTGCCCTATAACGTGTTGCTGCTGTTTTCTGCTCAGGACCACCTACAAAAGCTGCAATCTACTAAATGGGCTGGAAATAAGGCTCTTCCATCAAATGGTCTTTGTTCCGAAGCTTCATTCATATTATAAATGGAGAACACTTGAAGGTTCTTGTCGGTAATAGAGCTCTCTTAAATTCTATTCTTGCTCATGTATATGACAAAACTATGTCAGCAGACATTCTAAAATAGTGAAGTTTCATTCTGTAGAAAATGTAAAGGCCTTTTAAATGACATAGGTACCCAAAATGTAGGGCACTGTGATGAGTTGTAATTTTCCTGTGAAAATCACTATTGTCTTTAGTAATAAGGATGTATGTCTTCATTGATGTACTAATACATAAAATACTGACATCTAATGTTATCTTTTTTTCTTTTGTTTGTTTTTCAAGACAGGGTTTCTCTGTGTAGTTTTGGAGCCTATCCTGGCAATCACTCTGGAGACCAGGCTGACCTCGAACTTACAGTGATCCACCTGCCTCTGCCTCCCGCATGTTGGGATTAAAGGCATGCTCCACTAACACCCAACTCTAATGTTATTTTTTTATATTGTAATTTTAGAAGGTTTCTAACATCCCAAAACAAAATTGAGGAAGTGTTAAAATATATTGTGAAAATATTTATATCTATATTATTAAAATTAAATTGTTCTGTGTATCAATGGAAAGAATATCCCTAAATATTAAAGTAGAAGTAGCTCACATATATGTAAAACTTAAAATTAATTGGGTATACAGCAGAATATTGTATATTGAATATTGAATAATACTATATAGCTATTATTGATAGTCCCTTAATAAACTAAGTTTTCAATTTAGGGGCTCATATCTCTTTGTAATAAAAGAACAGGAGGTGTATTTTTATGCATTATAGGTAATACTATAGGACTCTAGTGTAATAGTATGGAAGGTGCCATAGGCAGTATATTGGTACTGAGCATGGCAGAATGTCAGTGAATAGTAAATAACTGAGTTATGAAAGGTTCTTATAATTTTGTGAGTAACCATTTGAACATGTGAAAAACATTATTGGGTTGGGAGTATGGCTCAGTAGTCAGCTTAGCACATAAGAGGCCCTGAATTCCATCTCTGTACTAAGAGACTTACTCTTGAAGCTAACCAAGAAAAGATGGTATATCTCAGCATCCACAGTTTACTGACCTCATTGTAATGAATTTCAGTTAAATAGTCACTATATGGTCACTATAAGACCAAGTAGAGGAGAATTTCTCTCCCCTCTGAGTAAGAATATATTAAACAAATACTTAAAGACCAAAGATTTTGGTTAATGATTACTTCTGACCTTTCTGGAGTTACTCTCTAAGCTTCTGGTAATCAGCTATAAAAACCAATTTGATGTTTTTTAAAACCATATATATGAAATGATGTCTTTGTATTTGACAGAGCATGGTAGCTGACTAAGGAAGATCATTCCAAAGGTTAGAAGCTACATTTCTTTACCATAAAACATTGGGGCTATAGAACGTCATTTCTGCTATGTTCCATTGATCAAAGTTAAGGGCTCAGGAACCCTGCTTCACAGGAAGGAACTATGTAGGGAGGTCTAATAAACTGCAAGGATGATTCATTAGGCATGTAGTTGGAGTCTGGTCCTCACAAAAAATTATTATCTGTGCTCTACTATTGTGAGTCAGAAAGAGGTGATAGTGAGGGCAGAGAGAATGGGAATCTATGTTTATTTACCAAATAAAGGCATATCCAAGTGGGCAGAGCAAAAACAGATGAAGAATGCCATGTGAAGGCCATTCATAAATTTAGGGTTTTACAGAAGTAAAGAAACCCAGGGACAATTTCAAAATGTTGGTAGGGAATATTTTTAAATACAGTGGCCCCATTTAACAAGTAAGATGTGTAAACATTTATTGACAGGCTTAAGTCAACATAGACTTCTCTCCTGAAACTCGAAATGATAGAACTTTAAATTAGACTATTGATTGGACTCAGGAAAATGCATATGCAGACCCCTCACCTAAAATACAGAGGTTGCCAAGGTCAAAAGAGCAACTTGTAGTTTTGATCATGAATCATCCTGATCTTGTAGTACTAACTATTGAACTGTAGCACACTCCAACAGTGAGATCAGGGTCTTGTCATTACTCATGTCTGTCTAACCAAAATCTCTTTCCTGGTCAAAATCACCACAGTAAATGGTGGGCAACTGGCAAATGTTTGGGAACCAGTAATCAGAGTATACTTCCCTAAATGATCATTGCTTGGTTATTTCTGTACAATAATGTAATGTGACAGCTGAAAATGAAATAATGATAAATGAAGTGACATTTTAAGAAACAAATAATAATGTCTAGTACTAGAAGAATATGTCAATTTTATTTTGTTACTCAAAGTAGCAGCTATAGATAAGGCATTTATGTGTTTTATTAAAAATTTCAATAGTTTTCTTTAGTTTGGAGGATCACCAGAATATTGAATCAGTTCTTGGTCTGTAGTGTTTGCCAGTGTCTATGTATAAATGCTTCTACTCTGCCTGATTTCAAGCTACTGAAGTAACTAATGAAAGCAGAATTTGGAAGAAATATTAAATAGGGTGTTCTACTCAGAGAGAGTTCATGTAAACCATTCAAAAGTATTTGTAAGAGTGAAATGAGAAACTTGGAAGTAACAGATATTCATTCTGATCTTTCAAGGAAGCTTTCAAGTGCCTGGTGATAGAGTTCAGAGGTAAACTTACCTCACGTATGCAAGACTCTGGGCTCAGCTCAGCATGGAAGGCAAAGCATTTGAGTAGACATAGTTATAGATTCAGAAGTCACCAGGAAACATGGAGAGAGATTAGGTGGTGTCCCCTTAACACTATAGTACATACAGTAACAACATTATAATCAACACTGGTTACTATAGACAGCTTTTTCATACACTATCAGTGTACAATGTTTTTGTTTATGCCTATGTGTAATTCTATGCAACATCTATGTGAAATATCATAAAACAGGATACAGAAAACTTACCACAAGTTTACTTCTGGCCTTTTCTACCCAAATCCCTAATTCTTAGTGGCTGGCAACCACATAGCTGTGATACAGACCTTAAAATACAATTTTTAAAATATTACAAAGTCGAGCCATATGACACAGCACCTTTTCTTTTCTGAAATTCCTCTGAGTTCTGCCTAGGTGGCTAAAAGTGTTAAAAGTCTGTTCCATTATATTTAGAAGTAGGATTTTATGATATGGATGTAACAGATTTTAATTATCCATCCCCTGAAATACATGCTGTTACTCTTAATTTTTGTCTATTATAAACAGGGCTTCTATGCATATTTGTAAATAACATGGGCATTCATTTCTCTTGCATAAATCCCCAAAGGGATGTTTAGTAACTGCAAATACAAACATGTTTTGATTTAAGAAATTCCCATAGTACTTTGCAGATTTTTCTGGTCATTTTTTTTTTTTTTACCTTAACCATCAGTGTTAAGTGATGTGAGTGACATACTTCTCTGCATCATCACAAACAGGTGACATCATTATAATTTTTAATCATATGCATTCCCTCTCCCAATACCCTCCAGATCAACCCCACTTCTCTACAAACTCAACTTTGTGGGCTTTTGTTTATTCAACCAGCAAGTCCAATATGTGCTTCCCAAATATTCTTGGATGTGTGGCCTTTCAGGGAAGTGTGATCAACTTACCTGGACCTCACTCTTAAGAAAACTGACACCACTGTCCTGGTAGCTATCAATTGCAAATAGCTAATTAGCCAGGAGAAAGACTTCATGCTTTCCTCCTTTCTCCATGCTGGGGTTGGGTCTAGCTTGACTTCCATGGGGCTTGTTCATGTGTCATAACGGATGTGGGTTCATAGGAGCAGCTGCCAAATTGTGTGCAGAGGATTCCATTTCACTGGGTTCACTAGACAACTCTGGTTCTTACAGTCTTGTCTTTTGTCTTTCTTCTAAAATGATCCTTGAGCCCCAGGAGGAGGGACTGTGATACAGATGTCCCACTTATAGATGAGCTTTCAACATGCTCTTATTCTCCACACCTTGACCTGTTGTGGATCTCTGTGTTAATCACCATTTATTTCAGATATAAGCTTTACTGGTAAGGATTGTGCTGTGACTACTGATGGAGTCGATTTGAAGGCAGTCTGTAGCACTATGTGGCTCACTCTTAATTTTGTCTGTATGAGCAATGGCTTAATAACGAAGGAATCTCATATATCAAATGCTCCAGGGAAACATGAATGATCAGTTCAAACTGCCACATCCACATCTTCTTTATGTAGAGGCAGTCCCTATTCATTTCCCCATTCCTTTAAAATTGTTTAAAAACAATTTCTTCTGTTTCTGTTTCTTTTTGTTTTTGTTTTATTTAAATTAAAACAATCTTATTTTACATACCAATCCCAGTTCCTTCTCCCTTCTGTCCTCTTATTTCCCCCTAACCCCCCCCCCCATTCCACCCCGACTCCACTCCTCAGGGAGGGTGATACCTCCCTTGGGGGATCAACAAGGTCTGTCACATCATGTGGGGCAGGATCTAGGCCCTCCCTCATGCATCCAGGCTGAGACAGTATCCCTCCATAGGGAATGGGTTTCCAAAGTCCATTTGTGCACTAGGGATTAATACTGGTTCCACTGCCAGAGGCCCCATAGACTTCCCAGGCTTGTCTGCTGACATCCACATAGGCGCAGTTCAGTCCTATGCTGGCTCCTCAGCTATAAGATTGAGGTCGTGTGCTCTCCCTTGTTCAGGTCAGCTGTTTCTGTGGGTTTCTCCAGCATGGTCTTGACACCTTTGGTCATCACTCCTCCCTCTCTACAACTGGATTCCAGGAGTTCGGCTCAGTCCTTACCTGTGAATCTCTGCTTCTGCTTCCATCAGTTACTGAATGAAGGCTCTCTGGTGACATTTAATAAGGTAGTCATCAATCTCATCATAGGGGAGGCACATTTAAGGTAGCCTCTCCACTGTTGCTTAGATTCTTAGTTGTGGTTATTATTGTGGATCCCTGGAGATTTCCCTAGTGACAGATTTCTCGTTAAGTCCACAATGTCTCCCTGTACTAAGGTATGTCTTTTCTTGCTCTCCTTCTCTGTTCTTTGCCCAACTCAACCTTCCTAATCCCTAATGTTCTCCTCCCCCATTCCCCCTTCCTTTTTTTCCTCCCTCCTTCTCCCCATGCTCCCAATTTACTTAGGAGATCTTGTCCCTTTCCCCTTCTTGGGGGTGGGTTCCCTCAACTTAAGAATGGATAAAGAAAATGTGGTACATTAACACAATGGGGTACTACTCAGTGGGGGGCGGGAATAAAACAATGACATCTTGAAATTCAAAGACAAATGAATGGAACTAGAAGAAACCATCCTGAGTGAGGTAACCCAAACACAGAAAGAAAAACATGGTATGTACTCACTCATAAGTGGATATTAGACCTAGGACAAAGAATAACCAGCCTTCAATCCACAGCCCCAGAGAAGCTGGGAAACAAGAAGGACAAGAAAAATACTTTTGCACTCACAAATTGTCTTTTATTTTTATTTGTTATTTTACTCCTGTTGGACACAATGTTACTAGACTGTTTAAAGGTAGGGCAGGTGTTTGCATTGTTTATGGCTTCTAGGTGGCATCCATACTTGAGATCTACAGTAACAAAACAATGGTTCAGGAATAACCATGACCTGGCAAGACATGTTGACTAGTGAAATAGTGGCATGAACATCATGGGACCAACTAACTTTCTGATTATTGTGGCTCACAGGTTCCCTGCTGGATAAGGTTGGTGATTACTTTTCTGCATAGAACCTTCTATCACTAAGAAAGCTTGTCCAAATGGATGAAACTTTCAGGTTTGATATCTCCCATGACTCAAGTATATGATGTCTTCTGTGATAGAATCCAACATCCTGTTCTGTAGGGTAACCAGAGCCTATAATTCATGAGGGAACCTCACTATCCAAATGAGATAGCTCATTCATGCCACTTAGCTTTGTATTTGTTAGCACGCGGGTTTTAGTGAGGGCAGTGCCATCCTATTATAGGTTAAACCTATTTTAAATCTTTCAATCTATGTGTGTGTTCATATTCTCAAAAGGTCCTTAGTGTTATTTACTCCTTTCCATGTTCCCTCTTTACCCTGCTCCCACCCCCTTTCCCCTTTAAAGTTTTCCTGTAGCATTTTTCCTCTTTAGACCTTTATACAATTGCTTTCTATCTTCCTTCCTTTGAAAGATTGCTCTCCATGATCCCTTAGTAATTTCCTGACATCTACAGGGATTCCAAATGAAACATCTGTACGTTATGATTCAAGACTAACATCCAAAAATTTGGGTAAAATGGGATATTTTGGAGGTCTTAGTTATTTCATTCACACATTTACCTCATAATTTCATAACTGTGTTTTCTTTAAGAGCTGAATAATATTCCATTGTGTAATGTTTTACATTTCTTTATCATTAGTTGATAGACTTTTTATTTCCTGGATATTATTAATAGAGTAGTAATAAACATGGACAAGCGGGTAACTCTATAGTAAAATATATAGCCTTATGGATTTATGCCCCAAAGTGATATTTCTCTCATGTGGTAGATCTAGTTTTAGATTTGTGAGGAACATGCACAATGGTTTCCATAGTAGATGCATCAATTTGCACTCCTACCAGCAGTAAATAACTGTTCTGATTTCCCCCATTTCCATGCCAACATGCAAGATTTTGTTTTGTTTTGCTTTGTTTTTATCTTAGACACTCTATGTAGGGTAAGATGGAAAAAAATCCCATCCTTCAGGCTGCTTCTTCACTGAAATGATAACGACTTTTACTCTACTGAAGCTTTTAATGTCTCCACATACTACTTGCAAATTGTTGGTCTTAATACTTACAACATCAGTGTTTTGTTCAGCAAGTGTTTCACAGTGCCAATAAGTTCAAGAGTACTCCCTGCCTTCTTAGGTTAGCAGGCCTTATGATGAGCTCCCTTGGAGTTGAATTTTGTATAGCATAAAGGATAAAGGTATAGTTTCACAGCCAAGTATTGGTGGCGCACGCCTTTACTCCCAACACTCGGGAGGCAGAGGCAGGCGGATCTCTGCGAGTTTGAGGCCAGCCTGGTCTCCAGAGTGAGTGCCAGGAGAGGCTCCAAAGCTACAAAGAGAAACACTGTCTCGAAAAACAAAACAAAGCAAAACAAAACAAAACAAAAAAGGTATAGTGTTGGCCTCTTTTATCAAAATCAGGTGCATGTAGAAGTGTGGGCTTTTATGTGTATCTTCAATTCTATTTCATTTATCAATGAATGTGTTTTTATGTAAGTACCATATTTTATTTATTACCATAGCTTGGAAGAATAAGTTGAAATCTGGGATGGTAATGACTTCAGGAGATTTTTGTTGTTGTTCAGGGTCATTTGGGCCATTTTGGTTTCCATATAAAATTTGTGATTATTTTGAATTTTGATGGGGATTACACTGAATCTGGAGATTGCTTTTGGTAGAATGGCCATCTTTACAATATTAATCCAACCAGCCCATGAACACAGGAGTCCTTCCACCTCCTGGCATCCTCTTTAATTTAATATTATTATTTTAATGTCTTAAAAGTTCCATTGTGAAGACTTTCAGTTGCTTGGCTAAGCTTATCCCAAGGTATTTTTGAAGCTACTTTGATTAGTGTGTCATTTTCCTAATTCCTCAGTGTGTTTGTCATTTGTTTATGAGTACTAATTTTTGGGTGTTAATTTTATATCTGGCTACTTTTGTGCTTACTAACTGTAGTAATTTTCTGGTGGCATCTTTATGGTATGTTGTGTGTAAAGTCATGTCATCTGCAAATACAGATATTTAGCCTCCTTCCATTTCTACATACATTCCTTTATTTTTCTCCTGTCTCATTGCTATAGCTAAGACTTCAAGGACTGTATTGAACATGTGTAAAAAGAGTGGTCATCTAGTCTTCTTCCTGATTTTAGTGCAAATTCTTTGAGTCCTTTTACATTTGGGGTGACATTTGATGTGGCCTTGCTGTGTATTACATTTATTATGTTGAGATATGTTCCCTGTATTCCTATTTTCTCCAGGACTTTTATCATGAACAGATTTGGGAGTTTGTCAAAGGCCTTTTCGGAATATAATGAAACAATCGGGCTGTTTCTACTCTTGAATCTGTTTCTTTGGTGAGCTATGGTTATTGGTTTACTTATGCTGAACCATCCCTGCATCTCTGGGGTGAAGCTAACTTTATCGTAATGGATAAATTTTTTGACATAGTCTTTAATTCACTTTTCAAGTATTATACTGATACGGTTTGCTTCTATGTTCATCAAAGATACTGGCTTAAATTTTCTTCCTTTCATTTTTTTGGTGGCATGGTCCTTGTCTGGTTTTGATATTAGGGCAATACCGGATTCATAAAAAGAATGTGAAAACCTTGCTTCCTTCTTTATTGTGTTGAGTATTTTAAAATGCATTGGTGTTCTTTGAAAATGTGATAGGCTTTTGTGCAAAATCCATATGGCTCTAAGTTTTTTTTTTTCAGTTAGGAGATTTTTAAATACTGATTCTATCTCGTTGGATGATATGGGTCTATTTACATTACTTATTTTGCCTTGATTTAACTTTGGTAGGTTGTATATATCTTGGAATTCATTTAGTTATTTTAGGTTTTTCAATTTGGTGGAATATGAATTTTTAAACTGATTATCTGAATTTCCTCAGTGTCTATTGTAATGACTCCCTTTTCATGTCTAGTTTTATCAATTTGGATCCTCTCTTATAGTATAACTTGTGGCAGCCAGTTATCTTCTTACACCATGTGGGTACCAGAGATCAAAATCCAGTCATCAGGCTTGCCTTTACTGACTGAGCCATCTCCTTAGACCCATAGCAAATATTTTTAAAATACTGCATTCAGGATTCTATAATAGCTAATTAATTTGTATTTAATTCCTAAAATTTATAGAAAAATTAGTTTTCTGTTTACTATGTAACAATGTTGGAATTTATTAAGGAAAGTTTTAAATAAATAAGCAAATATGGAGATTTAAAAAGGGGAAGAGGCATGTAAGGAAAGGACAATAGTATAAAACAGAGTGGCTGCAGAATTCTCAAGAGAGAGAGCTACTGACACGTTTTTTTTTTTATGACAGCTGTTTCAAAATAGGAACATTAATTGATACTGTCCATCCTGCTTATGACTCCTTCTCACTTCTTTCCTTTTTCATTATCATTTCTCTACTTTTCTTTTTTATTAATAAGCTATTACTATGACTTTAAACTCTTACAAAGACCTAATTACAATATGAATCAGGTTAATGAACAACTACATATTTTTCTTTACCATTTATTTTTCATGTTTATTTTGACTAGCAATATCTTTAAGTATTATGTATCTGGGAATGATGATCAGATTAGCCTGTGTCCACTAGAAAGCTTCATTCCTTCCATTATCTCACACACATGTACTCACTAAGTTTCTATTTCTCATAGATTAATATTGTTTCCATAGTGTTTATATTTTTCAAAATTCAAATAATGTACTTAATCATGTAAGTAGACCTCATTTGAGTGTTCTTTAAAATTATTGATTACATTTGTTCTTTGACAATTCCTTCCATATATTTTCTTATTCTTATCCCATTCTCACTTGTCTTTTTTGGTTGTGAGACTAGTTTTAGTGGCTAAGGCCTCTTTCTAGTCTGTCCCCATCCTGTTTTCTCTGAATTCTACTCTGTCATCTATCTTCTACCTTACAGGCAGACACCTTTCCCACATTCATGTCTTTTTGTTTTGTAACGTGGTGATTTTAACTGGAACCTCTGTGTGGCTACAGGTTTAGACTATGCACTGGAGCCAGGTAACAATGAATATTTACACCCCAGGGTCTCTTCCCAGGGCCATGACCAGATGTTGAGAAACCCATTGCTGCTGTGAGAACATGGTTGCAACGATCATGTCATAGCTAGAAGATAGTATTTCTCATCCTTCTCCCTATCTTTAAGCTTTCACAATCTTTGTTTTCCCACTTGCATAATGTTCACAGATGGAACTTTCTTCATAGAAAAGTTTAGGTCATGTGTGAAGCACATGAACAAATCAGAATGCAAACTAACATAAATTGAGAATATCAGAGGTTTAAAAATGCACTAAAATACACCCAAAGTATGAAAAAAAAATCTCACCATAGTTTAGCTGTATCAGTTGTTTATCCTAGAGGTTACATGGTCAAATATGAGTTGTAGTTCATGGTCACTATGTTCTATTATAAGAATATACCAGACTATATATTTTTAGCTCAGAAAAAAGATAAAAATTCAATACTAAATTGTAGTTTCTACCAAATGTCTATCACTTCAACGGTATTTGTAAATACAAATATATCAACACAATAATTTAGGGACCAACGTTGTAAATTAGGGACCATCTGTAATATTCTTTATGCACAATTCCACTTCCCTGGGGTGTGGCTTTATTGGAGTAAGTATGGTCTTCTTGGAGGAAGTGTGATGGCTGGTACCAGGTCTAGATTATATTTCTCTCATTCTGCTGCCTGCAGATTAGAATGTGGTTCTCAGCTACTGCTCTAGTACCTGCCTGTATGCCACAATGCTCCCAGCTATGATGATAATGGACTAATTCTGTGAAACTGTAAACACACCCCAATTAAATTATTTTCTTTGGAAAATAGCCTTGGTCATAGTTTCTTCACAGCCATAAACTAAGTTAGAAATTGATACAAGGGACTCTGGTGCTATTGTGATAAGTTTGACCATGCTGTTGTTTGGTGGAATATGAAAGGTTTGGGGACTTTGAACTACAAAGGTGGTTGATGGCATCAAGGAGGCTTAATGGGCCTTGCTAATAGGATCTTAGAAGACAGAAGTGCTGAAAGCAAGTGGGTTCAGCTCATGAGGTTTCAGAGCTGAAGAGTGTGATTAAATGGTTTAGAGACTGTTCTTATGATATTTTGACAAAAAATGTGATTGCTTTCTGACCTTGTCCTAAAATTCTGTCCATTAATCCTGTTTGGGATTAATGGTGTTGGCAGAGATTTCAAGACAGCCAATATTGACTGTGACCTGCATTTATTTGTTATCACTCTTTTACAGATCAATAATGAAAAGATGCAAGCTAGACAAAAAGAAATAGAAAATGTACAATTTGAGGAAAAATGAGCACCAGGAAATATAATGGAGCTAAATGCAATGCTCAAGAAGATAAAAAACAAATTAAAGAAAGCCTGATGCTAAACGGAATAAAGGGGTGGTGAGCTGAAGGCAAGAACTCATCCAGCTAAGCTTTCAACTTGTGAAAAGGAATTAAAGAAAAATTTAAGCAGCAAAGGAAATCATCAACAACAGAAGGCTAATGCAAATGTAATTGAAAGAGGGGGCCAAAGTTCCAGCCCCATCAAGCATTAGAACCTGACAGCTTCACTACACAGATCTGGCTTTAGGGTCAGGAAATCAAGAATGGAGTTGTAGAATCTTCCTCCGTGGTTAAGGAAAGCTGCTGAGGCCACTCATGTATAAGGGATGTCCCAGCATGAAGGTCCAGATAGGTCACTATGTGAAAGAAAACTGGGTTGTGTTGGAGGCCCCAAAGCACTGAAGATGGCATAGTCATGAAATACCTGGCAAGGAAAGCTATAGACCAGGTGTGGAACCAGTCCAAGAGACAAGTGTGTGGTAATCAACAAAGATGAAAGAGGTTGGAGATCTGAAGGCATTTTGACATCAGAGATGGCATAAACAATTTGGAGTTTGCCTAGATGGTTTTCAGTATTGCTTTGGTTCCATATTTCTTCACTGTGCTCCATTTCCTACCTTTTAGAATGGTAATGTGTGTTCTGTGTCATTGGATGTTGGAAGTATGTAATCTGCTTTTATATTTTGATTTCATGGGAGTTACAGTAAAGAGATTTCCTTGAGTCTCAGAAGAGATCTTGAACTTTGCATTTTTTTTTTCAGTTTGAATCTGAGTGTATTTTGCAGTTCTCAAACAAGGTTTTTTATAGAGATATTTTCTCAGGGGATGTTTTTGTTAAACAAACCCAAACATATGACATTGTTGCTACTTGGCACAGTGACACAGAAATCCAAAACATAGAATCATCCAGGGTTAATCAAAACACAAAATTGTCCTTGATTAATAAAACATAGGACCATCCTTGATTAACATAGGATTATGCAAGGCTAACCACATATTTCTTAAAACAAATTAATATACTTTTATGGTCAGTTATTGTTTAACATCTATTACCTAGTTCTTGTAAGTTTTTGAAGTATTGAGCTATTTTAGATATTTTAACCCTTTCTTTTTTTCCATGAACTTTGAATTTTTAAATAGTGTTGAGAATATTTTTGAAGCTGAACTAACTGGATTTTGTGTTATGATGTTGCTGTAAGCCTATGGGGGGGCAGGGAGTGGAATGTGGTGGTTTGAATAAAAATGACCCCCATAGACACATACATTCGAATGCTTAGTCACCAGGGAGTGGTGTTATTTGAAAAGGGTTAGGGGGTGTGGCCTTGCTGGAGGAAGTATGTCACTAGGGGTGGGCTTTGAGGTTTCAAAGGCCCATGAGAGTCCCAGTATCTATTTTATCCTGCTGTCTGCAGATCAAGATACAGCGCTCAGCTACTGCTCCAGTACCTCCCAGAACACCACCATGTTCTCTACTATGATAATAACGGACTAAAAATTAAATGTTTTCCTTTATAAGAATTGCTGTGGTCATGGAGTCTCTTTACACCAATAGAACTGTGACTAAGATAGTATACATTAGACATATGGCTTTGCTGCTACCTATAGTTTCAGACATCTACTGGGGGTTTTCAGTAAGACAAGAAGGACTATGTGACTATGGTTTCCTTGGCAATGGAACTTTACTAAATTGATCAAAACATGGCTAATTTTATAATTTTAATCTTGAAACTGATTTGTGAAGTTCTCAATTTAACTGGGAATGAAAAGATAACGTGCCATTCAAATGAAAAGATAACTTGCCAAATCAAACTTTCAAAATAATTTAAAGTGATGAGTTTTCGTAATTCTTAGGTATCAACACGTAGTTTCAACTTTAGATATGTAAATTATTAACTGGACAACTTAAGGTTTCAGACATGATGTTCTAATTACCGATTAAATTGTATATGTATTTGTGAGTCTATGAGGGCAGGCACATGTTCTTTGCGCACTGTTTTTTTTTTTTTTTTTTCAGTTACCTTGTCCCTCATTGTTGCATGCATGTAGCAGGAGGTCTTGAAGCATAGAATTGGCCCATGTGTGGAGGAGCAGGTGTCTATTTATACGGCGGCATTCTTCTCAGCTCACTCAGCCTGGGCTGCAGTATGTTGTCTAGCTTCTCCACAAATCTTCCTTGTGCGTTTACAATAATAAAAATTCAATTTTTTTGCCCACATGTTTAAAATGTTTTGAAGCTGCCATTCACTAACAGCCTTAGTTTAGTTACACACAAACTGTTTGAATGCCATCAGAACTTCTGAAGTTACAGCTTTTTCCCTAATTATGAGCCATACATTATTGTCTATATCATCTGTTGAATAAACAGCTTTTGTGCCTGCCAAAAGAATATCTGGAGGTGTTCTTATTTACATTGTATTTTGAAAATACAAACAAAAACACAAACATGGCTTACTGTATGTTATAATTAATAAAACTGCCATGATCAAAACATTACCCGATTTCCCCTTATTTTGAAGCATTTCTTTAAATAGAGTTGGTATTTGAAAAAAAAAATACTGTATTCAACTTGTATGGAAGAGAAAAAAACATTCAATATCAGCTTTGTATTAATAAATGAATAGAGATGTATTAGAAACATATTAAAATTTTAGACCTTTGTTCATATTAAACTGAAAACAGAGCACACCTGCTCTCACATACAGATGCAGTGTGAACTTTCATCAGTAGAAATGTTAGCATGGGTGTTAACGAGCCTCTGCCAATTCATTATTATTTGACACCTGTTGTATGGCTTCTTCTCTTTCACAAATAACATTTATATTTTCAAAAGAAGCATTTACAATTCATATCCTTGATGCTCCAGACATACACACTACCTTTTCCATAATTAAACAGAATTATCCAATTTTTTAAATAAAATAATAGTAAAACTATACTTAAGTTAAAACAGTTATATTCCATTATTGGTTACTTATAAAATTTCAGCTTTCAAATATAGGAGTCTCCCTCTATCTTGACTACTCTGTGTCATACTATGTGTCATTTCCTTCCATTTTTATATCAAAATAGTCCATGTAGATGGTTAGCAGCTGTGCATAACACTGATAACATCAATAAACTCTGCTAGGGGTTATTTAAGTAATTACTTGTATTAACTCAAACTTTAGACTAACCCTTTGAAGTGGCACTATTATTACTCAGGTTCCCAAGAAAGGAAATAAAAGCAATAAGTATTAAAAACAAGAATTATAACAAGGAGGGCGTGGACATACCATTTGAACTCTGTGTTTGTTTCAGGATCTATACACTTATTCTTTCTAGAGTATTTCTCTATACTATTTACTTGTGTCAAAATCTGTGGCCTGTTCCACACACACCTGCTGTTTACTCCTGCTAGCAGCAAGACAACTGCTTTCAACTATTTATTTTGTGTATGATTTTATTCAGATCCATATTGCTTCATTGGTTTGAATTTTGAAGCAGGATAGGTCTCACTTGCTAGTTTTATATCAACTTACCCCAAGCCAGAGTCATCAGAGAGGAGAGAGCCTCAGTTGAGAAAAATGTGTCATTAATGGGGAGGGACAGCCCATTGTGAGTGGTGCCAACTTCAGGCTGGTGATCCATGGTTCTATAAGAAAGTAGGCTGAGCAAGCTGTGAAGAGCAAGACAGTAAGCAGCACTCCTTCATGGTCTCGGAATCAGCTCCTGCCTCCAGGTTCTTACCCTGATTGAGTTCTTTCCCTGAATTCCTTTGACGATGACAAGTTACATGGAAGTATAAGTCCAATCAACCCTTTCCTCACCAAGTTGCTTTGGTCATGGTATTTATCATAGCAATATTAACCATGACTAAGATGGTAGCTCAGGCAAGCTAGAACTTGTAATCCTCCTGCCTTTGCTTCTGAAATGCTGGTTTTACAGGTATGTATCACCACATCCAGCTTTCATATTTTGAAAATATTTTATTTAATATTAGTAGAGAATGTAATATGTTTGTATCAAGTCTACCACGATTTCCTGCCTTCAATTACTCTCCTACTCCACCCCCCCATTACCTCCCAATCTGACTAGCAGTATCTCTTGTTTTACTTGTTATCTGTTGAATTTATTTAGTGCTACCTGTATGTGCATTGAGAAGTACTGTAGATTAGAGGAATGGTAGTCTCTCAGGCCTGTGAAAACTCTCTCTCTCTCTCTCTCTCTCTCTCTCTCTCTCTCTCTCTCTCTCTCCTAGTATTCCACAATTACCAGTAGCTCCTTAGTGACCAGTGAGACTTCACCTTGACATTTTGGTTGCTCTGATCTTGCACATGTCTTGTGTATGATGTCTCCACTATGTTTCGATGTAGATACCCACTCCCTCAGGCTCTTTCAATATTTCTGCCCTCTCTTCCATGAAGTGAATAATAATCACCCTCCTCAATATCTTTATTCATTTATGTTAGATTTATTTGACCATTTTACGTGTTTGAGTGTTTTGCCTGCACGTTTGCATATGTATCACGTGCATGCCTAATACTTTCAGAGGTCAGAAAAGGTCATCCTATGCCTGGAACTGGAGTTAAACATGATTGTGAGCCATCATACAGTGCTGGGAATTGGACCTAGGATGTCTGGAAAAGCAGCAAGTGCTCTTAACTACTGATCTAACCCTCTAGTCCCCACTCCACATTTTAAAATAATACAATTTATTGCTATTTCAGTAAAATGACTTTTGCAGTACTCTTGCTTTTCTCATCACGGAAACAGTACCTTCAGCTATTGTGTATTCCCTTTTTCATGCTGTTCATATGTGTAATCACATATATACACATGTTCTCTTCCTTGTTATCTAAATACAATACAACTATGATTTGATTACATCAATATTCATTCTTTTTATGTTTGTGACAAAACTGACAGATATAAATGAAAGAATAGAAACATATCCTAAAATTTATTGAGAACTTAGCATTCTCAAACAGCAATTGGGCATATTTCACACTGTACAGCTTATTCTATATGGTTCCTTATCCATCTTCTGTATCTCTGTGTCTTACAGATGATAATTGTTCTCTTTTATATTTTCTCAATATTATTGTTCATGGTTATTTATTTTTATCTTCAGATTACTTTTGACAGAAGTTAAAATCTTTCTTAGAACAGCCAAATTATTGCAAGCATTGGGTATCTCATGGGTTTGTGTTAGGTGGATGGGAGGTAAGAGAATTAAGAAGCAACTTCTAGTCACCTGTTCCAACTGGCCTACTTCTTCTTTGAGGTTGATAAGCCACTACTAGCATTGGGTTTGTTGTCACGCTGTATCTGCATGTCCTCCCACCAAGGTTTGGTTTTGAAGTAGTTCTCTCTGTATTTTGAGAAGTACAAAGCAGGACTGTAATACTCTAAGATCTCATCTTTAAGTGTCTTAGGGACCATCTCAGTGACTGATGGCTTTGCTGATTATGGGAATGGTTTCATAATTATATTTATGTGTGTATGTATGTATACATGCATGCATACTTACATGTGCCATGCATGCTTGTAAAAGTCAGAAGGTAACTTGGAGGAGTCAGTTTTCTTTCCACTCTTGAGTCCTTGGATTTGAACTCTAGTCCTCAGGCTGGACATCAAGGGTCTTTTCCCACTGGACCACCTCCTGGGTTCTCACTACAGAATTTTAAACTGGAAATCCTTTCCATTATTGACCTCTTATATTGATTTTCAATCAAAATGTCTTTTATTCTTTGAGATATTTTCTCAACTGTGTATTCAAATATTTTCTTATTTTTTTTAAAAAAATCATATTACATTCATAGTTTTCAAGTGTTTTTCTTTTCCATGTTTTCTCTGTGTGTATTAATTATAGATTCTGTATTTTTCTGTGCTTCCTCTTGACTGTTTTCCTTGAATTGTTTCTTTTAGTTAGTTTCTTGGACTTGGTCCAGAATTTTAAACACTATAACTGATTATCTGTTTATACCTTAAATCCATTCATTTTTTAAAGTAGAGTTCAGAGAAAACAGAGACAAATTTTTGTAAAGGGATAGATTTCAATTGAACTGTGTAGTTTTTCCAGAGCAAAGTGTATGTTCACTTCCTGGGCGGAGAGGGATGAATGTAAACAGGAACATGTATCAACCCTCAGGATCCAAGTGGGAAACTGAGTGGAAACTTTCATTGTTTAGAATGCAAAACTTTTCCTTGAATCCCCATTTTTCAGCCAAACCCCCCATCTCTTTCTTGGGTGCCACTCATGTTCCTGAACCCAGAACTATCCAAGTTCCATTTCTCTGGACAACATATTCCTGTCACTTGGAATGTTTTGGCTGCACCAACTGGAGAAAGGGATCTGGGCCCTGTCTGCTAATTCCAGCTTTTCAACCATCTGTCTTCCATTGTGCCTGCAGTCTGGCCTTCAGAAATGACAGGCTACATTCAGAATAACTCAGACCTAAACTTGTCAATGGTTCTTTGCCTTGAATCAGGTTTCTACGATTCAGTTTCCACCCTAGGCAATCGCATTGTTTCAGCCTTCTTCAATGTTGATTTCCTTTTCCAGCTTTGGGTTATGTTGACTCTCACCCTCCCACTGGCTCCTTAGGATTTTGAGAGAGGACCTTGCTGCATTTGTTTCCTGTCTTTATTTATTCACTAAGATTTTCCTATAAATTAGATGACTAATATGTCTTATTTCTTGGTAATACAGATACTATTATTATCCAGAAATTCTTTTCTCCTTAAGTAATTATGAATTACCAACTTCATCAGAGAATTTTTTAAAACATTATTTTTCCTATTGCTTTATTTCATTTTTTACTTTGAGAGTGTTGAGTTTATGTGTTTAATATGTATTGACAGATTCCATATACTAAAATACATAGACATGTGTGCATAAATAACATGCAGATTTGTTGAACATACCAGATTTGGCTGGACAGAAAGCCACTCTCAAAAGTCACATCCCTTACCTGTTAAGTAGCTTTGCTTCAATCCTACTGAGAATTGTTGAAACAAAGAAATGTAAGAAAGATAACAAATATAGTTTATAAAAATATATACAATACATTTTTATGAAAGAAGCTAATATAGTCTTCAAAATAACCAACTCATGGTTATAAAATTGCAATATTATTTAGCATTCAGTGAAAAACGAGACATTTGGAGTGATTTACCAGTTTCAAGCAGTCTGGATCTGTTGTTATCACCTAAAAAAAGACTGTCTGTGATTCTCTCTCCCTGCGTGTGCTTTTTATTCCCTCTTAATTGCCATTTTCCCCCAGACCAGCTGTAGCATCTATGTCCTGACTTTGATCCAACTACTTACTTTAACCCACAGCAAATATGTCCCACAGACACATGCATCACTACAATGCCTCAATTCTTGACAAGCTGACTGCTTAACATGATGGAATGCAGGGAGATTGGGGTGGAGTGATGCTCTTAAACAGGGGGAGAGAAAATGTTAAGACCTCTTCTTCACAAATATTGGCACAAAATACATTTCCTTTTACCTACAATTATATGTAAATATGTTTCTGAAATGCCAGTTGAGGCCAAGAGAGAAGAGAAATGTCAGGTCATTTGCCTTTTCTCACAGCCTTGGGTTAAAACAGTCCCATTTGAAAAACTATTTTATGTTAACATTTTATTGTAATTATAATTATATGTACTTGGGTTGGAGTGGGTAAATGACTGTGAGCACAGGTGCCCATTGAGTCCACATGCGTTAGATTCTCTGGAGCTGTATATACAGAAGGTTCCGAGCCCTCTGACATGGATGTTGGAAACTGAACTCAGGTCCTCTGCAAAAGTAATATATTCTCTTAACCTGTGAGCCATATCTTTAGCTCCCAAATATTCTCACTTTGCATAGTGTGATTGAATCATCCAACCTTTCATTGCAGTGAATCTCTAAAAGGGGGCATTTGCAAGAGGGCAGTGAATTTCAATCGGCAGGACATAAGATGTCCACGACTGTAGAAACTTTGCCTTCTAACTAGATGACAGTAGCATTGAACTTGTACACTTGGAAAACTGGAAGTTATTTCAGGTAGATCGTCTAAAACGTTGATTACTTCTGAAATAGTCTGGTAGACTCAGGTCGGAAACAATTCAACACAAGGTGTTGCTATCAGCAGTGCTTTGATACCATCCCTTCACACATTAAAACAGAGTTATATGTGATGCAGATAGACACATCTGTTCTTTGTTCTTCACAATCAAAGGAGATTGGACCTCCACTTTCTGAGACAGTATGTTTGTTGTTGCTTTTATGCCAGTCAGTCGGGGATAATTAGTTTAGCCATGTTCATTCTCAAGAATCACATAATTGGTACTGATCCTATTCCCCATGGTTAACCACTCTACCTACAGCCATGTCTGAGTCATTAATCCTTTTGCTTCTAGTCCTTACTATAAGATCTTACTTGCTCAACTGCCTACTTATCTGTGTGTGGTTGTATATTATTAATGATTTAATAAAGCTTGCCTGAGATTTTGGATTGTAAATCTAGCCACAAGCCTTAGAGCTAGGCAGTGGTGATACACACATTTAATCCCAGCAGCCATACTAGCTAGCCAGAGAGCCAGGTGGTGGTGGTACACACCTTTAATCTCAGGACTCAAGAGACAAACAGACAGATCTCTGTTAGTTCAAGGTAACACTGAAATATGTGAAATTGATCCAGTCTAAAAGAATAACAGCTCACACAAAGGTGATCTCAGCACTTGGGGATCACACACCCTTAATCCCAGCACTTGAGTATATAAAATAGAAACAGATATTGGGTCTAGGGCATTTGGTCTCCAGTCATGTTGGGGTAATTAGTCTCTAGGATGTTAAGGGCAGGGTTGCTTCAGCCTGGATAGAGGTAAGAGCTACTAGCCTGACAGTTTTGCTTCTCTGATCTTTCAGGCAAGCTTTGATAAATCATAAATAATATCTGAGTAAAATAGAGAATAAATTACGTTAAACTACCAGTGCTAATGTGACAATATAGCCCAAATAGCCCCTGCCTTCAGGTGAGTACACAACTTGACTCATGCCCATAGAACCAGTGGAAAATTTAACAGGACTCTAAGCCTTAGTAGGTCCCAGACCTCAGCACAACTGTGCCATGATGAAAGCAGGCAGGCCAGGCCTTGAAACCCAGCATGCAGATGGGATCATCTGCCAAAAGGAGAACAAAGACATAGTCCATCAAAATCCATAGTTCTGGGAAAGTCCCTCAATGTACTAACCTTGCTTTTTGGCTTCTGATTAACTATAGTTCTGCCTCTCTTGGTACTTTTATTCAGTGCTCTCCAGTAGCCCCAATAATACTTTTCAGTTATTATAGGAATCCCTGTAAGTGTCCCTGCTCAGGTTCCTATTTTGTGACTCAAAAAACCCTGGCTCTGGCTCTTCTTGACCATCCAGCTACTACTCTAGGGTTGGTAACCACCTTTCATTGGCTCTTCTCATTCAGAATTCCACAAATTGTTCTCTTTACTCTTCTGTGATCCATTCATTGAATGAAGCCTTGGGAGTTCTATCACTACTTTTTCTCTTGGCCCTAAGTCCCAACCTCCCAAGATCCTTCAGCTACTGTGCTGGGCCAGCGGGATTGCATGCAATCCATATATGATTGCATGCAATCCCGCTGGCCCAGCACATTAGCTGAAATAAAATCTCCAAAGATTACACACAAACACACACACACACACACACACACACACACACACACACACACACACACACACACATATATATATATATATATATATATATATATATATATAACACCCAGGTCCAATTACAAAACCATAAGCATTACAAAATCAGGCAATTAATGCTCCATCAAGAATTACATACCCTATTGTAATGGTCCCCAAAGAGAACAACTTAGATAAAATGCAAGGCATAAATTAGAAGCGCCATGATAAACACATTCAAAGAGTTAAGAGAATTCAGAGATTTTGTGATGTGAATAAATGTCTCAATGAAATTATAGGTGGGTGGAGGAATAAACTGATAAGACCCGAGAAAACACAAACATTGTGTGGCCAATCCAGTATATGAAAATAGAATTCAATAAAAAATGTTGAAAAATATCCAAGTTGACATGAAGCTGAAAGTAAAAAAATTATAAAAGTCTATGTCGAAAGCTACACCAACAGAATGGATTGCATATGCAACAGATTATTAGGACTTAAAGGCAAAGCAGAGGAATTGGAACATTAAATTAAAAAACAATAAACAAACAACAACAACAAAACCATAATGTATAGGATTTTTGTAACACCATGGAAATACTAAATCTATTGATCACCAGAAAAAGCAAATCTCAGATGAGAGACAGAAAATATTTTCAATAGGTTTTATAAAAGAAAAATTTCCAGGTCTAGGGAAAGAGATGGACATCCAGTTTAAAAGAGGCACAGAGAACACCAGACTGAGAGAAATAGGGAAAAACCTTCACATGACACTTTATAGTTAAATACAAATTGTACACAACAAAGATAGGGTATTAAAAGCTACAAGAGAAGCTACAAGTCACATATAAAGGCATTCCCCTCAGAACAACAGACAATTTCTCATTGGGATTAGTGAAGCCATAAAAGCTTGGAGCAATGTGATTCAAGTTAAGGACTAACACAGATGCTAAACCCAGACTATTCTATCCAGCAAAACTATTCATCATGATTGTAAGATTATGAAAGAAAACTATCCATGATGAAAGCAAGCTAAAGAAATTCATGATCACAAAACCAGCCATTCAAGGCAATACAGGAAAAAAAATAAATGATGCTCTAAGAACAGCTATTCAGAATATAACTAAGAAAACAAATAGCAAGAATTCAACAAAATGACAGAAATTAATATACAGCTTTCAAAAATTACACTATTAATGACCTCACTTGCCCATCAGAGGACACAGACTAACCAATTGGATTAGAAAAAAGAAGACGTTTTTGTTGTTGTTGTCTATAAGAAACACATTTAACCTCCAATGATAGGCATGACTTAGAGTGGAAGGACAGAAAAAATATCCCAAGCAAATGGAAACAGAAAGCAAGAGACCATCAATTACTATTATAATATCAGATGAAATAGACGATGAGTCAAAGTAACTTGAAGAGAGAAAGACAGTTACTTCATCTGATCAAGGAACTA
The DNA here is from genome assembly GCF_003668045.3 of Cricetulus griseus. Classification (NCBI taxonomy): domain Eukaryota; kingdom Metazoa; phylum Chordata; class Mammalia; order Rodentia; family Cricetidae; genus Cricetulus; species Cricetulus griseus. The sequence continues at coordinate 130,306,719 of NC_048599.1, forward strand.
GCACAGTAAAAAGCCATTATACTTTTAAACATTTACACATGAAACTCAGATACCTCCAATTTCACATAACAAATATAACTAGGCACTAAACCACACATTAACACCAATACAGTAATAGTCAATGACTTTAATATCCCACTTACACTAAGGGACAAGTCATTCAGACAAAACATAAGTGATGAAACATTAGACTTAAATTATGATGTGGGACAAATGTACTTAATAGACATCTACAGAATATTTTATCCAAACATTATAGAGTATACATTTTCAGAAAGTTGTGACACTATTTTAAAATAGATTACATATTAAGACAGAAGGAAAACCTCACTAAATACAGAAACATGAAAATAACTCCATCCATCCTATCTGACTGCAGTTGCCTGAAACAAGAAATCAACAGCAAGACAAGTACAGAAATCACACACATTCATGGATATCAAACAATACATTATTGAATGCTGGATGGATTGCTGAGGAGATCAAGAAGGGACTAAAAACATTCTTAGAATTTAATAATACTAAAAAACACAATGTACCAACACTTATGGTAGAGGTCAGTTTGTACTCTAAGCACCTACCTCACAAATAATAGGAAAGAGTTTAAGTGACTGACTTGTGATTGGGTTACTTCGCTCAGAATGGTTTCTTCTAGATCCATCCATTTTCCTGAAAATTTCAAGATTCCATTTTTTTTCCACTGAGTAGTACTCCATTGTGTAAATGTACCACATTTTCTCTAACCATTCTTCGGCTGAGGGGCATCTAGGCTGCTTCCAGTTTCTAGCTATTACAAATAGTGCTGCTATGAACATTGTTGAACAGGTGTCCTTGGTGTATGAACAAGGTATATGGGTATACGCCTAAGAGTGGAATTACTGGATCTTGTGGTAGACTGATTCCCAATTTTTTGATTGGGAAGTCGCCATACTGATTTCCAAAGTGGCTGTACAAGTTGGCACTCCCACCAGCAGTGGAGAAGTGTTCCCCCTTTTCCACATCCTCTCCAGTATGAACTGTCATTGGTGTTTTTGATTTTGGCCATTCTGACAGGAGTAAGATGGCATCTCAGAGTTGTTTTGATTTGCATTTCCCTGATGGATAAGGATGTTGAACACTTTCTTATGTGTCTTTCAGCCATTTTAGATTCCTATATTGAGAATTGTCTATTTAGTTCTGTACCCCACTTTTTAATTGGATTGTTTGTTGTTTCAGAGACTAGCTTCTTGAGTTCTTTGTATATATTGGAGATTAGCCCTCTGTTAGATGTGTGGTTGGTGAATATCTTTTCCCAGTCTGTCATGGTATGTACTCACTCATATGTGGATTTTAGACAGAGTAAGGATTACCAGTCTACAATCCATACTGCCAAAGAGCTAATAAACAAGGAGGACCCTAAGAGAAACATACATGGTTTCTGGAGAAGGGGAGAGGGTCAAGATCTGCTGAGCAAATTGGGAGCATGGGAAGAGAGGGGAGGGAGCTAGGAGAATGAGAAGGGGAGAAGAGGGATGCAGAGGACATGAATGAAGGAGCAGAAAGTTTGAGTCAGGGGAAGAATGGATGATAACAAGAATGGAGGTATCATAATAGAGGGAGACATTTTTGGTTTATAGAGAAATCAGGCTCTAGGGAAATGTCTGGAGATCTACAAAGATGACACCAGCTAACAATCTAAGCAACGGAGGAGAGGCTACCTTAAATACCCTCCCCTGATTATGAGATTGATGACTGACTTATATGCCATCCTATAGCCTTCACCTAGCAGCCAGTGGAAGTAGAAACAGACACCAGCAACTAATCACTGAACTGAACTGGAACCCAGAGGCAGAGAAGGACGAGTGGAGAGCACAGGGGTCCAGACCAGGATGGTGAAACCCACAGAAATAGCTGACCTGAATATCTGGGAACTCTTGCTCCCCTGACTGATAGCTAGAATACCAGTATGTGACTGATCCAGACCCAGGAAAATGGGTTTCTGTGAGGAAACCTCAGAAATCTATGGGACCTCCTGTAGAAGTTCAGTACTTATCTCTGGCATAGTTGTGGACTTTGGGAGCCCATTCCATGTGGAGCAATACTCCCTGAACAAAGGCACATGGGGGTGGGCCTAGTCCCTGTCTCAAAGGATACAATAGACCCAGATGACACCCTATGGAGGGCCTCACCATCCAGGGGGAGCAGAAAGGATATGTGATAGATAGGGTTTTAGTTGTGGGGGTGGGGGTAGGAGAGGATGGGTGGGAGAAGAGAACTGGGATTGTCATGTAAAACAATCCTGTTTCTAATCCAAATAAAACAAGTTGAAAAAAAAAGAATTTAAGTGATACATTGAAACAAGGATCTTGAAGTCTGTCGATGGGGTGAAGGAGAGAGTAGTAGATATTAGGGGAAGCAAAGCATGAGCACAGGTACAACTGTTCCTGGCTTCACTGACAGCTCAGACATGGTTTCTGAAGTATGCAGGACTGATTTTACATTAGCAGAATGTGGGTTTTCTTATGTTTTGTATACTTTTCCAGTCATAGTGTATATACTGATTGTGATGGTTTGAGTGAGATTGCCCCTCACAGGCATATTGCATTTTTAGTCCCCAGTTGAACTATTTGAAACATTAGGGAATGTAGCCTTGTTGGAGAGTAATTGTGTCCTTGGAGAAGATAAATGGCTGGGAAAAGATTTCACACCAGGCCCAATTGACTTTCTCTCTTTGCCTGCAGGTCAGGATGCAAAGCTCTCAGGTACTGCTCCAACACCATGCCTTGCTATCTGCCACCATGGTCCCCACTGTTACGATAAATCTTTCCACCAAAAGCCGCGGAGCCCCACCGTCATGTGTATGCTTTATGCCAGCTGCCCGCCAGTGTTAGGGCCCCAATTAATGCACAGAGAGACTTGTATTAGGTTCAAAACTGCTTGGCCAATGACTAGGATTCTCATCTGCTATCTCAGTCTTAATTATCATAAATCTATATATTTTATAAGACATTTTATCAGACGCCTTATTGGCATCCCTCCTTGATGGTGGATCACATTGCTCTGCTGGAGGAAGAGTGGAGGGGAAAGAGGAACCCTTCCTGTTTCTTTTGCGTAAATATGAGTTTCCTTGCTATGTCACTTCCTGCCTGGATCACCACTTCTCTACTATATTTTCCAGAATCCTCTTTGACTCCCAGTCCCATCTAACTTGCTGTCTCATTGGGCAAACAGTATTTTACTTAACAATCAATAAGATAAACATACCACAGAAGTACTTCCCCCATCACCCCACCATGATGATAATGACAGAAGAGATTACAAGACATTCTAGTATTGGCTGTGTAATGTGGTTGTCACTGATCACTCTTATACAAATATACAATGAAAAAGAGCAAGAAGAGCAAGGAAAAATACAAAATATACAGTCTGAGGAGAAAAGGAGCACAAGAAACTATAACTTTGAAGATGGAAGTCCCTGTGCTCAATGAGATAAAAAAGTTTAAAGAAAAGCCATATGCTAACTTGAATAAAGGGAGTGGTGCCCCCAGGACAAGACTGTATCCAGCTAAGCTTCCAATTCATGAAAAGGAATTAAAGGAAAGCTTAAGTAGCTAAGGAAACTATCAACAGCAGAAAGTTTATACAAATGTAATACAAGGAGAAGAATAGGTTCCAGTTTCAGCAAACAGAATGTGACAGCTTCAACCATGTGGTTCTGACTTTAGAGTCAAAGGTATGGAAAAGGGTTAAAGGACCTTTTTTGGGGTTAAGGAAAGCCAATGGGGTCAGGTGTGTGCCAGGGGAATCCCTGCAAGGAAGACCAAAGAGGCCATTGCTTGAAGCTGGGAAGATGAAGCCTGGATTGTTTTGGAGACCCAAGATGTTAGAGATGCCAGAGTTGTGGGATACTAACTTGCCAAGGAGAGATGCTAACAGGGAGTGGAACCAGTCTAAGAAAGCTGTGTGTTGCAGTCAACAAACTAAAAGGAGTTGCCAATCTGAAGATCACTTTGACTTGGAGGTGTAAAATTTGTTTGGCCTGCTGGTTTTTGGTCTTGCTTTGGTCCAGCATTTTCTCACTGTGCTCCCTTTCCTCCTTTTTGAAATTGTCACATCTATCCTGTGCCATTGCATGTTTCAAGTATGTGATCTGCTTTTTGATTTTGATTTTACAGGGGGCTACTGATTTTACAGGGTTAGCCACCAGAGAAGACTGCTTGGATATGGATTTAAGCCAATAGAAAGTCCTTATTAGCTGGCTGGCAACTATACTGGGTGTTCAGGATCACAATGTAGCAATGTGCTTTTCTCAGAGTGAGCTTTTAAGCACACAAAAAAACACATTTTGGGTTGGCATACTTTAGTTAACAAGAAGAGTTAGCCAGAAGCAGAACTACAGAAGCCAAAAAAGCAAGGTTAGTACATTTAGAGACTTTCCCAGAATTCAAACTTGATGGATTAGGCCTTTGTTTTAGATTTGGCTGGTGTTGCTGCCTACCTGCTGATTTTAATAGCCTGAATGTACTTCCATTTTGGAATTAGTTGTGCTAAGATTTGGGGCCTGTTAAATTATAGTTAAGAGATTGCATTAAGTCTCGGAAGAGACTTTAGACTTTTAAACAGTACTAAGAATGTGAATGACTATGGGAACTTTTGAAATTGGACTAAAGGAATTCTGTGTTTGACATAGCTACAAGCCTATGGGGACCAGGGGGTGGAATATAGTGGTTTAAATGAGAATGCTCTCCTCCCATAGTCCCTGTCTTGGTTAAGGTTTCTATTGCTATGAAGAGACACCATGACCATGGCAACTCTTATAAGGAAAACAGTTAACAGAAGATATGAGAGACATCTTGTGACAAAAATGAGGACACAATACCTTAATGGAGCTTCAAAAACACAGACAACAAATGATGCTGGAACAAACAATACCAGAGCTAGGGTATTCATCTGAAACCTAAAAGTGTCATTCTCCCATCTTGCATATGCTATCCATTAAGCCAAAATTTCATGCAAATATTGCCTTGATATATTGGAATAAAATTACAGACTGTTAAAGTAAAAACTGTAAGCAGTGAATGGATGCTAAGACAGTGAGTTTAGAGTGTCTACTTCTTACGAGAAAATAATTCTCAATATAGAATTGTGGAACGAAGAAAATCATTCCTTACGCAGTTATAGAGAAATAAGTGCATCTCTTTTTTTTCTTAATAAAGGAAAACATTTAATTGGGACTCGCTTACTGTTTCAAAGGTTTAGTCCATTATCAACATGGCAGAAAGCATGGTGACACACAGGTAGACATAGTGCTGGAGAAGGAGCTGAGTTTTTACATCCAGATCCATAGGCAGCAGCAGGAAGAGAAAGTCACTGGGTCTGGTTAGAGCTTTGAAAACCTAAAGCCCACCCCAGTGACATACCTCCTAATTCCTCTCAAGTAATGCCACTCTCTGATGACTAAGAATTCAGGTATATAAACCCATGGGAAGGCATTCTTATTCAAACTACAATAAGGCAGGACTTCTAGAATACAATGATCTCATTCTGCACTCCTTAGCTAGCTCTTCCACTAGCCAGCAGACAAACATCTCCACATCTACCCATGGCTACCAATGGCCTTTGAGTGGGACCACCACCACTCAAGTGGCCAGCATACAGGGTCCTGTTTCCCTAAGGGTGACTTAGATCCATAAACTGTCAGTAGCCCTCTCAAAACCTATTATCTGTAGTTTTGTTTGTTTGCTTTGCTTTGCTTTGTTTTTGAGACAGGGTTTCTGTGTATAACTCTGATTATATCAGAATTTGCTTTGTAGATCAGGCTGACCTTGAACTCACAGAAATCCACCTGCTGGGATTAAATCCAAGTGCTGGGATTAAAGGCGTGTGTCACCACTCCCAGCTTTATCTGTAGTTTTATGTGAAGGACCATGACACACTTGATTGGTAATCTACCTCAAGTCCTAAGGAGCTTGGTAGTCATTTCATACAACACAGTGTTCTGAAATGGTAAGGGTTATTATATGTGGAACAGGCCAAAGTCACATGTGGGGATGGACTGTGCTGTACTGCCAGTGTCACCAGTCAACAGATGGCAGGTCCTGGATCCTGCTGAAGGGCTCTTCTTTGCCTCTCTCACTCCCTGTCCACTGAACATGGCAATGGGGCAGTTGGCAGACACACATTGAATAGATGACACTTGGGATAGTAAGGCTAGAGGAGAGAAGACCTAGTCTAGTTTAATTGGTTCAGCTTTGAATCACTGCTACTACTTTAGCCACTGGTTCAAGTCTTGGAAAAGTAAGCTCACATAATTGTTAATAAGATCAGATGTGGGCCAGATGTTGAAGAAGATGCTAGAAACCTTTGACCAATAGGTGGAGGGTGGCCTTGGTTAACAGGGCACCATCTTCCATAGGAGCATAAGGCCAATGCCACCAGTCATACTAGCATCTCACAGGCACTGCTTCTGGATGCTTGGAACAGCAAAGACAGTACCACTCTCCACTCACAAGCTCAATGACACAAGTGACCTGCAAGTGTCCAGATATGGAAGCCTTGTGGGTAAACATTTTACTTTGAGTACCTACAGTCTGTTCCTGGGAGACTAGGTTCTGCTGGTTTCTGGAATCAGGAAACCTAAAATACTCAATTCTGCAACTCTCAGAAATTTGTGCCTTGGGTCAGCAGATAGATTAGCAAACCAACGATGCAGCAACCTATTTCTGGTACAAGTTTTCATGTTGTTTTCTCCACTGTCTGGATCTTGGTTTCATTCTTCTTAGCTTGGTGGTGATGGAAGAGAGTCCTGTCTAACATGGGCTCCACTGGGTGGCCTCCAAAAGTTTTGACCATTTGGAACAGGCTTGTGTTGTAGCTGTTACAGATGCTGGAAGTTCACTGTTAATCCTGAGGGGCCCAGACTTCATTTGACTTGTTCTTGAGTTCCCAAGTCTCATAGATGGTTACTCCTGTTAAACCACACAGTAAGGGTAGGAAAGGCGACCTCATGACATGGAGGTTAACTCCCCCGAGCATTTGTATGTATCTGTCACGGGGAGCCAATTCTGGTGTAATCTTAAGCCCCAGACCCTTTGTGTGTTGAGCTCACTGGAGGGGAGCCATGGGTCTCCAGTGCTCTGTTGTGAAGTGTCAGTTGACCTCCAGGTCAGATGTTGCTGATGTGGGCCTCCACTGTGGAGAAGGCAGAAAGATCCCCATTCTTGTCTGGAAGCTGCTCATGCCTGATATATCTTGGTTTCCTCACTGAAGACTGTGGCAGGAGGACCATCACAGCTGTTTCACCAGGCTGCAAGACAGGGGCAAAATGTGGCTGTCCAGGAGTCCCTGTGGTTCTGTTCATGGGAAACTGCATGCCCCAGTCAGTGAGAATTCTGCACTCAGAGCCCTTGTATGTCGGGAAGTTCCCTTTCAAGCACTAGACACAGCTAGCACTCCCATCTGCATTCCAGTGCCTGTAGCAACCTGGGTCACATAGGCCTGTGACTGGGGAGGTACCATTCAAGTCTACCACATCCATACAACATTCAGGTTGCTGGGCCTTGCTTTCAGTGGACTTGCTTGTGTCTCACATCAGGAGGTCAGTGAGGAGCATGAAAAACTGCAGTGTTATGCTGGGGAGCTGACAGAGAGATCTCGATGAATACTTTTTACTTATTAGAGGCTGCTGCAGCACTGAAATAGGGAAGCTGGGCATCTCCAGTTCTGGTACAATAGCTGTCTGAGCTTCACTTCTAGGTAGACTCTCATACACCAGGTGGTTTCCTCTTTCATACCAGCTGCCTCAAAATAAGAGTATTTCTAATAGAAAATTTCCATTAAGACAAAATCAAAGGAACCCTAAATGCAATCCCTTTGTGTGATTTAAATTAAATGAAATGTGAACTACATCCCAGTGTGTGATTGTGTGGTGGAAAGCAGCCCAAGAATGAGCACGGAATGACCAGTGTGGAAGCCAGAGGCTCAGGGCACACAGGAGGAGGGTCAAAGCAAAAGGGATGCTTTTAAACTTTGTCATGTGCATGCATTAAGATCAGCAGGGGAAGACAGGTGTGGCTGTGCATCCATCTGAGGCAACAAGTGTACAAGGTCAATGAGGCCAGTGCGACCTGTACAGTGAGACACTCTCACAAAAGTCCAAGTGCTGGGGTATAGCTTAGTGGTGAAGGACTTGTCTGGTAGGGACAAAGTCCTGAGTTTGAGCTCCAGCACAAGAGAGGGGTGTGCTAGAATAAATTAAATGCTTCTGTACAAGTGAAAGGATAAGACAGAGTGGACACACATGCATACACATACTGTATTAATCACCTGTCTCATGCTCTGACCAAACACCTGACAAGAAGCAATTTAAAGCAGCGCAGATTTAGAGTAGCTATCACCAGGAAGTTCCTACCCACAGTCCCATGTCCCAGTGGCCTAACACCTGTCAGCTATAACCCATATCTAATAGGTTCTATAACCTTCCAAAATAACATTTCCACCTGGAAATCATGTGTTCAAACCCTTTAAACTTTAGGTGATAAAAAGATAAAATACACCAGTCAAAGGAAGAAAGAAAGAGAGAGAGAGAGAGAGAGAGAGAGAGAGAGAGAGAGAGAGAGAGAGAGAGAGAGAAAATAAATCTCCCAAATTAGAAAGAAAGTGATAGAAATGGAGTTTCTTTGCGATGACTCCCTCATGGAAGACTCTACTGTTAAGTGAGTGTTAAAGAGTTAGATTTTAAATAAGAATTCAAAACATACCTATCAATTGAACATCTGTGCAGTGTCAACTGTCAGGGAACCAGTTATAAAAGGTATCATGAGATACAATAGTGCATCAGAGGAGTTCACAAGTGCTCTGAACTCTAACTGTGCAATGTCTTAATTAGAGAGAATAAAACTTTTAAAAACTATTAAAGAAGTCATAAATAAATGAAAATAAATGCTATGTGCTTGATTAAGAAGGCACAACCCTGAAATGAGTTAATTCTTCTAAAAGTGAACTAAAATTTAATTGCTATTCAATTGAAATCCCAGCAGGAGATTTTATAGAGCACAATACATTTATTCTAAATTTATTTAGATATATTCTAAATTTATAAGTAAAAATAAAGAGGCCCAGGACACCCAAGGCAATCTTTTAAAAATAAAAGATGAGATATTTCATTTTGCAGATGCCAGGTCCTACTATGTTGTAGTAATTAAAGCACTTTGGAATTGAAGAGAGAAAATAGAGATTGGGCATCTGGAAACACAAAAGTCAACCTACACCTCCTTTGTTTCCCTTTTCAAACCACACACACACACACACACACACACACACACACACACACACACACAGAGAGAGAGAGAGAGAGAGAGAGAGAGAGAGAGAGAGAGAGAGAGAGAGAGAGAATTATGAAACACAGAAGTAATTATAGCTTATATAATGATCTCCATGGGAAAATAAAATATAATTACTTGAAAATGCTCAGAAAAATCTTAAAGGTGACTTATATATTGCCTCTAAATGTTTGTAAACTATTATCAAAATAGAATGCTACTTTTCAGTGATAATCAAAACAAACAGGTGAATCTAAAAAACCAAAATCATGGTGAGCAAAAGCAGTTGAGTAGATCCAGTGACATTACATTTATACAAAGTTATTACACAGCAAAATTAACTCATTTCCATGGGTTTACATAAATGTAAAACTCTTGAAAACATGCAAGTTATTTACAAAAGTGGCAACAGGAGAGAAGGAAAGGAAGTAGGATTGTTACACTCTATTTCATTGTGAGTTATGTGCATATGTTACTTAAAACCCTTCCATAGTTTCTGTTTATAATTTGATAAAATGTAAGTATGTCTAGTATGTAATAGTGCTAATATAATCTTATAAACATCTTTAAATATTTCCCTTACTGAACCATGTAGGTTAAGTCTTCCAATTCATATTGTCACTTATTTATCATCGATCCCAGTTAGCTTCAGCTGTCAAGTTGACAAGCCCAGACTTATCTGGAAGATTTTCATTGGGGATATTACCTCTATCAGATTGGCCTGTGGGCATGTCTGTGGACATTCACTTGATTGCTAATTAGTGTGGGAGGGCCAGGCACTGTGGGTCACCTCATCCCTGGTAGATGGATTTGGGCTATATGAGAAATGTAGCTGAACAGAAGCCTGTGAGAAAGCTACTAAGGAGGATGTCTCCATGGTTTCTGCTTCAAATTCCTGTCTTGACTCCCTTCAACAATGGACTGTGACCTATAAGATGAAATAAACCACTTCCTCCCTAAGTCATTTTTGGTGATGATGTTTGTCTTGGCTAACATTTCTATTGCTGTGATAAAACACAATGACCAAAAGCAACTGGGAAAGAAATGGTTTATTTCACTTTGCAGTCTGAGGTCCATCATCCAAGGAAGTTGGGACAGAAATTCAAGGCAGAAACCTGGAGGCAGAGACTTAAAAAGAAGTCATGGAGGAATAATGTTTACTGGCTTTCTGCCCGACAGCTTCCTCAGAGTACCGTATAGCACCCAGGCCCACCTGTCAAGGACTGGCATCATCCCCAGTAAGCTGGGCCCTCTTACATCAATCATCAGTTAAGAACATATACCAAAAGCTTGCTCACAGGCCAATCTAGTGGAGGCATTTTCTCAGCTGAGGTTCCCTCTTCCCAAATGACTCTAGCCTGTGTCCAGTTGACAAAATACCAGCCAGTGCAATGTTTAACCCAGCAACAGAGAGCCAGCTAGGACTTCATCAACAGATGCCACCGGCTGTAATTAAGTATTTATTTTTCTCCATGATTAATGGCTGAACTCCATGGATCTATATTCCTTGGAAATGGAAATTGTGTCTTTTGTTGTGCACTGTGAAATTCCAAAAAGGAGGCTGTGCATGTATGAGGTTCAATTTCCTGAGGCCATTACATCAACGAAGGTAAGATAACTCAGTGGAGAGGTTTGTTACATTAACAAAGATATGAGTGGAACACATGGAATAGAACTACTTTGTAAACGAGAGTGTTGTGCGTGTTGGTAGCTGTCGCTACAGTTTCACATCGTATTTACTTTATCACAAGTAGTTGTCTAACCTAGTTTATTTCATTCAAGTTTATCAAATCAGTACCACTGATCATGTTGTAAGCATTTATCTTCTGTTTATATGTGCAAATTGAGAACACTTTGCCAATAAATACATATTAGTAGTAGCATCAAAAGTGATGGCTAAGCTCTGATGATTAGAGAGGAGCATAGTTGGTACCACCTCCCTCATCTGTGGTGTGGTGGTGGGCACAAGGGAAAGATGTTAACACTTTGCCCCTACCTCCTCTAGCTGGCTAGGGAGCTGAACCCTTTACCAGCTTCAACATTTGGGAAAGCAGGCCCTGCATCTCATCTGGGTAGCACAATAGAGCCAAGGCTATTGGCAAAGGTGTGGGTGAGCCAGTCCCGAGGTTGTGAGAGTGGAATTGTCCCCAGGACTCATCTCTCATATGGCAGTGTTGGCAGGGGAGAGATCCCCCCTTACCCTTCACCCTTCATCACCTGCTAAAGACAAAAGAGCTGACCCCTCCCTTACCAGCTGCAGCACTCAGGAAAAGGGGCCCTGTTCCTCGTCTGGGCAGCATAGTCCAGCTGACCTCTGGTGGCAGAGGAACAGGTGAGTTGGCTCTAAAGGCGTGAGAGTTGAGCTGGCCACTCTGCCATGTGGTGGTAACGTCAAGAGAAAGATGCCTTTTACCCCAGTCACCTGTGGTAGGTGGGTGAGGGAGTTGACCCTCCATCTTACCAGCTGCAGCACTCTGGAAATTGAACCCTGAACCTCACCTGGCAGCACAATAGAGCCAACCCCAATGGCAGAGGTGTGGGTGATACAGTCTGGAAGTTGTGAGCATGGGAGAACAGTCTGAATTAATCATCTGTTAGGTGGTGGCATGGGCGGGAGAGAGATGTCCCACTCATTAATGTCTGAGGTAGGTGGGAGAGCTGGCCCTGAGGTCATAAGAGTGGGAGAGCTGGCCCTGCCCCTCATCAGCTGCAGCACTTGGGAGAGTAGCTTACAAGCCATGCCTGGGCAACACAGTAGAGCTGGCTCTGAGGGTGCAGGTGTGGGAAAAGTGATTCTGAGGACATGAAAGCTAGAGAACTGGGCTTGCCCCTTGATCATCACTGCAAGGGGTGAATTGGCCAGGCCAATGCAGGAAAGCTCACCCTGGTGGTGAGGACAAGAGAGAGCTGGTGATCAACCCTGCAACTACCTAGGCCCAGAACCAGGGTTATGAGTTGGCTGACCCCAACATCTACCCCGCCTGTGACCTGCTGGAGCATGTGAAGGGAGCCATCCGCAGACACAAAACTGGGGGATCTCCACAACACAGGGCAACAAAAGGACAACCAAAAGGAGCTCCAGTGAGGGCCTGACATCGATAGTGTGGCAGAAACCAGAGGCCTTGAACCAGACCAATGGCTCTTTGCCATGAACATTGGCAAATAACCATATATGGATAAAGGGGTTTGCTTTGTGACTCACTACAGGTTCCATGATGAGACTGATTTTTTAAAATTCTTTTTTCCCTCTTACATTGTATTTTATTTTAAAGGGTGTGTTGCAAGGGCAGAGGGCGAATGAATAGGATGGGATGCATGATGTGAAAGCCACAAAGAACAAGGAAAGTTAAAAAAAAAAAAAAACAAAGCAATGGCTGGGGAATGGCTAGGTGGTTGCAGTGCTTGATGCACAAACATTAGGGCTGTGTTCAGATCCCAGAACCCATGTAAATCTCTGGCAGCAGTGTACATCTATAACCCAGCACTGATGGAAGGGGGCAGAGACAGCAAACCCTGAAGACTCACATTGACCAGACACATTAGCTGAAGGACTGAGTTCCAGGTTTGCTGAGAAAGGATGTATCAAAACATGAGGTGGAAAGATGTTTCAGAGGAACAGAGCACTGTCTGCTTTTCCAGAGGGTCTGGGTTCGATTCCCAGCACCCACATGGTAGCTCATAAATGGCTGTAACTGCAGTTCCAGGTGATCTGACATCCTAGTCTAGTGGTTGTAGACACAGCATGTACATGATGTATAAACATACATGTAAGCAAAACACAAAAATAAATGAAGAAAATATTTTGAAAATGAGGTGCACAGATAGATGATAGAGGAAGATACCAATTCTTCATATGAGCATGTAAGCTTAAACATCCTCACCCTCACCTCTCATGTATGTGCACTTACATGGACACACACACACACACACACACACACACACACACACACACACACACACACACACACACGATTGTGACAGCATAGAAAATGGGTTTTCTTTTCCTGGAATTGGATGGAACATCACAAAATCATACATATTTCAGATGATTCATTTGTAAGTTTTAAAAGAAAAACTCTTTATTTCTACATCAAAATTAAAGTGATACTTCCAATGCTGCTATAAGAAGCCCATGCACTTATAAAGTTGTCAGTTCAATCACAAATTAAAGAGACCATTCAGTGACCATGGAATGTACAGCTGATCAAGACACAGGTTGGAGCCATGTAATATCTGACTTCCCACTCCCAGAGACCCTACATTCCCCAGCAACACTGTCATCAAAAATATATCAAGTTTTATCTAAGTTTATATAATTACTACCAGTTCTATGCAATCAATTTCTAGATACATTTTAGTGACTAAAATTCAATAGCAGTGAAATGAGATTTGCTTGAGTTGTTCTAGGAGACGTGGCTAGCTTCTGTAGAGTCAAGAATGGCAGTGAGCAGTCTGACAAACTTATAAACATCATGGAAAGAATTATAGAGAGGAACAGGGGCCACACGGATGCCATCTGGTTCTCGCTTGTCACACTGCAGAGAAAAAAATAAAGTCATCATTTTAGCACTATCCACACACAGAAATTCTACTTATATGATAAAATTCCATAGACCACGACTTCCCATAAAACTCAATACATGATCAATATTCTTTTTGCCACTGTAACTAAAACTCTTTGTCCCTGTCAGTCTAAACTTTCCTCTTAATAATGACTCTATCAGTGGGTTCCCAAGTGAATGTTCAAAAGATATTTCTAGAGTCACTGAGAGCTGTCTTTGAGAATGGATCCCACAACTAGCTTTGCAGAGAGTAAGACCCAGAGGAATGGATGGAAACCTGGAACTAATTTAAATATCCAATGTTTGAGTGCCTCCATAAGATTGTAAGAGCTTTAGAAACCATGCTTCATTTAGATATAGATGGGTTAAAGATAGCCCTTTTATATTTTATTGAAAGAAATATAATTGATCACTCTCATTTGGTTGATTTTGTCACTGACCATGGAGAGAGGCATCTATATGTCCCCAGAACTGCTGATGGGTTTGGAAGTATGATCACTTCTGGCCTGGTCACCACGATGACCAACTTTAAGAAATGTACGTTATAGATATCAGTTAATATAATCTGGGTATTCCTTCCTGTTTAATTCCTATAATGATGACTCTTTGAAGTGCTATTCAACTCAAAACAGTGATGGGAAATCTCAAGCCAAAGCAGCCTGGGTTCCCTGAGAGCACAGAGTTTAGGGTGGGTAGGGGGAGGGGGAACTCAGCTTGGCTTACAGTGCTGCTGCTGAACATGAGCCCTGAGTCAGAGTAACCTTTCTAAAACTGTGAGTATTAATGAGTGAAATACAATCCAACTCATATGCCTCTTCCTTCAAACTGCCTTGGTAATAATGTGTTGGTTCTCCCCATGAGGTTTTAAACAACAGTAAAGATTCTTTGTCTTGTTCTCATTCTGGAGAAATGTCACCACATTGTTTTTGATGGAAGTGATGAAATCAACCAAAGAAGAGTGATAAGTTTTATTTCTTTCAATAAAATATAAAAGTGCTATCTTTAATCCACATATCTATATCTATATATCTATATGTCTATATAAATATAGACATATATATATATATATATATATATATATATATATCAAGATGAAACCTGTGAAAACTTTGCTTCACTGAGTCTGATGAAATATATCCTTGCTTAGCTGTTGAAAAACAGAGGGAACAAGACTATTTCTCAAAAGCAGGATTTGCCATGTATTCCATTTGATCAGAAACAACAGAGAGCCCTTGTGGCTCTCAATCCACAGAGTGCTGAGTGCTAAGTTGGTGTATGACTTATCCTGACTTGTTGATGGGACTGATATGCAACAAAGGGTAAACTGCAGAACTTAAGACTCATCCCAACCTGGAACCCAAAGAGAAAATGTGGTTCAATGCAAGATATAAACTGATCATATACATACAATGACTCCTCTTTTTTCCAGTTCCTCAAAAACGCCTTTCCTGGGAATGGAAAAGGTCAGTGTTAACTGGCAGCCACGGTCCTCTGCTCTAGATGGAGTGATGATGTTCACAAGTGGTCCTCTGTTTCCTGTGTTCTCTTTGTTGTGGTATTGTTTGAGCATGTATTCCAGATAGCCTGTCAGTAGAATGGATTTTCTCCTCAGGGCTGTCATAGTTGCTTGCTGAAAGAGCTGAGAATGACAATCAGATTAGCAATGGCTATTAATTTAAAGAGAAGCAAAATGCAAATGTAAATCACACATAAAAAAGGAAATTCCCAGTTTTGATCTATTGAAAACCATCACATTTAAGAAAATCTTTTCTCTATTAAAACATGCCATCTTTGAAATGCTTCATCACTAAATAGTGAAAGTCAATTTTCCATGACAGAGAATATATGTGAATTTCATTTGAACAATGTTTGCAAGAGAAGAAAAATTTTGCTTCGGAGAATTCAACTGTTGTCTGTAGTTTGGTCCACAGACCATTTAAAACATAACCAATACTCGTGTAAAAGTGGTTGCACATATTGTCCACAATGTCTTGGTGATCACTACATTTTCCCAAGTTAGTTGCGTTTTGTTGTTGTTTGTTTTCTGAGACAGGGTTTCTCTGTGTAGCTCTGGCTGTCCTGGAATTCATTGTGTAGACCAGGCTGTCTTCAAACTCAGAAATCTGCCTGCCCCTTTCTCTTGAGTGCTGGCATTAAAAGTGTGAACCACCACCACACAGCTTACATTTTTTAAAGTTAAATTATGAAGCTGCTTTTCTCAGGGAATCTAATAATGTTGTGTTATCGATGCTGAGAATTGAGTTACCATTACCTTCCACTTCTGCTTTCCTTGCAAAGCTCCAGCACTTGTCTAAAATATCGCCACTTGTCATCTGATGGGCCTATCCCAATGAGTGACAAGGGTCTGCAGTAATTTGTGTGGTCATGTTAGGGGCCAGAACAGACGTGCTTTTCTGTCTTGTTTACAAATGAATTCTCCATATGAGAACTAGAGGAAATGTTAACAGCATGGTATATATGGCATGCCATTTAACGTCCTTTGCTGTAACATGAGACAAAATATCAAGAACAATGTGGGTGATGTCGTTTAGTGATGTCTGGGTTTAGCAAGACATGAAACTGTGTGGGGGAGAAGGAAGTCAAAGAAGACTTGACACAGCAAGCAATGATTTCTCTGGCTCTACAATGTATTATGTATGGATTTGCTACAAGTTGAACTGTGAGTCAGTAAAGGTCTAGCTGCAGGCAGAGGCTGGTGGCTACTCTAGATCTTCCATGCAGAAGGCTGTGAAATTGCTGAAGGGAAGTGCTGTTTGAGATGAATGAATGCACCTGTTCCAGGCAGAGGCAGCTGCTGACTAAGACAGGTGTGGGAAGGTGCAGCTGTCTTTCTAGAGATCAGGTACCAACATCACTAGCTTCATGTCCAGGGCATTAGGTCCAAACTGCTGTGAGTTTCATTACCTTGTACAAAACAAGAGCTTTGGGAAGCCAGTCAGGTTTTAGGTCAGTACACTCTTTGAAGGGTAGGAGCAGATTGGCAAAGCATGGCTCACAGGGTTTGAAACAAACTATGAAAATACATTAGCCCAAGTTTCTCTCTGGATATTATATTCTACAAGTATTTCATTTAATAAACTATGCTATAAAACTTTCTGGTTCAGCTATAGGCCCCCAAATACACACATAGGGTGCTGTGCAAAATGCAGTTGCCCCTTCTCATCTGCTTCTATGACTCTTGCAAGCACCCAAACCCTTGACAACTAAATTCAATAAATACAACAGCATTGGACTTTAATGTGGTGTTGACACAGCCTCTCACTCTCTGTAATACTTAAGGATTCTGCTTGTCGTACCTATCACAGCACAACTACTGTGTAGCTACTTACAAACACTGTATCATCTGGTGTAGTAACAAGAAAAAAATAGGTCTGTACAAAGCGTTGGTTTCTCTTGGGTATGGGCTCCATGAATGAAGACCCTGTACAGATGGAGGGTAAGATGTCCACTTCGAAGAATTTCATTTGTATCTGCAGCCGATGAAGCTCTTGGAGATTGTTAGCTAATATTTCTAGTGTTCTTAAAAAGATGAGGCATTTGCTTTTACTGATTCCCTTTATAGCGAAATGCCATTGTGTGCAATGTCAGCCAGTTTTATTTTACATTACAAAATGGTTTACTCTTCCACAGAAAAATAAATATAAAATTATTTTCCACTTTACAGCCACAAAAAGGGTGACTGTGGTTTCCAGTCCCATTTCCTGTTACTTGTGTCCTGACAAGATACCTGACAAGAAGCAACATGAGGAAGGGAGGGTTTATGCCAGCTGACAGTTTAAGAAGTGTTTTCCATCTAGTCACACTGTGTCTACCATCAGGAACAGGGTAGACAAGAAGTGAGGATGTACTGTAAAATTCTGAGGCCAGCCCTTATGACCTGCTTCCTCCAGCAGAACTCTGCCTCCTTTCTAAGATGATTTCACCAGCTGGGGACCAGACACTCAAACACATGAGTCCGTGGGGACTGCATTCAAACCAAAACATGGCCTAAGCCTTCTATAAGTGTCTTCCCAGAGCTGAGAAGTTGGTTCTGAAGTCCCGAAATTAACAAAGTCTAGGAATGGCTCAGTGCCAGACTGCTTGCATGAAGTCCAAGGGGCTTCATGCTCAGCATGGGAGAGCATAGCAAAGCAAAATTTAAAACAAAAACAAAATAATAACAAAAACAAGGGTTAATAGGAGTTAGAAGAGAAATATATTGAGTGCCTACTTTCCCTGATTTTTTTTTTATTATTTTCACTGAATAACCAAAGTTTTTTTTTTTTTAATTAGAGAAAGTTGAAAAATACAGTTTTAAAATCCTATAGTTTTAAACAGGATTCTTGGGAGGCTTCTCTACTTGCTCTATTTTGTTGTTAATGTGTAAAATGAACATAAGACTAGGAAAGTTAGCCCCTCAAGATAGAAGTTTCAACCCTCAAGTTGGGAAGGTTATAAACTCTTAAGGAGTGAAAGCGTGTAGAAAGTGGAGTTTTCCGTTGTTATGATTGTTTTCCTATTAAATTCTGTTGTAGAATATTATTTTAAGATATGTTACATTTGTTTATGCTATGGAACATTTGTTTAATGGTGCAAAGGTATGCTGTATTCTTTTATGTTGCATTTGTTTCACTCTGTGAGGCTGTGTTGCCTTGCCTGCCTAAAACACCCAGATTGATCTAATAGTACACCACAGTGTATCAATGACTACCTTCCAGCAGTGGACAGGAATTGGCAGTTTCAAACTTAAGATAGGAAGTATAGGAACTACTTTTAACAATATCAGCTGGGCAGATGTAGTTGTACACAAAGCCAATTAATGCATTTGAAAATTATTTCATTGGAAAGAACTTCCAGACCGTATTTATGCCTTGGGTGGAGGCGTGCATGCTGTGGGGCACACATGGACATCAGAGGACAGCATTGTGAATTAGGTCTGCTTCTCTCCTTCCCCTTTTATTTACATGGCTTCCCTAGTTTGTGCAGCAGCAGTTTACATGTTGAGATGTCTCTCTGGCCCTGTTCAGTTGATTTTTACGTATGCAAGCCTCCTGTTGTTTTTCAAGTATATAGAATAGTTTTGAAAGGAAAGCAGACAGGACAACCTGGATAAATCATTTGTTTCTTTCATTTAAATATTGACCATATTTTAGTGACAGGAATCCCCTGCCAACTCTCGTCCTCTTCTTATCTCTTTTGTCCTTTTGGCTCCAAGCTTACCTTCCCCTACACCTCTCTTCCCTTACTGTTCAGCTTTTCTCACTTTGAGCCCCCTTTCTTAATTCTCTTTTTGGTTTCCTTCCCCACCACTTTTTTCCTTTCTCATCTCCACAGCATGGCTGGCTTTCTCCCAGAAAAAAAAAAATAAACAAAACCTATAAACAAAACCAAGGAGTTTAACTTGCCAGTGCGTTCTGGCATGGCTCAGAAATACATGGTGATTAGGGTATCAGAGAAAAGAAACTGTGTGTCATTTTTTAAATTTTAAACCTTGGCAATTTAAAATGTGTGTGTGTGTGGAGGGGGGGGGACTTTAAGATCACATTAGCCAGTACAAAGCTTGAGCAGTGTGTTCAACAATAATAAAGACGAGGCTCTCAGTTGGGGAGAGGCATGGAATGAGTTGGAAGGAGGGGCCAGAGGGAGGAAAAGGAAGGAGGAAAGCCACATAATTATATTTTAATTAAAATGTCTAAAAATTAAAATAAAAAAATGGGGAAAAGATCATTCGGCTAGAATATAACCCTGGTAGTGAATGGGTGCAATCGGAGGCCAGAAGCTGCTAAGAACTGTGTGTCCCGCTGCTGGTGGCAGCTAAGGTTCTTTAGGTAGCTTTAAGTTAGGCATGAAAGGGCAAGATCAGTCACTCCCGAGTCTGGGAATGGAAAGTTGATTGTAGGTAGCTCTAATCTAGCCCAGTACACCAGCATGTGTGTGTGTGGGGGGGGGCGGGGGTGAGGTGGGGGGTGTGGGGGAGGTGGCCTTTCTTCTGTGAAGATAGTTTGCTAAAAAGAGAGGGGCTGGGTGTGGCACCGCAGGCTGGAATCACCCCGCTCCAAAGCTGGAGGCTGCTGAGTTGGAGGTCATACTGTCTTGAGGGAAAAAAAAAAAAAAACCAATGGAAATTTTCAGAATCTACGAATAAGGGAAATGAGAAGCAATGAGCTAAATGCTAGCCCTCCCTAGCTCCCTAGGGTATGGCTTGGTTGCTTCCATTCTTGGCCCTTCTGTTACAACCTTGCAAACTGAGATGACACCTGCTGTTTTCAAGTCACTAGACACAACGTTTCTTCTCACGGATACTAGTTATTAAATACTATTAGACAACTACTAAATATCATTAGACAAAGTACTGAACAGACTTTTCTTCCAAAAGACTTTGAAAAGTGTTACAGTGGATGAAAAATAATCTTGTTACTTGCTCTATTTTCTATCAGAACAGTCCAAAAAGGTGAAAACAGCACATGCTACATCTAGTGGTCAAACTGAGTTGGTGATTTCTTAACTAGTATGAAATGAGAACGACAATTTATCATTATCTAGTGGTGAAGGCACACAAAACCAGGAATTTGATACTGCCATCTAGTGGCTATAATGAGAAACCGCTATATTTTGGGTTTAGAAGAGAAATCATTTCTTTCTAACCACACCTTTCAAGCTCAAATCCTGTACAACGTGATTTCCTAAAACATCATGAATTAGATTATTTTAGATGGCATTAAAAACAACAACAAAAATAAATTCAAATCTTTTTGGCGAGGAGGTAAAAAACATCTGTATGATTTTAAGTATATTTCAGTCAAATTTATTCAATTAATATATGTATCATTACTAAGCATACAACTTTGGAAATGTATTTTTCTTTTATATGTATGGATGTTTTGTCTATGTGCATGTGTATGTATGTATCACATGTGTGCATGTTACCCACAAAGGTCAGAAGAGGACATTGGATTTCCTGAGGCTGCAGTTACAGACAGTTGTGAACTGCCATGTGGGTGCCTGGAATCAAACCTAACTCCTGTGGAAGAGCAGCCAGTATTCTTAATCACCTCTCCAGCCCCTAATTATATAATTTTAATTACTTGATAAGTAATAATTATATTAATTTATTTACCTAAATGAATTTAGAGCATCACAAAATGATATCAAAGACATAACAGTTTGGATTTCTAGATATGTTCTTTTTTTTTTGGTTTGGTTTTTCGAGACAGGGCTTCTCTGTGTAGCTTTGGAGCCTATCCTGACACTCTCTTTGGAGACCAGGCTGGCCTCAAACTTACAGAGATCCGCCTGCCTCTGCCTCCTGAGTACTGGGATTAAAGGCGTGTGCCACCAACGCCCAGACGTAGATATGTTCTTTTGTCTGTGTCTACTTTTTGTACACATAAATAACTACAAACCTAACTGTTTTACAAATATTAATATTGTATAAAATCAACTTAGATGAGTATATGAATTAAAAGAAAATACAGAGTGATGATACTAGAAATTATATATGGATACAATGCTATAGACTAAGAAAAATAACTACCCTATTTAGTGAGGCCACTTTATCCTGTGTATGTTTTCACAAATTCTTCACAGTTACCTTTCAAAGTTAGTCTACTGTTAACTATTTTATGTGGCACATTGGTAGTTCCTTGGCTTGGGAAACAGGAAATAACACGATGCCTAAAATTCAGAACAATGCCTGGCAATTCTTTCTCAATAAATACCAGCTACTTAAGTGAATTAACATAAAATTAAATATTACATAATTATTTGGTTTATGGAAAGATGAGCATTGACTCAGTCAAGTCCATACACACTTCAGTAGAACAGCAGCAGATACGTCTTCCCACAACAGGCCCAATTAACAAAACACATTCAAGGTCACAGTCATAGTCACTGTCCCAGTAGGAAATTCTGCCTTCTGTTAAATGCTTATGCTTATTCAGGATCTTTCTCATTAGCTGAAAGCCTTTAGAACTTATTGCAACCAGGTGAGGTAAGCAGGCCAGGATGTGGGAAGGCAGAAGCCCAGGATTCTTACCTCTAAACTAGCATGCAAGGGACAGACCAACAAAATGGGAGGGTTGGAAATTCGGAATCCTCTGGCCCCAGGGATTAACTGCAGTTCTGAAAAATTCGCATAATGTCATTATTTATAACATATATTAAAGAAGGACTTACAACTATAAAGAAGTCAATATTGAAAGAGTAAGATTTAAAACCGCTCCCCTAGTGGTATTCCTCAACTACATAAAAGAAACTCAGTGGAGGAAAATTCTGGCATGTTTTCACTCCATGGCAGTTCCTATGATTTGCGTTCCTTCCTGTCAGCTGACTTGATGCTGGAACCCTCACAAGGAAGATAGAAATGCTCTAAACCCTAGCCTCTGTCTTCCTGGTTCCAAGACAGTATTTTCTTTTCACACCATGCTTAAAATCTTTTTATGAATATCACGTCATGAGAGAGAACATGAAGATGGGTAGGCATGGGATTCTGGTCACCTGAAGGCAGAGAGATGAATGAAACGACCCATGAAAGTGCTTTCTAGCTCTAGGAGCTTTATGAGGTCACATGGCCTTCTTAGGAAAAGGAGAGGAGATAAAAGATCTATGCACGGTGATATAGAAAATAAAGGGATAGCAGGTATTCCCCTAACATGATTAAGTATATTAAGCTGAAGCAAGTTAAGTCTAATATCATTAGAGTGACCAGAAATTCATTTAAGACAAAGAAGAATCTATTAAATTTTTTGGAAATTTATCAAGCCTTGGGCTAGCTAAAATAAGACGAGCAGGCAAAGTCCAATCCACCACTTGGTTTGAAATCATCGTAAGGTTTATTGGACAATGGTCTTGGTGATTTCTATGTGCCTCTATGGTTGCTTAGGCACCATAATACAGAGTTGATCAGAACAGCTTTAAATAGTTCCCGTCTCCTGTGTCACAGCAAGAGAGCCAGCACTGTTCTTGACCTAATCAAATCCCCTTGTGATGGATTAAAAACCTTACGTGAGTTAACTGAAGTGACTTTTATGAAGTTAGCAGCCTGGCTACATTACAGGCTTCTGATCTGACTAGAGCTGTCCATCAGGACTCTGTGACCTGGCTGTTGCCAATTTAAAGACATAAACAGTTCCTAAGATCTGGACACATACTAAACACTAAATTTATGCTTAACTGGCAAAGGCTCATGATGCCTCCAGTGCTCTAGAAGGCTGGAGTACAGTCATTGGAAAGAAGAGGGAAGGTGTGTCCCTGGTGCCTTGCTGCTTACAGTCTTTGGTACATGGCAAATGCCACAGCAAAGGAAAAATTGGAACAAGAATAACTGTAAACATTTGTTAAAAGTCCTGTAATATGCCATTGGGTTTGTAATTTTGAATTTAACTTACTCTTAAACCAAACACTGAAGTCAACATTATTGACATTAAGTATGTGGAACAGAACAATGACTGGCATTATCACAAAACTATGAAGCGGCAAATTGGGATTGACATTCATGTTTTTCTGGCTCTGGCCTGAATCATCAAATTGCCCCTGTCTTCCCTGCCTGTGTTTTGGCCATTCCTACTCGGGAATCGGACCAAGCCACATGAGCCACAGGCTAGATTTCACTTCCTTTAATCTCTCTTCAAGGGGATAAAATACAAAATCATGCTAAATCTATAAACACTTAGCCTTACATACTGAAATGTCATTTCTTATTTTGGAAACCACAGCGACATTTTCAAAGTGCATTCTCCATGGGGCATGTCTATTACATGGAATACAAAGTCAGTTGAAAATTAGAATGAAGTCAAAACAAAAGTGCATATGATAAAGTTGAATATACTTACTATTATCCATCTTAAATCTTGTACTGAGGTCATGTCCAAACCATCCCACTAACCTAAAATATAAGATAACAATAGGCATTTGCTCTACAATACTATTGCAGTTGATTTTGAAATTTGCGGCCAGCACATTAAAATAAATTGTGGTGCAAGTTAGCAATTACTTAAGTAAATAAATGTTACACAAGAGAATAAGACACTATCAAAAATAAGGAGAAAAAAATCAATTTTCTCACATTATTTCATTTTAGTACAGTAAAATATATTTACATTTAATATTTTCTTATACAATGGTTTTTATCATTGAAATGATTTAGAAGAACATTCATGGGGGTTTTGATTTTATTTTTAAAATTTTTTCTCCACTTTTTTATTTAAATTAGAAACAAGATTGTTTTATATGTCAATCCCAGTTCCCTCTCCCTCCCCTTCCCACCCCAACATACACCCTATCCCATACCATTTCTGCTCCCCAGGGAGGGTGAGGCCTTCCATGGGGAGATCTTCAGAGTCTGTCCTATCCTTTGCTATAGGGACTAGGCCCTCCCCTGTGTGCCTAGGGTGAGGGAGTATCCCTGTATGTGAAATGGGCTCCTAAAGTCCATTCCTATGCTACGGAAAAGTACTGATCTACTACAAGAGGCCCCATAGATTTCCCAGGCCTCCTCACTAACACTGATTTTCAGGGGGTCTGGATCAATTCAATACTGGTTTCCCAGTGATCAGTCTGGGAACCAAGAACTCCTCCCCCTTATTCAGGTCAGCTGTTCCTGTGGGTTTCACCAGCCTGGTATGGACCCCTTGATTTTAAATGACAAACTAAAGCTTAAACATTAAAGTCACCATACCATGATATTTTACAGTAGAATCCTAGAGAGTTGGCCTAGCAAAACTTGATGTGCTGAAAGTGTTTGAATGATTTCATAAGGACATGTATATCTTCAGTTTGAACTTAGTTCACATTGAATGTATCTGAATGAGCCAGGCAGAAAATAAAGATTACATAGGAATATTCATGTCTGTCTCTATTAGATGGAAAACAGGACAAAACAATTTAGAGTTAAAAACAAACAATCAAACTGTGAGAAAAGCACAGTGCTCCCAGTTGGGAGTTTCTGTGAACAATGTTTGCGGTGATATTCTGTGTACTTGATTAGATGTAGTGATCAGGAAGAGAAGAACAAGCTCACCCTTTTGTATAGCATGGAGTCTCATCAGACATAGAAATTGATCATGGAAACTCTGCCCTAATCAGTGGTCTACTCCTTTAGTGGCCTCAAGCTTTCGATACTTCATAGAACTGTGGAAGGTAGAGCCTCATTGGAGGAAGTGGCCACTGTAGATATTAGGTGTAGCTTTGGCTCTTTCCTGTTACTCTTTTCCTTGCCTCCTGGGTGCCAGGAGGTGAGGCACCCTTCTCTACTATGACCTTCCTCTATGATGCTCTGCTTCACCACGGGATCAAGCACAATGGAATCCCCTGACCACGAACTGAAATCTTCCAGTAAAAGGCAGACTAATTGTCACTCAGTTGAATTCTTCCTCCTTGGTATTTGTCATATAGGCCGACTAGCACTGTATTGCCAGTGCAATGCCTTTGGAATAAAGACTATGGCACTCACTTTTGGAACTTGGAGAAATATTTATCAATTTATACATAGTAAATTCATGAAAACAAAATAAATGTTGAAATGCAGAAGTACTGAAAGGAGTTTACTGTCTTATTTTGTAAATAATATCCAACAATCTTTTTTAAAAAGACACAATACTTAAAGCACATTAAATGAGTAAGCAGAGTACTGGCAAAAGAAACTTCTTCAAGACAAAAGGAACTGGATAGAATACATAAAAGCCATCCTAGTGTCATGTGCTACATGCTTATTGTGATATAAAGTACCCCAAAGTAAAGAAAATGTGCTTGTTTGCTTTCATTATTTTATTGTTTTGTTTTATTTTTGTCTTTGCATGTGTGCCTACTGGTCCTACTTTGCATACGTGCACTATGCATGTGAGGTATTCATGGAGATCAGAAGAGGGCATTGAATCCTGGAGCTTCTTCTTGTGGTTGCTGGGAACTGAACACAGGTCTTCTGGAAGAACAGCAAGTGCTCTTAATCCCTGAGCCACCTCTAACCCTGTTTTCTGTACTTTAAAAATAATTTATTTTTAAGTATAAACAAGAGGAGAAAATATAGAGTAATATACACTAGATTCATAAACACTTAAATCCTATATTAAAAAGGTAGGCCAGATTACAAAGAAAATGACAGAGAGGGACAGCAATGATGATGTCATTTTTGAGTGGTTTCATAGAGTATTTTTTATTTTTGTTTTTCAGAGAGAAAGAATAACAAAATATTTCAAGAGCTATGTTTTACTGAATAGTGTCCCGTAGGGAGAAATCCTGATTAGAGATACCACTGACCATGCCTGTTTGGGTGTGGTCAGAGTTACATAACAAAGGTTTAAGAAGGAGGGAGGTGAGTGTGGCTCTCTTTTGCCAGGCTGAGCTGACTCAGAAGCATTTCTGATTCAGAAGCATTTCTGGGTCTGTCCTGCTTAGGTGCAAACCTGGTCACTGGCTCCCTTGTTTGAGTACTTTTCCTTAATAAACAACCGTTTACCAAGCTATCTCTGACTCCACTATATCTGGTGTCAGTTTTGGGACTGAATTTGAACCCACGGGTGGGTTGATCTGATCAAAGAGGAAATGCAAATGTGCCCCCATTCAGCAAAAGAGATAACACATCTCCATCTCACAAATAAAGAAAAATTTTCAAATAATAGAAGAATTAAGTTCCATATTTAAGGTACTGAATTGACAACATGATAGAAAATTTCGGATGCCTGTTTTGCCAAGCAGTCAAAGAAAGACAAACTTTCCCCTTTGTTTACTGATGTGGATTGCAATGACTCAAGCCTTTCTTTCTTTCTTTCTTTCTTTCTTTCTTTCTTTCTTTCTTTCTTTCTTTCTTTCTTTATTTTTGAGACAGGGTTTCTTTGTGTAGCTTTGGAGACTATCCTGGCACTCGCTCTGGATACCAGGCTGGCCTCGAACTCACAGAGATCTGCCTGCCTCTGCCTCTGCCTCCCGAGTGCTGGGATTAAAGCCATGGGTCACCAATGCCCTGCCCAGTCAATCCTTTCTAAAGGACGGCTTGTCAAAATTCATGGAAGATATCAGAAGCAACAGCATGAAGAATCTACATGAAACTCTCAAATAATGTAACAACTGTTCTCACAGATGGAAATCATAAGACACAGGAGTTGCCAAAAAAGTAATGGAAAATATACAGCAACTAACAATAAATGCAAAAGAGCTAAGTAAATAATATTCAATAGGATGTGAAAATACTAAGGAAAGGACAGAAATCGTGTTGTATAGCAGTGTTTAGAAGCAGCAAATAACTGCCCTTGAGGAATGTGACCAGTCACAAGGCCCAGAAGAGATTCTAAAACTTCTGCAGCTATTTGCAAGCTATATAGAGAGTTCCTGGACTGTAGCTTTTATCAGTCATCATAGGTATTGTGGTGGCCATTTTGAGGACAGTACTGTTTTGAGTCACCCTTGCTCTTACAAGAAGTCCTGTACCCATACTCTTGCTAGTAACTCCAATGAAAACGCTTTGTTTTTACAAAGTTGACTTTGGTTCAAATGTTACTCTGAGATTATTATGTGTTCCCTTTCTGGGGTGAACAGTTGTGTATGCACATTCAAGTGTGTAGTGTAGCGGCATCTTGCTTTGCCAGCAAACTTGTGGTGGTGGCAACATCCTATGGGTGTGGCTTCAGGTATGCAGAAGTGACCCCTTATAAGGAAGAGGAGGGACTGGCTCAGTTTCTTGGGTTGTGATGAGAGTATCAGAAGGGCAGAGACTGTATCTTCTAGAGCAGGAAGACTGAAGTGGTTTTACTATTAATTGTGTAAGTGCTTCCCTAATAGATACCTGTTAATCATTTATCATGGGTCTTGTGGACTCATTTAAAACCAGCCTTCACAAGTGTGTGTGTGTGTGTGTGTGTGTGTGTGTGTGTGTGTGTGTGTCTGTGTGTCTGTGTGTCTGTGTGTTTGTATTTGTGTCTCTGTGTATGCTGTTTTCTTAGGAAAAGTCTTGCATACAACATCTTAGACATGTGATAAATGAAAATGAGCTTATAGAATTGAATTTGAAAATAAAACAGGACACATTAAAGAAGAAATGAAGGATTTGGAAGGGATGTGAGGAAAGCAGGGGAAAAGAGAAAAGTACAGAGGACAGACAGGGAAGAAAGGGGTCTAATGCAACTTACAGAGAAAGTAGTAATTATTGGCCCCGAAAAAGGAAATTATATCATCTCCATGCATTTCTAAGAAGGAAAATAAAAGAACATTTGAACATTTAAAAAAGTTGAACTATTTCAACAGAACTTTATGGAATAAAGACTGAGTTGAACCTTTATATTGAAACAAGGCAATGGTATCTAAGAGTTGCAGCCCACAGTGACCAATCTGCATATGAGAACTTTAGCTTATAAGGGGTTCAAAGAGGAAAGTAAGTCAAAGCAAAGGGTGATGGTGGCTAGGCAAAAGGAAGATGAAACATGCCAAATCCACCATTATTCAAAGAAAGGAAATAACAGGCTTTTTCAAAACTAAATTTTAAAGCAAATCCTAAGTATTGGAAGATTTTGCTTAAAAACATCAAACAGAAAAGCAAAACGTGCTGAAATGCTCCTTAAGAAGCTGTTAAAACAGAAGACACCACATTAAACAACATTGAAGGAATCTCAGACACATCTATCAAAGCAATAAATGCCAATGGGTCCAGTGAACATCTTGAAGTCAGTAGTGACTTTAAGGAAGTTTTTTTTTTTTTTTTTTTTTTTTTGGAAAATGGTAGACAGTGTGATAAAGTAAAAGAAAACTTTATGTGCAGGGTTAGTCACAAATATGGAAAACAAAGCTTATGGTGAAGAAAAGACAGAAACAGACACCCACAGCTAAGCACTGAACCATACTACTGGAATTCAGTTGTGGAGAGGGAGGAGGGATGAGCAAAGGAGCCAAGATGGGGCTGGAGAGACCTGCAGAAACAGTGGACCTGACCTACTGATAGCATGGAGACCCTTGTCATAAAGCTGGGGAAATAGCATTGGACCAAACCAAGCTCTCTGAATGTGTGTGCCAGCTAGGAGGCCAAGACAGTCTATGGGATCTCTAACAGTGGAGCCAGTCTTCAACCCTAGAGCACAATGGACTTCTGGAGCCCGTTCCCTATGGAGGGATACTATTGTAGCCCAGATACAGCAAGAAGGGCCTAGGCCCTCCCCCAAATGATATGACAGACTTTGAAGGTCCCTGGTGGGAAGCCTCACTATGCCTGGTGAGGAGTTGGGGGAGTTGGGGAGGTAGGGAACATGGGAGGGCTAGGGAATGGGGGGATGGATATGTAAATATGAATAGTAATTAGAGAATTTAAATAAAAAACATCAGTAAAAAGAACACTTTTCCAAAAGAAAGTGATTTATTTAACTTAGTCCCAGAGAGGAAAAAGTCTAAGCCAAAAGATTTTCATAGAACTAGAAAACATTATAAAAACTTACAGTCATAAAAGAAAATCTATCTTGATACTACTGTGTTAGAGTAGATAAATCTCAAAAATATTCATTCCATCCATCAAAAATTATTCAATCAGACAGAAAACATTTGAAAAATTACTATTTTGTAAGAGCAATATAACATCAATGGAGACTTAAGTTAAATGACATATAAAATCAAAATAATCTTAAGTGTACAAATACACAATCATAAAGAACTTGAACTTTGCAGAGAAACACCAAAGCTTCCAGCATAAATTGCAACAGTTTACAGATGAAAAAATTAGGGGAAGGAGGTAAGTTATTACTACTTTAAAGTTATGTAATTTTGTACTTGGTGAGAACAAATTGATAATTTAATATAATAGTTTAGCATGTAATTATTACAAAAATAAATTCTTAAATATAAACTTGCATTATTACACAAATATATAACCAAGAAACATGTAAGGCCTACATTTCTAAACCACTTCAAAAGGACATGATTAGTAATCAATATCAAAGGAAACCAATTATCCTTGAGTTGATGTATAAATTTAATATGAGCCACATAAAAATGCAAGCAAGCTTGCTTTTATTTATGAAAAGTGACACTGTCTCAAATGTCACATGGAAAACAAATAACACTAAGAAATCTCTTCATGAAAAATATGATGACAGG
This sequence comes from Cricetulus griseus, assembly GCF_003668045.3. Classification (NCBI taxonomy): domain Eukaryota; kingdom Metazoa; phylum Chordata; class Mammalia; order Rodentia; family Cricetidae; genus Cricetulus; species Cricetulus griseus. Next base: position 130,336,645 of record NC_048599.1, read on the forward strand.
GAATATTCCTGGAAGATTTTACTATCTGTGAAAGTTCCAATCCAAAGCAATATACACTATGTCAATGAGTGAATAAACACATAATTCATTGTGTCATATAAAACTAAGAAGAATCTTAAGATTATTTCTGCAGAATAACCAACTAGAAAAGATTGTTTAGATAACAATATAAACAATATTTTCACTTTATATCTCAAAGGATTAGCTAATCTAAAAATTTACTTATTTTATATATGTAGGTATTTTGTCTGCATACATGTCTGTGTAACACATATATCCAGTGACTGTGGATCCAGAAGGTGGCTTGTGATTCCCTTCAGCTGGTGTTTCAAGTGTTTGTGAGCCACCTTGTGGGTGCTAGGAACTAAACCCTGGTCCTGTGGAAGAGTAGCAAGTAGCCATCTTCCTAGCCCTTATAACCTTCCTATGTATGTAGACACAGTATTCAACGATAAGGAAAGAAGCAAATCCTGCCAGTTACGACAACATGATAGAAATGGGGAACATTATATTACATGAAACAAAACCACACACAGAAAGACAAACATAATACCAGTAGTGTGTGGAATGTAAGTGATCTGATTTCAAATACATTTAGAGTGGAATGGGGATTACCAGAGTTTGGAAAGGGAGAAGGAAGGAGTAGAGGGAAGTTGATCAACTGGTAATAAGTTAAGCTTAGACAGTTAAGAAATTTTGGTAGGAAACTGCATCATAGGTTGATGATACATTACAATTGAGCACAGTGTTTCTCAAAATGCTAGAAAAGGGATATAAATTGATTTGTCACACAAAAAAATGATGTGTATGAGACAGACACACCTAACCTGAACTTAAATGTGCACATGCATCAAATAATTGTCTGGTTTTAACATTTATAATTGCTGTGGTTTTATGCATTATTTACAATTAATTTACCTTTCTAGAAAGTCATAACTTAAAATAATTCATTGAGAATGGACAGAGGGTGATAGGCATTCTATGCCTGGAGCACAAGTCCTGGGAAATAGTGATGTGTAGACCTAAAGTCAGAGGCAGCATCAGTGACATAGAGAGTTTCAGGCCACCTGTGTTATAGGTGAAGCTCTTGTCTTAGAAAAAAAGAAAAGTCTAAGAAAAGAATAGGAGAGCACAGAGAAAAATACTAAAGGACCAAAGTGTGTATAAAAATGTCAGTGTTGCTTAAAAAGTTGTCTTAAGTCTCAAAACACCAGATTTCCATTTAGTGATGTCATTACTAATTATAGCTATAAAGAGACAACATACTTCACTCTATCAAACTTAAAAAAGAAAAGTTTGATTATGCCCTCTATTGGATAAATGTGGCAATAGGGATAATTCCGATAATTCCCAGATACTATTGTAAGAGTATTATGTGACATGTACCAATGGAAAGCAAAAAAATAATGGCTATAAAAATTATGAATACTTACACTATTGGCATGACAAATTCACATCTAAAAATTATATATCTCTGTGTGGAGGGGTATGGACTTGTGTGCCACAGAGACTTGTACAGATCAAAAGAAAATTCAAAGGATTCAGTGTTTTTTCTACCACTGTGTGGGTCCCAGGGACTGAACTCAGCTCACTGGGCTTGGTAGCAGGCACCTTTATCCACTGAGTTGCTAGCCTTCACTAGTCTCACTAGCCTTCAAAATGTTTGTTCTTCTTCACATGTTTAAAATAAAAATCAGAACATTCCTAAATGTAATGTGGGAATTATAGACATTTCATGACATCAATTGTGTAAATTGGAAAAAGAAATATAATGCAATTATTTCTATAAGATGATCAAGTCAATTCCAATGATTTCATGGTTATGTAGTTTGCAAACAGGTAAGAGCTGACTGAAAGATGGATATAACAGAGTTAACTTAAAAGGCATAACATAATCAAAGACATTTTTGGTAATGATTTATAAAATCCATGCTCACACAGAAGGAAGAACACAACCAAATAGGAAAGAAAAAGTGTATGTGTCATTCCAATGGAAAGAATCATTATCCCTGTAAATGTTTATAAGATAGATGAGAATTTGCTGTCTAATCTGCATGGTGCCCATGTTCACCTCAGCCCCACAGCAAATGTCTTATAAAATATTTCAGTAGAAGGTTGTTTTGATCAAATTTTGTAGGGAGCCGTCCCTGTATTCTCCATTACAAGATGGCGCCTGCATCCGGCAGGCACCGAATGTAAACAAGATTATTGTGCAGGCGCTGGGTAAATTTCCATTCCTTGATCTCTGCCTATTCCGTGGCGTCATATGGCCGGATGAGCTGTAGCCAATCATGGGGTGACACGTCCGAGGCGGCGGTTGTCAGCCTTTATTAGGGATGGCTTTTTTTGGTTCAGTCTCTCCGCTCTGGGAAGCTTATGCTCTCCTCTCAAGATGTATTAAAGCTTGTCTGTAGAAGGATCCGAGTGTCCCATGTGTGATTTCTTGTTGGCGAGAAATACAGAGAGCGCGCGGGACATATGGTGCCGAAACCCAGGAACATGTGAACATTTCCAGCACCTCGGAGACCCCTCTAATGAGGCGGATTCAGAACTGCAGGGTGGTAAATTCGGAGAGGTATGATTTTTCTGGACTTTGGCTTGGGAATGTTGCTATTGTGGGAGGTTAATATAGAGGCTTCTATGCTTTTACTAGGAGCTATTTTGACTTTTCTCACTGTTGTAACAATCTTAAAGAAGTCCAGAATTACATATCAGAAACCGAATGTGGTGAGAGATGGGGCGCGCCTAACAATAAAATATAAGAAAAAAGGACCTCCCGGGATGTCTAGTGACAAGGGAGTGAATAATTTGTTAAGAGAAACAGCAATAAATAAGAAAAAAGGACCTCCTGGGATGTCTACTGACAAGGGAGTGAATAATTTGTTAGATGATTCTGTAAATAAGTTTAAAGCTTTAAATCTTGATAGCTCTGATGACTCTAAAAGCTCAGGAGATAAAGTCTTAAATACTGGGGAAACAGCTCAGCTAGGTGAAAAAGAAACAAAAATGGAGGGAGAGAAAATAGGGGATAACCGGTCACACCCCGGTAAATTTAAGAGACCTGTTAATCCAGCGGGTGTACTTCCATCAGCACCCCCATTATATGAGTTACAACAAAAATTTGGTACCGACTCCTTTTTACCATTAGAGGAGCGGAGAAAATTGCAGATGGCTTTCCCAGTCTTTGACAGGGGAAAAGGCCGCGCATGTTATTCGCTCAAGTTTTTCAGTTAAGATTTAAAATGTTAATGCTTCTATATATTACAAAAAGACCTTAAGGGAATTTAAATTTCTTTTTAAAACCAGTTTTCAAATGTTTGATTTTATTAATGTTTTTACTTAAAGAGCTTCAATTTAGAATTATTTTTAAACAAAGCCTGACAATGTAAAGTTCTTGTTTTGTAAAAGATGCTAATCTATTATGTTGGTAACACACACCTTTAAGCTCAGGGTGTTGGTGACACACGCCTTTAAGTTTTGGACGTTGGCGGCATACGCCTTTAATCCCAACACTAGGGAATAAGAGACAGATGGATCTTTATGAGTTCAAGGCCTGCCTGGTCCGGCAGATCAAATTCCAGGACAGGCTCCAAAGTCACAAAAAAAACCCTGCCTCAAAAAGAAGTTAAGCTACTGTTTAAGGAAGTTCAGCTGTATTACAGAAATAAGACTTTACCTAGCCACCTGTGTGCTTCTTAAAAACAGATAATGGGCCGGCTTATACCTCTCAAAAGTTCCAGCACTTCTACAGACAGATGGAAATTACCCATCCAACTGGCCTACCTTATACAAGGCATTGTGGAACATGCCCATCGCACACTTAAGTCTTATTTAATCAAACAAAAGGAGGGAATGGGAGCATCCTTACCCTCGGTGCCAAGAGTTGCAATATCCATGGCACTCTTTACCCTTAATTTTCTAAACACCGACGCTCAGGGCCATACAGCGGCCAAGCGTCATACCTCAGAGGAGATGGTAAAATGGAAAGATGTCTTAACTGGTCTTTGGAGAGGCCCAGATCCTATTCTCATAAGATCCAGGGGAGCGATATTGTGTTTTCTCACAGGATAAAGAAAATCCCCTATAGATCCCGGAAAGACTCAACCTGAAGAGCCTCTTCGGACCTTCAAAAGTCGGAACTCCACCCTACCCCCGGGAGTTAAAAGCCGCTATTATCCAGATTAACTCCTGTCCTTGACGGAGGGACTGTCATCATGGATTGCTTCAGCTGTCTCCTATTTTAAGGAAATGGGTAGAGGTGGGATTGTTTGGTGCAGCCGTTTGCTGCGGATTGATGTTGCTTCTCTGGCTGGTCTGTAAGCTCAGGGCTCAAACTAAGAGAGACAAGGTGGTTATCGCCCAAGCGCTTGTAGCTTTGGAACAAGGAAGCAATAGGCCGCTGGCCAGACAGCTCTTGCACACCTGGAGCCTAGGCTCATTGCACAGGGTAGAGTGCCTGGCTTGAGCAGCCCATGAGGGATGTCGAGCAAGGCATCGCACAGAGAGTTGCACAATATGCAGGCTTCTCTGGGAGGCATGTTGTCCTGCATAAGGGTTGCCTGCCCTAGTCTCCCTTTCCCAGAAAAACGGCAGAGGACAGGTCGAGAGTGCTTCGGGTCAAGCTAACAGCCTAGTTGCGACTCCCGTACACAGTCTTAATGTTTGATTTTGGGAAGGTTCAACCTCTGCCTCTATCCCTCAACATATGGGTGACCTATTTGCTTGTAAAAATATAAAGCCTTATCATTAATTAATAAAAAAAGGGGGATCTGTAGGGAGCCGTCCCTGCATTCTCCATTACAAGATGGCGCCTGCATCCGGCAGGCACCGAATGTAAACAAGATTATTGCGCAGGCGCTGGGTAAATTTCCATTCCTTGATCTCTGCCTATTCCGTGGCGTCATATGGCCGGATGAGCTGCAGCCAATCATGGGGTGACACGTCCGAGGCGGCGGTTGCCAGCCTTTATTAGGGATGGCTTTTCTTGGTTCAGTCTCTCCGCTCTGGGAAGCTTATGCTCTCCTCTCAAGATGCATTAAAGCTTGTCTGCAGAAGGATCCGAGTGTCCCATGTGTGATTTCTTGCTGGCGAGAAATACAGAGAGCGCGCGGGACAAAATTTATTCCAGAATTGTTATTAGATTAGTAGCTTAAATGATAGTTTTTGAGAAATGTTAAGGAAAAAGGAGAAGATAAAAAATTAATTGCAGAATGAAGGAACTAGGTAAAAATTTTGGCAAAAGCATGAACTGGGAATGACCTCCATTTTTTTTCATCTTGAAAATGTAGAAAATAACAATTTATTAAGTAGGATTATTTCCTTTTCGGCTACTTATAATGATAGCTTTCAAGCCTTTATGCACTCAATGATACCAACTTTACCTTTTCTTGAAAAGTCTGACTCTGAGAAACAGTAGTGGAAAAATACATTAACATGTTTCTTCATTTCATTTTTAGTGTGATCAAAACAAAAATTGGCAGTGATATTTCAATCTTTTCTTATTTAGCAAGCTTTCATTTTTGTGTATTCACTAGAGAACTGAGTACTTGTCATCTCTGTGTATGGGATAATATTAAAAATTCAAGAGAATGAGTTATGATGGTTTCTGTTTATGTTTAACAGGAACATCAAAGACCCACTGTTCAGTGTAGTATCACAGGAGGAAATGATAACTTGTCTTGAGTATACACAATGACATGTTCATACAGAAATATGAACAAAAGACTATACCAAGGGGGAAATGTGCTCTTCTTTATAGATAAACTCAGTGCTGATTCTAAACTATAATCAAAAGAAAATTATTGTACTACATACCAGAACCTTTGGGATACATCTAACCCTGGCCTGAGATGAAAGGCTATAGCTGTAAGTGCTCACATACAAAAATCAGAAAGATGTCAAATACATAACCTAGTGATGCATCTCAAAACTACAGGAAAGCAAGACAAAATCAAATCCAAATGCAGTTGATGGCAATAAATAATAATAAAGATCAGGACAGAAACTAATGAAATTAAGACTAAAAGAACAATAAATAGAATCATCAATGTAGTGTCTGTTTCTTTGTAGAAACTTACAAGATTATCAAACTCCTGTCAAAACTAATGCAAATAAAGAGAGAACTCTAAGTTCACAAAATCAATGATGAAAAGTGAGACGTTACAACAGAAGCCAGAAGCCAGAAGCCAAATCACTACAGAATAATGTGCAGACCTATATTCCAATGAGTTAGAAAATCCATAAGAGGACTGGAGAGATGGCTCAGGAGTTAAAAACACTTATTGCTCTTCCAGAGGACCCAGGTTCTATTCCCAGTACCCTCATGGCAGCTCACACCTGTGTGTAACTTCAGTTCCAGGGCTTCTGACACCTTCACGTACACATACATGCAGGTAAAACATGAATGAACACAAAATAAATATAAATTTAAGAAAGAAAATCTAGGAGAAATGAAAAAAGTCGAACTGTATATTGTCAGATAATGGTCCAAGAACTGGAGATTTCTGAGGGCTCATGAGAAAACTATAAGAAAACAAGACAAGTGTTATGACCTCAGCTTCTTCCAAACACAACTTGTCCTTGTTTTATGCTTTAGTTACCCTTCCAGATATAGTGAATAGAAGTAAATTTACCTCACATTATTAATTACAACTGACTACAGTTATTTATTCATGTGCCTTTATGGAAAAACATGTTTTTTGCCACACGTGGCCTGCCCACCACCACTGACTTGCCCTTGCGACTGTACACTTTACTCATGTGATTCTTCTTTGCCCTCAGAGTATAAATTGTCAGATGCTCTGAGTAAAGTTGGTTATTGCATGAGACCACAGTGCATCTCATTTATTGGCTCCATTTTTCCCAAGTTCCATTGCCTCTAGAGCAGTAAACAGTATATGACAACTAAAATTAAAGCCAGAAGGATATAGAATCCAGAAGAATATAAATGTATGGATATATTTAATTTGTTTAAACATTCTCATAACAAACAATGAAATTGAAGCAGTAGTTAAATGTGTATTCACAAAGAAAACCCCAAGAGGAGTATGTTTTCACTGATGAATTCTACCTACCAACACTTCTTTTATATTTATTTATTTTTATTCATTTTATATACCAACCCCAGTTCCCCATCTGTCCCCTCTTCCCTCTCCCACTCAGCTCCTCCCCATCCCACCTCCATCCACACCCCAGAAAGGGTGAAGCTTCTATAGGGAGTAAATGAAACCTGGCATATCAAGTTGAGGCAGTATCAAGTTCCTCCCTCCTATCTCAAGATTGAGCAAGGGAATGTGCTCCAAAAGCTAGCCCATGCAGTAGGGATAGACCCTAGTCCAGGGGCCCCACAAATAGACCAAGCCACACAATTGTCACCTACATGCACAGGGCCTAGTTTGGTCCCATGCCGATTTCCCAGCTGTCAGTCCAGAGTCCATGAGATCCAATGAGCCCCAGTCAGCTGTCTTTGTGAGTTTCCCTGTCATGACTTTGACTCCCCCTTGCTCATTCAATCCTTCCTCTCTCTCTTCAACTGGACTCACTGCTATCATCACCAGGCTCTCTACCAATGCTTCTAATACCAATACTTCTCAAGATGTTCCACAAAATAGAGAGAAACCAGGGCCAAACCCATTCTACAAAGCCAGTATCACTTTGATACCAAAATTTGATATAGACATAACCAAAAAGAAAGTTACAGAAGAATGTCCATGATTAAAATAGATGTAAACATTCTTTACAAAAGGACTTCAATGTGAAATGGGCTCCCAAAGTCCATTCCTATGCTAGGGATAAGTACTGATCTACTACAAGAGGCCCCATTGACTTCCAAGGCCTCCTCACTGACATTCACATAGAGGGATACTCCCTCAGCCTAGACTCAAAGGGGAGGGCCTAGGCCCTATCCCAAAGATATGACAGACTCTGAAGATCCCCTATGGAAGGCCTCACTCTCCCTGGGGAGCAGAAATGGTATGGGATAGGTAGGGTGTTAGTGGAGGGCAGGGGAGAAGGGAAGGGAGAGGGAACTGGGATTGACATGTAAAACAATCTTGTTTCTAATTTAAATAGAAAGTGGAGAAAAAACAAAAAACAACATCAACAACAAAAACAAAAGGGACTTCAAATTTTATTCAAGATCACATTAACAATATCACATGTTAGTTCAATATAATCAAGTCAGAAAATGCAATGCACCTTATAAATAGACTGAAAGATAGAAATCAAATAATCATTTCAATAGATTCAGAAAAGGCATATGAGGAAGTGATGTACATAAGTGCATCACGTGCATGTCTGGTGATCTTCTGGAGGGGAAAAGAGGCCATTGGATTCCCTGGAACTGTGATTACAGGTAGCTGTGAACTGCCACTTGGGTTCGAACCCAGGTCCTCTGCAAGTACAGTAAGCACTGTCAGGCACAGAGACAGCTTTCCATTCCCTCAACATTTCTTTTTTCTTTTTCTTTTTCTTTTCTTTGTTTTTTTGAGACAGGGTTTCTCTGTGTAGCTTTGGAGCCTATCCTGACACTCGCTCTGGAGACCAGGCTGGTCTCAAACTCACAGAGATCCACCTGCCTCTACCTCCCACATGCTGGGATTAAAGGCGTGCTCCACCAATGCCCAACCCCTCAACATTTCTTTAGGATAAAATTTACCCCAGACTAGAAATAAAAACTCCACATAATAAAGGCTGTAGACAAGAAGTCTACAAGTAACATTATACTAAATTGGGAAAATCCAAACGCATCTGGGATGCAGATTTTATGTCTACTGTTACTCATCATAGTGCCCAGAGTCTTATGCAGAACAAGAAAGAGAAAAGTATGAAAGACACAAGGGTTATAAAGGAAAAAATTTAGACTATCTTTACTTGCTGATAATGTGATTCTACACTTCAGAGACCCATGAACCCATGAGGAAACTTTTAGATCTCATAAACACATTCAGAAAAGGTACAGGATATGAAAGGAGCATACAAAATTCACAGCTTTTATATTTTTTATTCAAGAACTTTCTGATAAAAAAGTTAGGAAAAATATCTTATTCACAACAGCTTTAAAAACATCTGGGAGGAGAGCTATCCAAAGATATAAAAGACCTAAACAAGGAAAGTTTAAGGAACTGAAAAAGAAACTGAAGAAGGCAGTAGATGATGGCATATTGTATTATAAAATAGAATACTAGAAAAAGTAATCAACAAATTCAATGGTACCTCCATCAAAATTACAATGAAGTTTTTCACAGAACTTGAAAACTTCCAATGTTTATATGAAAATGTAAAGACCATGGCTAGCCAAAGCAATCCTAAGCAGAAAGAACATAGCCAGGTACATCACATTACTAGACTTCAGACTATACTATACACCCATAATGCCAAGAACAACATAGTGCTGGCACAAAAATAAACATGCAGACTAATAAGTAAAATACATGTTCCAGAAATAAATCAACACATCTACAGACACATACATTTGACAGGAATTAAAAAAAAATACTGGAAAAATGACAACTTATTCAATACAAAGCATCAGCAAAACAATATATCTACCTGCAGAAGAATGAAATTACATGTATGAAACCCAGGCTGCACAAAACTCAATTCAAAGTGGATCAAGACTTGACTTTAACACCCCAAATATTGAAATTGCTAGAGGAAAGATAGAGAAATTTGCCAGAATTCAGTTACAGACAAGAACTTTCTGAATGAATACCAACAGCACAGCAAGTATCCTAGTAATTTACAAAAGGATCATATCAAATTAAAAAGATTTTGTACATTAAATGAAACTATCAACTAACTGGATACAGCCTACACAATGAGAGAAAAATCTTTGGCAGCTATACTCCAGAGAACAGGTTACTCTCTAGAATACATTTTGTTAACCTGAAAAAATGTAACACCTACAGTAATCTGCCAATAAATAAGTGGAACAGTGATCTAGACAGATCTTGAAAGGCAAAAGCACAATTGACCAACAAATATCCTTAGCTATCTAGGAAATTCAAATTAAATCTACTTTGAAATTCCATCTTACTCAATTCAAAATGGCTATCACCAAGAAAACAAATGACAACATATGCTAATGAGTATGTGGGGAAAGAGGAACCCTCATTTACTGTTGGAGGGAGTATAAGCTAGTGCAGTCATTATGGAAATCATTCTGGAAGGTTGTCAAGCAACTATAAATAGAACTATTATATAATATAGCAATCCCACTCCTGGGCATTTCCCCAAAGGACTCTGTACCCTTCTGTGCAGATAGTTGTAGACATATATTTGCTGTTATACTTACAATAGGAACAAAATAAAGTCACTTCATTAGTCCATTTAAAGATGAACAGAAAATGAAAATATGATATATACACACAGTGGAATATTATTAACTGTAAAGAACACTGGAATTATAAAATATTCATGACAATGCATAGAACTGACACTATTATAATAAGTGAGATAATCCAGGTTCTGAAAGGCAAATGCTGAACGTTCTCTTTTACACGCACACTATACCTTCTGGTTTGTGTGTGTGTGTGTGTGTGTATTTATGAAAGGGAATGGGAATAAAGAGATTAGAAGGGAGCTCTTGAGAGCAGAAAAGGGGGCTTGAAAGGGAAAAGTTTGTATGTCGGTGAGTTTTCAGTCAACTTGACACAAAATAGGGCCATTTGGAAAGATGGAATCTCCGTTGAGAAAACTCTCCCTACAGGTTGCCCTGTGGGCAAGCTAGTAAGTAACACTCCTCCATAATTTATGCCTCCAGGTTGCTGCCCTACATTCCTGCCCTAACTTTCTTTCATGGTGGATTATGATTAAGATATGCAAAGTGAAAGAAGCTTTTCCTTCCCAAGTTGTTTTTGGTCATGATGTTTTATTACAGCAACAGAAACCCTAGATAAGGAAGAAATTTGTTCCAGTTAAGAATAATTCTTTGACAGACTTGACCATGTGTTTTGAGGAAGTATTTTAGGTAGGGTTTCTATTGCTGTGATGAAACACCATGACCAAAAAGCAAGTCAAGGAAGTAAAAGTTTATTTTGTTTACACTTCCATATCACCGTTCATCACTGAAAAAATTCATGACAAGAACCCAAGGAGGTCAGGCACCTGGAGGCAGGAGCTGATGCAGCATCAATGGAGAGGTGCTGCTTACTGGTTTGTTCAGCCCGCTTTCTTGTAGAACCCAGTACTACTGCCAGGGATGGTGCCAGCCACAATGGGCTGGTTCCTCCTTCCCCATCAATCACTAACTAAGAAAAAGCCTTGTAGGCCTGCCTACAACCCTGTCTCATATAGATTTTTTTTTGAGTTTCCCTCCTCACAGATGACTTGAGTTCATGTCAAGTTGAAATAAAACCACCCAGCACAGGAGACTTGTAGAAGAACTTTGAAACCTTTGGGGGTAGAAAAACAATTCAGTTAAAAACTTCGTGAGTTATGAGAACCACTGAGAGCTAGGCAGAAGAAATAGGACTAGCTTGTGAAGCTTCAGAGGGAAGCAAAGACTCTTCCATGGCTATTTGTATGATATTTCGTGTTAAGAATTTGTGTTCTGTTCCTCTGAGGGTGAAGAATCAGTCATGATTAACAAGAGACCGAATCGAAACCTTTACTTTGCTGCCCAGTTGGCTCTGGTTGACTGGATCTGAGAAAGTAGTGGTAGTTAAGAACACACCAACATCACTGCCTGACTTAATTGGTCTTTAGTCAGTAATTTTATTTCAAAATGGATCGAATTAGCTGTGTGTGGCAGGAGGATCAGGAGTTCATGACCAACCTCACATACAAAGCATAATAAGTTTGAGGCCAGGCATGACACTCTGTCTCAAAAAACAACAACAACAACACAAACAAAACAAAACAAAAAAACCCACCAAAGTTAGACGTGATCACTTAAATTAGTAAACTTTAGTGAGGAGTTTCACTCCTACAGTGTACCTAGAAGGTTTTACAAATGGACTCAGGACCATTTAAAGGATTTTAGAGATTTAGAAAACAAACAAAACTATAATTATTTAAAAAATATTCAGACTCCAAATGTATCACATTTGGTGGAATCTAGCAGAGTCCACCAATTAGAATTAGGGAGAAAAAAAAAGACCTAGATCAATAAGTAGATGCAGTCTGGAGAAGTTTTGGCATACACTCTAAAACCAGCAGATGTAAAGCCAGTGAAGTAAAATTACCATCATATTAGTGATTAACTACTAACACAACAAACTCCCTAAAATTGAATTGGACAATCACAATTAAATGTAATGAAAATTAAAAACTAAACAGGGACTGGCTTTCTTTAAAATCATAAAAGGTAAGGGGTTGGAAGAAAGCCAGCAAATTCTTTGAATATCATAAATGGGGGGGGGGAAGCAAATAAATGCAAACCAAATGGAAAGCATGGCTACAACTTGCTAAGGGTGTTTCTGAGACACAATCATGCTCAGGAAGTGAAAAACCACAAGAGTGCTTAAATGTGGACAAAAGGAATGATGAAATGAAGCCAAGACTCTCCTGGATTTAACTGTCTATATCCACACAGAGGACAGTAGAGGGCATTAGAGTTACTTCCATCATGTTCTTGCTGTAGGCTTGGCTTGATACCAGATTCTGGATTCAAAACTGTGGCCTCATGATAGCGAAAAAAAGCATTCTTAACCACTATGCCATTACCCCAGCCCCATCTTTGATCTCTTTAAGGAGACATTAATGTCAGAATCCACAGATTGGGATTTAACAAATTAACATAAATATCTAAATTAAAAACCCTTTATACCCCCCCTTCCTTCACCCCAAACATCACTGAAATCAACCAAAGTAATCATTTGAGTTTGCAGTTTATTATAAAAACTCAGTTGCTCTTGGAACACATTCCAAAGTATAATAGAATCATGTCCCACACTTCTTTAAAAACAATGTCAGAGATGGGATGGGGCTTGTTGGGGGGCAGGGGAGGATGGGAGGGAGAGAGAACTGGGATTGACATGTAAAATAAGCTTGTTTCTAATTTAAATAAAAAAGGAAAAGGAAAGAAGGCAAATTGCATTCATAATGTCTTTGGACTTCATATCTTATGATCATGAATTCAGAATTTAAGCTTTTTGTTTCTCACAACTTCTTCCTTTTTTCCTTCACAAAAGGTAAAGACAATTGTCTTGCTGTTTTTGTGACTTTTAAAAATGTATTGATTTGAATAAAGTGTTATAGTTTTGAAAAAGCAAAACAAAAACAACAAAACCATAATATGATACATCATGATTGTTTATTCTTACAAAGAAACAAATTTGTAAAAAGCAGTTGGGATTATGTTAGAACACCTGTCAACCCAAATTTTTGGTGGCTGAAATGCAAATACATTAATGTATACATATAAACACACACACACACACACACACACACACACACACAATTTGTGAACCAAGTTTGGTGGACTCCAAAGTTAAACAAAGGTATGTTTGGAGAATAATCAGAAACTTATTCACTGAAAATTAATTTTATGTCTAGAAAATGGTGGCAGCTTGACCTTACATTTGCATACAATGAGATCACTGAATTCATTGCAGTCTATTCACAACAGCCAAGATAGATAATTGAGGTGCCCACTTGTGGATGAATGGGATACATACAAAATGGAATTGCCTTAGCAACATGAAAAGACAATGCTGTCATTGGTGGTAACACTGGAGGATGCTACACAAAATGACAAGCACAGAAAGTTAATGACTACAAATCTTCACCCATATGTGCTGAAGAAGTTGATGTCACAGAAGTGAGCTGAGTAGAAGTCACTAGAGGCAGAGAGGCAGGAAGACCACTCAGCACAGGGAGATGGGAAGAGAGGTTTCAGTGTCCTGCAGCACAGTAGGTGACAATAATTAGCAAAATGGGCTGGCTTTTCCAAACTGCCAAGAGTGTCCTTTTGAATGGCCATTTTAGTCACCAATGGCAGGAAAAGCCTTTATCATGGTCCACAGAGTAGACTAAGTCTGCTTCTGCACTGACATGCTTCAGACCCTCTTAAAGAATGCAGCCAAGAGCAAGCCAATAATCTCAGACTTTGATGGCAACGAGAACAGGTGGACCTCTTTCCAGAAACATGATTTTTGTGTCTTTGACCAGGTATCCCAGGTTAATAATGGGAATCCACTCCTTGTCCTCAGTTTTGCCACCACAATCCCCCAGCTATTACTTGCTGTGGGATTTTCTCTTGTCCAGCCAGGCCCTACCACTTCAGCCCCAAATGAACACACAGAGACGTTATATTAATTTTTAAACGTTGACCTATGGTTAGGGCTTCTTTTTGGCTAGCTCTGTCCTAGTCATTAACCCATAACTACTAATCTATGTATTTCTATATGGCTTTCTCTTCACAGAGAACACTTAGCACATCCTATCCTCCTGGTCTCTACATGGCATCTCTGTGTGTTCATTTGGGGCTGAAGCAGCAGGACTTGTCGGGACAAGAGAAACTCCTGCAATAAAATGTGGGTTGCATGGATTTCCACATAAAACCTAAAAAGAGTTTTAAAAAGGGATTCTTAAAACAAAGGGACAGAGGCAAGCACAGCTTCTTGGTAGCAGCATTTTCTTGGGTGGTCTCTGTTTGCTCCAGACAAGCAGAAGCTTGTGAATCCTTTAAGAGAGGCTTCATTACTTAGTATTAGTGGAAAAACCCACATAGCTTGTTTAAAAGGCCCTGCTACCAATTAAATGGTGTGTGCAAGCAGAAAAGTGATAGTGGTACCGAGCTGTACGGAAACTCCAGCAACATCCATCCTAGCTCTAACACAGGACTACTGTCCTGAAGACCACTGCAGAAGCCTGAACAGGGACATTGAAGTCTCTCAAACCTTGGTCTGCAAGTCTTTCAGGCCTTTCTGCTCACCAGAGCCACTGTTATTTGTTTTTTTTTTTCCTGAAGAAAACATATGTTTCTATTCTTGAATTATTCATGAAAGCTTTCAACTATCTCAGAGCATATATCCAGAAACCAGATAGCTTCCACAACCTCCTCTAGTGTTCTCCTCTTTGAATTCTGCCCATCTGTGGTCTGGTCATCTCCCTGGAAAGGCTCCTAAAGTCACTCCTCTACTTCCTTCATTTTCTTAAATTTAATTTATTGTTTTAAGCCTCCCTTTCCTCCTCTCCTCTGACTACCTCCCATAACCTCCCCTCCAAAACCCTATTTCACCCTTCCTCTGTATTTATTCAGAAAAGGCCAGACCTCCCACGGGCATTAGCAAAGCATGGCTTATCAAGCTGCTGTAAGACCAAGAATCTCGCCCCTACACACACACACACACACCGATTTAGGCTGGGCAAGGTAATCTAGCATGAGGAATAGGGTACTAAGAGCTAGTCAAAGCACCAGGGACAGCCCCTGCTTCCATTGCCAGGAGTGGCACAAACAGACCAGGCTACACAACTCTCACATACATGCAGAGGGCCTAGGTTTGTCTCAAACAGGCTCCCAGGTTGTTATTTCAGACTGAGTTCCCATGAGCCAGGGTAGCCATATCTGTGCATTTTTTTGACCTGCCCTTGCTCCTAAAATCTCTCCTCCCTCTTTTCAGCAGGCATCCCTAAGCTTGGCCCAATGTCTCCTCATGGGTCTCTGTATCTGTTTCTATCAGTGCAAGGATCTCTAATGACAATTGGAGTAGTCACCAATCCTATCACAGAGGATGGCCAGCTCAGCCTATGCATCCACTACTGCCAAGAGTCTTAGCTAGGGCCATCCTTGTTGACTCCTAGAAATTTCTCTTGCATCAGGTTTCTATCTTATTCCTTAAAACGCCCCCTTTCCAATCATCTCTCTCAGCATTCTACCCTCCACCTACCCCAACCCTTTCCCTAAATTTCCCCTTCCCATCCACCCCCAGTCCAACCAGGATACTTCTATTTCCCCTTCCCTGGGAGAGCCATGCATCCCTCCTTGAGCCCTCTTTATTACCTAGCATCTGTGGGTCTATGGATCATAGCATGGCTATCCTTTACATTACAGTTAATATCCACGTATAAGTGAGTAAACACCATGTTTGTCTCTCTGAGTCTTTGTTACATCACTCAGGACTTTTGTGTTTTTAGTTCTGTCAGTTTGCCTTCAAATTTCCTGATGTCATGTTGTTAACAGCTGAGTAATACTCCATTTTATAAATGTACCATATGTTCTTTATTCATTCCTCATTTGAGGGGCATCTAGTTTGTTTCCAGGTTCTGGTTATTACAAATAAAGCTGCTATGAACATAGTTGAGCAAGTGTCCTTATATTGTAATTGAACATTTTTTTTTGTATATGCCTGGAAGTGGTGTCTCTGGGTCTTGAAGTAGATTGATTCCCAATTTTCTGGGAAACTGTCATATCGGTTTACAAAGTTGGTGTACAAGATTTTACTCCCACCAGCAATGGATGAGTGTTCTCTTTCTTCCACATCCTCTCCAGCATAAGTTGTCACTGGTGTTTGTCTTAACCATTCTGACAGTTATAAAATGGAATTTCAAGTTACATTGATTTGTATTTCCCTGAGGGCTAAGGATGATGAACATTTCTTTTTTTTAAATTTTAAATTTTAATTAGAAAGAAAATTATTTTACATGTCAATCCCAGGTCCCTCTCCCTCCCTTCCTCCCCTGCCCCCTCCCCCAACTAACACCTTACCTATCCCATACCCTTTCTGCTCCCCAGGGAGGATGAGGCTTTCCATAGGGGGTGTCTTCAAAGTATGTCATATTCTTTGGGATAGGGCCTAGGCCAACCCCCTTGTGTCTAGGCTCAGGGAGTATCCCTTCATGTGGAATGGGCTCTCAAAGTCCATTCCTATGCTAGGGATGAGTACTGATCCACTACAAGAGGCCCCATAGATTTCCAAGGTCTCCTCACTGACACCCACATTCAGGGGGTCTGGATCAGACCCATGCTGGTTTCCCAGCTATCAGTCTGGGGACCAAGAGCTCTCCCTTGTTCAAGTCATCTGTTTCTGTGGGTTTCACCAGCCTGGTATGGACCCCTTTGCTCATCAGTCCTCTTTCTCTGCAACTGGATTTCAGTTCAGTTCAAGGTTTAGCTATGGGTGTCTGCTTCTACTTCCACCAGCTGCTGGATGAAGGCTATACGATGGCATATGAATTAGTCATCAATCTCATTATCCGGAGAGGGCATTTAAGGTAGCCTCTCCTCTGTAGCTTAGATTGTTAGTAGGTGTCATCTTTGTAGCTCTCCAGACATTTCCCTAGTGCCTGATTTCTCTTTAAACCTATAATGTCTCCCTCTATTATATTATCTCTTATCTTGCTCTCTTCTGTTCTTCCTCCAACTCAACCTCCCTGCCCAATCATGTCTTCCTCCTCTTCTCCCCCTTCTCATTCTCCCCTTCTCATTCTCCTAGATCTCTCTCCCCTCCTCCCATGCTCTCAGTTTGCTCAGGAGATCTTGTCCCTTTTCCCTTCTCCAGGGGACCATGTATGTCTCTCTTAGGGTCCTCCTTGTTTACTAGCTTCTCTGGCAGTGTGGATTGTAAGCTGGTAATCCTTTACTCTGTGTCTAAAATCCACATGAGTGAGTATATACCATGTTTGTCTTTTTGTGACTATGTTACCTCGCTCAGAATGGTTTCTTATAGTTCCACCCATTTGCCTGCAAATCTCAAGATTCCATTGTTCCCCCCCCCCAGTACTTCATTGTGTAAATGTACCACATTTTCCCTATCCATTCTTCAGTTGTGGGGGATCTAGGTTGTTTCCAGGTTCTGGCTATTACAAATAATGTTGTGATGAACATCTTTGAACAGATGTCCTTGTTTTATGAATGTACTTCTTTTGGGTATATGCCTAAGAGTGGAATTGTTGGATCTTGTGGTAGACTGATTCCCATTTCTGAGGAATCGCCATACAGATTTTCAAAGTGGCTCTACAAGGTGGCATTCCCACCATTGGTGGAGGAGTGTTCCCCTTTCTCCACATCCTCTCCAGCATGAACTATGATTGGTGTTTTTTGATTGTAGCCATCTGACAGGTGTAAGAAATTGGAGAAGATATCAGAAGATGGAAAGTTCTTCCATGCTCATGGAACAGTAGGATTATCATAGTAAAAATGGCCATCTTACCAAAGCAAACCACAGATTCAACACAATCTGCATCGAAATTCCAACATCACTCTTTGCAGACCTTCAAAGAACAATACTAAACTTCAGATGGAAAAACAAACAAACAAACAAACAAACAAACCCAGGATAGTTAAAACAATCCCGGGCAATAAAGTAACTGCTTAGCATACCCTTCTTGAATCCACTTGGATGATAATTTAAAAAGTTTAACATATGTTTTCTGCAAAACTTGACAACTGATCCAAATCTTTACAACAAAGGACTAAGAAATATTGTTGCCTTTACCTGTCTTATTCTGTCAATTCATTCTCATCTCATCCAGTCTATTCAGACCATGATAGCATCCTTGCTTTCCCACAAGTACTCAAGTTGTGCTCTTGTATTATAGCCTTGGATAAAGTATTTCCTCTGCTTGCAGCCCTCTTCAGAAGAACTTCATATACACTTGCATTCCTTTAAATCTTTAGCACTGGGGATGTGTTTTCAAGAAGGCCTTTTCAAAATTTGACACACTGAAGTTGCCACAAAATGTGCATCCATAAACCTCTTCTTTGACACACTTAAAATTCCCCTATAAGACTTGTTGATATACAAAATGTGTGCAACCATATAAACAAACTGCAAAAGAAAAACCACATGATCATCTCACTAGATGCTGAAAAAGCTTTAAATGCAACACCCCACTGGGCGTTGGTGGTGCATGTCTTTAATCCCAGCACTCAGGAGGCAGAGGCAAGCAGATTTCTGTGAGTTTGAGGCCAGCCTGGTCTCCAGAGTGAGTGCCAGGATAGGCTCCAAAAGCTACACAGAGAAACCCTGTTTTGAAAAAACAACAAAAAAGCAACACCCCTTCATGATAGAGGTCATGGAAAGACCAGGGATAACAGGAACATACCTGAACTCTATAAAAGCAAAATAGAATAAGCCAACAGCCAACATCAAACTAAATGGAGAGAAACTCAATACAATTCCTCTAAAATTAGGAATAAGACAAAGCTTCCATTCTCTACATATCTCTTTAATATTGTACTTGAAGTTCTAGCTAAAGCAATATGTCAACAAAGGAGATCCAGGGGATACAAATAGGAAAGGAAGAAGTCTAACTTTCACTATTTGCAGATGATATTATAGTTTACATAAATGACCCAAAAAACTCTACCAGGGAATTACTACAGCTGATAAACACCTTCAGCAAAGTGGCAGGATTCAAGATTAACTTAGAAAAATCAGTAGCCCTACTATATACAGATGATAAATAAGCTGAGAAAAAAATCAGGGAAACATCACCCTTTACAATTGCCATAAACAACATAAAATTTCTTGGGGGTAACACTAACCAAACAGGTAAAAGACCTGTATAGCAAGAACTTTGAGACTTTAAAGAAAGAAATTATAGAAGATGCCAGAAAATGGAAAGATCTCCCATGCTCTTGGATAGGTAGGATCAATATAGTAAAAATGGCAATCTTGCCAAAAAGCAATCTAAGGATTCAATGGAATCCCCATCAAAATGCCAGCACAATTCCTCACAGACCTTGAAAGAACAATACTCAACTTTATATGGAAAAACAAAAGACTCAGGATAGCCAAACAACCTTGTAAAGTAAAGGAACTTCCTGAGGCATCACCATCCCGGATTCAAGCTCTATTATAGAGCTATAGTCCTGAAAACAGCTTGGTATTGGCACAGAAAAGATAGGTAGACCAATGGAATTGAATCAAAAATCCTGATATTAAAACACATACTCGCCTACGAAACCTGATTTTTTAACTAAGAAGCTAAAACTATACAATGGAAAAAAGAAAGCATCTTCAACAAATGGTGCTGGCATAACTGGATGATGGCACATAGAAGACTGCAGATAGATCCACATCTTTCATGATGCACAAAACTTAAGTCCAAATGGATCAAAGATCTCAAAGTCACACTGAACCTCTAAGAAGTGAAAGTTGGAAGTACCCTTGAATGAATTGGTATAGGAGACAGCTTCCTGAACATAACACCAGTAGAACAAACAGTGAGATCAACAATTAATAAATGGGATCTCCTGAAACTGAGAAGCTTCTGTAAGACAAGGACACAGTTAACAAGACAAAAAAGCAGCCCACAGAAATGGAAAAGATATTCACCAACTCCACATATGACAAAGGGCTGATCTCCAAAATTTACAAAAACTCAAGAAGCTAGTCTCCAAAACACCAAACAATCTAATTAAAAAGTGGGGTACAGAACTAAATAGAGAATTCTCAATAGAGGAGTCTAAAATGGCTGATAGACACTTAAGAAAGTGCTCCATATCCTTAGCCATCAGGGAAATGCAAATCAAAACAACTCTGAGATACCATCTTACTCCTGTCAGAATGGCTAAAATCAAAAACACGAAAGACAGTTTATACTGGAGAGGATATGGAGAAAGGGGAACAGTCCTCCACAGCTGGTGGGAGTGCCAACTTGTACAGCCACTTCAGAAATCAGTATGGCAGTTCCTCAGGAAAATGGGAATAAGTCTACCACAAGATCCAGCAATTCCACTCTTTGGCATACACCCAAACGATGTATGTTCATCGAAAACATCCAATCAACTATATTCATAGAGAGTTATTTGTAATAGCCACAACCTCAAGCAACCTATATGTCCGCACCTGAAGAATGGATAGAAAAAAAATGTGGTACTTTTCCGTAATGGAGTACTACTCAACAAAACAAAAACAAAAACAATGGAATTTTGAAATTGGAAAGCAAATGGATGGCACTAGAGGAAACCATCCTGAGTGAGGTAACCCAGTCACAAAAGGACAAACATGGTATGTACTCACTTTTATATGGAATTTGGGTATGGATGAGGGGATTGCCAGCCTGCAATCCACACTGCCAGAGAGGCTGGGAAACAGAGACTACCCTAAGAGAGACATGCATGGTACCCCAGAGAAGAAGAATAGAGAGGACATCCGGAGTGTATTGGGAACATGGGATGAGGGGAGAGGGAGCTGAGAGAAAGACAGGGGGAGAAGAGGAGAGGAGGAAATGGGTGAGCAGGAAGGTTAAGTTGGGGGGAGAATAGAGGAGAGCAGGATGAGAGATATAATAGAGGGAGACATTATAGATTTGAGGAGAGATCTGGCAATAGGGAGAATTTCAGAGATCTACAAGGATGACACCAACTTGCAATCTAAGCAATAGTGGAGAGGCTACTCTAAATGCCATTCCCCGATAATGAGATTGATGACTACCTTATATGCCATCCTCAAGCCCTCATCCAGTGGCTGATTTAAGCAGAGGCAGACACCCACAGCTAAACACTGAACTGAACTCCTGGAACCCATTTGCAAAGAGGGAGGAGTGAAGAGCAAAGAAGTCAAGACTGAGCTGCTAAAACCCATAGAAACAGATGACCCGGATAAGGGGGAGCTCATGGCTGGGAGGCCTGCAAGGGACTGATCCAGACCCCCCTGAACATAGGGGTCAGTGAGGAGGCCTCAGCAATCTATGGAAACTCTGATAGCAGACCAGTATTTATTCCTGGGGCATGAATGGTCTTTGGGAGCCCATTCCATGTGGAGAGATGCTCTCTCCGCCTGGCCACATCAGGGAGGGCCTAGGCTCTGCCTTAGATGATATGACAGATTTGGTGATTCCCCCATGGAGGGCCTCACCCTCCCAAGGTAGTGAAGGGGGAATGGGATGGAGGGTTGCTGAGGGGTGGGGAAGGAGGGGCGGGGAAAGGAGATGGAATTGACATGTGAAGCAGGCTTGTTTCTAATTTAAATAAAAATAAATTTTAAAAGAATTTGATCATTTCTAAAGAGACTGACCATTAAACTTTATGTCTTAATTATCTTTGTTTTAACATAAATTAGTAGCTCTTATAAGAATTGTTTTCTTTAGGTAATTCCCATTCTTTTTTTCTTTTATATATTTTAATTTATTTAGTAATACAATTACAGTGCTATGTTCCTTTCTCTTCCTTGAACTACAGACCCTCCCATGTAACCCTCTTTCAAATACATGGCCTCTTTTTCCTTTTTTCCCCATTTTTGATTGTTTTAATTTCATTTTACACTCCAAGCACAGTTCTCATTCCCACACCTCCTTCCACCTCTCACCTCTTCCCACACCCCTTCATCTCCCCCCTAGCTTACCCCTAGTCCACTCCTCCTCATGGGTAAAGGAGATTAAAATTTAATAACATTTATCAGTGTTAAGATTTTTGAGCCTTAGAATTATAATTATTGAATTGAAACTCTTTTAGTATCAAAAAATAAAGTTTAAACTAGATATGCAGTTAATGGAGAGATATGCAGTTAATGGACCTTATTTTTCCTGATATTATTGTAGCATACATATAAAATATCATGGTTTTATGTGACTCAGTTTCTCCAAATAGTTAAAGCTTAACAAAGTTAGCAGAGACATATGTGATTAGACATATATCTTTATGTCAGTTTTGCTAGCATGAATAGACCATTATAACCTTAAGAATTTATTTACACTAATCATTAAGCACATATCATCCTGAAGTCCTTTCCTTCATAGCCCTTGTATAACTTATTCAGATCTTCTGAGACAAGCTTGTCACTTCATCCTTATCTGTTTTATTTTTTCATTCTTAGGACAAATTTCACTGCATCATAAAAAATCCATCCTTATCCAAAATATTTGGACCTTTTATCAAAAATGTAATCTTATATTTTATATCTGTCTAAACATTTTTCTCAAACATACCTACTGTTTCTGTTTCCCTAAACCAGAGTTGTATTCCAGTTATATACATGGTATGCTCTAGCAAATTAAGATTACTGGTACATAGACTTTAAATTATTAACTTTTTTATATCAAGTTTTAAAATAATTGTCTCTACAAGGAATTTTACAGCCTTTTTGCCATTTCCCCCTATGGTCTTACAGATCCTGAGAGAGAAAGTTTGTTTCAGCAACAGCTTCAAAGATATCTATGACCTTCAATGAGGAAACATTACATAAACAAGAACCATGAGGGGAATATTAAGGGAGACAAACATCTGTGATTACACTTAGCCATTTTAACTTTTATATATAATTCTTTCTTTATTACATCTTTAAAATACCATGAGACATAACAGTAAAACATTAAGAAAAGTTTCTAAGGGGAAGCGTTAGGCAATATCTGGGGCCTTAACTCAGTACATACTACAGCTTCTCTATTGCTGCAAAAGTGGACTCCCTCCCCATTCTTAGATTTAGCCTGTATACCATAATTTGTCCAGAAATTCTTGAGGTCTTTTCTTAACTAGGATTTATATTGTTGTGAAGAGATACCAAGTCCATGGCAACTCCTATAAAGGAAACATTATTTGGTGGTGGTTTACAAAGGTTTAGTTCATTATCATCATGGAGGGTCATTTTGGTGTGTAGGTAGACATGGTGCTGTAGGAGCAGAGAGTTCTATATCTTGATGTATAGGCAACAGAAGGAATCTGTCCCACTGGGCATGACTTGAGCACATATAAGACCTGAAAGCCCACTTCCTTAGTGATGTACTTCCTCCTCTAATGAGGCCACACCTACTCCAACAGGGCCACACCTCTTAATAGTACAATTCCTTATGGCCAAGCATCCAAACACATGAGTCTATAGATGGCTATACCTATTCAAACCATCATAGGTCTCATCCAACTGGGGCCTACCTGCATACAAACAGCTGGGAAGAGCAACTGGCTCCTTGGGTGAAGGTCCAATAACCTTCCCTAGCTTCTTTGAAGGAATACTAACATTTAACAAGTTCAGCTGTAATTTTTTTAAGCAGACACAATTGGAGTTCTTACTGAGAGATTTTATAGAGAGGTCTCCTTTTATCTATTTTTATTCTAGACACCTTTATACCATGAGATAAACAATAGTAGCCTATTGGAAATGCTTTAAATTTTGACTGTTCTTAAGCACATAATGCCTTTTTCCCTGCACTGTTCTGTTTTCTACTTCTTCCTGTAACAGAGTTCGAGGGCCAGTCTGATCTGGGATAGAAGCTCTGAAGGAAAATTGGAGGAAAAACATTCTTTGGTCTTAAGTTAGCAGGCCAGCTCACAACTCCAAAGTCAGCTTTTCAAGGAAGTAAATCAGTATGTAACAATTTCCCAATATTTTCCATACCTAAAAGACATTAAAAAACAAACAAACATGGTATGTACTCACTGATATGTGGATATTAGATATAGAACAAAGGATTACCAGCCTACAAACCCTACAACCCACACCTCTAAAGAAGCTAGGAAACAAGGAGTACCATAAGAGAGACATTCATGGTCCCCAGAGAAGGGGAAAAGGACTAGATCTCCAGAGCTAATTGGGAGCATAGGGGGAGTGGAGAGGGAGTCAGGAGAAAGAGAATGGGAGAAGGGGGTGGAAGACATGAGGAAGATTGAGTCAGGGGAAGAATAGAGGAGAGCAAGCAAAGAGATACCTTAGTAGAGGGAGTCATTATAGGTTTAAAAAGAAATCTGGCACTAGATAAATGTCCAGAGATATGAAAGGTGAACCCAACTAAGATTATAAGCAACAGTGAAGAGGCTACCTTAAATACCCTTCCCCTATAATGAGAGTGATGACTACCTATTATGCTATCCTAGAGCTTTCATCCAGTGGCTGATGGAAGCAGAAGCAGAGATCCACAGGTAAGCACTGAGCCCAATTCCTGGCATCCAGTTTTAGAGAGGGAGGAGCAATGAGCAAAGGCATTAAAACCAAGCTGGAGAAACCCACAGAAACAGCTGACCTGAACAAGGGGGAGCTCAAGGACCCCAGACTGACAGCTCAGAAACCACATAGGACAGAATCAGGCCCCCTGAATGTGGGTGTCAGTTAGGAGACCTGGGCAGTCTATGGTGCCTCTGGTTATGGAACAGTATTTATCCCTAGTGTACAAATGGACATTGGGAGCCAATTCCCTATAGAGGGATACTCTCTGAGCCTGACAAACAGGGGAGGGTCTAGGTCCTGCCCCAAATGATGTGACAGATTTTATGATACCCCATGGAAGAGGGATTGGATGGGAGTCTGTGGGGGTGTCAGAGGCTGGGAGGGAGAGGGAACTGGGATATATAAAATAAGATTGTTTCTAATTGTTTCTAATATATATATATATATATATATATATATATATATATATATATATATCAGAAGGTTGAGATATTTAGTTTAGGACATGGCAAATATGTGAATTGCTGCCTTAAACTAGCTGCATGAAGTTTTTGTTTTTAAGTTCTTTGTAATAAAATGATTTTAAGGGAAAAAATGTGTGCAATTGCTCTGTATTATGGGCATGGTCTGTACACCAGCAGAAGCACAAGCTATAGTAGTTAAGCAAGTTTGCTTCTTTGTTGGTACATTCCATGTGCCCAAAAATTTACTTGGTACATAGTTGATGTACAGAAATATTTCTTTAATACGGCCAATATTTATTTAAAATTGTAAGGTAATATTATTCTGTGGTTCAGTAAACATAACTTCTATTCATGAACAATTGTACATCATTTTATAATCATGTTTTATTGATCTAAGATTTAATATCTATCATCAGCCATAGTGTTTCTTGCATGCTTCCCTGGCAGTATTCTAGAAATACAATCCTATTTGCATAGAGAAATGCAATCAACTTCTGTTTGAATGCACTAGAACTCTGTGTTCTGGCATGTGAAGTTAGTTGGGTAATGTTTGGACCTGCATTGGTAGGCACGTAAGACATGAGGTCATGTTCTTTGACCACAGTATCACTGTCACAACAGGATGTTATTTTGCTAAAGCAATGAGTACAGTAAGAAGAAACACAGAGGAAAGGGACATTCTTTTGTTAGATTTCAAGTAGACAATATATCTCAGCACTAGCAGGATTTCAGGCACAGAGGGAAAGCAGCTAGCACAGAAGGATTAGGGAAGGCAATGGTAAAGAAAGTAATTAAAGGAATCATAAATAATGGAACACAAATAAAACAGCCAGAGAAAGAGGAAGGAAATGCCTAAATCCAGTCATTGGCTAATCAGTATATTGGCAAAAAGGTGAAAGTGTGGTTTCATGCAAAAACAGATTTTGGCTTACAACCCCATGACAAAGAAGATACTTTCTGGAAAGAAGAAACATAGGTTGTTTGAGTCTACAAATTTTGATTCCTCTTCTGTCACTAACAACCAGACCCCAAGCAGTCCTGATATCAGGCTTGATATGGGATGGCACTGAGGTTGTCCTCAATTTCTGTTTTCTGGAATCATTCACCTCCTCATCATTGCTGTGCTTAGATTTTCATCAGTTGTCTAACACTTTTCTGCAAAACAATTTGAGGAGTTATTGTTGAGATCAACTCATTTTCTTCCTTTCATTTACCCATCCATGCTTTCTTGGTTCTGTCACATATTCAGTTATCTTTTCAAGTCTCATTTTTTCAAGAGACTCATATAAGTGTGACCAGTGAGCTAGCAATATAATAAGCACAATCATAAAAACACATCTGCCAAATTGATAAATTTTAGTTAATGAAAATTTTTGTTTACTGAAGTTTCAGAATATTATGCTATTCTTATAAGAGCTGGATTAATATTTTGGGATAAAATATTATTTGCAAAAATTTTTTTGAAATTCTGAATATATTTTCTTGAAATATCTTATTATCATGAAATATTGCTGTGGAATCTGTTGAAATAATATTGATGTCCTGAGTAGAAGAACAGGAAAAAGACATCTCATCCTGAGACTTTCAAATGTACTCAAATTTTGGGCATCCATGTTGAACTAAACTCATGAAGGATTTATGTAGATTACTCTCACAGATACATTTGATCTTTTTAGAAGCATATGGAAATGCATATTTAATTTGTCAGCACTTTGCAACTCACACCCCCTTCAGAATAATTTTCAGCATATAAATGCCTCCATATGCTAAACTCTCGTTTGTCTATTATGGTAGGAAGAAAGAAAGGAAGGAAGGAAGAAAGAAAGAAAGAAAGAAAGAAAGAAAGAAGGAAAGAAAGGGACATACATTAATTTTTCCCTGAGCATGTTGGATTATGAAGGAGAGATTAATAGCCCAATGTCTCTTACTCAAATAATTCAGAATTAAGTAGTTTCCATTTATAACCATTTTTTCAATTACTTTGGAGAGACTATGATGAAATCTTACTAGGAGCATAAACCCTGTATTAAAAAAAAAGTGTCGCATCGATGTTTTCTACCTAAATTTCTATGTTTAGTCTTCATAGACATCAACCAAACTGATGAAATAGAAAATGATATGCAGATCAAAGGCACACCATCTCTACATAAGGCCATGAGAGTGTCAGGTAAATGAATAGTTCCCATACAAGCAAATTTCTTCTTTTGACAAAACACAAACAAGCAAAGAGAAACTAGATCCAGTCGATCAGCCATTTGTTTCAAGAACTGTATTTAGAATGTCATGAACATACCAGGATGCCCTAGGCCCCGTGAGTGATGAGGTCATTTCCCAAGCTGTCCACAAACCAGGTGTATGTTTCCTCATAGCAGACTTTCACCCCAGCTCTTTTGGTAATCCTGAAGAGCTGGGGGGATACATGCAGTTTCTTGATAATTCTGTGTAAAATTTTAGAAACAAAACCCTGTAGATTTCAAAGGTCGTTTTCTGTACAGAATTTGAAGTAATTAACACAAAAGCTGAAGCTCTTTGACAATTTTTACTTTTCAAGTCTGAAAGGATCATTGGCCCTGTGTATCTTCTGAGTCCCTAGACTGGAGTTTTAGAGCATAAAACAAAATTTGAGGTTTCAAATGACTTCTCCATTCGAAAGTTAATGATTATGTCACTATTATCAGTGAAGACTGATGCACTAGCATGAAGGGCCTTAAAGATCTTATAATGTGGATAATTACTATTTGGCTTCCTTTAACAGCTGGTATTATTTATTTCCTTAGTAGAAGGAAAACAAAATGATTAATCAAATTTATTTTTAATTGTGATCACACCTCAGTACAAAAAAGTTATTTTTATGGCAACAGCTTAAATTTACCATATGGGAGAGTTATTTGGAAATTTCACACAATAAAAACTGTTGAGGCTTGGGAGAAGGATAAGTGGGTAGAGTACTTGAATCTTAAGAATAATGAGCTGAGTTCAGATCCCTAATCCCCATGTAAAAGTCTCATATGCCAATAAGTGAAAACCGATGACTGATACTACAATCTTTGCTAATTACTCAGTGCTAATGAAAGCAAGGTTATTGGAGGACAATCTAAAACCACTAATCACTAAAACCACATAGTCTCCAACAAGAGTCTATAAAAATTTGTCCTTGTACCCACAGATAAGTGTAGTCTTCAATCTTATCAAGGAAACTTCTCTTTTCAACAGATAGAGACCACTACAGAAAGTCACAACCAATCAGAATGCAATGTTATGGAACCCAATTCCAAAGGACACATCTATACAAACTGATCCTGTCCCTAAGGCTCAGGGAACATTTTGCAAGAGTGAATGGGAACAATTTAAGAGCCTGAGGATCAAAGAATTTGTTGTGAGGTTGTGTCTCCTAGTAATATCAGAAGGTATACCCATAAAATCTCACCAACATGCCTGCCCAAACATGAGCTGAATAAGGACAACACTAATGGACACCCAAAACTGAATGAAGAAAAGCCCACAAGGCCTCAAGCCTACAAAAATAACTGTAAGAAACTGAATAAACTTGTCCTGGGTTAAGTGGTCTTCCCTACACTTACATACCAATTTGTTGTCCCATGCCAAATATTCAGCGCTAAAACCACACATATAAGTAACATTATATGGATGAAACAGATTATATTTAGGTATATTTATGAATAACAATTTCTGAGTAAAAAGGCCATTTGAAGGAAACCAGGGAGGAGCATATGGCAAGGGTTAAGAGGGAGGACAGGGAAGGGAGAATGTTATATTATAGTATCAACAATAATAATTAATAATTAATATTACAAGGACCAGACCATGGACAACTGTGCAAACATTAAAAAAATTCTGATATGGCTAAAACCCTATAGCCAGAGTCCACATAGAAGGAGAAAGGTAGATTCCAGGGTTCTCACTAGTCAACCAGTCTAGCCAAATCAGTGAATGCTAGATTAAGTAATAGTATCTCTACACTCTGATAGTACATTCTTATTATTGAAGATACTACTTATGTCATTGAAAATAGAGAGTTCAAGCTTGTGCCTAACTAGAAGCTTTTGCTCTACTGACTAGTATTTATGGTGTTGGAAAGTACTCTGTTTGATACCAGAGGAGATAAGTAGTAATGTTACCCAACTACAAGTCTTGTGACCTACAACAGTGACCTGTCTAGGAGATATACTAGTGTAGTGGCACAAATGTTAAGGGAGTAACCAACCTTGATTGTATATAAGATCCATTCCATGAGATAGAATCCATGTCTGACACTGCTAAAGTGGCCAAAAACCCGATAATAGATAGGTCAGGAGCCCTAGTGATAAAACTGCAACTATTATTCTGATAAAGGAACATATCAATAAAATGACTCCTAATGACATATTTCTGTGTCTCTATATCACTACATCACTCAGCCCTCATCAGAGAAGCTTCTTTTGCAGTAGATGGAAATGGTTACAGAGACCCACAAATGGACAATGTGCAAAGAGTGAGACTTGGAGCACTTAGCCCCAATTAGGATGTCATTATCAAAATGTTTCCCTGAAAGTTTGGGGATCTGTGAAAAAGAAGGCTGAAAGACTAGGATTCAGAGGTGGTGGACAACTCCAAGGGAAGAGTGCCTTCTAGATGCAACAAAACTACTATAAATTTGAACTCACAAAGATGGTGACAGCATGCATACACCTGCACATGTTCAAATCAAATGAAATCACACCACTGAGAAGGGGAAGTAGACACAGATTTCTGCCCCTAACCAAAAATATTGCATTTGACACTTGCTGGCAAAAGGAAAGTCATTGGAGTGTCACTGGATACATTAACCACACACTGAGGCAAGCCCATACCCAGAAGTAGGTGATCAACTCAAAATGGACTCCATAAGTTTTGTGCATTTCTCTTTTGATTTTAGTATTTCTGGTCTTGTTGGTTTTGTGTTTGTTTGTATTTATGCATTCATCTTCAAAGATTTATTATGTATATAGTATTCTGCCTGCATGTATTCCTGCAGGCCAGAAGAGGGTATAAGATCTCATTAAAGATGGTTGTGAGCCACCATGTGGAATTGAATTCATGACCTCTGGAAGAGCAGTTAGTGCTCTTAACTGTTGAGCCACCTCTCTAGTCCTTATGCATTCATTTTTTCAGAGAGAGAGAGAGAGAAGATGGGTAGTTAGTGAATTGGAAGAATCTTGAATGGGTAGTTAGTTAGGTGGGAAGGGATCTTGGAGGAATTGAGGGAGGGGAATAAGTAAAAAAAAAATAGGCAAAGATTGATAGAGGAAAACACCAAATATTGACCTCTGGTGTTCTAGATGAGCTCACCACCCCTGACCACCTCTACCACACATCACCTTGCCTTCGAGGGAAATAATAATTTCATAATGATCAATCTTAAATCTTAATAGTTTATAAATGAAAACAGAGTTGGTTATATATCATGATTCCACAGATGAATTCTCTGAAAGAGACATGTCTGATTTTGGACCCCCATATACTTACAACTTGAGTCCTAAGTCTAAGGAGAGATGTATCTGACTTGTTCAGTGTGGCTTCAGAACTGATAAAATAATCCTGATTTTACTATTAATTATACTCTCAGAAATATTAAATACTGGGGATAAAGGACAATCTGATTATAGTGAGGCAGGTTTAAAATGTTAAGCCAATAACACTTCCATAAAAGTACCAGTGACTAGAATAAAAAGAAGAGTCCCTTGATATAAACTTAAGGATTGTCATTTAAACAATTCTTTTTTCCTTGTATTTCTCCTTAAATTGATGGAATTTGTGGAATGACTCTATTTTATAGACAACAGTTTCAGATTTCAAAGTAGCTGGATAAAGGTAATCACATAATTAATATTGCGTTTTGTTTGGCAGAGGAATTGCAGCTTTAACTTCTTCCTCTTTTGGTTTGAGTTTAGAACAACCAGCCCTGAGTTAGTTACATGTTTTTACTTCTTTGGCAAAATCAGCCATTACTTACAAGTTGGTTTGGAACATAGGTTCTGCTGTGGTGTTGTCTGTCATTCAAATCAACTATATGATTGTTTAAGTGATATCTTCCCAAATGAACTGTAACTTTTAAAAAAATATTTCATCAGAAATAATGTTTACTTTCTTGAGGGCTCTTCCTAGTGGCATACACCTGTAATGCCAGCAATGACATAGAAGGATCACAAGTTCAACACCAGCCTAGACTATATATCAAAGACATTTTATATTTAAAAGGAATTTTTTGCAGCAATATATAGATTCATCACAATTCCCATCAAAATTCCAACACAATTCTTCACAGATCTTGGAAGGACAATTTTCACCTTCTTATGGAAACGCAAGAAAACCCAGGAAGCTAAAAAGCAGTTCTGAATAATAAAAGAACAGCAGGAGGTATCACCATCCTGAATTTCAAGTTGTTCCCACAGAGCCATAGTACTAAAAAAGCATTGAATTGGTATAATACAGACACATCAATCAATGGAAAAGAAATGAAGACTCAGACATACACACACCTGATTTTTGATAAAGAAGCCGGAATATACACTTGATAATAGACAGCATCTTTAGCAGCTAGTGCTGGATGGCTGCATGCAGAAGAATCCAACTAGATCCATACTTATCATTCTGTATAAAGCTTAACTCCAAATGGATCAAAGACATCAACATGAAACCATATAAACTAAACCTGATGGAAGAGAAAGTGGGTGATATCTTTGAACTCATTGGCATAGAAAAAGACTTTCTGAACAGAACAGTGTTAGCATAGTCACTAAGATCAATAATTAATAGCTGAGACTTCATGAAACTGAAAAGCTTCTGTACACCAAAAGACACTTTCATTTGAATAAAGGGCAAGCCTACAGAACAGGAAAAGATTTTTTACTAACTACACATCTGATAGAGTGCTAATATCCAAAATTCTATAAAGAACTTAAAAGGCTAGATATTAAAATACCCAAATGTAATGGTTCGAACGTAATTGGACCCCATAAGCTCATAGAATGTGGCACTATTAGGAGGGGTGGCTTTGTTGGAGTGGGTATGGCCTTGCTGGAGAAAGTATGTCATTTTGGGGGTGGGCTTTGAGGTTTCATATGATAAGGACACTGCCCAGTGCTTTAGTCGACTTGCTGTTGCCTGCAAGATATAGGACTTCAGCTGCTTCTCCAGAACCACATCTGCCTGCATGCTGCCATGCTCCCCACCATGATGATAATAGACTAAACCTCTGAAACTGTAAGCAAGCCACCCTAATTAAATATTTCATTTATAAGCATTGCTGTGGTGGTGGTGTCTCTTCACCATATAATCCAATTAAAAACAGCCTACAGATCTAAACAGATAATTCTCAGTAGAGGAAACTCAAATGACTGAGAAACACTAAAAGAAATGTTAAACACACTTAGGCTCAGAGAAATGCAAATCGACTACTTTGAGATTTCGTCTTACGCCCATCAGAATGACTAAGATCAATAAAACAAGTGACAGCTTATGCTGGTGAGAATGTGGAATAAAGAAAACAATCATCTACTGCTTATAGAAAGGCAAACTTGTACAGTCACTTTAGAAATTGGTGTGGCACTTGCTCAGGAAAATGAAAACCTATCTACCTCAAAATCCAGCTATACCTCTCAGGCATGTACACAAAGGATGCTACATCCTATCACAGATATACTTGCTCAACCACGTTAATTGCCACTTTGTTCATAATAGCCAGAAACTGGAAACAACTCAATGTCCCTTAACAGGAAAATGGATAAATAAATTGTGGTACATGTCTACAATGGAGTACAACTCAGCTGTAAAAATAAGTGAAATCATGATATTTGCACGTAAATGGATAGGACTTAAAAAAAATCATCTGAGTGATGCATCCCAGATCCAGAAGGGCAAATGTAGTATGTAATTGCTTATATGTGATAGCTGGTGTTAAGCCAATGATAACCAAACTACAATCCCTAAAACAACATAGGTTAGAAAGAGGAGGCTTTGAAGAAACAGATAGATCCCTCTAGAAAGGAGAAATAGAATAGGTAGTTATGGATGGATGGAGGGATTTAAACAGAGGATCAAGTAGAGAAGGAGAGGGAAGGGGGCAGGGGGCAATATGGGGAGAGATAGCTAAAATTAAGGGTCATTTGAAGGGTATTATGGAAACCTAATTCAGTAGGAGCTTCCTAAAATATATACATGTATGAAGGTTATTTAAATGAAATCACCAAATAATTGAGTGGCAGAGTGATAACTGGACATCGTTTGTCACTAAATGCAGCTTCCAGTACAAGGATTGGGTTACAATCAATTGAGTTATTTGAAAAATGGGGTCCCAAGGGAATCCCCAAATAACCCAGACAGTTGCAAAGACTATAGGTTCCTCTTCACAAACTGATGACAAGGCCCTATTGCTGAAAGATGTTCAAGTAAAGACTAATTTTGTAAGAGGGTGGTTGATGTGTGACCATTTTTTCCAGTATGAAAATCATTGCTTTCATGCATCACCCTATATTGTGTTTGACAGTGGATAATGTTTGAATAATGATAAACTCCCATAATTTGCAATTTGATGAAAATAATGGATATCTATTGAATGTTTTTCTTTCACAAATGTGTGGTTAAAATCCTTACCATGGTTGAGCTAATCCTAGACAAACTCCTTCCTCTGAAACCTGTTCTCTTTGTTATAGGAGCATTGACATAAGGAAGCAATATACAGGAACTACACAGGATTTTGGTGAATAATAAGTCAGAAGAGATCACTAAGAAACTAAAATAAGGTTTCTATTTTAGATAAGGTTTTGGGCATGCCTCTAGATGTATGTGGATATGGAAAACATCAAATTGGTGTTCCCCAGAATAAAAATGTATAAGTTACTCTCCTCAAATATCAATAGTTTACTTGGGTGGAGCATGGTCTTTTGGTAGGACATTTCGATGCATAGTTTTATTCTTTATTGGATTTCTCTGAGAAAAATTTTATGTACATTATAAGTGCCAAAATGACAATATTTACCATTGTTTCTGAGATCTAAAATTTGTTTTAACCATTCACTAAAGTTAGACAGAATTTTTTACTTGCAAACTATCTGTAAAAATAAAGAGGAGGAAAGCCCTCAAGAAAAATTTTAAAATGTCATCTATATTTAAAAATTTCAATTAAATGGTTGAGTGGTAAGTGGTTATGAAAATGTGGTTTCAAATCAAATGATAAGTGGTTCTGAAATGTGTTGGCATGAGTTAACATTAGATAATTCTCATCAAAATTATCAGTAAGCATCATTCTTGACCAATTAAAATGCTCACAATTATCACAAGAGAAACAAACATTTTAGAAGATCAAACATAATAGGGGTATTTAGGAGACCTGCTGAACCTGTGTGCAAATGAGGGGCAACAACATTGAGCACAAAGATATCACCAAGTAAGGTTAACATTGTAAACAGAAGTTATCTTTCTGCATATCTGATCAGACCAGAATATTCATTTTTATAAAAGAAGGTTGGGTTCTGATTATGGAATTACAGCCTATAGGATCTTGCAGAAAAAGGAAAACAACTTTTCATGGAATTCAGATATCATTAAATTCCTCAATCAAAGGGGCAAACATTATAGAAATGTGACATTGGTAAAGTTAACACAAAGTCAAGGTCATTCGAACACTGCTGTTTGTCACACATTTCTGATTATTAAGCCTTTGAATTTAAGGGACTCATTTCATATTATTCTATGTTTACTTAAAAAGGCATATATTCTTGCTCAGGAGTTCTTGTCCCTTTCCCCTTCTTTGGGGAACCATGTTTTTTTTTTCTCTTAGGTCCCTCCTTGTTTCCTAGTTTCTCTGGTGGTGTGGATTGTAGGCTAGTAGTCCTTTGCTCTATGTCTAATATCCATATATGAGTGAGTACATACCATGTTTGTCTTTCTGTGACTGGATTATCTCACTCAGAAATTTTCTTCCAGTTCCAGACATTTTCTTGCTAATTTCAAGATTTCATTTTTCCCCTGTTGAGTAAAACTCCATTGCATAAATGTACCACATTTTCACCATCCAGTCTTCAGTTGAGGGGCATCTAGGTTGCTTCCAGGTTTTGGCTATTACAAACAACTCTGCTGTGAACATAGTTGAACATATGTCCTTGAGGTGTGAATTTGCATCCTTTGGATAAATGCCTAAGAGTGGAATTGCTGGATCATGAGGTAGACTGATTCCCATTTTCCTGAGAAGCCTCCATACTGATTTCCAAAGTGGCCACAAAAGTTGGCACTCCCACCAGCAATGATGGATGAATGTTCCCCTTTCTCCACATCCTCTCTAGCACAGACTGTCATTGGTGTTTTTGATTTTAGCCATTCTGTCCAGTGTAAGATGGCATCTCAGAGTTTTTTTTTTTTTGATTTGCATTTCCCTGATAGCTAAGGATGTTGAACACTTTCTTAAGTGTCTTTCAGCCATTTTAGATTGGTGGCATTGGTGAAGATCTTTTCCCATTCTGTGGACTGTTCTTTTGTCTTGTTGACTAAGAACTTCTGAGCAAATTGGGAGCATGGCGGGTAGGAGAGGGGAGGGACGTAGGAAAAAGAGAAGGGGAGAAAAGGAGGGAGGAGGAGAACAAGAGGGATCAGGAAGACTGAGACAGGGGAGGAATAGAGGAGTGCAAGAAAAGAGATACCTTAATAGAGGGATCCAGTATAGGTTTAAAGAGAAATTGGACAGTAGGGAAATGTTCAGAGATCCACAAAGATGACCCCAACTAAGAATCTAGGCAGTAGTGGAGAGG
The DNA here is from genome assembly GCF_003668045.3 of Cricetulus griseus. Classification (NCBI taxonomy): domain Eukaryota; kingdom Metazoa; phylum Chordata; class Mammalia; order Rodentia; family Cricetidae; genus Cricetulus; species Cricetulus griseus. The sequence continues at coordinate 130,372,657 of NC_048599.1, forward strand.
CTGCCTTTGATGCCCTTCCCCTATAGTGAGATTGATGACTACCTTATATGCCACCCTAGAGCTTTCATGCAGTAGCTGATGGAAGCAGAAGTAGAGAACCACAGCTAAGCACTGAGCCATATTCCTGGAATCCAGTTGTAGAGAGGGAGGAGGATGAGCAAAGGAGTCAAGACCATGCTGGAGAAACCTACAGAACCAGCTGACCTGACCTAGTGAGAGCACAGGGACCCCAGTCATAAATCTGGGAAACAAGCATTTGACTGAACCAAACCCTTTGAATGTGGGTGCCAGTTAGGAGACCTGGCCAGTCTATGGGACCTCTAACAGTGAAGCCAGTTATCCCTAGTGCACAAATGGACTTTGGGAGCTCATTCCCTATGGAGGGATACTATTGCATCCCTGATACACAAAAAGTGATGTGACAGACTTTGTTGATCCCCCATGGATGGGGAGCTGGTGGGGGGTAGGTTGGGGGATTGACAGGGGGAATGGGAGGATGGGAGGGAAAGGGAATTGGTGGATTGATGTGTAAAATGATTGTTTCTAAATAAAAAAGAAAAAGGCATATATAATATATGCATGTATATGTTAAATGAAATTGCACCACTTGGAGTGGTAATGCTCCCCTGAGAGCATGCCATAGAAACCTCCCTTCAGGAGAGTCCAGGAGAATTTCCAAACAATTTAGGCCATTTCTCTTGTTCTCAGTTGCCACCCAGAACTATTGATGAAGAAACCACTTCAGGCACAGTGCTTGAAACAATCAAGCAGGAATGGACCTAGAATCCCACTACTTGAAGACTAGCAACCATGAGAGGGCAGCAAGCGACAGTCCTACCTATCTATAGAACCTATGAACAACAATGGCCAGAATGGCAAGATACCCTAAAATGTACAGCAGTCGTATTTCAGGGGCAACCAGCATATATCTAGTCAGATTAAAGGCCTGCTCAACAGGAGGGAAATCATAATGGCTGCTGTAAACCTAGCTAACTATTGGCAGCTAGTTAGGTCATGGATCATGTAGGAACATGTGCTACTGTCATTTTCCTAAACCAATGTAATTCCTAATTGCATTTCAAATACTTAACTTATCCTTACACCTTCAGATAAGAGTAAACCTGCAACCTTCTTGAAGAAGCTTCTCTTTGTAGTAGATGGAGAGCCTTATAGAAAGTCACAAGTGGTCAAAATGCAAAGAACACCTGACTGTGGGGAGCCAAACCCTAATTTGGAATATGAATAACAGAACAAGATGTGCATAATGACAACCCCAATTAATAGGCCCATGTGGATGGGGGAGAGAGATCTGTGTCACAAGGCCCCACCCATAGTTGAAGAACTATTGATAATTAATAGCTTGTGAGAGAGGGACAATCAATTTTCTCTTGGGATAAGCCCCTTGATAGATTTTTCAATACTGAGTGGTGGGCCCTGAACATACATACAAATGAGCAAAATTAAATGGACTCAGAAGTTTATGTGTATATGCACACGTGTGTGTGTGTGTGTGTGTGTGTGTGTGTGTGTGTGTGTGTGTGTGTGTGTGTGTGTAGCAGTAATAATGATTACAGAGGTCATGAGCTTGAAAGGAAATTGGGCATGCACAGGAAGAGTTAGAGGCGTAAAGGAAGGAGCGGTAATGATGTAAACACAATACTTATGTTTGAAAAGCCCAAAGAATTTAAATTAAAATTTATCCCTGTATTTTAGGGCAGTTACTAACTTTGTAGATTGAACTACAGTCCACCTTAAATATCTGTTTAGGGTTCCCAATATGTCATTTATTTATAGCAGTCCTAATATATCATAATTCTTAAGTATGGAAGGTAAAATATGACCTTGCAATGAGAAAGGTGATGTCAAACTAGAAGAAGCTAGAAGGTGAGATTGTTTGAGTTCTCATCTTTGCACAGTGGATTGCCTCTGCCCTCTAATATCCTCATTCTTCCCTTACACAAAAAAACTCAGAAATATATTATATCATTAACTATGGACAACGTCCGACCAGCACCTTCTAACAAAAAAGGAAGTAAAATTCTTGGTATAGATCGAATGCATCTATTACTGGTGCAAACACTGCATCAAAAGCATTGCAATGTTATTTAGCAAACATTAACTTTCCAGAACATACTTCATTTCCTGTGATTCATTCCACACCAGATGGACCACCCAATTCTGTAAGGCAGTTCTTTCCACATCCACAATGAACATCTAAACATCTCTAACTGTACACCTGAAGATCCCCCATACCTTTACTCCCGCCCACATTCTGTTCTTTATCTTTTTAAAGCATTGATTATCAGATTGCTGCAATGTACTATGTAGTATTATGACAAAAGATTAAAAAACCATTGTGTGTTTGTGTGTGTATGAAAATATTTGTGAAAGGGAATGGCGACTGTTATTAATTTGAAATAATAGCTTAAACCACTAGATGTCAGCCTAGTCAAGCAACAAAGCTGACTTTGCCAAGCGTGTCATGTTTGTTAGCCTTTAGATCCTTGCATTTGAATTGAGGCTGTTCATATGGTTTTCAGCTACAGTAATGAATAATTTAACAACAAAAAACATCCTAGTCTCTCTGAAGTCCTATGAAAATGGGGAGGGTGTGAGCATTAGAAGTTTTATTAAATACAGTTAACGAACTGAAACATCAGACATAACAACTGAAATCTGGTTATTAATGGGCAATAGAATTAGCATGATACTTTTGAAATGTAAGTTATATGTGGTCTGTGTATGATAATTATTATTCACAAGGAAACATCCTTTCTTCTCAGTATAACTTTACCGAACATCACTGCTATTTACGGAATCAGTCTAATTCAGTGTTCTATTTTGACATTTCCAATATTTGCTCTTCCTCTAACATTTTCCCAGGGATGCTGCTTGATTGGCAGCTGCACAAAGGAGGAAAACACACTACAGAGCACAAGTGAAGCTTCAATGAAACCCATTACAGACAAGAACGGATCACTTGGAATAACTTAGGCTGCTTGTTCCCAAGTCTGCAACATCCCACGCCTACAGAGCTCTCAGTCCCTAACATAAACTAACACATGATCCTGGCTTTGGGAAAAGGGAATTAAGGCTACAAACAGGAAGCCCTGTAGTTAGTCATTCTGACATCACATGGAAAGAAGCTTTAAGGACACGAAGAAATGAACAAAAAACTGAAAACCAAAAGCCAGGCTCCTGTAATGCAGCTTTGCTAGTTAAGCTTGATTTAAGTTCATCCGTATGTCAAGCCGAGTAGGTAAAATTCAGTACATCATAATATAATCTTTCAAAAACCTTACACCATGGTTTATTCAAACACAGAGTAAGCATCTGAGAAGGAGCTGCCTTTCCGGTGTGGTTGACACACCTGTAATGAGTGAGACACTCAAGAGCTGAGCTAGACTACTCTGACTTTCGGGCCAGCCTGGGCTACACAGTCTGCCTCAGAAATCTCAAAATGGAAAGAAGGGAGGGACAGGAGGGAGAAAAGGGAAAAGAGGAAGGGAGGGAGGAGAAAACAGTAGGCGATAAGGCCAGTGGAGGGAGAATTTGGGGAATGGAAATTTAGTCAGCTCTTCAAAGGTCCACTGAAACTGGTGACAGCCAAGAACGATTTGATAGCCTAGAAAGTCAGAAACCACAAACTTTGGAGTTATCTTTCTTGCTTGAGAAAAATGTTTTTGATTGGGCAAAAATGTTACATGTTCCCTGGGAGCCACTAACATAACCAGGGTAGAATTAAAGAAACCCTGAAGAGTAAGCATGAAAGAATGTACTAATGACATTTTTAGAAATGTCACCCAGTTTTATTCTTCCTGGGGTTTTGAATATATTTATGTAGCCTTATATAAATTGATGACATAAAATAAAAATTAAGTGGCAATGTTTAATGCCTTAGGATATATCAAATTATTTTTTCCCACAAAGCTTGTGTATGCAATTGACGTAGACATTATTTCCTTTAGTGGAAAGACATTGAAAGTGCAGGAATATTCTTGAAGGTACACACAAGCAAGAGACCGTGATTTAGGGATTCTACAGAGAGCAGTGCAGATGAGCATCCTTGCCCCCCTCCTGCTCCTCATTCATTGCAAGAGAAATCAAGTGCAACACGCCTCTACTGGGAGGTTAGAGCTTAACTCCTAGCATGGCCTAAAGCATGTATAAATTACTTCCTCCTCTGTCCTTCGGTAACCAGTTTGCCCTTCAATTTGATGTCATATATCAGATCTTCTATCCCATTTTAAATAACAGAGACTGAGAAATGGCTGAGAAGATTGCTCATCACATAAACATAAAAAAAAAAACACCTTGTATCTCAACTATGTAGAAAACAACTAAGCTGGATGAAGTGGTAGCAATATTATTTCTGTGTGTATTTGTGTGTGTGTGTGTTGTGTGTATGTGTGTGCTGCAGGTATTTGTGTATTGTATGTGATTGCTTGTTCCAATGTATGTGTTTAGACATAATTCCATGGTACACAAGTGGGGAGGTCAGAGGACAACCTTGGTATCTATTTCGTTGTTCACTGTGACATATGCCAAAGCAGGCTAGCTGGCCTGGGAACTTCAGGAGATACTCTTGTTTGTGTCTGCCTTTATATCACAGGCAAGCTAATGTTACTATGTGTGTGGAATGACATCTGGATTTTTATGGATTCTAGGGAATACAAATGCTGGTCTCCATGCTTGGGCAAGTGCTTTATCCGCTGAGCTATCTTCCCAGCTAGGGAGATGCGTCATTTTATAAAGTGCCTATTCTACAAGCATAAGGACATACCTGTGTTCAGATCCCTAGCACCTATGTAAAATTTTCTGAGTGATAGTACACACCTGTAAACCTAGACTTGTGGGGCAGAGATAAGGGGATACTGGGAACTTGTTCACCATGTAGCCTTGCCCAATCAGTGAGCTTCAGGTTCACTGATAAAGTCTGTCTCAAAACATAAGGAAAAGAACAACTGAGGAGAGATGAGAAATCAGCATCTGGCCTTCACACTTAGATATAGATACATGTGCATGAAACAATCCCACACATGTACCACACATGGACACACACACACACACACACACACACACACACACACACACACACACACACCAAAAACAGTGTAGTTAAAAATGTGTGTAGTATTCTCATAAAACGTACTTTATACTCTTCTCTGAAGATTTGGGATATAGAGAACTATTTAATGTACTGACAACAATATATTTAAATACAGGTCTGACTAAATAGCTGTCCAAAGAAAAAGCACTCTTTAATTTTAGAAGCTTGAAATCTTGAAGAGACTTCAGACATGATTAAGTAACCCACAGAAAATGATCTTCTATTTCTAGGATTAATATGCAGAGGTTTGCAGAAATGGGAGGTGCTCCAAGGCCTACTAATTCTCCTGTAATTTCTTTAAAGGTTAAATCATTGAGCAAGTAGCAAAGGGATGAAGGAAACTAACCAACAGTACTGCATCATGTAGTGGCATTCCTGATGCTCATCCAACACATTCCAGGACAAACACAAATAAGATGCAGGACTTTATTTGTTTATCTCCACACTAGATAAAAATGAAAGGCACATAATGAGTTCCCTCATCAAATAAAAATGCACAAATATGCTGGTATATTGTAAAACATGAAAAGAGCTGTATAAAGCATGCAAGTATTACCTTGCAATGCCATTGTTCATTGTTCAGCTCCTTTAGGTTTCATGGATTGTAAAGTCTTTCAAGAGAGAAGATATTCCTTACAAGGTATCCTGTGACACTGGCAGCATTAAATGTCGAGGCAATTTGAATAACAACACACTTGGGCCTCTATTAAACTTTATTATATTGATAATAAATAAGAAGTTTTCTAATGTATAACTTTTCCAACAATATTTTCTTTATTTACAAGTTAGAATAAAGAGACAAAGGAAAGACAGTTACGGGATCCAAATGAACAAGATATGACCAAATTCCCAGGCTCTATATGAAGTGGAAGGACAAAGGAAATAGAGAAGGAAAAGGCCAATAAGAAAAAGAGAACTCCTGCCTCTTCTCATACCCAATGGAGGCTGAGGGTAGGGCCATGGTGCTACCCACTACAAGTCTTACTTAGCTTAAATAAATTAAAGCAAAAACAAAGCAAAGCAAAACAAAACAAAACCCAAACAACAACAACAACAGCAAAACCCCAAAACAGGGTCCTTAGGAATAAACAGGGCAGATTAAGTTTCTGGAAGCCTTGTGCTAGGCCTTGGCCCTTTCCTACCCCTACCTTTGCTCCACCTCCATCATTCTGAAAGATTCCACATCTAAGAGGTCATTGCCAGTAGGTCTGGGGAATTCAATCTTATTTTGCTCATGTCCCTACTTCAATGAATGTCCTTGTATTCTTCTTCCTTATACAGCCATATCTCCCATAGCTATGTCTGAGAATAAGTATCACAACACGGAGTTCAGTATTGGGGCAGCGTGTTTAAGGGGTTTGGCACTTCCTACCCCAACTGTCTCTTACCCTGATTGAAACAAAATGAATGGTATCACAAGGAGATGAAGATGGGGATCAGGAGCTAAATCTGGGGCTGGAATTGCAGAGACACTGGGACTTGCAACACAGTGGCCTTGCTTCACACTCACCGTCTTGAGAGGCTGTTTGGTCAGTTGGGTTGTCCACTGACATCTTAACTGCATCTGTAGTTCCTACTTCTCCAAAGCTAGCTCTTTTTGGCCATTCCCAAAGGGTTTTGTTCCTTCCTTCCTTCCTTCCTTCCTTCCTTCCTTCCTTCCTTCCTTCCTTCCTTCCTTCCTTCCTTCCTTCCTTCCTCCCTCCCTCCCTCCTCCTTCTCCCCCCTTCTTCCTTCCTTCCTTCCTACCTCCCTCCACTCTCCCTCCCTTTCTTATTTGTGGAGTTTTTTAAATTTAGAAACAAACTTATTTTACATATCAATCTGTGTTTCTTCTCCCTGCCATCCTCCAATGTCCCCCACCAACCCTCCCATCCCACCCTCCATCCACTCCCCAGGGAGGATGAGGCCTTCCATGGGGGACCATCAGAATCTGTCACATCATTTATTGCAGGGCCTAGACGCTCCCCTGTGTATCTATGCTGAAAGAGTACCCTCCAAGGGGAATGGGCTCCCAAAGTCTACTTGTGCACTAGGGATAAATACTGTTTCCACTGTCAGAAGCCACATAGACTGCCCAGGCCTCCTAACTGACACCCATGTTCAAGAGGCCTGGTTTAGTCCTATAATGGTTCTTCAGCTGTCTGTGAGTTCCCACTTCCTCAGGTCAGCTGTTTTTGTGGGTTTCCCCAGCATTCTCTTGATGGCTTTGCTCATCACTCCTCCCTCTCTACAACTGGATTGTGGAGGTGTTTTTTAAAGTTGTTTCTTTTATACATTTTGAGATTATAATACACTATTTCCTCCTTCTTTCTCCTCCCTCCAAATCCTCCCATATATCCCTCCTTGCTCTCTTTCAAATCCAAGGCTTCATTTTCATTAATTGTTGTTACGTGTGTGTGTGTGTGTGTGTGTGTGTGTGTGTGTGTGTGTGTGTGTCTGTGTCTGTGTGTCTGTGTGTAGGGGTGTGGCCACTTGGTATTTTATAGTCATTTGGTGCACTCATTGTTTCCCATGGATTTAATGGTATAAGGCTCGAACATTTCTTTCATAGCCACGATAAAACAGTGCTCAAGCTAAGTGTACACACCTTATAAGTTTCAAAATCAATCCCAATTGCTTCTAGATTTGAGTCACATAAAGAGGGCTCCTCAGCTTCAGTGACATGTGTGGTTCAACCCTGATTCTTTTTTTTTAATCATTTTTTATTTGAATTAGAAACAAGATTGATTTTCATGACAATCCCAGTTCCCTTCTCCCTCCTATCCTCCCCTACTACCCCCCAACTAAAACCCTACCTTTCACCTACCCTTTCTTCTATTCTTTCCCTGACTCAACCTTTCTGCTCCCTCATGACCTCTCCATCCTTCCTCTTCCTCCCTTCTCATTCTTGTAGCTCCCTTCCCTCTCTTCCCATGCTCTCAATTTGTTCAGGGGATCTTGACCCTTCCCCCTTCTCCAGGGGACCATATATGTCTCTCTTAGGGTCCTCCTTGTTTACTAGCATCTCTGGCAGTGTGGATTGTAGGCTGGTAATCCTTTACTCTATGTCTAAAATCCATATATGAGTGAGTAGATATCTTGTTTGTCTTTTTGTGATTGTCAACCCTGATTCTTTACAGGTAATATTGATATGCATGCTCAACTGCCTTTGCTCACTATAGCTCTTGGGCCTGCTCTTTTCTTGCCCCTCTGAATCTTAATAAATGGGTAAGAGAGAGGGGCTGTCTCTGTGGCCTCCTTGTGTATCTTGTAGTTACTTCTTTCTGAAGGTCCAAAGCCAGGGTGGACTAGAGTAGCAGTGTTGCCACCCCCACTGCCACTTGCTTTTTTCTTACATTTCTTTGGGTAAAGGGTCAAGATAGCTGAGACCTCTCACCATCTTCATCAATCCCAAGCTGGGCTTGATGTTTTCTGTCTTCTTGTTCTTCCATTTTTCATTGTTTTCTCCCTTCAGCTTGGGCTTAGCTATTGGGCCCTGAGATAGGACAGCCAGTTTTTCATGTACTGACTGAAGCTGCTTCTCAAGTTCTGCCAAGCAATGATCACTTCCATTCTTCCTCCACTTTTCCTGCTGCTCCTTCTCCTATTCCCCAGAGGAGGAAGAGCTCTCAGTCTACTGCCTTTACTCTAAAGATGATGACCAGCTTAGAGGGCAAAGCAATTGAGACTTGGTAAAAGTCCTGATTCCAGTGGCTCATCTGGCACGCTGGCAATTGGGGAACTCAAACACAACCTGTAACTTTCATGTCATGGCCACAGCATTGTGGTTGATTTGTGTGGAGGGCCAAATTGTATTTATAGCAATTGGATAGCTGAAGCAACACATTTAGAAAATATAACTTTCCAGAGGACTTTTGCCTTAAACTATTGGCTCTACATGATTGCAAGAACTCACTTTGCACTGAAGATTTCTTTTTTGATTAAACTTCTCATTCAACCAATTGAAGTCTCTGGAAAGCATTTATTTCTGATAAGGCATGGCACTGTTAATGGAGTGGTAAAATAATTATAATCTACTCCAGCTCCTGTTCATGAGCAATTTTAGAAATGTTTAACATCCTAGGAATGCACACCGATTTGTTCAAAGCAGAATAAAAGCTTGGATGCTACTCACGCAGGCTTGATTGTATGAGCATGTTTCTCATGGACGAAGGCACCAGCCAGACCTCCAGCTCCTGAATTTAAATACTGGAAAGGAAGTGAAATTTTATGGGTTTACTTGAATACATGAGAAAAATATAAACACTGTTTTCATTTTCCCCTCCTTTAAATAAGCCCATAACTTCTGACCAGTTCAAAATGTGTGATTATTTGAGCTTGGGCACTGAAACAGATTATCAGGTCTTACTGTTAAAAGAAAAATAAATGAAAAATATTACTAAGTTGAAAATATGAAGCTATATTATTTTTCTTATTATTGCATCAGGAGGGTAGGGCAGAGTGAGGCTCTGGAGAGCCTTGCATGTATAGCTGCTTAGATAGTCTGCTCCTCTCCTGAAGGCCAATGAATCCCAGCAACAGAGCAGATATAAACAGATGCAAGAGGCTGTTGTCTGAAAGTGATCTGTGGTTCATTTAATATGCTAACACACACCCCTATGGGGGAAACATAAGATGGCCAAATACATGCTTGTGAGGCATGAAGTTGTATGTAGAATTACATTTAACAGATAAAACATACATGGAATGCTAAAAAAAGAAAGGAGCCCAAAGCTGCAATTCCCATGGAGTTGGGCCTTTTGAACTACTAGGCTCTTTTTGCTCTTGCATAATTCCTACCTAGAAAATTAACTTTAACACACAGCCCTGCTTCTGTGGCTCTTCATGTGTCTGTGTTCAATTCTTTCCTTCAGATCATGAGAGTCAGGAAACCTCCAGAGGTGTCCACAGGATGCCTAGTATCACTAGTTAGTAGGTAGCAGGTAAACTAATGGTTCACTGATTTCAAAGGGTTTGTTCAAATGCTCTGTGTCAAAACTCACAGTCCAAGAATTTTACTTTTATACATAGAGATATTGTACTTAGTTTTCATATCCTCAAAATCAAAAGGCCTTAATCAGTAAGAATTAAGCTCTAAGAGTGGAATCTTTTCTCTACACTTAATTTACTTTCACAGTAGCCTGGAAATTTAATGAATAAATTTTCTACAGTTGTGGGAATAATAGAACTAAATTATTTTTCATATTATTCTATCATATGACTTTAGAAAACCCAGGACTGACAGAAATAGAATGTTCATCATGGACCAAGGTTTTTGATTATATTAAAATCATTGTGGAATAAAAAGATACCAGACATTAACCTTGTATGAGCACCAGCAAGCAAAGTCAACGCCCCAGTCATGTAAGTGGAGTTCAATGTTCCCAACTGCATGTGCTAGATCAAAGCCAACAAAACAGCCCTAGAGAAGAAAATAACAAGATTTCATTGGTTTAATGATTAGAAGCAGTAAGGACAAGTATTGCAAGTCTTTTGTAACATTGTTGAACAGTAACAGTTCCCTCTCTGATAGCTCAGCTCAATACATTTGTCCCATAACTCCTTATCACCTTAAAATGAAAGAATGAAAAATGCTACTCCAAGCAAATGTATCTACAAACAAGCATGTATCACTGTCATAATGTCTGACAAAATATAATTTGAACCAAAACTAATCAGAAATGTGAAAGCCAAAACTTTGTAATGATTAATGGAACAATCAATCAAGGGAACATCATTGTTCTAAACAGATATGCCCTGGACATAGCTACACCTAATTTCATAAAATAACTAACTACTACTGGAGATAAAGTCACATATTAACCTCCAGCACAATAGTAGAGGTGACTTCAATACCTAACTCTCAAAAATTGGCAGGTCATCCCCACAAAAAAATAAAGAAAAATAAATAAATAAATAAATAAAGGAATACCTGAGTTAAATGAAATCATAGATCAAATAGAGTTAATAGATATCTACAGAACATTGCATCCAAACAGTGCACAATGCACATCATATATTAGGACACAAATCAGATATAACAAATACAGGGAATTTTGAGTAATTCCTTGTATTCCATCAGACTACAATACATTAAGACTACAAAGGCAAGAAAACCTCTTGAAAAACACAAACACAGGGTTATTAAACAATACACTATTTAACATTGAGTGAGTCCTTGGGAAAAAAATCATTCCTATAAGAAAATAAAAATGAAAACACAACATCAAAACCAATGGGAGTGAAGTTTGTAGCTCTACATGCCCACATAAATAAATCACTAGGTTTGATGCTTTTTGTTGGTTTAGGTTTTTTTGGTCATTTTTTTAAAAAGAGAAAGAACATGAAGTTGGGTGGGAGAAATCTGGAAGAATTTGTCAGAGGAAAAGTATTATATATATATATATATATATATATATATATATATATATATATGATATTTAAAAAGTGAAGTAAAGGAAAGGCAAGAAAGAGAGAAAAATGAAAGGCAGGAAGGAAGGAAGGAAGGAAGGAAGGAAGGAAGGAAGAAAGGAAAGAAACCAGAGATCATAAATCAATAAATTATTGATGCACTTAAGTTCTGGAAAAAGGAGAACAGGCCAAACCTCAAGTAGCAGAAAGAAAGCAATTTTTAAGATCAGGCCAGAAATTCATGACATGGAAAACAAAATAAACAATACAAAGGATCCATAAAGTGAGCAGTCAGTTCTTTGAAAAGATAAATAAGATTGACAAGGCCTTAGTCAAACTAATCAAATAGAAAAGAGAAAAGATCCAAATTAATAAAATAAGTGATGAAAGGGGACTCATTACAGCAGTTACCAATGAAATTTAAAAAACATCAGGTCTTTTCTTGAAATACATTCCAGTGAGTTGGAAAATATGAAAGCTGGCAAATTTCTAGATGCAAAAGAATTCCAATATTAAACCAAGATGAGGCAATTCACAACTGTCTGTAATTCCAAGATCTTACATCCTCATGTAATATCAATGCATATAAAATAAAATGATAAAAAGGAGATGGATTAAACAATAATAACAACAACACCAACCACAAAAACAGAAAAGAACAAAGAAAACACCAAATAAAATACACCAGGAAAACCAGATGTTCTCCAGTGAGGCGGTGATAAGCCAGGTTCTCTTCAAATGTGTCTATTTATAAAGTTGAATTAATAAACAAATACTAAACACAAAATGAGGAAGAATACCAAATTAAGGAAGAAAACCAAATAGCTGTTTTTCTCCAAATATTTCTTCTTTCTTTTCATCTTTTCCTCATTTTTTCCCTGAAAATTTCAAACTTCTCTGTGTTAGCTAGGGGTGATTTGGGTGACATCACATTGTACTTTTGGAAGGAGCTCCCTCAATAGTCTTCACCCTGTCATTTCTTTCCACTGTATCTAAGACTTGTCCTGGATATTTACATGCTGGGCATTTATACGAACTGTATGGGGACTCAGTGTACTGCATGATCAGTCCTTATGTTTGTTTTCCCACTGATCCAATAAAATTCATTCCATCCTAAGAATAAGTGTGTTTTTCTGGGCTTCCCCTTCAAATGCTTATATATCATGAAGTTTGTGATAGACAAAGGCCAGAGTAAAACACAGAATTAGATATTGGAGGAAAAGTGTCAAATCCTAGCAAATTAACAAAGCTTCTAAAAACAGAAACAAGCCAAATGCCTGTGAGTGAATGTTCTGAAAACAAAATGAATAACCTTGAACTAAATGTTTCAGAAACAAACAACAACAACAAATGCAAATAGAATTCAAACAGAATAGTTTCCCAACTACCAACTCAAAACAAACTAGTGGATCATCCACTGGTGTAAGGAAAGTCCACCCTCCAGAAAGATGTCACCAATATCCACCCAATGAGGCAACACCAGGTATTATTTTCTTCTTGGGTCTCTAGGGGAGTTGAAAGCTAGGTAGTTATAGTTTTCCTTATTTACTAGACTCAGTAAGGAAACTCACTAAAGAAATGTAAAGTATGAACCTTTGAGAGACATTAAAAGATAATTTGATAATGCAAATTCAAATAGAAAGTTAGGTACAAGACTTTGAACTAAACAAGATAAAATAGATAATGAAGTATTTCCTCTGAATTCGTTAAATCCAAATGGTCTAGATATTTTCTCTGAATTTGTCAAATGCAAATGGACTAGACATTGTTGATGTAATTATCACCTTACATATTGTATACACTTATTGTATATAGTTACTCTTTTGTTAGTTGTAGCCTTCCTTTTGTATTAGAGAAAAAGGGGAATTGTGGTGACATATTATTTATGATTTATTAAAGTTTGCCTGAAGATCAGAAAAGCAAAGCAGCCAGTCACTAGCTCTTACCTCTAACTCAGTTAGGACCAAAGGGGTGGTGTTCAAACTGTTCCCAACATCACTTATATTTATTCAGACTGCTATGCTCTCCTCAATGTGGGTAGATACTAATTCTCAGACTAAATGCCTTTACCTTTCATACCTCTCAAATCCTGGGATTAAAGACGTGAGCTCTGATTCCCTCTCTAGTAGCCTCCAGTAGCCCAGGGTGGTCTTGGACTCAGAGTTCATCTGCTTTTCTCCTGAGTCCTGGGATTAAAGGTTTGTGCACCCCTTTCTAGTTTTTATAACTTCTGGGATTAAAGGTATGTATTACCCCTGCCCGATATCTATGGCTTGAGGCTGGCTTTGCTTTCTGAATCATCAGGAAAGCTTAATAAATCATAAATAATATATCACCACAACTAGGCAACTGTGCATGAGAGGCTCATGCTAGTAACTGACACAGATGCATATTACTCCTGCAGTGAGGTGTATCATCCTTGGGGGTCCCATGTCGTGTGCCCAGAACTGTGGATACAAAAACATAGCTCCTGCCAGAAAGGGAATAAGAGGCATTTCATTTGAGATGCAAATGTGCATGATAATTTTCAAGGAGACAGATTCAGTTTACCGCAAATATACCATGTCCAGTGTGGCAGAACTTTCATGAAGTACACTAAAAGAACAAAAGAAAGTCATAAACCATGTCCCTTCTCAAGTACATCCATAGAAATATCAAGTTGTTAAAGCAAAATGGAGAAGTCTCTGTAATGGGCCCCAAGTGTTATCTGATGACATTCTAAGTTTATGGGCTGAGGAAAGCAATTAGTTTTGTTAGCACCTTCCCAAATTATTCCACCTGATAGTCACAAGAATGCCAGGCCGCCCACAGAGGTGAACAATGAATGGCTATTAAGGAGACTAAAGACAGCCTAAGATAATTGTGCCCCAAACCTACCACATCCAAGCTATCCAAAATCACAGATGTTCTAATCAGTCACTAATCTATTCAGCTTTATGGAATTCTTAACACAGGTGTGGTTTTTATTCTTGGAAATTCAGTTCACAAAACTAAAATTATTGTAACTTGGATGCATCTATCATTTCACAAAAGGAAAACCTTATCCATAATACTTAACTGGCCTTGTTGCTTTCTTTCAAGGTAGAGAGATGAATTTGTACAATTAATCTTACACTCAAATTGAGGATCGTATAGCATATAAGCAAGACATTTTCTACGGTAGTGCATCTTTTGAGAGAGACTGGAAAGCAAGACAGTTAATCCACAAGAAGAAGACTTGGAGATCATCAGAATCTAGCCTCATAGATTCATGACCAGGCTTAATAGACAGGCACATTTGTTGCTGTGTGCATTGTGAGATACACATATGACTGAAATTCTGTGTGAATAAATAACAGAGATCTTGAAATTGAAATCATCTTTCTACTCACCATATTTCTAATTAGAGAAACAATTTTTTAATGAAAGAATTTTCAAGCTCATCTTTTTACACATTTTTAGAATAGAATTCATCCTTCTTAGAAAACTCAAGTAATACAAAAGTCTGTACTTTATTTCATTGTGAATTATTTATAAAGTATGGACTGTGAAGAAGGTACCAAGTTCACCTACTGGATCCCGTTATTAATGCCCTGTGGTCACAGATATGGCATCATATCAGAGAACCACCCCAGGCTCCCACAGTACACTTTATTGAATGTACAATTCTTTTGTATGGATGGCAGAAAACATAAATTATTAAAGTAGGTACTACAGCAAGATCCAACCTTGAGTGTGATGGCCACAGTGTAATTTTACAGAAGTGTCGCTAGATGGCAGCATTTTAAAACAAAGCCACAGAACACAGCCTTCTATCAGGAATCCTTCCCTCAGCTGTTTCCATTATTTTACAAATGAGAGTAGGTATCTTGAGATGCAAAGTAGAAAACCCAAAGTTTGCTTGCCTCCTTCCCACAATTTTTAAAATAAAAAAAAACTTACAAAAATTTGACACATTTTTACTCAAATTGACCATAGATGGTTATTGAGTATGCATTGTGTACAGAAGCACAATACCTTACTTTCTAGCCATCCTTGAACAATTCTAGTAATTTATTTATTAAACAATGCAAACTCTCCCAGTCTGCCTTTTTCCAGTGAATTTTCCAAACCCCAGATTTGACAGCACCCTGCTCTCCCTCTGAAACACCCCTGTTAAAATGAGAAGCTTGTTGTATTAGTTGATGCTATAGCTCTTGAGAATCTCTCAACTTTTCTATCTACCCCATTGCTTGAACTTAGACTTTATCCTTGATACACTTTCCTACCTTATTTTGATGATATCATGATTGTAGAGTTCCTCAAAGTTCAGGGGTTGGAAGCTTCACTCTGAAATTCCTATGCAAATGACATTCAGAGGTAGGACCTTTGGGTAGTAGTAAACATTAGCTGAAGTCACTATGCCCCACCACAGGGCATTACTGAGTATAAGGGAACTAAAGTTTCATCCGTGCTCTGCTTCCCAAGTGATATCCAACGCCAGAGTATGATGGCCTCAGAAAGGACACTTCCAAGAATCCCAGGGTTTGCTCTTGAACTTACCAACCTTTAGAACCACAAGTTAAATAAAACAGCATTCCTTTATGAATTACCCAATCTATATTATTCAGGTATAGACACAGGAAACAGATGGGACTGAGTGGCTCAGATATGTTCACAAGATAACATTTAAAGATGAGCTCCATTCTCAACACTTTCCCCCTATTTCTATATTCTTATGCAAATGTCCAATTTTATTGTTTTATACAATAAGTAAAAATGTTGTTAAACAAGTAAGCAAAAAAAAATAAACAAATAAAATCATCAACTGCCAATGGATATCCTCTTATTTGATGTTGGATTTTCTTATTTAGTAGTTCTTATTCACACTCATAGACACTGCAATATAGCTAGATGTGAGATCCAAAAAAATGAATGAGAGTGCAAACATCTTGGGATACTGCAAGCATCCTAAGATGCTTGGGAAAGGGGGAGCTCCCTGAGCTACAGAAGGAACATGCTAGTAGTTAAGACCCATGCAAGTCAAAAGTATAAAAACTGTCCAGAATTAGCATTGACCATCTTCTTGCTGGCTTTGCCACTTCTGGACTCAAGGAGCTTCATGGCTTCCACAGTGGTATGTCATCTTTCACTTTCCTAAAAATCACAGGTTTGTCATGCAACCATCCAGTCTTGGCAGGGAAATCAAAACCTAGGAGTCATTTGTGTTTGGTTCAGTATTTGCCATTGGCAAGATCTCAGGACCTGTTTGTTTCAGGGTGAAGTCCTCAACCTCAAATTACTTGCAGCCAGTGCCATTATGGAATATGATGTCACCTCTTTGGTACATGAATTCTGAAGTAATTGTGTGAAGAAAATGATCTGTGACAAACAATTTCTTTTCCTCCAAGGCTCAGAGATGGAAAGTTTTCTGCTGTCTTTAGAACTCTGCTGAAAACAGCTCAAAGCAGACATGGCCCAAGGGCTCCCTATCCACCTCCAAAGATGTTAATATTGGTGAACATGGTACAGTTGACCAAGGTTTACAGCAAGTAGCTACAGGGGACAGGGTCATCTGAAAACCTCAGACGCTGGACTGTAAAGAAGATGTTTTGAGGTTTGTTCTTGTAGTTTTAGTATATGATATTTTCTCTGAGGGCATCTTTTAAAATGGAGTCTTTTAGGCAAAACTGTAGTTCAAAATGTTCTAAATCACTATCAATTAAATATGAAATACCACGAGTTTGTTTTTTAAATCATCTTTAACACAGCACTAATAATATTTGTGATCAGTGAAGTCAAATGCAGCACAGGGTTAATGCTGACATCTCCAGAACGGAAAGTGCAGTCTCTTCAGAATTTATTAAATGAATTATAGAATGATATAACTGAAGGGGTTTGGAATACTCGTTCTGATAATTTTAAAAGTTCTGCAGTGTGTTTACTCCTTACTGCTTCTTAGTGTGCTTCTTCTTCCCTCAGAAAAGCTATCTGAATTATGCAGAACATGATACAAGACAGATATCTATAGTAATTCTTGGGGCTGGTATTCACCAAGTGTGCATATATGTTTTCATAAGGGTTGTCAAAATCATAAATGAGGTGGGCAATAGCCATTGTGCAAAGCCAGCTGAATTCCAGCTTACAGATGTGGCCTTCTGATTCTTGTTGCTACTCAGAAGGGTGATCCCATCCATTGGTAAAACCAACCACTGAGTGTTCACTGAAAGCGCTGGGCCAGAGTCCATGGAATGAGATACGTCTATCTCCAGTGTCATGAAAATTGTACTAGGTGTGTCCAGAGTCTGCTCAGTTCCTTTGAGACTAATTGTGGGTACTTGTGATGTGCCTGTATGAGCATCTCTTCTTATCAGACACCTTACATAAGAGTTAAGTCTGAGAATTCTAAACATCCTTCTTTACTTGACTCAAAAGTCCAGGTAACACTGTACACCTAATTAGGAACACACTCTTATAAGAAAAAAAATGTGATGATAAAATTTGTTTTAAAACACATAAGAAAGTTTCTGTGTATATGTACATGTGTATGCATGTCTGTGAACACACCACTTTATAGAGAAATACAGCTATATGGTGGATTAACATTAACAGGTTGGCTAGGTAACTCTGATGTTGGGTTTTGCAATGAGGTTCACAGTTAGAAATCTGCTGTATTACTAGAGAGGGGTGGGAATGGAATAGAGGATGGGAGATAAAAAGTTTTCTTGCCACAGTATTGGAACATTTAATTTCCAAATTCACACACTTGTAAAGAGTCACAATCATACACAGACACCAATTAAAAACAGAAACAAAAAACAAGATCTGACTAGATGTGGTGGTTCACACCTTCAATCCAGGTATTCAGGACACTGTAAATTGGAAGCCAGCCTAGTACATAGCAAGTTTCTGGTCAGTCAATATTACACAGTGAAATCTTGTTTCCAAAATGAATAAATAAGTAAATCAACATAAAAGCAAGCCAGCAAGGAGATGTCTAAGAGGGGCTCCTATTGTCCCACTATATCTGTCAATCATCCCAGCCTGGAAATTCACAAAATACTCATATTTATCCAGACCAAATTTACCAAGACTGTCAGATGTCTTTACTCTTTCTGGTTTCATTTTATTTCAGCTATCTGGTTATGGACAGGAATTAGGATTATCTTGTATTTTAAGTGTACTTTGTCCTAAATATCATTTAGTTCTATGGGTAAGAATTTTTTCTGAACAGTACCTAGGGTTATCTATTCTATTCTAGTATAGATTGTAAGGCCAGTCAGTCTGGTATGTAAATAGCTCAGTGGGAACAGCAGCTCTTCACTAATAACACAAAAGTGAAAACAGTGAGTCTAAAGGGATGAGGCATAGTCTTTTTCATGCAACGACAGACACAGTTTTTAGGAGTCAAGGTGCATTGCAAAATAACTCAGCGTGCAAGTTCTCTGTTAGCAGAACTCTGCTAGCCAAGGCTGTTTTAGTCCTTAGGCTCTTGTAAGGAATATAGAAGATGGAACTACAAATAATGTGCATTATAGAAAATAAATCCACACAATCTTTTATCTCAGAAGAGAGCTGCCCAATGATGAATTCTAAATGCCAATATTGAAGGTCAGTAGCAAACTGGAATAGAATGATAGAAGCTGGGATAATATTCCAAATAGCCACCCCAAGATTGACGTATGATGATTTCAAATGAGATATTTTTAATGCATAAGTGCATAGTAACGAGGTAACACTTAACTCTACTCACTAAATTGATTTCACAGTTCCCTTTGTCCCAGATGTATTGATTGATGGTACTTAAGCAATGTAATTGCTGAGGAGACAACAGTCCCTGATAAAGTGAGCATTGCTCTGTGACTTGCCTGTCCCAGAGAGCTTAATTTTAAAGATAAGAAATCCAGTAAGAGAGTTTGGAATAAAAAAGGAGTTTGTCATGAGAAAAGGGATACACAAAAATGAAAGGACTTACTGCAGTCGAAACAATGCTTTATCATGTTTGATGATGCATGGTTTAGAAGCCAGCACTTGGGAGATGGAAGTAGAAGGGTTGCGAAGTTTGAGACCAACCCAGAAAAATTCCAACTCAAAAAACGTATTTATTCTTTGAAATCTGCATGAAATTGTAATGGCTGTTTCTACCATCTGATCTTTATATTTTGCTTTGTGTTGAAGGATAAGTATAAAAATGAAAGTAAGGAAATCCTTATGGACTAGTTGACTTGTGAAAATTAAAGCAACATACTATGTGTATTTCCTTAGAATCAAGCTGCTTTCACATACAGCATAATACCCCATGATATAGACAGTTTTTAAAAGTGAGGTTATTTGTGACTGTTGTCACCATGAAGCAAAATGCTCCATTGAAAGAAAGCATCAAGTTGTCAAATATAGCAATGGGGATGAAATGATGGAGAGAAAGAAGTACACACAAACCCACAAAAGGCTTGCATTTAGCTGAAATCCCTAGAACACCAAACGTGGATAAGGAAACTTGAGATTCGGAAGGTGGCCAAGCTATCACAACAACACTTAGAGCCTTTCTGATTGCCATTATTTTTTTTCTCAGCAAGATCTCCTTTACATTCTTTTGATATGAACATCTGTGCAATCTACATTATCTTTTAAATTTCTGTTTTCCAGAAGTGGGATTGACATAATCAGAGACACCTTGGTGTAAAGTGGTAAGTACTAATTAGTATGATGGCTCTGTTTCTTATTTGTGAGAAGAGAAACAAAAGAAGGTGAGAGCTTCTGAATTGAGAATGGAGTCCCTCATCCATCATACTGTCCAAATTGTAAAAAATTAGAGCATACATATGTGCAAATTTTGCCATCTTGGTCTGGCTTGACTTCATGAGATACATTAGTGTATTTGTTATTTCCTTTGTCACTATTCAATGTTAAAAAACTAATGTTTCTATGTCTGTACACCCTGCCTAACTGAGTTCTTAAAAGAGAGTAGAGTTTCCCCATTTAGTCTTTTTCCCTTTAAAGCCAATCCTCACAAAAGTGAGAGGTCATCATACAGATGAAAGAACCAAGTTCATTGCGTGTGCTGTGCATCCCAGATCCAGTGAAGTGTCCAGGAACTTCCTGCTGCAAATCTACCCAGTGTTATGTAGCTCTCATCCAGTCCTATAATGGCTTGCACATCCTTTTAATTAGAAGGAACTCCTTCAGATACCACATAAAGCGCTAAAGAGATGCAGGTGCATAGATTATAATAGGCCTCTATCCAAAGCTGTTGTTAGCGGAGCAGTTGCACGAGATACACACCAGGAGTGGTGGAGAAACCATGCATTAAGATCTTTCTGTATGGAGATTGTATTTCTAAGGGTCTGAGAAGCAACTTCTGATTGCTGGCATTCATCAGACCCTTACCTCAAATATCTCTATTTTCTCTCATTGAAAAGTGGGTCTAACCTAAAACTCAAGAAAGGAGGTGATAAGAAAAGATATTTCCTCATTCTTACTTTGACTTTCATAAATGCTCAGACTTCTTTGCCACTGCTGGATTAATTTGAATGATTAAAAAACTTAGTCTAGTGAAAAGAGATCTTCCAGGCCAGCCATTGAAAAGATAGTTTTGATATCCTCCATAAGTAGATTCCATCAGCAACCTTCATTGCCCACTTAAGTGGGAGGGCAAGTGCTTTTTCAGAATCAGTTTTCTCATCTGAGCCATGATAAAAACTCACTAATGTTCTTATAACAAACACCTGAACTATAGTAGATTATCAGAAGTAGCTGCTATTATTCTAGTCCCACCTACAGAATGCATCCTTCCCTACAAATGGCCATCTCTTTAGTTCTTTTGTTAAAAATTGAACACTAAGACTGAACTATCTCAGTGATAAAGCATTTAGGTAGTATGAGACCCTGGATTCAATTCACAGTGTACAATGAGCCTGGCAAATCTGAAAATGAAAATGAATGGAAAGAAGAAGAGGGACATCTTTCTAGCATGTTTTAATGTGTCTATTTTAAAGAAATAAAGCAAAATAAATGCTGCTTGGAGAGGAAGAACCAAGGACTGGGGAGACAGGAAAAGCAAATTAATCCAGAAGCTCTGAAGCACATTATAATTTTCATCTTGAAACTTGTGTCTCACAATTTATGTCACTTACACTCCACTACTTAATGATCTTTCCAACCTTCTTTAGTGCTGGGCATATAATCTTAGGACACATGCATTCAAACAAGCACTCTACCAATGGCTGTACTTCCATTGACTCCTTTCCTCATTAAATCTCATGTGTACAAAACCAGGAAAATATAATGGACATAGTGACATCATATTCTTGCCTAATCATAGGACTGTATGACAAGATCTTACTAAAAATGAGCTTGTTTGATTTGTAAGAAAAATCTCTAGAGAAGGCTTTTGCCTTCCTGGGGCTTTTGCCCCAGGAATGAAAACAGGGCATTCACCTGTAAAGATTCTGTCATAGATACAAAAAAATTACTTTTACTGTTTCTTTTACATAGTAATGGCAACTCTATCTGGAGACGGCTCCTTCTTGATGTAAAAATCAAGAAATATTCTCAAAGACAATTATTGAATAATTTCTGTGCCAGTTTTAGTAATAAAATCCCCAACCAATTTTTCTTTTTCTGTTTTTAATTTGCACTAAATATGATGATGTTAGACTAAAATCTACACAATAAGGCTTGAAGAGACCTCTCATAAGTTTGTCCCATTACAGCCAATTTTTAAAGCTGCATATGGTGCTGCTTGCTTGCATTTCCAGGCTTCCTGCTGAGGCAGGAAGGTTAGTCTTGTGGTCAAACAGCTACACATCAGGACCCTGTTTTAGAAATACCAAAGTAGGTTCTGAAGAGATGTTTAGTAGTTAGGAACACTTGCTGTTCTTGCAAAGGATGTGGGTTTGGTGCACAGAACCAATGGGGAGTGGGGGGCTAAAAATCTTGAACTCCAGTTCCAGAAGATTCAAAGCCTATTTCTGACCTATGTGGGTACTAGACACCCCTGTGGTGCACATGATTACATGCAGGAAAAATGCTCACACACACAATAAATAAATAAATCTCAAAAAATGCCAAAAGAATGAAGGAGATTTCTTATAGATGATTTGATGGTTCTCATTTTTGGTCACTACCTTCCCATAGGTAGACTGTCTTTAGGTACATAAACATTCTATAACTCAACTAATTTTGAAGGTGACTTCACTAAGCTTATTTCCTTTAATAATTCACCTCAAAAAAAGAAATGGGAAGAGAAAATGACACAGGTGATTTCTGTATTTTATTTTTCTTTTTTTTTTCTGTGCCAGGAATCTTAGAATTCCACAGTCTTTTTTTATTGTTACAGTTGTAAATAAATTACAATGGGTATGTACATGGGTGTATACATTTTATGTTGGAATTCTTTTGTTTTTCATCATAACAGAGACAAAGCAGTCTTACTTGATTATTCAAGAGATAAGAAAACTGCAATAGTAGAGGGACAACCATAAGTCTTAGATAACTAATTATATAATTTGCATCATCTGAAGAAAACCCTCTGACTATAACATCTCCTTCAGGTGGTCCTGGAATTAGCAGGTAAATGAGGCTTGACATCAGAAAATTAGCTCTCTCTTATGCCTTTGATAGGAATGGCTGCAATATCACAAATCCTGATTGACAACTATGAGGTTTGCTTTTCCCAGATCTATAATCCTAAAACAACATCTGGAGTCTATAAAACTCTTCCACTGGGAATAAATTATTTTTATCTTGCATGGTCCACTTAATCAAGTCTTCCCGAGAGATTGCTTAGAAATAGCTCTATCATTTTAGATTCCTGGAAACTGATCCTCACACATTTATTTTGACTTAATAGTTTCTGGATTTCAAACTGGAGGATTTAAGAGTATGGATAATTTTCTGCATGTAGTGCAACAATCCTCTGCCATTCCAAAGACCAGTGTTAATGGCATATTCTGTTTAAATTTTACTTCTCTCCTTACTAAAACAAAAACTAATGTTCTGCTAGCCATCATTTTCTGTGGAGCCACATATTTTTTATTATCTAAAACATGCATATACACACTTACATATGTAGAGAAACGTATATTTTCAATTTTCTCTTCCTTAGATTCATTTGATAAAATTAAGTCTATATTGTACTTCAGGAATTCTTTGTCGAAACAATCTCTAATGATTATTTAAAACACATTTTATTATAATTGAGGGAAAGAAGATAAAAATGATTTCTCAAAAGATAAAAAACAGCTGGGTGGTGGTGGCACATTTCCATTCCTTCAATCCCAGCACTGGGGAGGCAGAAGCAGGAAGATCTCTGTGAATTTGAGACCAACCTGATCTACAAAAGCTAGTTCCAGGACAGGCTCCAAAGCCACACAGAGAAACCCTGCCTCAAAAACAAAAACAAAAACAAAAAAGATAAAAAACACACCGAAGTGCATCACAATGTCACAATGATAGTCATTATATTTTTGCAAAAACAATGTTATATTCTGTGATTCCACTCTAGTCCATTTTTACCCTTGAAGGTAGGAAGTTTCTTTCAAGAGTTATAATAGATCTGTCTTTTTAAATATCCAAAGCCCTGCAGTGTCTTGTCTGGGTCTTCATGGAGTACCTATGGCTTAGAAAAGGCTGCTTCTCACTGTGTCACCTTCATACACTGTCTTATTCTTTTTCACCT
The DNA here is from genome assembly GCF_003668045.3 of Cricetulus griseus. Classification (NCBI taxonomy): domain Eukaryota; kingdom Metazoa; phylum Chordata; class Mammalia; order Rodentia; family Cricetidae; genus Cricetulus; species Cricetulus griseus. The sequence goes on from NC_048599.1 coordinate 130,396,794, forward strand.
GATGTTCTCAAATTAGATTATATTGAAACATTCCTTCTTCATAAACCTATTAATGTTTTACAGTTCTGAGAATAGTCCCCATCAGAGATCCAGCCCTCACAGAGAAGGTCTTACCTGGATAATATCTGCTCATGTTGCTAGAACTGGTTTTACCTCATATTCTTTTATTTTCCCTTTTTAAAATTTAAATTAGAAAATAGTTTGTTTCATATGTCAATCCCAGTTCCCTCTCCCTCCTCTCCTCTCCTGTCCCCCACTAACCCCCTATACCATCCTCTTTCTGCTCCCCAGTGAGGGTGAGACCTTCCATGGGGGGAGTCCTCAAAGTCTGTCATATCATTTGGAGCAGGGCCTAGGCTCTCCCCTGTGTCTCTAGGCTGAGAGAGTATCCCTCTATGTGGAGTCAGCTCCCAAAGTCCATTCCTATACTAGAGATAAATACTGATCCACTGCCAGAGGCCCCATAGATTGCCCAGGTCTCTTAACTGACACCTATGTTCAGGGGGTCTGAATCAGTCCTATGCTGGTTTCCTAGCCATCAGTTTGGGTCCATGAGCTCCCTCCTTGTTCAGGTCAGCTGTTTCTGTGGGTTTCTCCAGCCTGGTCTTGACCTCTTTGATCATCACTCCTCCCTCTCTGTAACTGTATTCCAAGAGTTCAGCTCAGTGTTTAGCTGTGGGTGTCTGTTTGTACTTCCATCAGCTACTGAATGAAGATTCTAGGATGGCATATAAGGTAGTCATTATCAGGAAAGGGGTTTTAAGGTAGCTATTGCTTAGATTGTTAGTTGGGGTCATCCTTGAGGGAGCACCTCATATTTTTTAAGAATGTCACCCTGGCACACAATGCTTTATTACAAATTCCTTGTTTGAATTTTATTATTATAATTTACCACAAAATATTTACTGATGAGTGAAAGATATGAATATATGCCACTTGACTCTAGAGAATACAGTGACAAAATTATTGTATGTGCTTATAGTAAGATCCTCTCAAGTGAACTCCAACTTACACTTTCTTATAAAGATGGCTTAATAACAAATTTATTGAATACAAAAATATTGAATTTTTGTATAAGAGGTTAATTTTTGTTTATAAGAGTTCTATACATCATCAGGCAGGTAAGCACATAGTAATAAGTTCAAAGCTCAAGAAGCTAAGACAAGAGGATCATATCATGAATGTTAGTCAGGTCAGACTGGGCTACACAAAATGTACACACACATCATGCTAATTCATAATATGTAATATATACCCAAATAATACTATATATAAATAATATGTGTGTGTGTGTGTGTGTGTGTGTGTGTGTGTGTGCACATATGTGAGATGTGTAGTTGTACTTAGAAATAGCTGTCTCATTTAATGAACACCTTGTGGCAATGCTTTATGAGAAAAATGTATCATATTTTAAGAGACAGGAGCTTTTGCTGTACCTCACAGCCGTAATTAATAATATCCTTTGAAGTTGCTTAAGACTTAAGAGTACTACCCTACTGTGTGTTTTGCCCTGATTATTTAACTTGCCTTTAAGAGAAAAATATAACAACCTATCTTACTTGCTTTGGATTTTCCGTGTAATTAACATTCATACCCTAAACTAATACATAGGTGTAATCTCAGTTTATGTGTTTTTCCATGCTACTGATCAAAGATTAATGCCTATGTTTATACATGTGTTATGATAATCATTTGCTGAAAACAACAAATGAAAACTGAAAGTATCTTTATAAAATGAATATCCATCATAAATGTAAACAAACTACAGATAATGCTGTATAAACAATGATATTTGTAATACTATTTGTTATTTGGGTGAGTTGGAATGAGCTGGAGTCAGTGACATAATCCTTTGTAAACCTTTGTTAAAGATATCTGTAAATTACCGCATTCCTTCCCCCATATGATGCTTGCTGTGCTGTTCATTGAAAGAGAGAGCAAAGTCCTTTCTTAGGGACCGGCACATTCCACCGGACAGACACCAACACATGGACACATTCACAAGACAGCCTTCAGATAGGCACAGATTCATACTCATCTGACAGACAGGACAGAAGACACACAGAGAAAAAGTAGAGCATTCAAACTTGGGCTCTCTCCTGATTAAATGAAACAAGGGGAAATTCTTTGATTTTTTTCTTAATGTGACATCAATGCCTTATTGGTGATTTAGTTTATTATTAATGCATTCAAACTGACTGCAAGTCTTGATGCCCCACATAAATGTTATTGATATTGTACTATAATACTTCGTGGGAGTAGACTTCAACTTTTAAAGCTAAATTTTCTGTTAAAGGCTTAAGCAATCATTTATTTATTTGTGCCGCCACAGACGTTAAAACTTTTAGAAAAATTGGATCTTATGCTGTGGATAAATGAATGGTTTTGGTGACCATTCATATGTGAATGTTGCTTTGGTATCTCTGAATTTTTACCAATTGATTTTATCAGATATTTACTAGTGTCTTCATCATTCAGTATTCAAAATCAATTGCATGCACACATGTGTATGTTTATTGTACATATCCATGTGTGTGTGCAGTGGTCATGTGTCCTACTCTATCAACTGCACCTTAAATCCAGGAGACAATGTTGTTCACTGAACCTGGGCTTGTCATTTTTTCCATCTATCAAGTCCCAGAGATCTTCCTGTCTCCCCCTCCTCACAGTGATTGTGTGACAGGAGCACCTGTGGTCATGCCCTGCTTTTTTACATTGGTATTGGGGATTTGAACTCAGATCCTCAGTCAACTCAGCTAGTGTTGCTATTCAGTGAGCCATCTCCTTAGTCCCTCTATTCTCTCTCCATCCCTACCTCCTTCCCTGCCCCACTCTCCCCACTTCTCTCCCTGTCCCTCCTATCACTCTGTGTAGGTTTGAAGAAATGGGGTCTTCTTACTTTGTCCAGGCTGCCCCTAAGTTGCTAGATTCAAATGATTCCTCTGCTTCAGCTTCTCAAATGGTGGCTAGGAATATAGATACATATCACCATGCATAGCTGGGAATGAATTCAACATAATAACACTGATTGGACTATAATTGTTATTAATATTTACTAGTAATTGAAAGACATTATGGTTGGGCCTGGTACATAAATCACATACAAAAATAAAAGCTGATACATGATAAAGAGGTGTCTTGCAGATTTTGTTCTTTTAATCCACCATCTGCGTTGTAGTTTTGGTAGGCTAAAAGAGAGCAAATATGTGAACACACACACACACACACACACACACACACACACACACACACACACACACGTTACTGCAATGTATAAAAGAGATGAGAGACTAAAGCAGCTCATTTGTTCATCTACCTTCAATGGGTAATGATTGGGCGAGCACTATCTGCTAGCAACCAGGTGTTTTGTGTGGTGGAAGCCATTTGTTTGGGGACAAACAGCATGAGGAGTTTACACTGAGATTTTCAGGAATCAAATTATTAAATGGTGTATTATTGTGTTGTTTAACCATTGAAACTTCAGTACAATCTCTTCCTCTCTTAACACGCTGTCTATATTATTCTGCTTGCATGTGTATTCTGATGCAGAAATATCCATTTACCGGTTACAAATTCTCTTTCATTTTTTATCTGGAAATCTCATTTGTCCACTATTTCCTTTTCCAATGAAGCTATGTATTCCAATATATATTTACTATTTTTTGCATGCTGAAATTTGTAAATATTTATTGAGTACTAACTATATGCTAAGTTTTAAATAATATTAAGATGTCATTTCTCTTAATTCTTCCAAAAGCAGGCTTATGAAGTAAACATTACTATCATCTTAATTTGCTAAGTAGACAAAATAAGTTATACTGGTAAGTGTATTTCACAGCTTATTACATATGATTTTCATATTAAAATTAAATAAATAAATTAAATTAAAAATTAAATAAAATAAAATTAAAATTAAATATGATTTTCATATTATAAAACTCTGAAACATATGATATATTTATATTAATTACTAGTATATTAATATCAAATATAATTAATGCACTATCATATAATATGCAAAGCATATGATTAATATAATTATTTAACATTTTTCTTATTTATTAGTGAAAGTATTATACAGTCTAAGTGTAGGTTCACATGCCATGGTCCATATGCAGAGGTAGGAGGCCAGCCATTATGTGAGTTCTAGAAATAAAGCTCAGGTCTTTACTCTTGAACAACAAGTCCTTTTGCCCTCTTGCCAGCCTTAGTTATGAAAATTACTAGTGCACATTCTTTCTATTCTACATCTCAAAAGAAATGTCTCAACTCATCAGTATGTGAGAGCCCTGAGTCCAGGATAGCAAAGTCAACAGCCCTTCGCAGACACAGCTAAACTTCATTTCCCAGAGAATGCACAGACTGTTAATCAGTAGATTACATGAGGAAGTAATCTCGCCACTTAAAGGCACGGCATTTGAGAAATTGTACTGTTCACACCCTTTATCCTTCTTTTTTTTTGGCTGGACACACCAACCAAAGCTTTAGGGTATGAATGCCAAATGGACCAATCTTGAATCGTGGGACCCTAATGTCTGCCTGGACAGAAGGTTGACCTCTGTGTGGCAGGAGCAAGAAATAAACACTGGGTATTGTGAAGGGGATCTATGGTTCTCGCTTTATTAAATAGGAACTAGTCTGCCTAACAAACCCACAGAGAGTTTTGCAAAGAAAATAATTCCCAAGGAACTTTTAACTCTTCAGTGTTGTTCATTTGTTTGTTTTGTTTGTCTGTCTGGTTTTGAGAAGGCTGGCTCCTCAGCCACTCACGCTAACCTGGGACTTTCAATTCTCCTACCTCAGCCTCCACAATGATGGCATTATAAGTATGCACTATTAGGATCGGTTACCTATTTCTTATCATACTCTAAACTAAGAAGTTATCTGTAGGGGGCACCCTAACCACGCCTCTTGTGTCCTCTCCCTCTTTAAACCTCCCTCACATCCCCTGACCATGCTCTGGAGGCCATGGTCCTACACACCTGTAGCCAGCCCCTAGGAGGCGTGGTTAGGGTGCCCCCTACAGTTATCACTTGTGAGAACATGCATTTCTTTCTTACTATTTTCTTAGGAACTGTTTTCAATGTGAAATGTGAGGAGGGAGGGAGGAAGGTAAAGGGGTAGGAAGGGAAGAAAGCGAAGGAGTTATGGCTCAGAAATGGGTTAGAAAGCATTGTGTCATCTGCAGATGTAATTGGGAAATACTGTGGGTTGGCAATGCCAAACCCACACTCTCTAGCACTCTCTTCTTACTATAGGACTATAAAAGCAAACTCGTTTTTTCACCTATGCCCCTTTTGGCTGTCAGTTCAGAGGCACTGAGTCATGAGCAGGAATCTGCTGGGCTTTTCTGGGAAAGATTTAGCACTTCACATAAAAGGGACACATGAGACAGATGAACCTGCCCTCTCTTCCATTCTTCCTTCTTGAGGCCTTGAAATGAACTGGGTCTGGAACAACCATGTTATGCCTGTGATGTGGAAAGTCAGAGGACTCCAGATCTGTCACTCAGACTTAACTGTGCTTCTCCATACACCTCAGCAGCCTCAGGCCACTACTGTTCTATGGTTAGCCAAACAGAGTTCTGTGTTTGGACTGATTTTCACTGGTATTCTTTTCATTATATCTGAAAATCTTAATATTTGACTGAGGAATACTTAAGAAAAGGCAGGCAGTGATAAAGTAGAATTTAAAAGTGTTTAGCTAAAATTCTAACAGTGGGAACGGAGGCAGTTTCTGACTCTTGTCTGCTTGTGGGATCTTTTTCTTCCTATCTGGTTGCCTTGTCCAGCCTTGATATGATGGTATGTGCCTGGTCTTATTGTAGCATGTTATGCCATGTTTGGTTGGTGTTGCCTTCTCTTTGCTGATGGGAGATGGGAAGGAGGGTTGAAGCTGGGGGATAGGGAAGGTGGGGGGAGAGGCTGGGTTGGGGAAGGAAGGGAAGATACAGTCAGAATGTAATACACAAGAGAAGAATAAGAAATAAAATAACGATGGAAGTGACCAATATAATTTCAAAACTCTAAAAGTACTCTAAAAGTATGCATGTCACCATTGGTTGATGAAATTTCAAATTATCTTACAAAGTAAATGTGGCAAACAGCAAACCATTCACCTGGACTCTGAGAAAATACTGGATGCAGGTAATTTTTCTCACTTTAAAATAATTAAATAGAAAATAAATTATATTGAAGTTTCTCTTGGAAAAAATTGGTAAGATCAGAAGGCTCAGCATGGTACCACATGACTGTAATTTTAGCATTCAGTAGGAACAGCTACAAGTCCCTAGGCTTCATCTCACGCATCAGGAAAAAAGAAGGAGCAGAAGAAAGAAAGAAAAAGAAGAAGAAGAAGAAGAAGAAGAAGAAGAAGAAGAAGAAGAAGAAGAAGAAGAGAGAGAGAGAGAGAGAGAGAGAGAGAGAGAGAAACTGAGTCAGCCAGGAAAGTAGAGCTGAGCCCTAAGTCTGTAATGATGGTGAAACACATATCCTGGGACACATACTGGGTGTCAAAGTGTTGTGGGCAGCAGACTAGCACTAACTATTGTTTTTTTCCTTTTTCTCTTGTTTTTGTTTTTGTTTTTCAAATCAGGGTTTCTTTGTGTAGCTTTGGAGCCTATCCTGGCACTCGCTCTGTAAATGAGGCTGGCCTCAAACTCACAGAGATCCACCTGCCTCTGCGTCCTGAGTGCTGGGATTAAAGGCGTGGAGCACCAAAGCCCGGTGCCTAACTATTGGTTTTTCATTGTGGTACAATCCAGGGCTTTCAATTGGCTCAGTTGAGGGGCAGTGTCAAAACAACTGGAGATTTTGGTGGAGGTTAAGGGAATGCATCTGCATATTGTTGGTATAGAAAATAAATGTTACTAGAAACAAGTAACTAGGAAAAATCAGAAATATAGAAATCAGAACTCCAGAAAGATGGGTGTTTAGCAATATGAAACAAACATGTATCCCCAAGAGTAGATGCATATCAATCTTCAAACTGATGTCTTCTGACACTTCTTGGCCTTTCCTGTATTTCTTATTTGTTTCATTTGCCTCAACCTTGCCACCAAAATCTCAGTCCTTCCTCTTGCTATGAAAAGCATTTTCACATACAAATCAAAGTTGTAGTATCAGCTCTTCTTCCATGAATTTGATTCCTTCTTTGATACCTATTGCAAATTTAATATTCTCTTCATCACTACTCTTATGCCCAAGGATCAGAGAACACTGAGAACACTGTATGAAAGAGTAAGTGGCTATAAGTGTTAGAGGACCAGGAAATCTGTGAGAAAGAGTCTCCTAGAAATGACAAGGAAGATACAACCACAACACCTCAGCAATTCATGGTTGCCTAACAAGATCTAGACAGCTACACACAGATTTTTAAATTAATTTCACAATACAAAATAACTCCAGATACGTATGATTTGTGTCATTGTTGGTATGTATGCATTTTAAACTACCTTTTAAATTTGTGTATACACTTGCCTATTGCATAACTTTGATATTTTGGCTTTAGGATTTTGAAGGTTTTACTTCATAACTGATTCATTGATTTTCATTTCTCTATTCACTGTCATTTTTAGCTGCTTTCGTGCTCAATTTCTAGAAACTTCCTCCTCTTTTACCTCACTTATTCAGTTTTACAGTGATCATTTTAGGTTCCCTTCCCCCTTTCAATTGTCAATTTCTTTCTTGATTGACACCTTTAATTTTCTTCCTGTCTCTTACTTCGGCTTTATATTCACAGACAACACAGGGGAGTTACATATGTCTACTTTTAAATTAGCCTAATTTCTCAACTCTAGTTAAGAAAAAAAGCAATCATATAGCAAGAGGGTAAACATTTGTGAAAATAAATTTGATAATGGGTAAATCTAAGTCAGCTATACACATAGTTCATTCCCATGGCATCAATCCATGTAGACTGGAACTGTTCATTTTTCCCTTCATTTGTTTGACTCAGCACACCATGAGAATTTGACTCTATGGACATATTAAACGAATGACAGCCTGTGACACATTTAGAGACTAGTTTCAGCAATGAAATCCCTTAACAGGAATTAAATATAAACCCAATAAACATTATTTTTTAAAATTTTTTCATTTTACTTATATTTTGAATATGTGAGTATTTTGCCTGCATGGATGTGTATGTGCTTCAGGTATGCCTGGTGCCTTGGAGGCTAAAAGAAGGCATTGGTTGCCTGGCATAGGAGTTACAAATGGTTTGAGCTGCCATGTTGATGTTGGGAATGAAACCTTGGTCTTCTGAAATAGCAGCAATGCTATTAACCATGGAGCTATCTCTCTAACTCTCTTATTTTAATTTTTAATGGGAAATAAAATCCATATCTGAGACATCTCCTATAGTTTCCTATTCACTGAAGAGAGTAGAAGTCGGTGAGGGAGGCTTGCTGTTTAACAGTAGAACGTGAGACAACCATGACATGCTTCAGACACCACATTCTTAAATCTGAGTGCATGAGGTATGTGCTGTTATTGTAAACTTTTGAAACAGAGGCTCAGAGAAGCCGAGTAACTTGCTAGAGATCATATAATACAGCAATGACCTAGCCTGTGTCTGAAAACCTGATTGTATGATTGCCAAGCTCATGGTTCTTCTTCACTGTCTCTTCTCATTTCTATGGAGGTTAATGAGACATGCATGCATACTATGGGAACATGGGTGCTGATTACTTGCAGGACATTTTAAAACACAAGTATTATTGGCTTCCTTTTATTTTGATGGTTAAGATTTAATATCTTGGTTAAGAAGACATTATCTTTATATCTTTTGTATTACACCACTTTCACAGTTATCCATCAAATCAGCTGGAAGTCCTGGTTGGAAATTCCTAGAGACCACTGAAAACGGTGTTAAATTTCTTTTCATTAATTCCATTCATTAGCTTCGATAATTGCATATATTAGCTGGATCTCACATATATGGTAATCCTATAACTTATTAATGTTCAGAATAAAATTCAATTGTCACCTTTTTAATACAAGCCTTGATTGCATAATCAAACAGAACAGCTATTTAGGATTTTAAATACAACTTACAAGTATTAAATTTTTCTCTCATTTTATTTCTTTCTTATAGCCCAAAATTAATAAAAAAAAATTCTTAAGTCACTTACTTATACACCTAGAGACATGATATACAAATAAAAATAGTTTAATTTTGAATTAATGATATAGGGGGAATAAAAACTTTTGCTATTTTCAGTATCATAAAGCTAGAAGATTGTTAGAAATAAAATGGCATCCTTGAAGTCACTTGAGTAAAATTCATCCTACTAATAACTGCATGAGCTACTAATAGAGTCCATATTTCCCTATCTAGAAGTACCTAGCTTTAAGAGACCAGGTTTACATTTTAGAATGAGTTATGATCTGGCAGTTTCCTGATATGGGCTTTTTAACAATCCTTGCATGTCTCAAAGACTGTAATATTTTATCCCCCTTTTTTGCTGTCTGAAGAGTCACATCATGCGTGCAAAATATGTTCATCCTGGGCCCTAGGTGCCCCACATGAAGATGACATTATTATGAATGAGGTTGGGTCATTGACGCCCTGTAAACATGGCTTGAAATACAGCAATCATAACAATAGTAATAATAATGTCTTAAAAATTGAAGTCTACTTTCTAGAGAAAAAGATACCTAGAACAATTTAAAGCACACATGAAAAGATGCAAGTAGACAACTCTTGAGCAGAGTGCTGCCTGGGGAAATGATAATGAGGGAAGAGTGAACTACCTTTGCTTGTCCAGCTTTTGTAATGGCAGGCATGTCAAAGAGCTGTCCAGTGTAAAACTGCACACCACTGAACAGGATCACTGCAATCGAGTCTCCTTCCTCCTCGATTACTTTCAGTATGTCTTCCATCCTTAAGGTCTCTTCCCCCTAGGTCAAATTCATTGCTAGTTACACGTTTGACAGTGATAAACATGTTACTCCATATCTACAATTGTCTTTTCTACATAAGGGCAATGGAAGATGATTATGCTTTGCCATGCCAATGCTCGTCATAAATCTGGCAAAAGAATAGCACTGGGATACATTTGGTTACAAGGAAATAAAAATAAATAGCTAAAGAGATTTCTTTGAAGTGCCATTCTGCACAACCCTGTTTGCTCTTTTGTACTTCAGTTTTCAATTAATGTTTATTATTTATAAGCCCGTAAATTGTTTTCCAATTACCTTTATCCAATAAAAAAAGCATGATGTCAATGAAATATCTTACAGCAAAGCTGGAGATTCATATTGCACTCATCAAGTTAGTGGTACTTTTTCCAATGAAAACTCACTTACACATCTTTCAACTGAGTTTTGCCAAATTGACGTTCCAATTATTTTAAAATTTAATCTTTTCGAAGCTAATGTAAAGATAAAGAGAAACACGAAGAAAACAGATCGAAATAAAGTACCAAGGACAAAGTTTCTCTAACCTCCTCACCACAACTAATGATTGAAATTGTCGGTAAAGTGAGATTCAATCTTGAAAAAATAACTTGAGCTGTAAAAAATCAGATAATCATGAAGAATCTGCTTAGGGGTAAGCAGGTTTGATGTACATCCAACTTTCCACAAATCTCTTGCAGTAAATATGATATAAATTTGGGCCAGTGCATCCTAATTGACTTCACATCATGTAGAAAGCTTAATAAAATAATCATATATTATCCTTCCATATAAGTTTTCAAATTCCCTGCTATTTGCCAAGTTCCATGTTAGAAGACTTATGTGGATGAGTGTGTGTGTGTGTGTGTGTGTGTGTGTGTTTGTGTGTGTGTGTGTGTTTGTGTGTGTGTGTGTGTGTGTGTGTGTACAGTTTCTATTAAAAGAATCCTGGGGCTTGTTTACCAAATAGGAAAAACATTGATATTAAAATCTCTCTTTTATTAGAAATATGCTTTTTATACATATAAAGAGTGAACTTAGTAATTATAAAAATTCTACTTAGGGAACTGGCAACTTAAAACTTTTAAAATTCTAATGTAGTTTGACAACAACAATTTACAAAAAAAAACTAACTAAAGAAAATATTACAGAAACTAACATGCAATACATGTGTCTAAAGGATCTTCTTGAAACAAATAAGACATAAAGGTGCTAGTGAGATAAAGTTCTCATTCATGTTGATTTGAAGCCGTGTAGTAATGCAAACAATTGGTTAGAATAGACCCAGGAGACAATTACTGGTCCTATGTATCACCCAATCTTGGTTCTTGGTGGCTATGTTCATTTATGCTAGAAACCACTCATTTATATAGCACATGTGAAAACAGGTACCTTTGACAGATGTGAGAATCTTTTATACCATTAAGCTTGCATGTTGGTTACTACACACACTGAAATCCCACACTCTACGAATTATTGGCTTTAGAAAACTTACTGTATCTTACATGCAAGAAATACTTGACACTTTGCAAAAGAACATGAAAGACAGTATCCTTATGGTTTTACAATGATTTGATTTGATTTTAATAGACTCTACCAGCAACAATATGTGAAATTAAAACTGGAATACTCAATTTGTCACCCTTTTCTCACCTCTTGACTACTATGGACCCCACTGGTATAAAAAGAAAAATTTCTTGCCATGAATCCAGGTCTTGAAAATGAAAATAAATATATATCCCATTTATTTTTTTATTTTAAACAAAAGGATCTAATAGTAACAAATGCACTGGTCTCTTATGCATTCTTAGAAGTTACAGCAAAGCCATAAAGATAATAAATTTCTGAGGAAAATTGAGGGACATCAATGGACATTAGGTAGAAGTATAATGAACATTTCTTTCTTTCCCAAATACCTGTCTTGGCTTTATCATCTGCATACTTTTCTCAACATCAAGTCCGTGAAGTTGAATCTGTGACTCAATAGCATACTGAAAAAGAAAAAAAAATATATTCATAAACTAAGTCCAAAGCAGAGCAGTCCATTAACAGCTCCTCTGAAAAAATAAAATAGCAATAAAACCATATCATTATATTAAACCACGTGCCACAGGTAAAGAGAATGGCTACATCAGAGAGAACCTTCTTAAGGTAATGAAACAGGACTGCATACTAAAGGTGATCAAAAGTGCAGAGTAGATTTTAGAGATAAGGAGATTGCCACAGTAAAACTCACCTACTACAAATCACAGCTGGAACTCGCAATGTAACCTAACTATCTCGGGTTGAGTTAGGATGCACTAACATCTCACCACACGAAGAGTCAGAAAAGACAGATCACATTAAAACTCCATGGAGAAAATAAGATATGCATGCAACAAAATAACTAAGAGGAGCTGCAATTGTCTTCAAGGTAGCAAGGCCTCGATCTTTTGTTGTGGTTGTTGTTGTTGACTTAATAGAATTACATGCTTTAAAATTACAAGATGTAGTATAGAATAATGAAAAGATAAGAGTGAAATTTCTTTAAAACTAAATGAAAATGTCTTTATTATTTGGTTGAGCTACAAGAAAACTTTTAATCTTCTCTGTGTGTAGGGCTGTATTTATACGTACATTTCCCTGTGTATGTTCACAGGCATGTATAAAAGCCATTGGTCAATGTCAAGGTGACTTCTCTTGACACTCTATTCCTTGTTTTAGGGGGGACAAGGTCTCTCATTGAAACTGAAACTTACTAACAAGATAGAGAGGCTAACCAGCAAGCCTTAGACATTCTCCTCTCTTGTTTCTTGTTCAGGGACTATAGGCCCACACAGGCACACTCAGCTTTTTTGTCTGAGTGATAGATATCCCAGTTTAGGTCCTTATGCCTGTGCAGCAACTTCTTTGCAGACTTAACCATGTCCATACATGAGTATTTTAAATCTTTAATATTTTTTTCATAGAAAGGAAAAAAGCCATGCAAACACAAGTTCATATGACAATTCAATATTGCTAAGGGTTAAGCAGTGGAGTTCTTATTGATTTCATTTTATAAAATAAAACAGCAACAGGAATTAATAAAACATTTATAACCACACTTGATTTAGGGAATGATTTGCTCAACATCTTTAAAAAGACTAATAAATCAATGTCTCCATTCAGTCCTTTTCTCCCTGAACACATGTTTTACTTGAACAAAAGAAATAAATCTACTATCTAGAAAAAAAAGCTTAAATCAAAAGCACTTGACAGATCTTTTTTAGTTGGCTTACTTGGAAACGAATATCGAATAAACATTCAAGTCAGAAAAATGGTATGTCCCGCTAGGAAGAGTAAAAGAACATAAATATAATTTGAAGAAATCCTTACATGATCAGAAGGGAAGGCTTTGGCTTCCAGAAGAATCTTGTACCGCTTTGGTGTAGGCTTAAAGAATGACAACTACAACGAAACAGAGTTACCGAGAAAGATTAACACACAATTTACTCATTTGCTCCTTTATGCCACTCTCTCATATTGTAAATGCCAACATTTTAAAGACATTAATTAATTAAACATCTAAGATACCTGACACAGCTATCTTTCCAATTAGCCTAGTTTCCAATGAATTATGAAGAGGGTGAAGATATTGGCTCATTACATTTATCAATAGAAAACAAACTCAGAGGAAAATATAAAGCAGATAAAAACATATTCTAAGTCTTTACCTAAATGTTAATTGAAAATTTATCTTCTTAAGCATTTAAAGGTAATTTTTCTAAAGTGAGGCTGAAATAGCTTGTTCTATGTGTGTCCTATTTACATATCTTACACTGCCAATTTGGTTCCCTTTATCACCTTTCCCTTTTGATGATTGTTTGCTTTATTTTATTTTGGTTAGGTCCAGCTAAAGGTGCCTCTATCCTCTCATAGGACCCCTGTCCATCAGAGAGGCACCAGCCAGAGATACACTACTGTTTGCTGGTCCTTTCATTTCTCTATGAAGTCCCTGAACAATAGCTTGGTGTAGATTCTAATATAGATGACAACAACTTTTAAAAGGATGATCATATTTGGCCAGGGTGCTAAATTAATTTTTACATATTATCTCATTGAGTTCTGCACATCTATGAGGAAGACACCATTATCCTATTACAAAGCCAAATACTATTTCTCAGAGATACTGAAAATTTTCGCCAACATTAAGGAGACACTAAGTAATTAGTTGTGAGTCAAAATGTAGGATATATAAACTTTTAGACATGACTTGAAAACATATTCTTGTATGCTTCCATCAGAGTGTATCATTTAGTTTGTCTTTTTCTCCCTGTGTATGAATAAACCACAAAGGTACTTAACCTATGGTATTTTGTCATGTGGCTCTTTTGACTTGATAACTATGATCAATCACAGGGTGATAACAGTGAAATATGTTTGGCATATTTGGCTTCTGCTTCCAAAGGTGCATTTTAGATTGGTGTTAGAAACAATCAACTTTTTTTTCCAGAACAGGGAACCATCCTTTCTGAGCAGCCAATAGCAGTTCTTATGGAACAATTTTCTCTTTTAAGTACTACTTCTATTTTCCTTCTGCTCTGTGATAAAACTCATTACTCTAAAGATCTTTGTAAGAAGCAACTTACCCATGATTAAGAAGGAAACATGGCATCATGGTCTAGAATTTCTTGGTGAAAATATAAATAATCTCACATGTTAATAAATAGCCTGTCAGAACCTTTGAATTTAAGATTCTTAGAAACATATCAGATTATGCAAATGAGAGAACTCAAAACACAGATGGAAAAGAAACCTTACCAGTAGAAGATGTAAATTAACAGTCAAAGCATTCATTAGGACTATTTCTTTCTCATGGGCACCTGGAAAATAATCATCAAAAATGCATCATATTTGAGATTTTTCTTATTCGTTTGGAATGTAGTTGGAAAATGAGGCTGGAACTTTACTTGATCATATCAATGTCATTAGAGATAAGGGCATATTGACATGTCACTGTGAAAAAGGAGGGTCCCCACATGACCCATTTACCAAATTATACCTGGAATTACATCCATGTAGACAGTTAAAACACTGTATTCCCCTTTTGATGTTATGAATAACAAAACAAAAATAATAATCAATTTCTATGATCCACAAGCTCAGAGAGATTTATAATATTGTCAGTTTGCAAAATCCCCAAAGAGTACTATTTATGAGTGTATAACTTCAAAATAAACTTAAAATGATATTAAGGTTAATCATATCTTTAAAGCTGACTGTTCAAGACACCAAACTAAAATTCACTTTCATTAACAGAAGTCAACTCTGCCAAATGTATCTCACTGTTACCATGGTGAGATTGGTCTTAGTTGTCAAGGCAAAAGAGCTGCATGACAAAATACCACAGCTCAAATACCTTTATGTATCACTCATTGACAAGCATAAAGAGATAATATCAATGTATATCGACTGATTAAAAACATGTGCAAAATTAAGAAATCTATTACCTACACACCATAGTACCTAACTCCCAAGGTTGGAAAACTGGGAGTAGATGGGAGACAGAGCCTATACTTGTGATGTGACAACTCAGAGACACTTTCACACCTTCTGGAATTCAGCTTTCCAGATGTTTTCTTTAAAAAAAGAAACACAACAAACTAGACAACTGACATAGGAAAATGTCTATCACAAAGTTCATAAAGCAGTTAGAGAAAACATGTAATGCTGGTCATACATTTTTTACTCATGGGCATACTTGTGATAGAGTTCCCTTTAGAAACACAGAAATTAGTTACACAGAGAAACCCTGTTTCAATAAAAACAGAAACAAAAAAGGAAGAAAGAAAAGGAAAAGAAAGGAAAGGAAGGAAAGCAAAAGAGAACCCCTCACCAACTGGAATCCCACAATGAGGGGACAATACCAAGCAGAAGATTCAAGGCTAGCATTGGCAACATAAATTAAGACCAAGTGTCAAAGAATCAAATGTATCTGGGTGCAGTGGTGGTATATTCCTGTAAACTCTACACTTGGGAGGAGGAAGGAGGAGTGCTAGGAGATTCTGGACAGCCCCTCCATGTAAAAGATGAAATACAACCCCACACAGCAGTTAAGTTGGCAGGTGTAAAACCTGGAAAGTTCCTCTGAGCTGCTGAACTCAACACTCCAACACCAGCATATGACTTGCTGTCCTCAGGACACATGAGGACCCATTCTGCCAATACCTCAGATTAAGTAATATCCTCGCCTTTGTCTCCAAGGCCACCTCTTCCTTGCTAACCACTTTCTTGGCCTGAAGCAAGGGTTCTTTTTTTTTCTCTCTCCATTTTTTAAATTTAATTTAGAAACAAGATTATTTTACAATTCAATCCCAGTTCCCTCTGCCTCCCCTCCTCCCCTGCCCCCACCCAACTAACACCCTACCTATCCCATATTCTTTCTGCTCCCCAGGGAGGGTGAGGGCTTCCATAGAGGGTCTTCAGAGTCTGTCATATCATTTGGGATAGGAGCTAGGCCACCCCCTTGTGTCTAGGCTCAGGGAGTATCCCTCTATGTGGAATGGGCTCCCAAAGTCTATTTCTATGCTAGGGATAAGTACTGATCTACTACAAAAGGCCCCATAGATTTCCAAGGTCTCCTCACTGACACCCACATTTAGGGGGTCTGGATCAGTCCCATGCTGCTTTCCTAGCTATCAGTCTGGGAGCAAAGAGTTTCCTCTTGTTCAGGTCAGCTGTTTCTTGTGGGTTTCACCAGCCTGGTCTTGATCCCTTTGCTCATCACTCCTTCTCTGCAACTGAATTCCAGTTTAGTTCAGTGTTTAGCTGTGGGTGTCTTCTTCTACTTCCACCAACTGCTGGGTGAAGGCTATAGGATGGTATATAAATTAGCCATCAATCTCATTATCATGGGGGAGGGGGGTATTTAAGGTAGCCTCCCCTCTGATGCATAGAGAGTTGGTGTCATTGTTGTAGATGCACAGACATTTCCCTAGCACCTGATTTCTTTTTAAACCTATAATGAATACCTGTATTATGTTATCTCTTATCTTGTTCCCCTGTATTCTTCTCCCAACTCAGACTTCCTGCCCCCTCATGTCCTCCTCATCTCTCCTCTTCTCCCCTTCTCATTCTCATAGCTCCCTCTCCCTTCCCGTCATGCTCACAATTTTCTCAGGAAATTATGTCCCTTTCCTCTTCTCTGGGGGCCATCTATGTCTCTCTTAGAGTCCTCCTTGTTTCCTAGCTTCTCTAGTGGTATGCATCGTGGGATGGTAATCCTTTGTTCTACATCTAAAATCCATATATGAGTGAGTACATACTCTGTTGGTCTTTTTGCGACTGGGTTGTCTCACTCAGAATGGGGTTGGGTATGGTAAAGATGTATCACCAGATCTATGAAAGTGACCAGAACTGTACCTGGAGGAGGTAAGTGTCTGGGATCCCAGCTGGACAGCCCTACTCTTTAGGTCCTAGCCCCCATGGTCACATTGAGAACCCCACTCCTACCCAACCAAGTCCCAGAGAGCTGGCAGCAACTTCCCCACACCCCCAACCATCCATTGCCACATCATCAACCACTGGAGCCTTGGTCCCACCTATACTTGGAGAATCAATTAAGCAAGCCACAGGCCCAAGTGCTCCTTGAGGAAGAGCAGGCACTTAAGCCACAGATCCCACCTGCACCAATTGGAGGATGGATAGACATCCTCCAATAGACAATTGGAGATGGATAGACATCAGTGTAAGATACCTTCAACATCAATTGTACTCCAGGAACTTAGCTCGTTGGTTAGTTGTATATTTCTGCATCTTCTTCCATCTGTTTCTGAAAGAGGGTTCTAAATTCTCTGGGGTTGTGGACTGTAGTCTGGGTATCTTTTGCTTTATGTCTGGTATCCACTTACAAGTGATTATATACTCTATTTCTGGGTCTGGGTTACCTCACTCAGGATGGTTTTTCTAGTTCTGTCCATTTGCCTGCAAATTTTAGGATGTCAGTGTTTCTTAACACTGAGTAGTACACCATTGTGGAACTGTACCACATTTTCTTTATCCATTCTTCAGTTGAGGGACATTTAGGTTCTTTCCAAGTTCTGGTTATTATGAATAATGTTGCTATGAATATAGTTAAACAAATGTCCTTTTGGTGTGAATGTGCCTCCTTTGTGTACACAACAAAAAGTGGTATTGCAGGGTCTTGAGGTAGGTTGATTCCTAATTTTTTGAGAAATCACTATACTGATTTCCACAGTGGCTATATAAGTTTGCACTCCCACCAGCAATGGAGGAGTGTTCCCCTTTCTCCACATAATCTCCAGCATAAGCTGTCATTAGTGTTTTTGATCTTAGCCATTCTGATCCATTTAAGATGGTATCTGAGAGTTGTTTTGATTTGCATTTCCCTGATGACAAAGGATGTTGAGCATTTCCCTAAGTGTCTTTCCACCATTTGAGATAGTTCTGTTGAGAATTCTCTGTTTAGATTTGTACCCCATTTTTAAATTGCATTACTTGGTATTTTGATATCTAGGAGTCAAGACCATAATGGGGAAACCCACAGAATCAACTGACCTGAGCTATGGAGAGATCACTGACTTTGGTCTGACAAATGTGGAACCTGCATAAAACCTATTAAGGTGACAATTATACTTCTGGGGCAATGGCACTGGCAGTGGGCCCAAGATCTAATCTAATGCACAAACTGATTTAGTAGAGCCCATTCTCTATGGTGAGATACTTTGCTCAGCCTAGACACATGGGTGTGGGGGATTGGGAGGTACCATGGTCCTGCCTCAAGTAGATGATGGGACAGATTTAGCAGACTTTGTAGGGGAGGCTGTACCCTCTCCAAGGAGCAGATGGGAGGTGGCAGGGGAAAATGGAGGAGCTGGAGGAGAGGAGGGATGGGGAACTGGGATTGGAATGTAAAAATTAAATTATTAAAAAAAGAGAAAGAAAATGGTCAAAGTGAAAAATGTCAAAAATTCAAAGTACAGATGTGGAATAAATTACTTCTGCCTAAAAAAAGAATTCATTCAACAACATAAAGAGCAATATGACATAACCAGAAACCAGTGGTTCTACAATAGCAAGACCTGAACATCCCAACACAGATGAAGCAGAAGGAAACAACCTTAAAAGTAACTTTATGAAGATGATAGAGACCCAAAATTAGATCAAGACCAGAAGAATATTTAAATAGACCTATAACCATTATAGATATTATAGTTTAACATAGTACTCCAAGTTCTATCTAGAATAATAAGACACCAAAAGAAGATCAAGGGGATAAAAGTTGGAAAGGAAGAAGTTAAACTTTCATTATTTGCAGGGGATATGATAGTATACATAAGTGATCCAAAGAATTCTACCAGGGAACTCCTACAGTTGATAAAAAAAACCTTCAGTAATGTGGCAGGATACAAGATTAACTAAATAAAAATTAGAAGCCCTCCTATATGATAAACCAGCTAAGAAAGAAGTCAGAGAAACATCACCCTTTACAATAGCCATGAACAAAATAAAATATCTTGAGTTAGAATTTGGTAACTCTATCCAAACAAGTGAAAGACCTGTATGACAGGAATTTTATATTTTTGAAGAAAGAAATTCATGAAAATACCAGCAAATGGAAAGATCTCCCATGTTCTTGGATATGTTGGATCAACATAGCAAAAATAACAATCGTACCAAAAGTAATCTTCAGATTCAACATGATTCCCATCAAAATACCAGCACAATTCTTCACAGCCCTTTAAAGAACAATACTGAACTTCATATGGACAAACAAAATACCCAGGATAGTCAAACCAATCCTGTACTATAAAGGAACTTCCAGCAGCATTACCATCCTTGCAATGAAAACATCTAGGTATTGGCACAATAATAGATAGGTAGACCAATGGTATCAAATTGAAAGCACTGGTATTAATCCATATACCTATGAACACCTGATTTTTGACAAAGAATCTAAAATTATGCAAAGGAAAAAAGAAATCATCTTCAACAAATGGTTCTGGAATAACTGGATGTAGAAGAATGAAAATGCATCCATGGCTATCACCATGCATAAAACTCAAGTCCAAATGGATCAAAGGCCTCAATATTAAGGATCAAGCCGCACTATACCTTATAGAAGAGAAAGTGGGAAGTAACCTTGAACACATTGGTACAGGAGATTACTTCCTGAATATAACACCAGTAACACAGACACTGACAGCAAATAATAATAAATGGGATCTCCTGAAACTGAGAAGCTTCTGAAAGGCAAAGGACACAGTCAACAAGACAAAACAATAGCCTACAGAATGGGGAAAGATCTTTCCCAACCTTTCATCTGACAGAGAGCTGATCTCCAAAATATACAAAGAACTCAAGAAACTATACATCAAAATAGCAAATAATCCAGTTAAAAATTTGGGTGCAGATGTAAACAGAGAACTCTCAACAGAACAATCTCAAATGGATGAAAGACACTTAGGGAATTGCTCAATATCCTTAGCCATAAGAGAAATGCAAATCAAAACAACTCTGAGATACTATCTTACACCTACCAGAATGGATAAGATCAAAAACACTGATGACATCGTATGGTGGAGAGGATGTGGAGTAAACGGAACACTCCTCCATTGCTGGTGGTAGTGCAAACTTGTACAATCACTTTGGAAATCAGTATGGCAGTTTCTCAGATAATTGGGAATCAATATCTCAAAATCCAGCACTTCCACTCTTGGGCATACCGAAAGGATGAGCAACCATACCACATAGCCAGAACCTGTTAACAACCTAGGTGCTCCTCAACCAAAAAAACAAATAAAGAAAATGTGGTACATTTGCACAATGGAGTCTACTCAGTGGTTAAAATACAATGACAACTTGAAATTTGTAGGCAAATGGATGGAACTAGAAAAAACATCCTGAGTGAGGTAACCCAGACCCAGAAAGATAAACATGGTGTATACTCACTCATAAGTGAATATTAGAGAGAAAGCAAAGGATAAGCAACCTACAGTCCACAAACACAGAAAAGCTAGGTAACAAGAAGGACCCTAGGAGGTACATACACTGCATGCCCCAGGAAGTAGAAATAGATAAGATATCCTGAGTAAATTGGGAGCGTGGAGTGGGGGGCTGTGTGTAGAAAAGGAGGGGAAAAGGGAGGAGCAGAGGTGCAGGAGTACACGAGGGAACTGGATTTCAAGTTGGGAGAATGGCAGAGAGGCAGAGCAAGGAAAGAGATATCCCCATAGTTGTAGCCTTTATGGGGTTAGTGAAAAACCTAGCACTAGGGAAATTCCCAAGAATTCACAAGGATGACCCCAGTTAAGACTCTAAGCAATAGTGGAGAGGGTGCCTGAAATGCCCTTCCCTGTAATCAGATTGATGACTACCTTAATTGTCATTATAGAACCTTCATCCAGTAGCTGATGGAAGCAGATGCAGAGAGCCACAGCTAAGCTTACTCATGGATTTGTTCCTTACTTTCAAGGGCACACTCATTCTTGAACCAATTTCTTGTCAACAGTCTCTCACTACTTTGAAGGATTATTTTTCCTCACACTATTATCCCAACTTTGACTACTACATATGAAATTCACCAGAGCACTTCACCAAAAGCCTTCCTAACCTACTGCTGAGCCCTGTCCAAAGACAGGATCTATTTATTTAAGATGCAAATGTGCATACCTAGGTAAACCCAGGAGGGAAGCTAGAATTAAAGTCTTGAAACACTAACAGAAATGTTTACTGTGAGTATAACTAAAGGCACTTAAGAATAAATTATTCTTAACATCACAGCAATGCCAACTGAAGTAATTTTTAGTTTATTTTCAAAAGAAAGTTTATCTAATTGACCTCATGGGTTCAAGTTGTACCTCTGAAAACAACACAGTTCTACAATATTTCAATATTATCTAAGAAATAAATTGTTTCAGTTAAATGAAACTCTTTCAAGTTGCCTCTCCTTGTTCCCTTTCCTCTCCTAAGAGCCTTCTTGGAATTAATGAGGAAACATCATGACCTAAAATTATTCAGAGAGTTTTTTAGAAGCTTTCTGACAGCTTAAGACTTGGGAGGCTGCTCCCCTTAGGGGACCACCTGAGATTTTATTTGATAAATGTCAAAATTGGAGTTGCTTCATCTGAGGTGAGTGTTCCCCACTTGTTTTTGTCAACTAAACACAAGCACTATATTGAAGCCTTCTTATATTGAAGCCAGGCAAAGCAATACTTATGGAGCCATTACTATGCACTGATACTTTTTAATTTCAGAAAAGTTTAAAAAGTCACTCCTGGGAGTCTAAAGTGAGCTGAACCATCACAGACTCTGTTCAGGAAGTGCACCAATACTTTGAAATCTGCAACTTGTATTATTTCACACAGCCTTCTTAGCAATGAGATGAGGAATCTATTGTGGGTTTCCTTCATTGTATTAATATGGAAACTGATATCTAAATAGTACTAGCCAAAGTCTCCAAATAAGAATTCAGAATTACATTTGGAA
The DNA here is from genome assembly GCF_003668045.3 of Cricetulus griseus. Classification (NCBI taxonomy): domain Eukaryota; kingdom Metazoa; phylum Chordata; class Mammalia; order Rodentia; family Cricetidae; genus Cricetulus; species Cricetulus griseus. The sequence goes on from NC_048599.1 coordinate 130,419,158, forward strand.
GCACTGTTTATAAGACATTATCCATAAATCAAACTTGGAGACCCAGGTTCATAACTAATTTCTAATTTCCCTTTTTGTCTCTCTAATCCCAATATAACTTCAAAGTTTTGCAAGCCGAGAAGAGCAAGTCCCCAAGCTGCTTACCGTCTGGTAAGAGAGTCCAATGTGGACTGTCATATCACCTTCTCTCTTCTCTATTAAGCAGATGCAAATGCTATTGTGCATTTGATGTCAGTGTTGTAATTAGGCAAAGCCCCAAGGAATTTTTCTAGTTGCAAATATCTATGGCCCCTAGAGATGTCCAGAGCATCAAAGAGGGTCTGGGAGAGTTGAGGTAGATCATTGCTCCTCTCATGGTCAACTACAAGTTTCCTTAAGGAAATATGTTCATATTACATTTTCCAAATATCAAATACATGCATCTGGCCCTTGTTGATTTTTATGTATCCAGGGGAAGTAGACTTAATAATGATCCTAGTAATATTCTCCAGCACATCTATTTCTAGCACCTTGATAATATGACATTAATTATAAGAGAAAGTTACCCCATGCTCCATGTATTGTGGAATTGTTGTCTCTATATAATATCTTCCATTAAAAGGTTTTCTTTGTATCCAAAATTGAAATTTTTTTGAATAAATATAGCTTTTCATTCTCTCTTCCTGTTCATCCTAAAGGCATCAGTCTGTACATACAATAACCATTACTGCCCCACTATTACTTCTTTTAGAGGAAACTTATGCTAAGTACTATGCTTTCAAGTAACTAGAAGATCCAACAATGACCGGAATAAGACATGTCTGTCTGCTCATGACACATTTATCAATGAAAAGTAATTTGGCTTTTGCTACATTTCACTGTTATTTTAGTTGTTTCATGATTTTAAGCCATAGTATCTTCTGCAGACAGTTTAAAATTTCTTATGAAACAATATAAGGAAGAATAATAAAAATTGCAATAAGGCTTCAATCAGAGTCTTGGCTCCACTCCCACTGGGAGAGCAAGATCAGCCACCTAAGCCACAGATCATACTTACACCAATTGAAGGAATAAAGATCTCCTAAATTATAGGCCCCACCTCCACCCACTGGAGGAAGAGATGGGTAAACAACAGCATAAGAACACATTCAACAGCATAAAAAGAAATACGATACTCCTAGGGTCTAGTGTTTCTACACCAGGAAGACCTGAACACCCCAACACAAATGAAGCATAAGAAAAATACATTAAAAATAACTTTATGAAGATGATAGAGGCCCTTAAAGTGGAAACAAGAAACTCCCTTAAAGAAATGGAAGAAAAAAACCAAAAAATGGAAGATATGGGGGGAAAGACAAACTAAAAACTGCAAGAAATCAACAAATCTCTTAAAGAAAGCAAGGAAAGCCAACAGAAAACAATCAATCAGGTGATGGAAAAATCCAAACAGTTCAAGACTTGAAAACTGAAATGGAAGCAATAAAGGAGACACAAACTGAGGGAATGCCAGAAATAGAAAATCTGGGTAAAGATCAGGAATTACAGATGCAGGCAAAACCAACAGAATACAAGAGATGGAAGAGAGAATCTCACATATTGAAAATACACTAGAGAAAATAGATTTGTCAACCAAAGAAAATGTTAAGTCCAAAAATACTTAACACAAAATATCCAGGAAATATTGGACAACATGAAAAGACAAACCAAAGAATAGTAGGTAGAGAGGAAGGGAAGAAGTCCAGTTCAAAGGAACAGAAAGTATATTCAACAAAATCATAGAAGAAAACTTGTCAAACTAAAGAAGGACATGCATATGAAAGTACAAGAAGTTTACAGACCACCAAATAGACTCGACCCTTCTCCCCCCAAAAAAACAAATCCCTTGCCACCTAATAATCAAAACACCAATATACAGAGTAACAAAAGAATATTAGAAGCTGCAAGGGAAAAAGGCCAAGTGATATATACAGGCAGACCTATCAGAATTACACCTGGCTTCTCATTGGAAACTCTGAAAGCCAGAAGGTCCTGTATAGATGTTATTCCAACACGAAGAGACCATGGATGCCAGCCCAGACTACTATACCCAGCAAATCTTTCAGTCTTTATAGATGGAGAAAACAAGATATTCCACAACAAAACCAGATTTAAATAATACATACCCACAAACCCAGTCATACATAAAGTACAGGAAGGAAAGCTCCAACTCAAAGAAGTTAGCTACACTCACAAAAATATACACAATAGATAATTCCACATTACCAAAAGCCCCCCAAACAAAAGCAAAACACACACACACACAGAGAGAGAGAGAGAGAGAGAGAGAGAGAGAGAGAGAGAGAGAAATACCATCACCACAAACAAATCCAAAAATAACAGATATCAATAATTAATAGTCATTAATATCCCTTAGTATCAATGGTCTTTATTTGCTTATTAAAAGAGACAGGCTAACAACAGAAAGGATACAAAGACAGCATCCATCCTTTTGCTGCATACAAGAAACAAACCTTAACTTTAAAGACAGATGTGTTACCTCAGAGTAAAGGGTTGGGAAATTATTTTCCTATCACATGAACCTAAGAAACAAAGTGTGTAGCTATCCTAATATCAAACAAATTAGGATTCAAACTAAAATTAATCAAAACCGATGAAGAAGGTCATTTCATATTCATCAAAGAAAAAATCCATCAAGATGAAATCTCAATTCTTAACATCTATGTCCCATACAAAAAGGCACCCACATTTGTAAAAGAAAAATTACTAATATTTAAACCACACATAATAGCCCACACACTTATAGTTGGAGGATTCAATACCCCACTCTCACCACTGGACAGGGACTACCAGACAGAAACATAACAAAGAAATAAAGGAACTAACAGATGTTATGACTCAATTGGGTTTAACAGATATCTCCAGAATATTTCATACAAACACAAAACAATATACCTTCTTCTCAGCACCACATGGAACCTTCTCTGAAATCAACCATATACACAGAAATAAAGCAAATCTCAAAAAATACAAAAACAGTGGGATAACTGCCTATATCTTATCAGATCACCATGGTTTAAAATTTGTGTTAATCGGCAACAACACAAGTTGCAGAAACCCTACAACACATGGAAATTGAACAATGCTCAATTGCATCACTCCCTGGTCAAGGAAGAAATAAAGAAAGAAATTAAAGACTTCCCAGAATTCAATGAAAATGAAGGGACAACATACCCAAACTAATGGGACACATTGAAAGTAGTCCTAATAGGAAAGTTCATAGCACTAAGTGCCAACATAAGGAAACTGGAGAATAGTCACACTAGAGACTTAACAGCACACCTAAAAGCTCTAGAACAAAAAGAAGCAAACTCATATAGGAGAAGTAGATACTAGCAAATAATCAAATTGAGGGCTGAAATCAATAAAATAGAAATAAAAAATAGAAAAAATAAAATAGAAACAATAATGAAACAAAGAGTTGGTTCTGTGAGAAAATCAACAAGACATACAAACCTTCATCCAAACTAAACAAAAGGCAGAGAGAATATGCAAATTAACAAAATCAGAAATGAAAGTGGGACATAACAACAGACACTGAGGAAATGCAGAGAATCATCAGGTCATACTTTGAAAATCTGTACTCCACAAAATTTGAAGAAAATGAATAATTTTCTTGATAGGTGAAGAAATCAATCTGCAGTCCATATGGCTAAGATTTCTTTATTCAGATAAACACCAGCCAAGCACCAGCCAGAGCATGCCAGGGGCAGCAAGGCAGCCAGGCCAGAGAGAGGAGAAGAGAGAAGGGACTCTCAATGTGTGTGCGGTCCCTTAATAACCATTCCTGCATCACCTTAGACTTCCCCTCACCTCACCCTCATGGGCGTGTCCTGGCACACCTGTCCAGGCTACTAGGAGGCGGGGCTACAGTGTCTCCCTACAGATAGGTATCACTCACCAAAATTAAATTAAGAATAGATAAGCAATTTAAATGGACTTACAACCCATAATGAAATAGAAGCAGTCATCAAAAGTCTCCCAACCAAAAAAAAAAAAAAAAAAAAAAATCCCAGGGCAAGATGGTTTTAGTGTAGAATTCAACCAGAAATTTAAAGAATAGCTAACACCAATACTCTTCATATTGTTCCACACAATAGAAGCAGAATGATCATTGTCAAACTCTTTTTTTACAAGGCTAAATTTACCTTGGTACCCAAACCACACAAAGACACAACTAAGAAAGAGAACTGCAGACCAATATCCCTCATAAATATTGATACAAAAATACTCAACAAAATACTGGCAAATTGAATCCAAGAACACATCAGAAAAACCATCCACCATGATCAAGTAGGCTTCATCCTAGAGATGCAGGGATCGCTCAACATACAAAAATCTGTCAGTGTAATCCACCATATGAACAAACTGAAAAATAAAGACCACATGATCATCTCTCTAAATGCTAAAAATGCCTGCAACAAAATCCAACACCCCTTCATGATAAAGGTCTTGGAGAAACCAGTGATAACAGGAACTCACCTAAACATAATAAAGGCAATACACAGCAAGCCAACAAACAACATCAAACTAAATGGAGAGAAACTCAAAGCAATCCCACTGAAATCAGGAACAAGTCAATACGGACCATTCTCTCCGTATCTCTTCAATATTGTACTTGAAGTTATATCGAGAGCAATAAGACAACAAAAGGAGATCAAGGGAATACAAATTGGAAAGGCAGAAGTCAACTTTCACTACTTGCAGATGATATGATAGTTTACATAAGTGACCCAAAAAATTCTACCATGGAACTCCTACAGCTGATAAACCCCTTCAGTAATGGGGCAGGAAACAAGGTGAACTCAAAAAAATCAGTAGCCCTCCCATATATAGACAATAAATTGACTAAGAAAGAAACACCACCCTTCACAATAGCCACAAAAGTCATAAAATATCTCTGGGTCACTCTAACCAAACAAGTGAAAGAACTGTATGACAAGAACTTTAAGTCTTTAAAGAAAGAAATTAAAGAAGATATCACCCAGTGGAAACATCTTCCATGTTCTTGGATAGGTAGATCAACAAAGCAAAAATGGCAATCTTACCAAAAGCAATCTACAGATTCAATGCAATCCCCATCCAAATCCCATCACAACTCTTCATAGACCTTGAAAAAATAATACTCCAATTTATATGGAAAAACAAAAGAACCCATGATAGCCAAAACAACCCTGTATAATAAAGGAACTTCCAGAGGCATCACCATCCCTGACTTCAAGCTCTACTATAGAGCCATAGTAATGAAAAAAGTTTGGTATTGGCACAAAAACAGACAGGTAGACCAAAGGAATTGAATAGATGACACTGATATTAATACACACACCTATGAACACGTGATTTTTGACAAAGAATCTAAAATTATACAATGGAAAAAAAAAAGAAAGCATCTTCAACAAATGGTGCTGGCATAATTGGATGCTGACATTTAGAAGACTACAGATAGATCCATATCTATCACCATGCACAAAACTTGAAGGCCAAATGGCTGAAATAAATTCAACCACACTGAACCTCTTGGAAGAGAAAGTGGGAGGTAACCTGTAACATATTGGTACAGGAGACCACCCCCTGAACATAACACCAGTAGCATAGACACTGATAGCAAAAAATAACAAATGGGACCTCCTGAAACTGAGAAGTTTCTGTAAGGCAAAGGACACAGTCAACAAGACAAAACAGCTGCCTACAGAATGGGAAAAGATATTCACCAACCCTACATCTGACAGAGGACTGAAATGAAAAATATACAAAGAACTCAAGAAGCTATTTACCAAAAACACCAAATAATCCAATTAAAAATGGGGTACAGATCTAAATAGAGAATTCTCAATAGAGGAATCTCAAATGGCCAAAAGGTAGTTAAATTGCTCAACATCCTTTGTCATGCAAATCAAAACAACTCTGAGATACAATCTTATACCTGTCAGAATGGTTAAAATCAAAAACACCAATGACACTTTATGCTGGGGAGGATGTGGAGAATGGGGATAACTCTTCCATTTCTGGTAGGAATGCAAACATGTACAGACACTTTGGTAATCAGTATGGTGGTTCCTCAGGAAAATGGGAATGAGTCTACCTAAAGACCCAGCAATTCCACTCTTAGGCATATACCGTAAGGATGAATATTCACACCATGAGGACATCTGTTCAATTATGTTCAGACAGCATTATTTGTAATCGCCAGAATTTGGAAGCAACCTAGATGTCCCTCAACAAAGAATGGATGAAGAAAATGTGGTATATTTTCACAGTGCAGTACTATTCAGTAGTTAAAAAAATACATCTTGAAATTTGAAGAAAAATGGATGGAACTATAAGATACCATCCTAGCTTAGGTAACTCAGCCACAGAAAGATAAATATGGTATGTACTCACTCATAAGTGGATATAAGACATAGAGCAAAGGACTACCAGCCTACAATCCACAATCCAAGAGAGGCTAGGTAACAAGGAGGACCCTAAGAGGGATATACATGGAACCCCGAGATAGGGAAAGAGACAAGATGTCCTGAGTAAATTGGGAGCATGGGGAGGGTGAGGGAGGGAGGAGAAAAAGGAGGGGAGAAAGAGTTGGGAGATGAACAGAGAAGGAAAGCAAGCAAAGTGATACGTTAATAGAGGGAGCCATTGTGGGCTTAACCAGAAACATGGGGTTATCTCCAGGAATCCAGAAGGATGACCCTAATTAAGAATATAAACAATAGTGGAGAGGCTACCTTAAATGTCCTTGTATAATGAGATTGATGACTATGTTATATGCCATCCTAGAGCCTTCATCCTGTAGCTGATGGAAGCAGAAGCAGAGATCCACCGCTAAGCACTGAGCCAAACTCCCGGAATCCAGTTATAGTGATGGAGGAGTAATGAGCAACGGAGTCAAGACCATGCTGGAGGAACCCACAGAAACAGCTAACCTGAGAAAGGGGGAGCTCACAGACCCCAGACTGACATCTGAGAAACCAGTATAAGATCGAATCAGGACCCCCAAATGTGGGTGTCAGTCGTCGGGCTTGGGAAATCTATGGGGCCTCTGGCAGTGGAACCAGTATTTATCCCTAGTGCACGAATGGGCTTTGCGAGCCCATTCCATATAGAGATGTACTCTCAGCCTAGATACTCGTTGGAGTGCCTAGGTCTTGCTGCCAATGATGTGACTGACATTAATGATTCCCCCATTGGAGGTCTCACCCTCCCTGAGGAGTCGATTGGGAGGATGGGGAGACAAGGGGAGTGGGAGGATGGGAGGGAAAAGGAACTGGGATTTGTATGTAAAACAAGATTATTTTTAATTTAAATAAGAATCAATTTTTAAAAATTGCAAATTAGCTGGGAGCATGGCACAGTGATAGAGTGCTTGTCTACTGCATGCAAGGCCCTGGTTTCATCTGAGGATATATACACACTCAGATGCATACACATTTGCACATACACACATACACCACACACCACACACAACACGAGAGAGAGAGAGAGAGAGAGAGAGAGAGAGAGAGAGAGAGAGAGAGAGAGACAGAGATACAGAGACAGAGAGACAGAGACAGAGAGACAGAGACAGAGACAGAGACAGAGATAAGAAAAATGTAGTATAATATGTGTAGAAGAAGCAATATTTTGAAGTTGTTTATATTTTTGTTAGTTTAAATTTGTGTTATTGTTTCACTCTTAGAACCACTTTGTAATCAAGGTAAAAGGAAATGGTGTATGGATTTTCTTTGACAAACACAATGAAAAAAGAGTTAAATAAAAAGTCATTGATTAGGACAAAACACCCACACCAAATTTTTAATAAACCAGACCTGTAATAAAAATGAAATTACATTTATACTTCAAATCATCCAGGTGAAACCAATTTCTTACCTAACCTTAGAAACCAGGATCAGAGAGATATTCAGATTTCCAAGCAGGTCATTTTTAATTGGTACGATAACATTCCCTGTACCTTAGTTCCTTCACAGAATTGTAACCCACAGAACCCTGATATAAACAATTTGTCTCCCTATCCTTTCTTGGAAGGAAACTAACTTTAAAATGAATAATCTATCTCCATTTTCCATCTTAGGGTTTTCTTTGGTTCCTTTCTATGGATAAAACCAAACTCCTGAACTTAAAATGCTTTCTAGGCTACTATGTAGAATTTCCATTGTTTGTTTCTGATGCTAATGACTTAACCCAGGGCCTACATCTTGCTGGACAAACACTCTGTCACTGAGTTAAGTTCTCAAGTCCCTGTTGAATTTTCCTCTGAATTCAAACATTCCATTCCTGAGGTAAACTCCTTCAAATTTGGGAAATTCTAGAGGAAAGTTTGTTAAGACTTAATGATACAACTCAAAGGTCTCAGAAAGTCCCTAAAACTTACCAGGTCAACAGGGGCTTTTCTACCCCAAAGAATAATAGGTAGTAAGAATTACTGAGTAGAGCATATTTTCCAACTTATTGTGCTACCTGCAAGTTGTGCAAATAATTCCAAGGTTTCAACTTTTGTGAATCATTGCCCCTGTTTTGGTGGTGGGCTATTACTGATACAATTACCTTTGTGCCACACTACTATAAGTTATCCCAATAAGTCCATGAGGCCACCAAATTGGACTTTGATGGTATTGTTGCTTTGGTCTTTTGTAGGCTGCCTTATTAGGGGTGAATAGACATTTTAATGTCATACAACATCTACATTAGGGAAATTCTACTCAATTCTAAATTAAAAATAAGACCAATGAAGGTTTTTAAAGTCAATTTTGTTTTTTCACAGATAATCAAAAAAGATACAAAGTACTATTCCTACTGATGTAAGCCCTGAATTGATTTTTTAATTATATCAAGGAATAAATATTTCTCTGTTACTTACAATTTTAGAAGTAGTTTAGTATATGATATTTATTTAAATTATAAATATTAATCTTTAAGAATATTTCTCATAACTCACTTTTTTAGCTTGTATTCTGTAAACAATAAAACAATGCTAGGGGTATTTCATTGGACACATTATGAGATACTCAAGAAAAATCAAGCATTTAACTCAATAATTTTTATGTAGGATTTGAGGCTTTGGGAAGTTATTTGTTTATTTTATTGAGTTTCATATATACAAAATAGACTTCTGACATTTCAAGAATAAGTATCTTTTATATGCCTTTTTGCATTGGGAACTGAAACATCTCTAATTTAATTAATACAACATCCAAGTAAAAATGTGCAAAGAAATATCTCATATGTTTGGCCCTTTACTCCAAGCTGTGACTTAGGTGAAGTCAGGAGATACCATGTGACCAGATGGTTGAACTTGTCATCTTTCCTACTATCTCCTGTTTGGGCAGGGGATGGACACTGGGCCCCAGAGCACTGAGGCCATGGTAAGTTTGACCAGGCTTCATGGCAACCCTCCCACATGATCTTGAGCTTCCTTACTGATGTGCTGGGTTGGGTCTATTCAAATCAGCTGATTAGATTATGGAGAGTATATCTCATGCTCCTTGAACTGCTGTCATGTTATCACAACCAAAGAGTTAATTGTGGAAATCCCAAAATATAGATAGTCATCTCAGAGTATGGATCTATGGAAGGTTGGGGCACTGGGAGGAGGATCAAACTCTGAACCTATGAAATATGAACTATCTCTGGGAAGCTGGTGTCAGAATTTAATCAAATGATTGCTAACATAGTCTCAACATCAGAACTGGTTTCCAGCATTAGAAATGTGTCAGAAGGTGAGTTACATGACACTGTATAGAATTTACATACTAGATAATGCTTCACAAAGAAGTGGTTGATCAGTGTAGCTTCTTCAAATTTGAAAATGATAGAACAGTTTTTTTCTTTTCTAAGTAACCTGAACATCTACAGTTCTTTTTTCTCTCCTTACTAACAACAGTAGAAGGTGAGTGCTTTAATTTTTGCTATCTTTATGCGACATGCATGTAGTTATTGAGCAACAAAACACTTGTACATTTAATGAGATGCAATAGCCCTATAAACTTTTAAATGGTCAAAGGAAAATTATGTAGAGTTTATTGGCTTTATAAATAAATCTCACTAAATAATATCATCTTATGACTTTCCTGGCCTGTATATAAACATCCTAACTCCCCTTTTTGAAGATGGTAAATACCAGACACAAAATAAGAGGATTAAACTGCAATTACTATCTGAAAAAGAAAACCTATTAACA